>NC_089682.1:15337697-15952851 GCF_031753505.1 Anomalospiza imberbis | reverse complement strand
TTACATTCTCTTTTGCTGTAGTTGTTAATTAGCAAGTCTGTAAACAAATACTACTACTGCCTTTGCTGCCTTCTCTGAAGGTGAGCTATTGTTGAACACAAAAGCTAGATTTATCAAAGAAAAAAAAAGGGATAAAGAAGGGAGGAAGGGAAAGAGGGAGGAAAGAGGAGGGAGCTACACTGGAAAATGCCTGTCAGCTTTTTCTTGTGGAGTCCTTTCTGGCTATTGCACTGAAGCATGGAAGTTGACTCTAGTCATGTATTAGGAAATTCAGGAAATAAGCAGGTCAAATTTTGTATTTATACTTACTACATTCGTAATTCTTCAGCAGTCAAGGAACAATACTTCAGTGATGAACAGCAGCACTGATCTGAGATGAGAAAGAAGCATTATCCTTAAGCATAACAACTGCTAATACCATTAAGTAGAATATTTAACCATATGTATTATGTCTTTGAAAAACAGTATATACTGCATTATTTATTTTGATGTTTGTTCTCAAATTAGTTTTGCAAAACTAAAGAACTCTTGACCAGTCATAAAATTGTCATACCCCCAGATTTTTGTTCAAGGCCTGACAAGTTCAGATTTCTCTTTTTTTTTTTTTTTTTTTTTTATTTTAAACAAACCAAAATGCAACACGACAGCTTTTGAAACAGAGACAGTATTGTGACAGTACTCCATCCTGTTGTAATATCATTAAGAAAGGCTGGCTACTTAACAACCATTTAAATTCAGATCGTCATTTCAGCAAGACATTTATGTTCTCAGCTTATTTTACACCTAATCCTTTCAAAGTGTGCTCTAATAAAGTAGCTGGCAATTTTATACCAAAATGTTTTAAAAAGTTATTTCTATCACATACAACCCCAAAAATCAGAAGGCTGCATTTTTATGTATTTTTATTGCTCAAAACCAAAAATATTTTGATCTAAAAGTAACTATTTTGTCTTTTTAGCTACTTGAAGACCACATCTTTACATAAAATTGTGATGAGACTGTGTTTAAAGCATAACTTACCAAGTTGACTTATTTTTGCTTTTTGCGTTAAACTGCTTATATTCTCTCTCTCAGCCAGCTTCATTATGAAATTGCAGTGTGTACTAAATGAGAAGAAAAAAGCTTAAGACTCAAGAAACAGAGCTGCCTCATCTTTATAACACTAACATAAAATGCTAACTTAAAGCATATTAGTACAAATGCTAAGTATGAAAGCACATTTTTCCTAGGCTCTGTCAGATTTGGGCTTATTTTTAATGCACATAATGCACTTATTTTAATGCACTTATTTTAATGCACATCTACTATGTCAACTCTTAAATGGGGTTCTCCCTGATCAATGTTAGTCATTAAAGAGTTGATTATTTTGTAAGAATAATAATGTAATCTCTGCTGTTAGTGTAAATATGCCAGCGTTTATGAAACTTCCACCACCTGAGGAAGCCAGCATTCTCTCTTGACTTTAGAGAGAACGTCAGTGACCCATTCAATCATGTAACTCCATCTTTACGACTACAGTTAGAGGACTTGAAGCCCTGCCTAAACTAGGGAATCTCCAGTAAAATTTTTTCATATTCAGCAAATGCAAACATAGAGATGAATTAAAAGGTTTCTTTCCAGCTCATAAGAATTAAAAGACTACTCTAGCGACTGCCAGTATATGACATGAAGGGGTGATCTGACTACTTTCTATTTTATTTGAGTGTTTTGGTCTTTTCTTTCCTCCTAATCCAGGAAGATAAAGTCTAGATTCAAGTATTTGGGGAAATGAAGTTTCATTTTGGTTTAGGATACAATGTTTCCAAGCTGATCATTTTGAAGGACAATTTAATGGTGAGTAGCATTTAAACTGAGATGCCATCTATGTTTCAGGGTTTCCAGGATCACCTCTCTGGAGCAGCTTTGCCATTCTGATAATCCATGTTTTCCAGATTCTGAACTGTTTACTTCCTCAGGCTCCCCCTACCCCAATAGTGGTTGGTTTCCCAAGCTGAAGAACAGCAACTTGGGATGTCTCAAACAAATCCCTCATAAAGATTACATTGCATTCACAAATTCTGGAATTCTGGTGCTCCCAGTCACATGACTCAGGTAATACCAAGATGCAGAAGAAATATGGCAGGGAAGCCTGGGCTTCAGCAGAAGACTAATGAGAAGCAATACATTTGGGTTAAACCAAACCTACAAACTCTAAAATGTTTTTTTCAAAATCACTAATGCCAGGACAATAATCAGAAATCAGAATTCCTTTGTTAGCCTATACATATTTCTCCAGCCTGTTTCTTGAACTTCTGAACTTCTTAGAGAGTTTGTCTTTTTCTTCTGTTAAAGAGCCATGCATATTGTCACAAGACAATATATGAGCTTTTAAATATTTTTCTTTAAAAATTTAAAAACAAACCTCTGGTTTTCTGCACTGCATTCCATAACAGAGGACTGTAATGACAAATGAAAACAGAAAAAAAAAAAGGTTTATAAGGAGAAATCAGGAGTGATGCTTTATCAGAAGTAAGTCAAAAAAGAGTTTTCCAGAGAGTAACAACAATCAGTAATCTTACCTCACTTACTGCTTGCAAGGTTTTGTTGAACTCTGAAATGCTTTAAAATAAAATATTACTGTTATGGAGGATTTTTAGTTATGTTTCTAAAAACAATTACAACAATTTAATAAAAAAATATTACAGAGAAAAAAATATTTTTCCAGTTAATCAATTATTTTTTCAAAGTCAGGCCAGTTGTAATACTCTAAACCACCAGCATTAAGCATTTGAAGAGCAGACGCTTATTAGTCACTACACAAACTAAATTTAAACCTCTGTCATCAAGTTTGAACATCAACCCATTGTAAATGTTATTTAAAAGAGCAGAAGATAAATCTTAAAATTGCCTTTTGCCAAGCATTCCTTGGAATAGAATTCTAAATTTATACTCAAAGCCACAGAAATAGAACAAGTAAGAAATACGGATTTCTTCTACAAATAAGATTTGTTAGCCAACCACATCTTTTTGATTTTCGGGGTAAGTCTGGGAAATATTCACTCATTCAAACCTCTCCTTAAAAAGACTGGGATAGAAAAAAACTAAACCAAAATAAAACCATAGATATGACTTCAAGAATATTTATTAAAGAACATGCAGCTAGGAAAGTTCTCTTCATAATTTCCTACCTGATAAACTGAATCCTTAAATTATAAGAAACATTTGGTGTACCATTTTTTAAAAGAAACTCCAGTGGTACATAAACTAATTAAGAGTATTCTAATCAGCATGAACTTTATGTGAAAGAGCAAAAACTTAGAACTTGTGAAATTTTTAATGTGCAGGAATAACACAAAGTCCACTCAACACATGGAAGGTCTCACTTCATCTTTTTCAAATATAAAAAAGATTTCAATTTTTATTCAGAATTACTTACCTCAGTTCTTGTGGGGTATGTGCTGGAATTTCAATTAATTTTTTGACTTGATTGTGGGTGGTTATGTTATTAATCTGTTAGGAAAAAAGATCCCACAGCTAAATACAACCAGTAATTTTTAGCCTTAAAAGAAAATTGTTCATTTCACACATTTTAATAGGCTGAAATTACAAAGATAAGAAGCACCTTTTCTGATGAATACACTGCAACAAGTATTTACCATGACATTGTTGTCACAATTTAGGGAAGGAACCACTGATCTTGTATAGACCAACCCCAAAATCTTTGTGAAAGTTAGGGGCAAAAGGACAGTAAACTCACCATGTCTTATGCTGGAAAAAGAGGATTTTGGCTTAGTTTGCAACAAAGACAGCTCACCCCAGACACTGAATGAATTTTTTAACTCTAGTGCAACAATGGGGCAAGCTTCATAAATGACATAAATAATAGATGACAGAATACTGGCAATGAGAAGTCAAGAGCTGTAGTGAAAGACATGATAGAACTGAGCTAAATAAGTATGATCTAGCATTAAGGTCTGGGGATACACTGAGGTTTATCTAAGAACCCTTTCCATATATGTATTCTTATGCTCTTCTGGTTACCAGCATTACTGATTATTTTTACATTTTGTGCAAACAGCAAGTGCCAGGAGGAAAAACATCATCTAATATACGTGGCATTGATTTCCCCTAAGAAATGTTCTTCTAAAAAGCAAAAGAGTTTCAAGACATGGAAACCAGTTTTTCCAGAAACTGTAGGTGTAATGTTACCATGCTAGGACAGTTTCCACAGGCATTATCACCACTGAAACACAACAGAATGCAGAGGTGGCTTTTGCCAGGGGCACATCCCTGCCCAAACCTGATGCTTCATGTGCAGTAGCTCTTCTCTGTGGTTACATTGCTGATTAGTCCTGCTTTCAAGGACTGGCATGTGAAATTTCAGGCTGAGGGCTGACAGGGATGTGTAGGATAAAGATACAAGGTTCTTTTTTCCTCCCTTCAGTTTCCATCTGTAACAACTAAACATTTTCATCCTCATAGTATTACCTTGATACTGGGTCATCTATATGGTCCTTGCCATGCATGACACAGTCCTCTTAAACCTGTCTTGTCTTGTATAAATGGACACACTCATGTCACATAAGCCTATTGCAAAATTAATAACTCAGTAACCACAAACCAAAAAACACTGAATGATCATGCAAAAGCATAATCGAAAAAATACACAAAAAGCCATAGAACTATTTATGAGAATCTCAACACCAATTATTCCAGGGTATAATCCAACTTCAGTTATGCACAAATAGTTGCCATCTAGTGATGCTCATCTTCCAAAGTCAAGTGTCTAAATTAATCTCCAAAGGAAGATCCTGTGTGCCTAAATGTAAATTCTTGAGATTACCCAGGGCTTCCCCCTCCTTTTAGTGGTGATGTAGAAAATACAGGTCCTTATTGTAGGAAGTTTATTTAGCTGGAATTTTCAAATTTAGCTGCAAAGCAGCTGTTTAAAACAGCTGTCCAACCACTGCATATAGTATCTTGTACTGTAAACACAGTAAGATTCATATTACTTATTTTAAGTATACAAAGTATACTTTGTATTTAAGTATACAAAGTATTCTTTGTCTACTTACTTTAAGTAGACAAAGAAATTCACTTCAACCTTCCTTACAATAAAGTTTTAAAAGAAAGTATACTTACTATTTCTACGTTTAGTGATGCATTACTTTCTTCACTTGCTCGAAGTTTTACCTTGCCCACATAGAACACTAAAACCAAAAGTAAAATGGAAAATCAATGCTGAAACACAGAATGTAAATTTTTTTTGAGAATTGCAAAACTTACTGTCTTGTGCTTTGATACAAGGGAAATAAGAACACTTGCACTAGCTTATCTATTTTTGCAACTGTTCTTCCATGTTTTCACCAATTTTAACAAATGAACTAGTCCAATAGCCTAATTATTTTCTATATATTTAATTTTGATGGCTGTCCCTAAATTCCTTCCAGGTAATCTTTTCCCAAAACAGAAAACCATTACTATAAATAGAACTCCTTAGCTTACTTGTTTCTTGGGGTTTTTTTGCAATTCTTATCTGCAATTGTGTGCCTTTGATAAGAAACCAAAGATCAAAAGTACAAGAGTCTAAACATTTCTTAATCTCCTCACCTTTAATATTTTTTGAATTAATGTAAAATCTCTCTAAATTTACAAGGATAGTTATTATAGAAGTAGCTTTTACATGGCAACTAAACATTGCTTCATTACTCAGAGTATAAAATAGTTGGGTAAGATTTTTATGTAAAAAACGGGAAAAGAAAGCCACTAACCTGAATAATTACAGGCATGTGTTACGTTGCATACAATGGTTTCTCCAGCTATAAGTTTTTTTGGGGAAAAAAACAAACAACCACGGATTAAAAAAATTAAACTTAAATCCAATATAATCATATGTATTTACAATCATTCCAGTGTTTGAAATTTATCTTCCGGAAGTATTTGTCATATTGTCTAGGCTTCACTTCTCTACAGGACTTACCGTGACATTTTCCAAGATTTAGTATTCAGAAATATGCTGCCTTTGATTAATTAATTTTGAATAATTTTCTGCAACAGTTTTGACAGAAGACATACATGCCAGTGATCTCAATTTTATTTTCTTAAAAAAAAATTAAATAGAAACAGAAACAAGCATATAATTGGTAAACTCTTTAATTATCACAGAATTCAATCACTAGGCAGCATATTATCTGCTTCTGAGGATCCTACTATGGATCCATAGGATAGCATGAAGCTAAAACTGTTCTACCTGATGGAATTCAAATTATGATGACAGCAACCATGTACACTCTTATCTAGCAGAACATGCCCTCATTTAGTTACAGCAAGCTTTTGGCTGCTCCATATTTTCAATACAACCTACACTGCTGAGAAATAACACTCATCTTAAATTAGGGTACTGTAAACAGATGGCTCTGTTGTATAATTACAAAATAAATCACTGGAAATATATTTGCATCCAAGACAAAACTCCTACACTTGTTCATTAAAAAAACTTCCTTACTTAAGCAGATGGATTGGCCTCCATTACCAGAAAAAAAACCAAATTCTATTTTTTCTGCTGTTATCATTAGTTAGTACCAAATGAGAAGGGATTTTTTTTCACTTTTTGACTGTAAAAGTTTGCTGCTTTATTAATTTTATCACCATCAATAAATAAGCCACTAGAGGTTACAGACTGCAAGCTGGTGGCAATATTCAAATTATAAGAAAAAAAAATTCAGACAGCAGTTTAGAATCAAATAAATTTGACGGTTGGACTTGATTACCTTAGAGGTCTCTTCCAACCTTAACAATTCTATGACCCTAAATTTGCCTTCCCTTTCGTTGGCAGTGAAATGATTACAAACCTTGTATACTGTTTTAAACAATCCTTAAAAAGATAAAAAGCTCATAAATAATTGATAAACAATAATCAAATGTCAATATAACAATAAACTGTCAAAATTTTTTACTCTATAGAGAATACCTTATAAAAATCCAACACAAAATCCTAAAATGCCACCAAAGATTAACATCAGCTCCTTTTTCCTTACAGAGCACCCATTTGTGTGCCCCCTAGTCTTAAGATCTCTGCATGCCACCAAAATGCACAAAAACAGATTAGCAGTGGGATAAAGAATAAAAGACTGGATAAAAGACTGATCGAAGATCACTAGGGCTTCCAGTCCCATGAAAGCATCAGATAACACAGCTGCAATGTTTCTGCAGGTCATGTTCACACAGCCAAATTATCCTTGTCACTAAGGCTCCAAGCCAGTTCTTCTTCCACTTGCACTAACTCAGGACAAATCCATTGTCATGGGACTACTGAGCTTCTACACGGATAATTAAAAAATAAAATTCAGTCTGTTCCTGGTCCTACTGGGCCTGCCCTGAGGTCAAATACAATGACAGTATTCAGTTTGCTTCCATCTGCTAAAAGGCATGAAGATTTCTTTTTAAGTAAACACGGTCCCTGAGATTGTGGTTCTTACATTTTTGTGGTAACCTACTGCTCTGACTTACAAAATAACCAAACTCTTCTATATGCAGCCATCTAGACAAGCACTGCAGAATTAGTCCTTCTACCAGACTGGACATTGATGTGAGGTAGGGCAGACTGTTAACATGACAAACCACAATACCAAGTAAAAAGCATACTAAAAAACATTTGGGAGCAAACTTCCTGAATTCACACACACTTAGAATTGGAGATGCACAAAAATGTTATCAGTGGTGATAGATGAATCCTACCTGGTGTTATGGTGGAGTAATAGTCAGTTGTTGTAAGGGCTTCTGTTATTAAAAAATAAAAAAGAAAAAGAAAGACAAAAGTTTTCGCATTTTAACTTAAAAAAACCCATGCAATACATGTCACAAAAAAAAAATTCTTATTTCTATTTCAGACTGTCATTCCAGGAAAAGTGTAAACACCTGAAATATTTTAAGAAAATGAAGTTACTTTCAGTGTGGGAAATGCAAAAGCAGCAAGTGGAGTAAGATTCATCCAATTACATGTTTGTATCCTAATCTGAGCCAGTGACTCCTGGCTCCCTACTGCTCAGAGAAGTAAGTGGTGCTTTTAAGGTGATTCCTATTTATCCAATTCTACATGGGCACTCCAGCATAGGAGGAATCCTGTTCTAAAAATGTGTTTTTCAATCAACAATGAAGAACAGCAGGATGTCCAGGTCCTATAGAGGCATGGAGGAATCCATACTGATATGGAATGAGACTACTCCTTGTTTCAAATGGGAAAATCAGGAACGGAAGGAGAATCAAGTTCTTCTGATTGAGTCTTATCCGATCCTATTTGACAGCTCCTTGCAAGTACATATGTAAGTGTCTTCAAGGAATGGGGTGCACATTTTAGTTCTGTAAAATACCTTAAATAGTATCAGAAAACATAGAAAACACTCTACATACAAAACACCCTATATACTTGCTAAAAATATATCTGCCCTGTTTGGGTTTTGGTAAGCAATACAATATTTTGAATGAAAAAGAAAGGTTTACAGCTCAGTTAAGTGCTTCTCAGAGCCCTACTCCTGCAGACTTAAAATACAGATTGAAGATAAATACAAATTTTAAAAACATGAAAGAAAACAATTTGGAATAAACAAATCCCAATTGCTAAAAAAAAAACAATCAAAAAGCAACAAACATGAATGCAATGAACATCTGCCTTGAAACCTTACTTTCTTCATGCAAATTCTCACCTGTACTTTGTGTAGTCTCCTCTGAAGACATATCTGAAATAGAAAAATTCGTAACAGTAAAATCTATAAAAATAAAATAAACCAAGAAAAGCCCAAAAGTCTAAGTCCAGCAAAGTCTAAATAAGAGAAACATTTATAACATCTTGCCTGAAGAATTAATAGGATAAATGATAAAAGTAACAATAGAGAATTCTAGGGAAAAATATAAAATAAGTAAAAATTGTATTAAGAAAGTATTCTACTTCTATGAATTTCTGAGAAAAAAATATCAAGCCTGCAAGATTTTGAACAGAAACTGAATATTATTTATCTAAATTTCATTTTAAGAACAACTGCAAAGCTTGTTAGGAGTGTTCACATTATTTCAATACTAATAATTGAAATAATGTTCATGTTATTTTAAAAATCTGGGTATCTGAATACAACCAGCTGGGAATCAAATTTTCCTCAAGTAAGTTCCTTTTACTAGTTTCATTCTTTCAGAGGGTACAGATAAATTTTTGCATATCCAACTGCAATAACTACTTAACCTCAAGTACCTTTTCCTGCATGAACTCACAACATTCATAAGCAGAGATTGACTCACTGGGTTTGGCAAACAGTCTCTCCAAAAAAGCTGGTTTTGTCAATAACCATAGATAAATAAAATTAAGTAATGATGCAAAGTTTTATTCAGCTACATCAAAAGGAAAAAAAAAAAAGGACTAAATTAAATTAAGACCATCGATGAAAATTTAAAGGGCTGTGCTTAGTAAGAATATTTTAGATGTCAGCACAAGAATACAAAGTGGTTAGAAGACCACTTTATAACACTTCAATATAACAACTTAATGATTTTTTTAAAATGGATCAGAACAGATCCACAACACAAGAAGAAATTTTCTGAACCAATTAACAAGTAGTCAAAATATGAGCGGAGTGAAAACAAAGTGCTGGTTTCACCTGTGTTACTTGGCCTAGTATATACTACACAAATATTGAATGTGATGCAGTTGTTAAAGACAAACCATTCCCAAAGAGAGACTGTATCTGTAAAATAACAAGATCACGTGTGTTTGCATCTGTATTATTTCTTTTATCCAGAGCACTCTCTCTATGTCAGTATACATTAAGCAAGAAAGCAACTGGCTTTCACACAGGTTATTTCTGTGTGTCTCATTCTTAATTTTTTAAAAATGCTTTCATAGGTGATGCTTATCACCTCTGGTTCCAGAAGTTGTTAGAGCTTCTTGGGTGTGTGTAGTGTAATACACTGCATGAAATGCCACCTGCTAGGGTGAGAGGAGATGTAAAGGAGCTCTCACTACAGTTTTCCTCCTCTGCCATCTCTGCAAACTCTTCACTGTTCAGATAACTGAACAAAAGTCTCCTGATCAAGCAACTTGCACCTACTTCAACCCAAGCACCACTGTCAGAAGCCATGAGTGATCCTATAAAGTAAGCTATTTCATTACAATGTAGAATCAAACAAGTAATTTGAAATGAAAATATTTGAATTTTGGAACTCTATTACATTACAACCTTTCTGCACTACCTCAGATAAAAGCAGATTTACTGAAGAGGAAATAACAAAAATTGGAAAAAAACAGTAAAGTCCTGATTTTCTTACCGAACATGGTTGTTGCAGCTGATTCTTCAGAATCTGTGAATTTTATTTCAGATTAAAAAGAAAAAAAAAAAGACCGTTATGAAGTTTCAGACACATACATTATCATCCTCAACATGCTTTTCTTCTATTATCAAAAGTTTCCTGCATTCACCAGAAGAGGGCAACACCTGCTCTTTCAGAAAAACACTTCCAGGTTGTCAAAAAGGCAGATGTAACAATCTCTGGTAAAAAAAAAGTCACAATCTTTATGCACTCACATAGAATTTGATGCAATACAATTTTTTTTTTTGAGAAATACCGGACAGTTTGAATTGCATAATGTTACAAAACCACTACTGTATAATGTTAAAGACCCAAGATACGTGCCACACTAGCCTGAAAGCTACATGCTTATCCTGAGTGTCTTGCTAATTCTAGGAATGGGAATCAAGCATGCACAGCAAGATGGCTCTAGCTGGGTATGAAGAACTATTCTCAGACTTTTTATAATAACAGTGAGACTTGCCACTTAAAATTTATCCCATTCATATGTATTCTCTTTTCTATCCTGCAAAAAGCAGAGATAAAAAAACCTAATTTCAAGTTTGAATCTCTGATTTTAACAGGAACCAGCCAACTATTTATATAGCAAACACTAGTTATCAGATTTTTATATAGTTACAGTCAGTATTTTGATCAAAAAGAAATTAGGAAATTTGATATCTTGTTCACATAGCAACTTTAAAGTTGGCCCTTTCAGTCACTGGGTGGTTTTTGATACTGTCATAGACAAGTCAAGTTACAGGTCACAGTTATCACAGAAATATAATCTAAAGACTAGCTGGATGCAAACATGAAGCACTATTTTAAAATATACTTAAGGTGTTTCAACATCTCTCAAAGGTCAAAAGTCATCCTATAATGTTACTTATAATATGCTAATTTTACTGTAAAGCCTTTCCTACTCCTACAGAAGACTTAAATCAGAGATACCAAAAGTCCTGAAGAATACCAGATTTTTTTGGACTAAAAATAGTAAAGAAGGATTTTCTGAAATGATAAAAACTCGTTAATTCTTTGCTCCAGTGAGGCTATTTTGCTTGCCTTACTAAAAACTAGCAATAGCTTCTTTCCAAAGGATAAATGTGAATATAATTTCTGTAATGAAGGGAGAATCAGAATCATCTCAGTGACTTAATTTTCATTTTCTCTGGAAAATTACTGATGCTGTTTGCACCACAAAATTAGCTAATAAGCCACAAGGACGATAGGGAAAATTAATTTGCTGATGTTTGCATATGCTTTACTATCTCCAAGAATTAAAAAGTATCAACAGCAACAATCTTACTACACACTTTGTAAAACAGAAGAACAATGGGGCAAAATCCCATAGGACCCAAACATACCTGTTATTTTTCTGCTAGGCAGCGTAGCAGTAGTTTCAACTGAAAAATAAGAAGATTTTTTTAGGAGCAGAAGATATATATATACATTTGTACACATGCATATACATACACCCATTTTTTTAAAACACAGCTATTTTAGATGTAGTACTCACCTCACTTCAAAATGGTTTGCAAAACTACTTTGCATCCATTGAGAAATATGTGTCAATATGCTTTTTTGAAAGCTGGAAGTTGAATTCTTTTGAGTTCAGTTTTTTCCTCAGTTTAAATTTTTATACTTATGGAAGACAGAGATTAGGCCATGAGCTTTGCCTCTTCTCTTCCATTGCTAGTGTCTTCAGAAACCTATTCAGCACATTTGCTTGAGTGAAGATGAAGAGGACTAAAATAGCAGCAACTAAAAATGTAACACGTAACATCATGATGTGCATGCACATCATATAAATACTCATGTGTCCAAGAGCTGTACCACCAAAGAACATCTAAACAGTGAAAGATCAGGCTGCCAGAAGGGAAGCAGCTCAGGTGGATGTGGGCTGGGATGAAAAGGCGAGCTATTTCCTGCTCAATGGGCCCACAGAACATGTCCCCAGAGACACCGAGGGAGAGATGCAATACACAGATGGGCTCTTGATCAAGGGGTGGATCTGACAGTTGAAGCCATCACACTCATGAATTTGAAACATGATGTCATCAAGTGAGCCAAGTGACGAAAGCCTCTCTGGATTAAAGGTAGCGGTTGGGCTATAAATGAGGAGGCCCAGCAGATCGATTAAATCACACCACTGCAGCAAACCTGCCACCAAGGCAAGTGCTATGTGCTTCCTGTGATGGAGGAAAAGCGGCAGACAGCTCCAAATGTTACCTGTAGCCTGTCACCACTCAAAACACCACCCTGGGCCTTGAAAAAGAAGTAGCAACACCTATTTCATCTCCTTTAATAGGTGAGACCCCGTCTGGGCAAGGAGGAAGAAAACTCTTCTCAAGTCACTGAACCTGGTGGGACACTAAGCATTATCAGGATTCAAGCCCAAGAGTAACAGAAGAAGAGAGAAATTCTCTCCAAATTGCAGGAGTAGGTGGGACAGTTTCTCCACAGGTATATCTCCTTGATATCTGGCCACTCCAGCACTGCCATGCCGCACTGGTGGGTACTAAACTGTCCCACACAGCCCATGTGCAATGGACATCACCCAGATCCTTGGAGTCGTCGCTGCTGTCCAGGTTGCTGTAGATTACCTCCACCACTGCTAATGCCTTCAGATGCTGACACCTTCCTTCTTCCATCAGTGGTGGTCCACCTGCATGTGCAGTCTACATGACCATCCTCAAACTCTGAATCCAGGCATCCAAACTCAAATCTCTGTGGGACCTCCAGTAACCAATCACTTGGAGACGACACACAGGAAAGTGCTCTGAGGGAACAAATATCTAGGGAGCAAGGTATGCAGGAGAATTTGGGCAGGTGCCTAGAGCAGTATTCACCTCTGATGGCATGGGAGTTTACACCCAAGCAGCCAAAGAATCCTGGTAAGAAGACAGACCATTTGCAGGAAGGATGTCTTGCTTACACCAAAGGCAGAGACTTTTGGTACTGTGTTGGGTCCTGGCATATGCCTACCAGGCCTGTGTCCTACACCCTGGAAGAGGCAAGAGGATCTCTGGATCTAAGGTAAAAACAAATGGATGCTGCAGCTGAATCAGAGATACAACCCTAACCATAACAATCAAAGGAGAGCTATGGAAGTGGAGGTTGACCCAGTTAGGGAAGGAGGAAGAAGATCCTCTGGAGGTGATGTAGGAAGAAAAGTCAGAAGACACAGCCTGCTCTGCAGCAGGACAGCCACAAGAACAGGAGAGGAAAATTACAGAAATCATAAATGAGAGAGAAATTAACCAGTCCCTATTCCTGAGCAAGATGTAAGATGCACAAAGATGACAGCTGCCAGCCAGGTAAGCAGATTGCTGCCTGGCTCCCCAATGCTGGGATACTGGGACCAATGATCTGAAGTCAGAGATAACACGAGAGCTTGACAACATGAAAAAAGTCAGTTCATTTTTGTTGAATGTCATACATTGCATGAAGCTAAAAGCAGCAACTCTGAAATATGGCAGGATGAATACATGGAAATAAAATTAATTGCACTACAATTCTTTAGGAGTTTTCCATTAAACTATTAGTTTTAGTTAATTTACATCCTGGGTAGAAACTTCCTTATGCAGAAGAGAGAACCAAAATTCTTAGTAAAATAATACATACCCATTAAGTTAAAGCGTAAGTAAAAATTCACACCTTTATACATATCAGCCTAATGAATTTAAACTCCTTCAGTAAAGATAAAACAAAGTTACATCAAACATCTCTTTTGAGACAACTAGGATTCTGCCTACAGAGAAGTAAAATTGCTCTTTTTGACAACTAGAACTGTATGAACTTGGTAGATCATGAAAATCTGGATATAACCCTAATTTTTGTGGTAATTTTTCAGGAAAATTAGGGCTTCTTACTATATGTTAAGTCCAGATAAAATACATATTTACAAATTCCTGTAAGGTATGTGTTCTAGAGCTCTTATGTACAAGTCCTGTTACTTTGACATTGTAAAGTGATTACGAATTACAGATGCTACAAAATTAATTTCTTAGCACCTAGTGTAGGCTTGGGGAAGACTCTTAATACAATACCAAGACAATACCAAGTTTAATATGCAGAACTGAAGCAGCAGTCAGATAAAACTATTCTGTATTGTTTAAACAGTAAATATTTTTTAAGGTAAAATGAGGTGAATAAAGATAATTGACTGAACTTCTGGTTAGAGACGGAAGCATCCTTCCACACGTGGGCAATCTGACTTTCCTAACACAGAAAGTAAATTCTGTCTCCAAAAGTTTACCTATTACTAATCCTGTCTTAATCAATGCAAAAACCTTCATCTCCAAAAAAAGCTCTGGAGCAAATTAAATTCTCAAAAGGAACCCACATAAATATGCAGCACCTCAGAGCAAACACCACCATACTGCTTCTTCTGCCCATTTAAAAAATAAAATCTGTACAGGAAATCTAGCTTTAAGATCTTTCTCACAAACTCTTGTGGAGCCAGTGGAGACAGTCTTGCTGTATACAAGGTGCCTTTTGCATCCTCTATATCCCTTCAACCACCTTGTGAATTTTTGAGAATACAAGTAGTACCCTGAGGTAGGTACAAAAATTGTTCATTAACATACTTGGTTTTGTAGGTTAGTAAAAAGACAGTGAACTGTAAAAATGCCAAGTGCTTTTAACAGCACATCTAGCAGCACAGGTAGTAAAACAAGCTAAACACAAGCCACGAATATGGAGCTGGCAAACGCAGCAACTGATGATGGCATGCATAATCTGAGAGGCACTTTTTTATGGACACCAATCTAACCATGACTTCTCTTACAGCACAATAGTCATATGCCCACAGTTGCCAGAAATTATCCATGAGTATGAGACTTGTCAAGGCTTGAGTGTGGACTTATCAAGGTCCATCTTTAAGTACATTAACCAAGTCTTTAATCAGAATCACCTATGCATACAGAAAGGAGGAAGGAGGAAAGACTCATATATAATTAATTTGTTAACCCTCCTCCTTTGTTGCGTTTAAGAGCAAGAAAAGAAGGTGAATAGATTTATTTGGAGAAGGATTAGAGTTCAATGTAAAATATCCCTAAAGTTGGCATGTAAAAAGGAAAGTAAAGTAACTCAAGATGTGTTAGTTACAAGCTAACAGAAAATTTATTGCTCTTTTCTTGTTTACTATTGATAAGAGCATCAAAATCCTTACATATATGAAAGTTCCATTTATTTGCTCTATGGATTTTATTTGCAACATTGTTAGTTTAGGATCACCAAATCAATATAACTAACATATCCTATTCCACATCATAAACAAAGGATTACACATTGTAATAATACTTTGCTACATTTTCTCTAATAGAAAACACTCTTAAAGATACAAACAGTAATTAAATAGGCAGTATTATTCCTTGCTTTTGTTGCAAGGGAGATAGAATAGGCCCCCACAAGAACTGTTTGGTTTCTTTTCTGAGGGAAAAGGCAACTTGATTAAATGAGATAAGCACTGGTTTCTGTTCCTAACATGAATCATTAGAAACAAAAGCAGCAAGTCCCTTACTGTCTTCATATCACTTTGTACTGGTCCGACACAAATAGCTAGCTAAGCCACAACCTCGGAATCCCATCTGTGCTCCACAGGTATGAAACGGGTTTAGCAGCTCTCACCACAGCTGCAAAAATTGTGACAACCTTCATTTCCCAATGACTTTATGTGACAATGGGAACCAGTGTAACTTCAGCAGCTCCCGACTGGCAGGAGACTAAACCTATTAACAGTACTTAAGATTACATGTGCAAGCTGATGTAGCTCCGAGAAAGACCAGTACCTGGCCCTGTCTAAAAAATAGCCTTGTGCTTAAGCATTCCTCAGCATGACAGCTTTTAATTCTCAGGCTACTGGATCTTTTAGGATGGGATGGTCTCCACATATCCTGCTGAAGTTGTTCCACCACGCAAAGCAGAATTGAAAATTTAATTCAGTGAAAGGGAAAGAAAGGCAGAAGGAGGTTTTGTAACACAGTAGTCAAGATGGGACAGATGGTTCTGGTGCGTACAGCAAAAGCACTGTCACTCAAAGTATATCATTTGTTCAGTAACTCAGGCACAGGACAGAGCCCTTAAAGCATGAAAGGTGTACAGTGTTCTATCTCCAAGTGTGAAAATGAAAAAAAAAATTTCTTCTCCCTACCTTCAAAGTAACTTATGAGCAGTACACCCTTTCCTAAATTTTTTGGAAAAGCAACACCATTTCTGATTCACCTGTCTTCGTGCAACCCAGTCTGTGAGAAACAGTTCAGTTTTTCCAGGGTGGAGAAGTGAGAAGCAGCTGGAACCTGGCTGCTGATAACAATTTGGTGCAAGAAGGACATTACTGGCAGCAGTTTCTTGTCCCCCTGTCTCAGGGGAACAGTGCTGCTGCTGACTAATGCTGTTTTACCTAACACTTCATGATCTCCTTTAAACCTTTGCAGAAAGCATCCTTTGAGCAAGCCTGAGACTGGGAAAGCAACTATTGGGGTTTCTTTGGAGGAGAAAGAGTCTGAAATTTAGTGAACTCGAGTCTCCCCATGGACACACCCCTTGCCCAGCCTGTGTGATAGGTGAGGAGGGGCAGAGTGGAGGGCTGTGCCAGCTGGCCTCTATCTCAGGAAACAGGGGAGAGAATGCAAGGGCAACTGCTTCCCAGTCAGCTCCAGACACCACATAGGCACTGAATGCTAAGGAGCAGCAACAGCCCTGCCAATCTGTAGAAGGACAACAGCATTCCTGGCAGAGAAACATACATTCCTGCACTTATATGTGTAGGGCCTAGAGAAAAGATTTATGGAATGAAGTGACTAAAATTTTACTTAGATTAATTGAAAAACATGCCAAAAATGAAAACCATTTGTATTAGCACCCAGGCCTCTTCATTCAAAGTACAAGTAGTCTCGACTATGTTCAGCTCTCACAAACAGATCAACAGCAAATGGGAGAATCCCAAGGGACACCTTGGTGGCTATGTAATTTGGTCTCCTGAAGCCACAGCACTTGGCTGTCACCACAGAATGACATGAGACAACCACGACTGTATACTGCTGCTATGATCAGTTTTGACTAACACATGAAAATAAAAATACAAGGACCTTTCTATGTAAGGTAGCTGTTGAGGCACATTGTATATAAGTTCATAGGATAAACCTTAAGTGCAATCTTTAGTTTTATGATTCGGTGTCCCTCATGACACCTTGTATCTGCTCTGACCCCCTGTGGTGGCACCATGAAAGAAAGGATGAATTATCACTGGCCATTAGACAGAAAAAAATGCCAGAACTTGTTTACATCAGGCTCGGTGACTTGGGACAGTTTATTTTAGTATCCTTAACAGAAAATTTAGGCTCAGTATTTTTAACTCAGCTTTGATGTTTCACAGCTTGTAAGAAATTAGGTTATAAATAAAGTTTTTATCTGTTCGTGGAAAGTTGTACATTAGATACTGAGGTGAATCGAATTACCACTTCTCTGGAAGGCTGATTTCCAAAAAGCCACTTTGTTTGGTATCACAGGAGAGGGAGGAACAAGAGCAAAGAAAGGGAAGGTCAAACATGTATTCTGTTAATAGGTACAAAGTAAAGTGGCACATGACTCATCAAAAAGGCACTCCAGAGTTAGGTATTTTTCCCACCACATTTCCTTCAAGAGCTTCTAGAGGTTTCTTTAGTATTCTGTCCTTACAGTTCTAGGGGAAAAAAATGGCATTGGGGCAAATAATTTGCTTTTTCATCTTCTGCTTTCATGATCCACTTAGTAAACGCAATAATACAGCCCAAGGATTGGTACCCAACAGACTGGGATGGAGACTGGATGAGTGGATGAGGGACAACTGTATTTCTACTTCTTCCCTGAGGATGTAAAATCTTGAGACTTCACCCTCCCTTCCAGGAAAGGTGATCCTGTCATCAGATGGGCACACAGTTGGGAAATCTTTAAACAGGGTTACATGAGCCTAATACGTACCTTCTACTGTCCACATCTGCAAACTAGAACAAAAGCCCAAACTGAAGTTTTTCTCTTCCTTGAGAATGCAGAGGCAAAACAGTCAAATAGCCACACTGGGCAGGGCACTGGTCATTTCCTATTTCTCCCATCAGCATTAAATTCCTCTGTACCCACAAGTGTGGAAACCCCCTCCAGCAATACCAGTAGCAGGCTCAGCAATATTGAAAATCAAAAGAGTACATGAAAAAGAGAAGACAACATCTTAATCTTGAAGGTTGGACAGGACAATTTAGAGAAATCAAAATGCCATAATAATGCATAATGACACTGAATTTTAATTAGGATAAAAAGCAACCAAAAGCAACAGGCTGAAAGTCACAGCACCAATATCACAAATGAGACAGCAGTGATACTATTTACAGTTATGCCTCAAATAACCTATTTTATTTATTCATTGAAATTTGTTAAAGATATCCCATCATATCTGTGCTCCTTGCATAAATGCACAGTGTAACAGTTTGGATATCTGTATTTGGATTAAGAAACTTACTGTTTAATGTATAACTGAAATTATTAATGTTTAAACAGTGCATTTCACTGTGAAGTTATTAAAGGCAACTTAAAAATATCACATGTAAAAATGACAACAGAAGACCTGGTACTTACAGGTGATTAGAGTTTCTTTTCAAGGATTTAGCACTTTAAACTAATTTATTTTCTTGTGTGTTTGTTCTCTTAAATCACTCCAAACTTTAGATTACTTAGTAGATTTTTTTTCTTGGATTATACAGAGTGATACCATTCAAATTGTCCACATTAAAGTATGTAGCTAGAGTCATACATCAAGGAACAAGATGAAGACATTTTCCAAGTTTAGAATATGGAATAGTTTCTTCACTTAGGCATTTTTAAATACCGGGAGGTGATCTGTAAAGTGAGAGACATTCAACCTGCACTCTTCTCTCTAGATCACAGCTGTTATGCTACTTCTCACTCTTAGCAAGAGGGGAATTATCAAAGGAACATGAAGAATGTAGGTGGAAGGCCAGTGACGCACCAAGTGCATGACCTCCTTCCCTCTCTGGCCCTGCCTGCAGTATTTACACCTGCTCAGCGTGCAGTGGCCACACCGAGCAGGAGAACCAGAAGACTCTATCACTGGAAGGAGCAAGAGTCTCATCTTTAACTCAGATATAAAAGTTCACTATTGAGAACCATTAGTCCAAGAAATGTGATCAGCCTCATCACAAAGTGGGAAGCAGTCAGATATGTCCTGTCTTGCAAATCTTCGGATGCATAAAATATGCAGCTACTGCAGAGGTAATCCCAGCCACTTCTGGGGAGTAAGCTATTCGGTTAAAGTTAAGCATACCTTTAAATGCTAAGCATGTGTGTGAATCTTACCACAATCAGGATTTTGATCCTTATTAGACCTCAAATGGTTAAGAAAAAAAAATTAATAAATTTTTGGTAATTTCAAAAGTTTTCACAAAAATAAATTATAAAACCTAAAGTAAAGGAATGAGAAGAGTCAACAAAAACAAAGGCAGGAAAACTGATGCTAAGTAAATCTAGACTTATTAATGGAATGGATCACTGCTGATGAGACACCAATTAGACAACGGCTTACACTGCACAAAGGCTTTGAGTGGTTAAGCAAAAAAGAAATCACAGAAATTACGGTAGCCTTTGACGGAACATTTTACAAATAATTGTTTTATGTAGGCACAAAATGCCAACCAGGTCACAAAAAAATATTCTGAAACTTGTCCTCCGGCACAATTATGACTGTAACGAACCACTTCCTTTTGACCTTTTGTGCCTACTGAGGACTTTCCTAAACTTTAGTCCCTTGCCAGTTACACTCATTGCAGATGTAAAATTAGATCCTTCTGCAGACTTACTACTTAAAGTCCTTCTGCTTTGACACAAAACAGAGAAATTTCTCAAATCAGGTAATTTTTACACAGGTGTTCAGAGGAACTTACTGAAAGAAATCAGATTGTAAGAGTAGTAGCAGCATCAATTGAAATCACCTGACATGGACTATTAGATATTTCTACCATAAAATAAAAGCTTCGTTATCTATTGGACTGGTATTTGCTAAATATATGCTTTTCACAAGATAACTTGGGGGTTAATCAGCTAAAATGCATCTATTATTGAAAGGAGGAAAATAAACTGTAAAAAAATTCCAGCAAGTTCTCTTTGAAAAGCTGCTAATGTCCCAGGTTATCTAGAGGAGATAACTCATATCTGGCAGTAGAGATGGTCTCTATACTCAAACAAACCCCTGTCAGCACAGTTATTCAGTCTGGCTAATCAACAAAGCTTTGCAAACCATGAATCTTACACACTCACTAGCAGAGCTCTTGCAGGTAGACAGAGGATTCCACAAGCCACTAAATCATGAATTCTAAAATCATTAATCAGTTAGGGCTGGAAGATGGACATTGCCTGATCTAGCTGCCCTGTGATGGTCAAGGATGCTCAATATTCAGGGCAGAAACTGCTGGAACAGAAAACAAGGAGTTTGTCCCTTCTGTGCATCAGTAAAAGACAATCAGATGCTCCACTCTGACCGAGATTTCTCCCACTGTCCAGACATACCTCTCTCAGACTTCCTTTGTACATCTGGTAGACAGAATGTTCCTCCTTTCAGCCTTAGGACTGTGTTCCTTCAAGCACAGCCAGACATAAGTAAAAGAAAGACAGCCTTTCTTCAGCTCCTTTCACAAGTCACACAACCCAACAAAGAAGATGTGCTCTCAACTACAGCATCAAGGGTACCAAAGGTATTTCATACATTACAAACCAGTTCTAGCAGCATTCTCCATGAGTCCTGGTTTGTTGGACAGATTTCTTTCTCTTCCAGAAAAAGAAATCCGGTCACCTTATTTTACTGCCCTTACTAAGACACTTTGAATCTAGTCAGGCAGTGGTTATAAGATTACATATATAAAACATATTTTTGAATCTGCATGAAATAGATAGGCACATGTTTTAATGATAAAGGTGATGAAGATTAAGACTGGTGCCACATTTAAACTGAATCAATTATGCTGTATAAAAATTCTAGGAAACTAATTGAGCTAGGCACATTAAAATCTCTTGGGGGGTAATATAATTTCCTATGATTTACAATTGTATTCCATCAAAGCTTGATTCAAGTTCGTAGTTTTTGCAACAGATATGATAGTAAAAGCTAAAAATAGGATTATTTTCTTGCTTGAACTCAGTTTCTCTGAAAATAACATCTTGGATTGATTTGATTCAAAGATTTTTATGGTTCTTTTTCAGGAAAGAGGGAAAACTTGAGAAATGTGTGAGAAACCATTTGGTAATTTTAATAAAGGAGACATTACTGATACTGATAAAGAAATTGGATCCTCCTATAATTTTTTGCAGATGTAGACCCTACCAGCTGAAGGTGGTGTAATGTGCCAATTGAAGCAGTGAAAAGTTGCACTCATTGAAGCTTTGGCCCAGCAAATGTGCAGAATGAGAACTAGCAATGCTTTCCTCTGTATTTATTCCCTGAACAGAAAATGTGTAAATTAATTATTTTAAGATGACATTGATACATGCCCCAGTACTCTAAGGAGTTTCAGTTGCCTGCATCCTGCTCTCATATTACACAAATGGTTGATATACAGAAAAGTTGAAGCAAGCTGAAAATCTTTAAAGGATTGGTACTATACTGTACTTTTTCATTTGGATGAAAACTAGCAGAAGGTCCTCACACGATCTCATCAAAAATTTGATTTTGATTTTAGAAATTATTAATAGACTGAGACTTTGTAAAATCTGGAAGAGAAATGCTAGACACACTCAAATCAACTTTTGACTGAATTACTATTTCAAAAGCAGTGCAGTAGTACTTACCACATTGCAAAGAGTTATCCTCTTCTACTGTCGTGTTATAGGTCCAATCCTCCCCTCTCCAGCGTATAACACCACTATCCTGGCAGTCCTTAGATTGTGTTATATTTGCCTTGTCCCACATTCTGAACAGGTACAGCTCCCCAGTCATACCCTGGCGAGGTGATGCAGCTGTACCTTGCAGCTTTGAACAGCCAAGTAAGAACTGGCCTTTTCCAGGCAAACAAACTTTCCCATTTAGTTTTTTGTGAAATTTTTCTGTTCCATTTATGAATACTTTCATCTCCTCATTGTCACTTTTCCACTGGATACATATTTGGTTCCAAGTGTTTTTACGAAGTCTTACTGTTATGTTTATTTGTTTTCCAAACAACCATATCTTCAATTTCCCATGATCTCCTGTAAGTCCAAGATCATACTTATTTGCAGAGAGATTGGCATGAAGAGTTTTTTCAGCGTATACATATGCTGTCCATGGACTACTTGAGGAATACAGCTTGAGGTGCACACAGACAAGGAATTCTTTCAAGGGATGCAGAGAAATTCTTGATGACATACTCCAAGGATCTTCACACGCAGTCTTAAAGACGGCTTTGTATCGCCCTAGGAAATCCTCCTGATCTAAATAAAGAAAAGGCGATTTGTAAAACCTTTAGGTCTTAAAAAAGATCCTTTATATAAAAGTTATTCTTCCATATAGTACTGTTTCTAGGCATTTTCCTAGGAATTTTGAAAACAACACATTAAGAAATGATCTTGTAACCTACTCCTTTAGATTTATTTTTGTGGTAGGGAAGTGACAAATTTGGAGGCAGTCGATAAATCCTAGCTGCTCATAAAAACTTTGAAGTAAAACTTATGCCCAAGAACAAGGATGACCATGTAGAATCACAGAATCATTTAGGCTGGGAAAGACCTCCAAGACCATGGAGTCCAACTGTCAACCCAACACTGCCAAGTCCACCACAAAACCATGTCCCCAGGTGCCACATCTACACATCTTTTAAGCACCTCCAGGGATGCACCTTCCCTCTGCATCATGGTTCAATGCTTAGCAACTCTTTCCATGAAGAAATGTTTCCTAGTATCCAGTCTAAACCTCCCCTGGTGCAACTTGAGGCCATTTACTCTTGTCCTATTGCTGGTTACTTCAGAGAAGAGACAGACCCCCATTTGGCTATAACCTCCTTTAAGGTAGGGAGCAAGAGTCTCCCATGAGCCTTCTTTTCTCCAGGCTAAACAGCCCCAGGTCCCTCAGTTGCTCCTCATTGGATTTGTACTCCAGACTCTTCACCAGCTCCATTGCCCTTCTCTGGACATGCTCCAGCACCTCAATGCCTTTCTTGAAATGAAGGGCCCAAAACTGAACACAGGATTTGAGTTGTGGCCTCACCAGTGCTGAGTACAGGGGGACAATCACTGTCCTGGTCCTGCTGGCCACACTATTGCTGACCCAGGCCAGGATGCCATTGGCCTTCTTGGCCACCTGGGCACACACTGGCTCATGTTCAGCAGCTGTTGATCAACACCTCCAGATCCTTTTCTGTAATGCAGTTTTCCATCCACTCTTCCCCAAGCTTGTAGTACTGCATGGGGTTGTTATGACCCAAGCACAGGACCTGGCACTTGGCCTTTTCAAACCTCACACAACTGAGGCTTTATTCTGCTCCTCATCCCTGTATTCCAGCTCAGGGGGCTAGGTACTCAGAGACTAAGGTGAAGAAAGCATGAAGTACACCAGCCTTTTCCTCACCCTTTGTCACCACATTTCCCCCTTAATCCAATAAAGGCTGGATATTCTCCTTCACCCTTTTGTTGTTAATGCATTTATAGAAATATTTTTGTTTTTTATGGCAGTAGCCTGATTAAATTTTACTTGGGTTTTGGCCCTTCTGATTTTCTCCCGGCCTAATCTTAAGGCATCCCTGTAGTCCTCCTGAGTTTCCTGCCCCTTCTTCCAAAGGTCATAAACTCTTCTTTCCTGAGTTCCAGCCAAAGCTCTCTGTTCAGCCAGGCTGGTCATCTTCCCCACTGGCTCATCTTTCAGTAGGGGATGAGCTGCTTCTGCCCCTTTGAGAATTCCTTCTTGAAGAAGAATGTCCAGCCTTCCTGGACTCCTTTGCCCTTCAGGGCTGCTTCCCAAAGGACTCCATCAACCAATCCCCTAAACATGCCAAAGTCTCCCTTCCAGAAGTCCAAGGTGGCAGTTCTGCTGAGTCGCCTCCTTAAGCCTCCAAAAATCGAAAGCTAATAATTTTGTAATTGCTGAGGGCTCCAACCATCACATCATCCGCCAACCCTCTCTGTTCATAAACAACAGGTCCAGCAGGCACCTTCCCTATAAAACAAGTAGCTCCAGACAATGCCCCAAACACTGAAACTTAATCATAACTGTTCAGTTCTTGTAGGTGCCTCATTTCTTCCATTGTCCCAGTACAGGAAAGGACAGACTTTTGTGGTTGTAGATGTGAACTCTTTGGAGCTGACTCTTATTTTGTGGAAATATGCACACTTGACTCGCATAATCATTATCATGGCTGCTTGCTTTATGCTGCACACAGCAGCAACAAAATAAGAAAAAGTTCCTTTGGAACATGAAATGGAACAACAGAAAAATGAAACAGCCTGTTAGATGTTCAGCCAGTGCAAGAGAACACACTACTGATATCTTTAAGGAGGTAATTATTTATCAATACATGCAGAGGTTTTATGTACACTCCAGAAGATGTATAGGATTAATCATGATTGGTCAGGGTTGGAAAGCAGAAAAAGATCATCCAACATACGAAAAAACCTTTTCCATTAGCTCCTCTGTAAGAAGAAAAACTTCCAGGCAACTTGGATCAGGGTTTTTTTCCAGGGTAGATTATGTTCATAGTTCTAGTTAGCTGTCAAGATCACAGCCAGTTCTTCTGTAATGTTCTCAGGCAACCAGAGCACCAGCTTTCATCAGGCCAATTCTAACAACTTTTCTGTCTCTTGACCTGCAGGCTCTCAAATTTATTTTTCAATAGCAACAAGGGAAAACAAGGAGAAAGTTCCTAACTTCCAAGTGCAACTTGATAGGCACAAGCTACCAGAAATGTTTGAAACAGAAAATATATCAATCCAGTTTCAAGGAAAGTCATTGATACCTATTCTCGTTGCACCCTATAGATTTGAGAGTCTCTCCGTGACTCTCAACTAGCAGAAGCTTACAGGCATTTTTCACAACCTGGAATCGTTCCTCAAGTTCAACATACGTGACAGAAGTGCCATGCAAGGCCATAGACCAAACAAAAATTCTCTGGGTACAGGCTAAAATTAGGTGAAAATCCTAACTAGCAGACAGTGGATTCTGAATGGTGAGTTAATACTTAGATTGGTTCCAAATGGCAAAGGAGAAGAAAGACATACTTGACCCAACAGCAAACCTCCCCTGCCTAACCCTGAAGCATGAATTTACTCATTCAGTTTGGCCACTTGTCAGAGTCTGAAAGCAAAATCTGGGATACCCAGCTAAAAATATTTCAGCATGGAAAACTAATTTTTAAAATTATTTAAAAGCTGGATGAGGAAGACTGGATGGGAGGGGAAAGTCACAGAATATGAGATTTTTCAAAATGGGGGGCTCAAATATACCTACCTTTTTAAGTAAAATTAAAACAGATGTCCATCTGACAGCGTGGACAGGTCATAAGGAAACCAATTTTATAAAGGAAATAGCCAGCTAGTTACATGCCAATACTGGTGACACAGTCTTTCCAAATAAAAATATTGCTCAAGACTTTCATTATTAAGTAGAAATTGACTGGTAAAGGAAGTTTCCTGAAGCAGCTTCAAAACGTGAAGTTACTGGTAACTATCCAAATTGACAGACTGGAATTCCATTCCTGAGCAAAAATTCTAATCAAAACTTGAAGTATCATCAGCAGACGTGGTTTTGGAAGTGAATGAATTCTGAGAGAGGCTTGATTTCATGTTAAGCATTAAAGCAGTGTTGATATGCCAATAGTGGATTAAAGGGCCGCTAAATTCTATTACATTCTTTAGGGGAATTGTGACTTCAAAGTTGTCAAGGGAGACAGAGTGGACATAGACTTGTAGATTAAAACAGTTGTAAAACAGACAGCCAACAGAAATTATGCAAAATGAGATCAATCTGCTGATGATTCTTCTGGTCTGCTTTATATAATCCAAAAAGACTGCTGTCGATCAATATGCAAGGCCTAAATAATTAATTCAAACTAAGAAAAGTGTTTACATAGAAAGGTCTACTCTTCTGGAAAGCTGGCACACTTTGCTCTAAACAGTCATAAAAAAAATGCCAAAAAGAAATGCCAAAATTCAGAGAATAGATACCAATACTATATGAATTGTTGCAAGAAAGGCTGGAAATTTTAATATGCTTTATCTGCAGAAATGAAATTGTAATCATAGTCAGAAAATGCACTTTGTTGTTCCAAGTGAGTGCAGTACAGCATTACGTTAGAAATTAATTATCAGTATTATCTTGACTAAGTCTCCTTGACATGTGAGTGGATGCATTGTAAGCAGGACATGACATTACAGTAAAGCCTTTAGAAGATCTGTTAATCATCACTTACTTTCTCTAGCAACGGTGGTTGTGGGCTGTGACCCACCCTTGACCATGGAACTGAGGAGCTGGAACTGCCTGTGCTCTAACAGAGGCATTCCTGTAGTCTCCTTGCATGCACACAATGCAATAAATTCAGAAAAGTAGCCATGAACACACCTTTATCACCACAGCACAGAAAAGGGAGCATAAGGGAAAGAATGCTTCAAACAGCTCCAGAGTAAGAGAAATCCAGAGTAAGGAAAATATAAAAAATGATAATAATTAAAAAAAAAACCAAACAAACAAACAAAAAAAAACCCACCACCAAAAAACCCTCACAATTTGGAGTGAAGGAAACTCCATTCAGTAGCAATCATGGGATGACTATTCAATGTCTTTTGCTGTATTTGGGCACATAAGCCTTTCCAGAAATGAAAATTTTTTCTTCTTACTATATTTATCTCTAAGAGATGGAAAACCTGGGGGTTTTGCCCTCACTTAAGCTAAAAGCATGTATTTAATAAGCATGTTCTCTTAAGCCCTAAAAGAAATCCTGAAACATATGCACATATTTCCAAATGTTTAAAATTAATTTTCTGAGAATGACAACATAAACCAAAACTGCATCTCTTTCTTTTTTCTAAACGTTTTTAGACTGTGATAATTGGTATCTTTACAAGAGATAGCCAACTGTAGGTATTAAGAATTAGACCTACAGGAGCAGATTCTCTCAGTACATAAGCACCAGTGTAATTTTCCTTATATTACTAATAACCACCGGATCAGTATACAGCTGAGCATTAATACAGTCAGGTATTCTCTTAAATAAAAACAGTCACAAGTTTATATGTCTGGACAATCTGGCTTTTAACTAGCAACAATAGTTATTAACTTCCTTGCAAGTGTTTGCCACCTGTGACACATTTGGCTCACTACAGTCCATTAAAATGACGTCAAAAGACTCTTGTATACTCATGTATTCCATCTGGAGCTCATCACTGTTTCATAAAAAGTCTAAAACTCTAAACTTTCTATGTGTGGGTCTCTTGATTCCGTTGAATATTTTAAAATCTGAAGCTAAGAACTGTTTCCACAAAATCAATTTCATCCCTCTTTTTCATTCACAGCTCTATTTCTTTAGCTGGGGACAAACAATATCACATTATGCAGCATCCTGAGCATCAAAAAGAACACAGGAAGTTCCTCTCTCTTCATATTTTTCAGAGAACACAAACATACTTTGACACCTCAGATGAGAAGAGAGCTGAGTAGAGATGCTGCTGACAGTACTAATTGCTGACAGCCTAAAACCAAAACACTCCAATAAAACAGGGGGGAAACATAAACACACTCTTGTGTCAGTTTAGCTTTCCTTGATGATTAATGACAGTTGTAAATGGTACAAAGGTGAAAATGAAATCCCTCTTTGCTTGCTTCTTCAGAACTTTAGATAGAGTTAAATTTTCCCTGGAAAAGCTCTTCTATGACATCTGTCCATCTGCTGAGCAGCTCTGTCCTTTTTACAATTTAAAGTACAAGAGGTTAATACCTCTCCATCTTAGCGGCAGGTTTATCACCTGAATCTCCGATTCTGTCTCAATAGAAACATTTTGTAAAAGTTAATGTATCTGGAGAATTAGAGTCAAAGCTAGTCTATTCTGTAAACCATGAAACCTCATTGTTTGTACAACGTCATTAAGCAGGCATACTTCAATTGAAAAAATCAGGCACTAAATCAGAACTGCAAGTTCTGACCTAGAGTAAAATAACATGCCATGACACAGAAAGAAGGTTCTGAAACTATCCATTAGGTACACAGCAAAAAACACTCCATTTTTTTTAATACACTAAGCACATTATTAACATGATAAATGCACTACCCACTGTTGATATAAGGAACCTTTATGAATGACAAGCACTATTATCTTTATCAGCTAAGGTCCAAAGCAGTAACAGATTAACCATCAGTTTATAGATCAGCTATGAAAAAACACAAATTATTTAACCTCACTTTATTCTACTTAACCTTACACAAAAGCATCACCACGTCAGTTATCCACAAGAACCTTATGAATTTATTTTTCTTTTACTGTTAGATAAAGAGCATAAACTGCCAAGTTCAAATACTTCATTTCTGTTACATGTTTTGGGCCTTACTACCTTTTCCTTAGCCATATTAAGGTCCACAACCAAGATCAATACAGATGTTCTACACTTACCCATGCCCTAAATACAGCAAATCTCAAAGGATCTTGTGGTGTTTTTGTAAGAGCAGTGTAAAAGATTTAACAACATGTTCTGAAAATAGTAACACTTCCAGCTCAAAAAAACCCAGCATTAATTTGTCTTGTTATTACAAATTGTGTTTTGGTTCTCTCCTCATCCATAGCCTAAAAAAAGTTACTACCAATGATTTTTTATGAAAACATAAAAAACATCCAAAATGCTAAGCACCAACTGTTTCATTTCTTGTTAGTGACAGTTTTTCCTCTTGATTTCAAGAGGCAAAAACTTGCCTGGTTGAATATATTCAAAAGTCCTATTCATCAAGACTAATGGTATTTATTTAGAATACCAACACTAGACAAATCAGGAAAAAATTCTCTTACCTTTGCTTGCTGTAGCCAAGAACAACTGAAGTAAAAGAGCTGCTTGAACAATCTTGAATCTCAAGAAAATCTCCTGTATTCTGCCAATACAGCAGTGCTGTTTTCCCCAGGCAACCATTCTAGAAGAAACAGATAAATAAATAAACCACAATGACTAGAAAACATGTAGGTGTATGGACATTATGACAAAATATGTTTCCAACATGAGCATAAATCTTCTCAACCCTGTTATACTATTGGGTATATATTGCACAGAAATGCACAGATACTCTGTATATTGCCAAGACACTAAGAGAGAAAGAGATGTTTGCTGAAAGG
This sequence comes from Anomalospiza imberbis, assembly GCF_031753505.1. Taxonomy (NCBI): domain Eukaryota; kingdom Metazoa; phylum Chordata; class Aves; order Passeriformes; family Viduidae; genus Anomalospiza; species Anomalospiza imberbis. Next base: position 15,923,229 of record NC_089682.1, on the reverse strand, counting down.
AAAAAAAAACCCCAAAACCAAAGAAAACCCATCCAAGCTCTAATTCTTCAAAGACTACAAACACATCAGAGCATGGCCATGACTCCTTGCATAAATAAGACTTTCAGCATTTGAAAAACAAACGAACAAACCCCTCCAAAAGATTCGCACACAACAACATAAAACCCAAACAAAAGCTGACAGAGCAATCCTAGAAAGGTTGTCCAAAAGCTTTAATAATCTCACTAAGTATGCAAAAAAGCATCTCTTCAGTCCACTACCCTCACATTCTCTCATGTGACACTTTAACAGCCACAAATGACTGTGGGCAGCAAGTTCATGAACAATATCATGAAAACCTGGTTTGTCCACCTTTCTGTTTAATGTGAGCAACAGGACAAAAGAAAATGTGTAGGACAAAGAATATGCCTCCTATTATAAGCGATGTTGTTCTATGATTTTTTTTAAGATCTTTAAAAAAAAAGGTGCATCTGAATATTTGGCATGCTGAAAGAAACTTATTTAAGAAAAAGGTGCTTTTTCTTAAATAAAAAATTTTAGATACATAGTGGCAAGTGATTCTGTAGCTGATTATTGAAACATGCAAAGCAGTAAACTTTACATACTGAGTCTCTTCCATGCATCAGCCTTAGGGTAGATCAGAGCATTCTGCCTGACACCAGAAGTTTAACTTGGCCATCACAAGTTGGGTGCATGCGCAAGTTCATTGTCAGCACTCGCACTGCTCACAAACTGCACTGTACTTCTGCTCATGCTCTGTCAGGCTGCAGTAGCTTCCCTTCTTTTCAGGCATTGCTAAATGGTGAATTCTTTCAGGAGTTTTAGTTTTTTTTTAAGGTTGGGGCTAAAATGTAATGTTTTTGCGAGATTCACACAATGTAAATATTTATTAATTTATAATGGTTACTATGGGCTGAACTCTGCCAGACAAGTGCCACAGGAATAAGCTAAGAACTGGTGAAGTTGCTAAGTAATTGAAACTTTGAAAATTGATTAAACATACATGCAAATAAATTATAACAATATAACAACATAACATAGAAAGCATAGAGCAAAGGCTTTTAAAAAATAAAGAGCACTGTAACATTGTTGTCAGTAGTTTCAAGAATTATGCAACATGCAATAACAAATTAAAAAAATAAATTCTTCTAACAAATCAAAAAAAGCTGACAAAATAAATCATATTCTAAAACAATGGTCATACCTAATATACCCATTCCTAAGCAGGAACAGATCAAAACCAAACAAAAACAAGCAAAAAAAGGACAGAAATGTCAATGGTGGTCTAGCATTCTAAAGATCCCCAGGAAACATGTTAAAACCTGTCCTCCACTTGCTTCTCTGAATGCCTAAAAATCATGTATTAATAAAGTTGTTCCATCAGCAACCTAAGTAGCAGAATTAAATTCATTAGCCTAAGAATCTGATAATGAAAATTATTGCACTTAAATATACCTGACAACTTCAAAGACTGTGCATTTACAGTGAAATTTCCTAGGGTTAAAAGAGATGCTCATCCAAAAACTGTCTCCTTTCTTTGCTTATTTACACTTCCCAGTCTAGTCTCAAATTAGGTCATTTCCAAGCAAAACCAAGCTGCATATCTATTCTTCCATTTTATGGGGAAATCTTTTGTACACTAAACCATCCATCCATATTATGGATGTATTTAGACAACAAAACAAACACAAGCTCCAGCATCCCTTTTCTCTACTACCTAGACACCAAGAGTTGAAAAGTGGATGGGATGGAGCCCAAAAATACTCAGTGGCATCCACCAAGTGTAGCCATTAATGCTGGTAAGTAATGAGGCAAGCTGCTTGCTTTGTGTCACATATGATACTCATTGAGAACATGCCTACATTCCCTGCTTTTTGTTTTCTCCTTAAGTCTCACTCCTGCAAACAGACAGACATGAAATGAGCTGACTAGGACAGAGGTTTACTCCTGAACCACCAAGCATGCCTTCTGTTTTGTTTGGCAGAGCCCATTAGACAATGATGTTAGTGTCCCACCCCCAGAAATAAAAACTGCATTACAAAAGCCTAAATTTGATTACAGGAGCCAAGAAATTCCTGGTAATGACTCCAGCCCTGTCTGAGCACTCTGCAGCCCTGAGGAGTTTGAATGGACTTTCTTCTAACTCTGGCATTTCAGAGGGAGCTTTGCTAATATTTTTCCAGTATTTAAACAAAAGGCTGTAATAAATACTTTATGTACATTTAGGTTTTTGTCTCATCTGGGGTTTTTTGACGTTGTACTCACTTCCAGAGTTGGGCCTAGCAAAGACAAGTAGGGACAGAGTCAGAGCTTCTTGCTGACTGAACACAGTCACATCAAGAACTCCAAAACTATTCAAAGATATGAAGGAAAATTAATGATCCCAGGCAAAGCAATAAAATCCAGATAAGTGGAAAATAAAGTGAAATACTAACATGGTCAGCTCAACTGACTTTTTGCAAGACTTTGAACGGTTACACTAGTTCAAGACTTGTTCCAATGTTCATATAAAATATAGAATTAAAAGAGCTGGGAAAATAACATTTGTGTTCCTTTATTTTTGCAATGATGTTGTTTAGACACTACCAAATTAAAATATGCTGCTATCTTTGGTACGTTTTTTAAAGAAAAAAAGCAAGACATAAAGTACAGTTTCACCATATCTATTAAAATAAAGATCATATGATACATCCCAGAACATTTGGTCATTATGTTCTTCTTAAACTTATTTAAGCCCTTTTCTGTATTAGAATCCTAAATCTTTATTCTTAATGATCCTGAACAGTAATGTAATTGCAGATATATAGTTGTGAACATTACAGAATTAGACATAAGGGATTCTTTTCATTTGTTATTAATTTGCTCATGTGTTCAAATGAACATTTGTATTCTTTTTCATAATAGATGAATACAGTGTGACTCAGGGATTATGCAGAATAATTATGCATAGTTTTTGCAGCAGGATGAAAAATTTTCACGTGTATATCAAGCAAATCTAATTAAGCACAACAGTTACTGAACTACCCAAGTGTGGGAAAGAATTCTGTGCACAGACTTCAGGTAAAGATGTAACCAGCTGGCTTCACTTTCTCAGTCACAACTAAGTGGTTACATTTCTTTATGGTCAGTGGAAAAAATGAAAATTCAGAAAATAGGAATTAAAGGCTCAGGCATAAATCTGTTATGTTCTGTTTGCTCTCCATGAAGAGTGTCTTATTTTGACCAATGATAACCTTGTACCCAGGTCTTACAACATTTCACACCATCTTATTAATTTGAAAGTCAAACTATAATTGAGAGTGCTTTTCTTAAAACAAATGAACAAACATATTTTGAAAAATTTGACTTGTTTTTGTTTGTCTGTTTTGTAATACATGACACATTTCTGCATTAATATCACACTCTGCAAATTACAGAGGTTAGTGGAAACAAAGACAGGAAGATGGTATAAAAAAGGAGTCTGTATTCCTATCATTAATAATAATTAGCTCATGCCCTGCTATTTTACTTTACAACTTTCCAAGTGTACACCCATAGGGGATATATCACGACATTTAGCACTTACCTTCAGCAACTGCTTGCCTTGTAGTACAGCAGATATATTTTCATGGGATTAAAGTCGAAGAAAGTGCAAAACATAAATACAGCAGTTGTGTTCTGTAATGCATTTTGTTACATCACTTTTGGAAAAATTTCACATCCAAATTTCACAATTCCTGTTGAAAACACATATTTACTGGTGGTCCTTGACATTTAATAAACTATTAGTTCTTTTATGCTAAGTTTTAGCCAGAGCAGGTTTTCACTGCCAATGCATGAACAACTGGTTACAGAACCATGTTATGGAAACCATGGCCCAAAGAAATCATTCATTTACTTCCAATCATGCTGTCTACTGCTGCACATCAAACTGCCTTGCTTAAGCCACACTTATTTAATCCATGTTCTTTGGGTATCATTCAATCTTCTGTACTCATCCCCTACTAAGATTGTGGATTTCAATAAAAATATTCCCCAAATTTATAGAAGCTACTGCTTAGGAGGAGGATAATAAGGAATGCTAAGCTTCTGGCTGCTCTTCTGTGATATTCTGCCTTATTCAAGTCTATACCAGGTGACAACAGGCTAAAACAAGGAAGAGAAACACATCAAACTGCCCAGGTATGAAAACTTCTTGATGTCTTTCCTTTCAAAATGTAAGATTGTAGACTTCTTCCATCAACTCCTTATATTTTCCAGACTGGAACCAAAATGCAGTGAAGTTTTCGTTTTATTTTTAAATTTTGGCTGAAGCAGCTTAGATGTAATAGGGAGGACGCTTATGTTGGAAACTATTGTGTCACAGTAAATCTTGGCACATACAGAATTTACTGACTTAACAGCAGAAGTAGCACCATTGAGTTCAAAGTGTTGTTCCATGGGGGGTTTCTTATGTGTTTTTCCAGAAGACAGTAATAGGATTACTACTGTCTGATAAAAATTTGGTTTTCATTAATTTTCTCCAGTGTTAATCATGTCTGTAAAAACTGTATTCTGTATAGTCACTTTATGTAAAACACCAGCTTTTTCTAAGACTGTAATGGTAATGTGTACAAATTCAAGGACGTCCCTCCTGATATACATCATTACTGTTTTCTAAGATATTAAATATTTTACTTTTTAATAAGTTGGTTTACAGAGCGCAACAAGCCACTTAAGCACAGACATCAGTCATCTGCAAAACTCATAGCTGGTTGACTGAGTTCTTCAGAGAACTGGAGGATGAACTCTGAGAAATCCATTCTTTCATTTAGCCTTTCAACTCTTGCAGGACACTGGCATTAGAATGCCTTTTTAATATATTTTATTTTATAAATGCCCAGCTGTGCAAGCCAAGGTCTGCCTTCAGTTCAACTCATAGATCTCCCCTTAGAGAGCTCCCTTCATGTTAAAGAGCAAACTTAATCACTTAGGATTTGGGAGTGGAACATGTTATTGGATGGCTCTCCATTATGGACTTCAGGGCCAAATAACCTGCACTTTTGGTACTTAATTCTCTTGTACAGCAACTTGTGCTCTATATAGTGCAAAAATAGGACAGGGGACAATTACAGGCAAGTTTTGCGCCTTCTTACCCAGACTGGAAATGTTTCAGGTCCTCATATCCAATAATCACCTGGGAGATGAGTAAGAGACCTTTCTCTAGCTCTTATAAAACTTTTACACTATCCAGGAAATCCTTGTCTGCATGGTGTATTCCCTCAACAGCACAGTTTTACCCACACCCTCTATTAATTCTACAGCAAACTAAAAAGCCCTTCACTGACAATGCCTGAGCAGGTTTCCTCTGAAAAGAGTTTACAAAGTACTTGTGAAGCACAACAAGCAAAGATGCAATAAAAGTAGTTATATTTGCTGCAAATCTGATTACTTCAATTTTGGACAGGTTGTTTACATTTTCACTAACACTTTGGGGTATGGAAGTTCTGAATGTGTCATCTTACTGTAAGTGAAGGAAAATGAAAAGTAAATAGTTGTTTCTGCTCAGTTTACACTTTTTTCCCCCACTCTCTTTTCCAAGCTCTCTTGACTTGAATAGCAACACCCTAAAAATAAATTATACCGTGATTTCATCCTAAGCTTCACTTTATGGATTTAACAGGTCTCTTGGATCTTGCACTTGGAGCCATTAAAATTTCTCTGGAAGCTAAGAAGCAGAGTATTTGGTGGAGGTTTTTGGTTGAAAGAGGGGGGGTGGGGGTGGTTTATAGCAGTCTCTCAGACTCTTTCAGTCAACAGCCCAATGACCAAAACTAATAATTTATACCACAGAGATAAAACTCATCAGTTTGGAAGGATGGCTGCACTGAAGCAAGCATCTTCCAAAGTCTCACTAAAAGTCTGATCTAGAATAAGGCACCACTACCCTACACAGCCTAAGGAAATACAGTCATGTTGGCACTTCAGTCTCTACATGGGGTAAATATTTAGGGAACCTCTATTAAGACATTCTAGGAAACAGGGTTATGCCAGAACAGCATTCTGGCCCTCCTTTAGCACTTCTCCTCCTCAAGGTTCAATGTAAGTGTCTGCAGAGGAACAGGAGATGGTACCATTGCCCATGTTAGACTACTACAACTGAAACAAGTTAGTCAACAGCAAACATTCATAAACACTTGAAAGTCATCACATAGGTAAGTAGATGACTTGAAAGTAGCTCCAGAAAAGTTTATTTAAATCTGAACTAGTCCTGTGTGCACCCCCACAAATGTATCAGCTCAAAAAATTTACTTTGTACAACTACACTCCACATGGCTTTTTCTACCATCATAATCTCCATAAAAAAGTCATTCACCTTCTCAGAAATAAACCACAATCACCACATTGCTGACTTGCTGAAACATAAATGAGGGTGAATCCAACTTATATGAACACATGCACTATGCTATGAATAAATAATGGAGGAACAAAGTCACTTCAAAACATGAAGCCCCTCAGAAACCCATTCACTCAGCTTACGTCCATAATTAATTTGGGGCAAAAGAAACAAAGGTATTCAAAGTGTGATTGGAAACTTTACAACTTAAACAGGGAATTTAGCAGCATTCACAATCAGGCATGCCCAAATGTCTAATAAATACAAGCAGAGAGGCACAGTCCTTTTTTCTCTAAAGAAAGGGACTTACAAAGAGAATATTTTGACCACTAAAAGTATCAGTAAAAGGTAAGTTTTGTTATGCGTGCACACTAACATTTCCACAATTATCATAATCACACTACTCTTTGTCTTTGAAATGCTACCATTTCTAGAAGTATCACATCTTGTCAAACATGACAACTTCTGGCAAACCTTCTGATGGATCTCTTAGACTTTAACTCCTCAATGATTCCTTTAAGGAACACCATAAATGAGAAAACAGTACTTAATTTGTGAGGGGTTGTTCTTTTTTGGTAACTAAGACATCACTTGAGGTACTTATGCAAATTTCACTAAACAGAAATACTGTGATAAATTCTAGTAATTTTCTATAAATTCTACAGGTTGAAAAAGTATTTTAAGTAGATTGAGGAACTTAATAAATTATTTATTTTCTATCTACTGTCTAATTTATTATAACTGACATTCTACAGTTTTCTTTTAAAATAAACAAAAATAAGCTCATGATGTTACTAACTATACTTTTTCTCTGAGCTGTTAAGAACACCATATTTAAGCCAGCAGAAGAGGACCTAGAGCAGAACAACAAAATCACATTTTTATATGGCACTAGCTGAAAAGCAGCTGTTGGGCCAAACAGTATTTATATTTCTGTGTTACAGAAACATACATCAATAAAAGAAAGTCAGAAATGCTGAGTCAGGGACTTGAACTGCTTGACACACTTCTAAAATCTTGTATCAGTTCCACTGCACGACACCTGCACTAAAACTGTCCTGGATCTGATGTAGGTAGCACTCACAGGTTGAATACCTGTGGCATACAAAATATTCAACTCACAGCTGAAGACAAATCCATGTGACTCGTGCAGGGAAGAGTTTGAGATGGATTTTTTTGTCTTCGATTTAATGTCACCTACAAAAGACCCTTTGTCCATCCTGAACAACAATAAATTTCAAAGGTATTTTGTCACAAAAGGAATGCAAGGCTCCCAAGCAATTGAATCCTATTAATACCATATAGTTATACAAGCCTGTCTTTTTCATAGAGCAATTATAGAGCTTTTCCAAACTGTAACTCCACCAGGAATTTATGACTGTAAAGAGTAAGACCCTCATAATCATGAACATCTGTCTAACAAACAAAACTATCAACTCCATTCATATTCACAAACTGAGTAGCACCTACCAACAAATTAGTATTCTCTAAATCCTTGCATCTGGAAAAGAGCAAATCTTTTAACTGAACCTAGATATACAAAACCACTAGTAGACTTACCATTTATCATAAAGCTAACATTTCAAGGCAAATAACATTACTTATTCATGCTAATTTTTACATTGGAGTCTATGAGATAACTTGCATGAACTAACCTTACTTTGGCCTTCAAATAATCTAATCTAATATTCCACTGAAAACATAAAACCCAAGTGTTTTAAAGCTTTAAAGTTTTAAAGCTAAACTGCATTTGCCAAGGCCAGTGATCATGTTACATATTAAGAACTAAAAATTGTTCAAATTTAACAAGAGGTATTCTCCCATGAACTCTCAAACTTTCTGAATCTGCCAGCCCTCTACAGTTATTAGCGGAAGACCTGACTAAGAGCACTCACAGCACAAAAACTGTAAATGGAGTAATTAACTTGAGAATGGGAATCTAGTCCTTCATCTCTCTCCAACTGGCCCTAATCTGAACCAGTTTCTGTTGATGTATAAGAAACAGAAGTTTAACATTCAATTTGGAAGGCACTGAAGAAAAAAGAATGTGCTAACAAACTCCATTTGATCTACAGAATTACCTTAAGACAGTAAAGTAATATTAATAAAGATACCAATAACACTGTTTCACTTGGTACCATGGTAGAAATGACATAACATTATCTTACAGTGTAAGTTGAAAATTTTGTGGCCCCAATTTGTATCTGAGCAAATTTTGTTTATGTGCAATTTCTTTCCTGCATCTTCTTTCACAGCATTCCACTTCAAAAATTTGTATTCATCATTAAATTTTAAGTGTGCTTCCTCAGTGAAGACAAGTACTTGGAGATCCTCCTAAGCAAAGACATGTTTTTCATTCTTTAGTTTAATTCAATAAACACACTACTGGTCACCTAGCAGAGGAACAAATTTTGCTTGTTTCCCCCATGGAAACATTTACAGAAGTCTGCTTTCCACTTTGGAATACCCTTATGGTCAAAAACTTAAGAACAGGAATATCAGCTTGTGCAGTTCTCTTCTAGTGACGATGTACTCTGTCAGCCTATGCAAGCAACAGGGAGGAACATGTTCTGAGTAGACACACATAATACCAGATTTACTTTTTCAGTACAAGTGACAGAACTCAAGACACAACTAATTTGCTTTGGGATTGATATCTCTTAGATCTGGAGGTTGTAAACTCTATTTTGGCTCATGCTGAAGCCCATTCCAACACACCTTCTCTATTACTCAAACTGATTTGAGCAGGGAGTTGGCGCAGATCCACTGTGGTTCCTCCCAACCTTACCAATTCTGTGATTTCATGGAAGTCCAAACCAGCCTAGGCTTGTACAATCACACATTTAATTTGCTGGATAAACACATCTTGAAGTAGTTCACAAACATTTATACCCTGTTTCCACATAAATCAATATAAGAAAATAATACAGTAAAGCAACAGAGTTCAGTACTGTTACAAATATTATCCATGAATGATGAAACCTATATATTTCCAAAGCAAAAATAAATTCAGTCAAGAAAGGATGCTTCCAGTACACTTAGCCAGTGAACATGAAAAAAAAAAAAAAAAAAAAAAAAACAACAGACAACCCTCCCACTCGAAATAATTATTGTACACAAAAGGTGACTCTGAAGACATCACTTTCAGCGATACAGGTTTCCTGGCAGAATGTATGCAAAAGAAGTAGGGAAAACTATTAAGCTGAATATATTCTCTGCACCTGTTCCCACAGAAAACGGGTTTGAGAGCAAACCCCGACCCGGTCTAGCAATACTGTCCCATCGGTTTTCTCTTCGTCTAAACCGCATTCAAACCCCACCAACGCCTCTACAAAAATCAGTCACTTTTCAGCCAATTTAAACCCGTTACTAAATGTTTCTCGCCGCTGACTGATTAAGCACTTAAGCTAACACTGGAGGGCTGAAGGAGAGCTTTCCACCAGCCGCACCGGGAGCCGTACCTGCCGAGCGGCGCGGCGCCGCTCGGGACGAAGCCCGGCCGCGCTGCCCGCGGCCCCTCACGGCGGCCTCGCCCCGCACCGGCCCGGCGCGAGTCCCAGCGGGCCCGGCCCGCCCGCGGGACTCCCCCTCAGCCCCCCGGGCCGCGCTGCCCCCGGCCGGGCGAGACCCGCAGCGCCACTCCAGGGGAGGATCCGTGACTAAGCGGGAGCCGCGGGACTCGCCCGGCGGAGGTCGGAGCACCCGGACCCGCGCTCCTCCGCCCACCACCGCCGCCCCTGCGGGACCTCCCCACCTTAACCTTGCTCGTCCCCTCCGGGAGAGTCGGCGGGAAAGTTCCATCCCAAGGGAGCCGCGCACCTCTGCCGCCCGGCCCGGCAGAGTCGCTCACCTCCACCCGGCTCAGGACGACTCCCATTCCCGCAGCCGCCGCGCTGCCCGTCCCTCCCGCCCTCGGGAGCCCGCCGCCCCCGGCCCCTCTGCTCCCGCGAGCCCGCAGCCGCTCACCTGAAGCCGGGCGGCCGCCCGTCCCGTCCGCGCTGTCCCGTCCGCCCGTCCCGTCCGCGCTGTCCCGTCCCCGCCACGCCGCGCCGCTCGCTCAGCACTGGGCACTGCAGGCGCGCCGGCGGCCCCGGCAGCTGGGACAGCCACTGGACGGGGGGCGGAGGCAGGCGAGGGAGGTGCTGCGAAAAGCCGAGGGAAGCCGGCGCGGCGGCGGCCGGCGGAGCCACCCGGGAGCGGCCCCCGCCGCCCCTCGGCAAGGCGGGCTCGGCGGTCCCGGCCCCTCCCGCCCGGCGGCCCCGCGGGTGCGGGCGCGGTCCCGGCGCTGCGGCAGCGGCTGGGGCGCGAGGCCGGCCCAGCGAGCAGTGCCGGCTGCGCTGGGACAAGGCTTGGGGACACTCGGTGGCTGCGCGCAGCCAGCTCGGGGCCGGGAGCTACCACTGCGAGCTAACCGTTCCACGTTCCTTGGTGGGCAACGTGTTCAGGCTTAAACCAGCCTTCTCTCTTGTAAAGTTTACTTCACCTTTAAAACAGACTTAACTGCACTAAGCCCTGCTGTTACCATAGATTTCGCACATTTAACAGCCTTCATTGCATTTCAATGAGATTCATTCCTTCAGTCCGTTCAGATTATTGGTAGTGTAAATGAGTTTCACTATCACGACGGCAGAAAGCTGAAGCTGTGGCACTCCTCTTCCACTTTTGAATTGACTGGAATGAAGCATATTCTGAAAAGGCGGGATTTTCTATGACTCATTTTATACCAAATGCTTAGGAGCTGCTCCTTGCATGTAGGCTGGAGGTTTGGTACCTAGGCACTGCTGAAGAGAGAAAAAAAGCCTGACTCCAGGGCATAGCTGGGGAAAGCACATGCAGAGGGAAAAGCTGGAGCTTTAGGTGACAACTCTTCTCATTGTTACTGAAAAGATAAGACAGGGTCTAATTTTAGGAACTCCACAGACAGCAGGTCTTCCTGAGGATGCAATGAGTCCACACGATGAGCTTAGTTTTGTAGAGAAATACTTGCAAAGAAGAAATGGGGGTAGATGAAGAGGCTTGTTTCATTTTGCTTAGATCAGTGGCGCCTTTGGATACTTCAGAGCTGGCATGTAGTTGGACACGAGGCCAGTGCTTTGCAGTTCCTCACATAGCAAAAAACCAGGAGGCATTTGTCTTTCTCTGCCTTGCTTACTGGAACATCTTTCCCTTCCTCAAAGGCTTAAGGATCACAAACTCTATTCTCTTCCTAGGTTAAATCCTCTGTGAGAACTATAACTACTTCACTTCTGATCTGGATGTCTGAGGTCAATGAGGAAGAAAAGAAAAATTGTCCTAAAGTTAATGCTAAGGATGCAATGCATAAGAATATAATTTGTCTATGAGAAGACCCGTCTAGTGATTCTGTGTAAGTGCTCTTTTGACACATCCACAGGCAGTGCTCTGTACCAATGTGGCTTAGTGATGTCTCCTCAGAAAGGCTAAAAAGTTCAACGAGGCTGGAAACTGAAGTCCAGCTTACTCCTGGACACCTTACCCATTGGTAGTGCAGGGTAAGGAAGCTTTCTGTGTTGCTTGTTGTATGAATAGTTACTGGTGTACAGATAAATGGAAGTCTGTCTGTCTATCCAACACCTCTGGCGAATGATCTTTGGGTAAAAATCAGCCACTTGCTGAATTTTCAAGCGCTGAAATGTAATTACATGCAGAGTATTTACCTCAAAATACTTATTCTCTTTCCACTTAGACCAAGTTAATTTACTAGGAGAAATTACTGTGCAATTTTCAAAAGGAAAACACTGAATTTATATTTCTGTTTATTTAAACTGTGTGTTGCATACAGCTGGGTGGTGTCCAGTAACACATAGAGAAACTAAACCAAATTGATTTGTAATGACCTAAAAACTAAGTAAAGAACTTAATACCCAGTGTATTTGTATTGCTCTGCTTGTCTGCCTTCTATGCCATCTATACAGTTCTAGGACTACACTGGAGCTGGGCAGTTTTGCATAGAAGCCAAAGGCAAACTCCTATGCACTTACCAAGAAAACACACACTTGAGCAGGTCTGAGGAACAAGTGTGGATAATTGAGTAACAAAGAACTTTTCAATCCCACTAGTTTTTTCATGTTTTGAGAAAACACACACACAAAAAAGTTACGTTAATTCAGATTGCTCAATGTCTCCTTTATTGTGCTTGTGCAATACTGAACACTGGTTTAGTAGGAACAGCAGGTGATAAATGCAGGTTTAAGAAAATTATACTTCTTTGAAGAGAAGGAGTCTCATCTTCCCTCCCTAAACAAAATGATCATATGAAAACATCTTAAATAAAATTATTTTTTTCTGGATCTGGAAGACTCTCCATAAAATGAGAGCACAGATACTATAAACTGGTCCTGATATCCAGTTTGGCCATGCATTCCCTCATGGGAAAATACTGGATTTCAAGGATTTAACAACTGAAGTGTTTAATTTTCATCTGTGTTCAGCAAGACTGAATGTAGAAACCCCACAAACAACTCCAACAAAGTCAGTGACTAAATTCCCATTAATTTAATCTTAACCAGAATTTCACATTATTCTTTCTAAATGGTTTGGGATTTATTATTATTATTATAGTTACTACTACTACTACTTTAAACTCTTTCTCTATTTATGTTTGTGTATGTATACATGTTTCCTAGGGAGATAAGACATTACCCTGACATGCTGCAGTATTAATTTCATGTTTAGAATTTACGTATCCAAATGGAATTTTTTCTAATTACATAATTCATGTCTTGGTAGGAAACAAACATATGTAACTGACAAGAGAAAGAGGAGAGTGGAGGCAGTGGAAGAAGTAAGGTCTGTTTCCCTTTTCATTTATGCTATGAGTGTTTGAAGCTGTTGTTTCACAAAGATGCTTGCTAGGACTTCACTTTTTCTTAGCGGGCAGGACTGGGAGGTTGCTTTGTCCTGTGATGTGTATATGGTCGACCCTAGGGAGCATACATTTAGGGGACTGGCTATTTCAATGAATCATATTAATATAATACCTTTTATGTCAAATCTAATTGGCCTAAAAAACAAAGCAAAAGAGATAATTTCCATGGCTCTTGATTTTGTGGGGCTCTGTCTTCTTCTGTACCATGTGATACATTTCTGTGAACTCCATAAACTGATTTGAGGTCCAAAAAGCAGTTAAAATGGTTACACTTCTCTGTTTCATGTATAAATATAGTCCTTCCTGAAAATCACTCCTGTTCTATAACATAATGTACTAGTTATCAGTAACATAAATTACAGCTCTTTAGGTAAAAAATATGTTAGGGTTTTTGTTTTAACTGATCGTAGCTCTGGAGATTAAATAAATTTATCTATGAGTCCTTCAGTCTATTTTCTGCTTTCAGCATTACAAAGACATAAACAATGAGTGAGCAATTTTAGGATAAGGAAGTGATATACACTACCTGTGGTGCTGAAAGGATTTAAATGTATCAAGGGAGGAGGATCTAAAACCTAATCTTTAAACTGCACATTTTAGGCACAAAGTTGAGAGCTTGATTTGTGAAAAACAGCTGCGTCTCATAAAAATTTGTGCCTGACCGTATCTTACAAAAGAGTCCTTGGAGTAGGTACACCTATCTAACATTCCAATAGAATAACTACTTATTAATATTCTTTTGTCAGAAAGTAGCACATAGGTGTGAGTACCATGAGCACAGTGTTTGCTGAATGTTAACTGAGCCAATATATAAAGGAAATCTCTTAGATATGTAATCACTAAATAAGGAGTTTTAGTCTATCCAGTTGTGATTTTACATATGTTGTCAAATACTGAGTACAAAACCCAGGGTAAGATTTCCTCTTGACTGTAATAGTTTCTTCATAAAAAAAGAAATATGTACTATCTTCCTTACTGAAGGTTCAGGAAGGGTTTTTAAATAGTAATAATAAAAACAAATATGTCTCTGTGATTAACTTCTAAGCCTCAACTCGCAAATGAAATATGCATTTCATTTCTTGTATCATTACTATGGCAAGTGATATTTATGTTCACCATGTTATTTGGCACTGCTGAGTTCCATGTTGCAGTCTGTCCTGCTTGCAAACATGCAGCCATGTCCTGTCAGACTGTATTCCAGCTAAGTGTCCCTATTGCATTTGCGTTCCAAAATGGGGTAATGGAGGAGGCAATTTGTTAGGTGTTGAGGCCAAAAGAAATGAGAAATCTTTGATACTGTTTTCTTTAACAAAATTTCATGTACCTTACATGACAAGTGAATGATTATATGTAGCAGCAGGATGAGCATCGTGTTCTGTTGGGTGATCGGGCCTTCAATACTGGTCCCTTTGCAAATGTGCTCATGCAACACTCCATTCTTGGAATGGAGAGGAAATATTACCTACTGGACTAAAAGGTGAACAGAACACAAACTGAAATGCAAGAAGTGCCATGTAAACATAAGAAAAAGATATTTTATGGTGAGAGGCATTGAGCACTGAAGCAGGTTGCCCAGAGAGCTTGTGGAGTCTCTACCCTTGGAGATGTTCAGAAGTCCAGATATGGACCCCGGCAGCTATTGCAGCAGCCCCTGCTCTGAGCAAGAATTTGGACTGGACTATCTCCAGAGGTCCCCTCCAGCCTCAGCTGGTCTATCACACTGTGAGAACAATTTCTGCTAACACTCTGCTTTCCCTTAGAATAAAATACACTTCTGGCCAAGTGAAGGACAATGATCGTCAAATTGTAAAAAACTTGAGGGTGATGAAAGGCTCGCATACCCAAAAGTCCAGACCAAGGTGCTAATCAACATTACGGGAAACTACAAGGAAAGGTTGCCAAGGAAAGCAATTCTGAAGAGAACACCTGGAAAGGACAATTAAACCTTTCAATTCTCTATTTATGGCACTCACTCTCTTTAAATTGTACTGACATTTATATTTCCATTAGATAAACATTTTAAAGGAGTTGTAGCTTGTCCATAAAAAGTCTGTGTGGATCTTGGCAGGCAAATTCTCATTCTGGGAACATTTAATATTTTTGCTTTTCTGTTTTTAAAACTTGTTTTACAAAAAAAGCTCTGTTAACCTCTGAAAATTGACACTGACTCTAATGGTTCCACATTAAATGCTCTTGTGTAGTAAGACTTTTATCATAGCAGGAACTGTTAAAATAAAGCCAAGGAGGTTACTATGCCCCTGTTGATTCCTACATCTGTGAAACTGGTAAAGCAACAGAGAAGGATCTTTTTTATCACGGAACACTTTTCCAGTGTATGGTCTGCAGTATGTATCTTTCACGTACTAGGGAAAGGATTTTAGCTTTCATGC
The DNA here is from genome assembly GCF_031753505.1 of Anomalospiza imberbis. Classification (NCBI taxonomy): domain Eukaryota; kingdom Metazoa; phylum Chordata; class Aves; order Passeriformes; family Viduidae; genus Anomalospiza; species Anomalospiza imberbis. The sequence continues at coordinate 15,907,598 of NC_089682.1, read as the reverse complement.
CAAGTCTTTTCACCCCTGAAAACACTTTTTTTTCTTCTTTTCCTGAGAGGAAAATTTGTGTTCATAGTTGTCCTGTCTTAAATCTGTTTTTGGATTTGCTGTGTCTTTTAAGTAAAGTATGTATATCTCAGCTGCAAAATAAGAGATGGATGGTGTAAAGGCAGAGTAAAATGTAAGATGCCATCATGTTTTGAGGAAGGCAATCTGCTTTTGGTGTATCAAAGGAGAGGAGATTTCCTGCTCCAGTTTAACTCTATAATTTACTCCCTTGTTTTGCAGTGTTGATCTCTGCCCACTTTACTGTGGGCAGAGTAACTGTGAGTGACTGAATCAGGGAGTGGGGGGAGACCTTTGGAAACTGTTTCAGTACTTCTCAAAGACCTTTCTGCTGAAGTTTCAACTTCCTTTTCAACTCTGTCAATTTTTCAATCTTTTGCTAGCTTGAAAGAGAGGAAAGTTGTTCTTAAAAGGTCAGCTTATCCACCCTGTCTTTGATTTTACACCAGCATAAATCCATTTAACAAAGTTTCTTTTTAATCATACTAAAATGCTTGGGAGGAAAAACAGAGTTTGAAAAATTTTTTTCAGAGTAGACCTTTGTCCTTTGCTCTGCCAGGGGTGCAGGAGTATATACACATGGAAGTCACAAACCTGACTGTTAATTCTGGTATTCTGCAGAGGATTAAACAAAGGAAACATCTTATTTTCCAAACACTTCAGGGTATGTAGACTTTGCAATAAATTATTTCTGAGTTGAAGACTGGAATTTCAAGTCCTATTAAGTGGCAGCTTCTGGGACAGGCTATGTGCAGCTGGACAACCTACTACAGGCTGACTGTTCCAACAAGCTTTGCACATGGCTGGAGGCAGATACTCTGCGTGGTAAGAACCATCGCGTAGCATACGGCTTATCTTCACCTGGGATGCACTGAAAACAACGTGGTATGTCTGATGGAAAGGGACAGTAAAGTGGTGGACAGCAATTAGATTGTTCATCTATAGAAGAGAGATCATATTCAACCTTTTTCTGTATATATCTGTCATTTGATACAAAAATTCTTATTATTTAGTCTTTTAAAATGTTAATGGTGATGCTAACATGTTGGTGCCAGAAATCTTTGTCTAAATGAATCTCGTAAACCTCAGCACTGCCATTAGTTGTGATTTGACTGACATTCTGAATGCTCTGTGCAGAAAATCCACTTCTACTTAGGTAATATAATTATCAGTATTAAATGTTAAACAAGATATAATTGAGATTAAAAAAAGAAGAGCATAAAGACTCAAGTGCCTGAAAAATAATGTTTCTTTTAGTCTTCTATGCCTGTCTCATCAAATAGTTTGGAATATATTTTTATAAGTTGTAAGTCTTTCACAAAACTGGTTTTTATTTTTTTTTAATAGATTTTCCAACTGGAATTACTCAGTTGCAAAAACATGTTTTTATAATAGAATTATTACATTTTGTGTCATTGGGTAACCTTGCTTTGCAAGGGTTACCTTTCTGTAGTCCCTAAATGTGGGTGGGAGGCTTATTTTGGGGGAGGGGAGTTGTTTCCTTGGTAGTTTTTTTTCTTGTGAATTATCTTTTATCACCTTCAGACTTAGGCTGGCTCTGCCACAATTTTGGATGTTGCATAATTTTCTAAAATACATTACCTCCAATATTAAATTAAAATTTGTCAAGGTCCTGAATGTTTACATTATTCAGTGTAAACATATCCCAAGTAATAGCATCTGTATTTCAAGTATAGCTCATTCCTGTTCTAAAGGTCTGAAGAAAGTCTCCACAATGTTTGTTTGGAGGACCTATTTATTATTTGAGTGATTAATAGGTCCTGTGGAAATCTTCTGAGCACAGACGAAATACATTCTTTGTATTTGTGTTTTGGATGGTGAATTGGACCTAGTCCTGTCTTTTGGAAAGACCATGACTTTATTTTTAGGATCTTTTCTCCGTGATAAATTATTTTCTCTTAATTATCTTACCCTTTGGTAAGTGTACTGATTATAAGTTAGTTTTTGCAAAGACCCAAAATGCCCATTATTAATGTTGACAGAAATTTGTCCTGCCTTTGAATAAAGTTCCTATGGTGGTCCCTTCTACCTCCAGCAAAGCATTCTTAATTCCAATTTTTATTTATCTCTTTGCCAAGAATCACTAAGGTCTTAAGAAGAGTTTTATTTAATACTCTTATTTCAGAAAGGTCTATTGAAATGGAAATGGATTGGAGCTGCAGCTGATTATACTAGGTTCTTGGGTGAGAAAATTATCATGGCCATGGCCACAAAAGCAAATAAACAAATAAAAGGGACAAAAGACAACTATGTTACATGTCTGAAAATTATATTGCCAAACAAAGTCAATGACTAGCTGAGATCATCATGTCAGCTGACAGCTGGAACTTGCTTCAGTAAGATGCAGTTTTGCTGATCTTGGCATAAGGAAGGTTGCTTGAAGAAGACCAGGATGGATGTAACAACGGTCCTCAGTTCTCCAAGAATACTGTAGAATGAAATGATAGTATAATGAAAAAATATGCAAGAATATGGATGTCAGTATTCATAGAGTAGAATCTATTTTTTTTTCTCAGTAGTTGTGTTTAGCATTACAGTCCCAATTATTTTTAAATCCATACACACTGGTCTTTGGGGACCACATATGACATTCCATGAGGTCTGGTCTTGGCAGTTTTCCACAGTTACTATAAGGGCTAACCTTATAGCTTCTGATGACTTCAGGAAAATTGTATTTGCAGTCTTTGGGCAATGCATGCTTGGGTACTTTGCATCTTTTTTATCTTCTAATTTTTTACTTAGCCAATTATTAGCTGTGGTTTCTTTGTTTGCTGGTATGTACATTTTTCATTTTATTCAATTATTTAGTACATTAAAATATTAACCTACAGAAATATTTTAATTTCAAAATAAGTAATCAAATTAATGATTGGTTCTTTAAAATATTAACTCATCTTTATGGTATCTTCAAAGATTTGTCAAGGTTTGTCTTTCATGATATTAAAATATTTTAAGCTGAACAAATTGATTGCAAATGTATGACATCTATGACATAATTTCTGGTATCTCTTGGTTCCTGAGATTGTATTAGGCATAGGAAGTGTAAGAATGATTAAAGTCACTAAGGACAAGATAAACCAGAAGTCACAGAGAGCATCTGGCTTGTGGTTCTCTCTGGCCCATCTGCAGAGTTCTCAAGTTCCATATTTTGCAGCACTGTGGAATGAGAACATTGTCTGAGCTTCACTAAAACCATTTAAGAAGTAGCAGTATACTGTAAAAGAAAACAGTTTTTGTTGCTTATAAAACGGAACAGAAACCATCCTAGAGCATGTGGTGGGTTGGCTTTCTCCAGCTGCCAGGCATCCACCCAGCTGCTGTCTCATTCTCCCTCCATAGCAGGACTGGAGGAGAAAATACCATGGAAAAGCTCATGGTCAAGATAAAGGCAAAGACATCAGTTACCAATTACCATCACAGGCAAAACAGACTCAACTTGAGTTGGGAAAATTCAGTTTATTGCCAAGTAACATTGAGTTGGATGGTGAGAAACAAAGGAAAAAACTGAAATATCTTCCTCCCACTCCCTGTTTTTCCCAGGCTTGAATTCACTTCTTCATTCCTGACTCATCTCCATTTTTCCCCCCAAGTGGTGCTGGGAATGGGACATGGGGCTCCCAGGCAGTTCAGGATAATTCTTAGCTGCTGCATCCTCCTCACACTTTTCCCTGCTCCAGTGCAGGTCCTGTCCTTGGGCTACAGTCCTTCAGGATAAACCTGCTCCTACATGGGTCCACCAAAAGATGCATTCAGAACCTGCTCCAGTGTAGGCTTCCTATAGACTGCCTGGATATTCCTGCCTCCACAGGCAGCAGTGTGGAAATCTGCTCCACCATGACATTCTCCGTGGACTGCAGGGGCACGCTGCCTCACCATGATCTTCACCAGGGGCTGCAGGGCAATCTTGTCTTCAGCGCCTGGAGCGCCTCCTCTCCTCCTTTCTTGCAGTCCTTTGCTGTCTGCAGAGCTGTTTGTCTCACTGGTTTTCCTCATTCCTCACCCTGCTGTGTGGCATTTTGCCCTTTCTTATACACTTTTCCCCAAAGGGCCACCACACTGGCTGTGGGGCTCAACCTTGCCCTGTGGAGGGTTGGTTGGAGCTGTCTGGAACTGTTGGGCTCTGGCACGGGGCAGCTCTGGCTGCTCCTCACATGGGCCATGCACAGCTCCTTTTACCACTAAAACCTCTCCACCAACACACAACACACACATTGCATTAAACTTCAGTGCTGCTTTTCAGACTGTGGTAAATCAGAGTTTTCTGAGCCCTGTGGAGTTAAGTTGTGTCAGTTTGAGAACAGCTTTGAATGAGCACAGACTGTCTCCCAATGCCACAAGATGTTGCTGAGACAACAGATTTATTTATGGTTCGTATGGCAGTTGTACACTGCACTAGTAATAAATTTCCACCATTGACTAACAAAGTATTTTCACAAATTACCTAAGTTAAAAAAGCATGATTTGAACATCCTAACCTGATTATTTTGCCAAGGAAATATGTAAAATTTCTGTAGTTACATTTTGTATGAAGAAAATGTCCCTTTGCTTTACACAAAGTCAGAAAAAATGGCCATTTTGCTGAAAAGATAATAAAAATGTATTTCTCAACTTAGCTATCTCTTATTCCATTTACTTTAAATATGCTGACACTTCAAATTTCTTTTATGCGTGCTGATTCTCCAATGCTCTGTTAAAGATATAATTGTAGCTTAAAAGATATTTATTTATATTGAAATATAAAGACATTGTAAGAATCCAGGAAATGTAGATTCTTTAGTCCCTGGTAACTTATCTAATCCCGGTAGCAGATGTTTCAGTTCTGTCTTCAAGCTATTGTGATGTTCCTGGTGGGACCAAAGGAGACTTCAAGACTTCCTGTATGATTGCAATTTGTTTTCACTGTTGATAGCTGGAAACCAAAAATCTTGAAAGTGCTTATCTGAAGATACAAATAATAACAACAGAAAAGCAACTTGCTGGGAAAATGGAACTTACTGCCTGGATTCTTTTTCTGACTTGTTTTGTAGGTCTTGACTTGTAAGTATCTCTCCACTTATAGTGTATATTTGTATAATATATAGTATATAATATGTAATTAATATATGAAAATATGATAATATAGCAAAATGTCTCTATCAGTCTGAAGAATATGCTTTTAATGCCTGATTCTCTTCTCAGTTTGCTTTTGTAAAAACATAAATGTATCCTGAGTTGCAACTATGAAGCATGTATCACTCCTTATGTGAGGTATATCCAGTATTTAATATCTATACTAATTTATACTTATTTTTAACCATGTGTATATGTGAATAATAAGCTATAATCACCAATGTGATTAAAAATCTATTTTGGCTTTAATTATTTAGCACCATAAAAGCAGAAATTCGTCAACATTTTCTGAAATGCTAAAATATAGTTAGTATGATTACATATGTAGCCAACAGTGTATTCACCAAACTTGAATTGAGAAGTACCCTTGAGTGATTGTTCTCAGCAAGTAATTTTTCTGAAAACATTTACTTTGTTATCAAAAGTACATTTTTATTTGCTTTTGAATTATTTTCATTTATTAATTCAGTATGATTCTAAAGAAGTAAAAAAGAGTGTCTGATTGTTGAGTAATGGTATTCAGTTTGTTTGGATAAATCTATTGTCCTTGCAGCAGTTTTAAGTAAGCTGGTGAAAGAAGAAAGCAAATTCATCTGCCTGTTATCACTGCATGTGCTAAACATCCACATCTTCACTGGCTGAGATCCATTGAACTCTCATATCTTCACTGGCTTCATTGTCAGTGTAAACTGGATTACCATGCCAAATACGTACATGCATTGATACTTTCAGGTACACTGTTAACAGAGAGCTTAAGGGCCAGAGTAGGAAAATTAAAATTAAAGCCTGTCTTATGGATCTCAGGAAAACATTTACCTATTCATGGTTCATTTTGTTTTCAGGCAAAACAGGTATGTGATGCTCAGCACTTTGTTGAGCAAATCAGGGCCTTATTCTTCTCAAATATTGAAGCAAATCTGGCATGACACTTGGCTAGAGGTTATGCTCACCTCTCTTCATCCTCTTCCACTGAAAAACAAGCTAAAGGTTTGGAATTTGCTATCAGACATGTCTGAGCGAAAGCTTTTTCACAGCTGCTGGTTTCTTGCAGGCTCTAGATATTTTCCAATAGTGTTCTCCTCAAGGAAAAGGCAATGACTATTCTCTGCAGTCCATAGCACAGGATATACCATGGGCACAGTAAGTGATTTTATCAGCATTATTAGGAACCACTCTGCTCAATTTTAATCTGAAAGATGCTCACATTTCCTTATAATTTACAACCCCAGGATATTTTACTGTATCCTTGGAACATGAGAAATATTCCCTTGCTGTTTGCATACACATTGATAACCAACTACCATCTGAGCTTCAACTGCTCTGCATCTTAGCCAGGCCCTACATTTTTTGACTGAGTGCAGTTTGGAGAAGAGGATGAAGCATTTCCTGGAGTTGCATAAGTACCCCTTTGATGCGCAGGGTTTTCAGAAATTTTGTTGGAGATTCAATTACAGCAGTTTGAATTACAAGCAAAATGGGTGGAGCTGGGATAGAAATAAAGATGACCTGGTTTCTTTCTAGTGACTTGCTAATGGTAAATGAATGTATCTTGGCGCCATTCGAAGTGTAGGAGAGAAAATCACTTTTTGGTTTTGGCAGATTCAGACAAGATCTTGTAACAGAGGCACAACACAGCAAAAAGCTGAATGAGAAGCTGCCCAAGATACTTCCTGGATATAAAGAGATGTGGGTAACACAGCACCTACAGGTCTTGTTGCTGTGAATTTATTTCAGTTTGGGAGGAGAAAAGGATATGAAATACATCCCAAAGTCAAATCACCAGAGCAAACACAGAAAGGATGATTCTCACTCCACAGACAATGAGCTACATGGAAGCAGGATTTACAGAAAATTCACAAGGGTAACAAAAGGATCATTTGTCCCTCCTGTCTCCTAGCCCTGTGTTTGGGTGCAAGAGAAATATTTTTCATTTATGAGGTGTATTTCTGAGCAAACAAGCTGAGTTTTCCTACAAAAAAGAAACCAAAAACAAAACAAAACAAACAAACAAAAAAACCCAAAAAAAACCCCACAAAGAACCAAAGTACTTATTTACTCTTTGTTCATTAAAACTCTGCTTCTAACCTATGCCAAAATTTGTCATAGATTGAGTCAGATGTTTGGCAGCTCTCTCTGATCTGTCCCCCTGAATATTCTCCCCATTGTTAAATTATTTGAGCAATAATGAAATAGGAATCTGGGAGCTAATACTGCTGCTTTCAACAACATTTTGAATAAGAATCATAGATAATGGCATTTTTACAGATGACTGAATAAAGGAGAATTAATAGACATAGCTATGAGGATTAAATAATTTAGAATCTCAACTGGATGGAGCAAACTGTCATAAAATGTGCTATGAAAATGTAATAAGCATTTTAAATAATGCTTGTCCAAGATAAAGTATGTTTTTAACTACAAAGCCTGGAAATTCATCCAGATTTATTAATATGAGTTATTCCATATACCCAACTTAGATACTGTGGTCTTCCACAAGTGCAATAGGTTATTGAAAAGGGTGAAGACCCTCACAAAATCTTTTACAGGGAAAAGTAAACAATGAGAAGCCATTACCATTAAGAACTGTATAGAAAGTCTCTGGGGGTAAATTAATTAAGAAGGGCAGGTGTAAATTCCCCAGGCATAGCTGCTTCCTATTCATGGATATTCAGGTTGATTACACTTGCTCTAGAGTCCTTTGTCAATAGATGCTAACCAAAAACTACAGGATTTGCAGATGCAAAGTTGAATTTTGGATGGCACTAATGTTATTGCTCTATAACAAATAACGGTGAAAGTGCCATATATACCTGAGCTTCCTCAGCAATAAATTGAAATATCTGATAATATAGAAGGCAATTGTAAAGCAATTCAGTCACTTCATGTGTGAAGCAGAAGCCAATATTTGCTGCTGCAGTTTTCCTGTGACGTCTTAGACAGGCTAAAGCAAGTGCAACAAATCCTTCTGTTTTCTCAGTGGCTCCTTCTCTTTTCAGATCATGTGCTGTGTTGCACCAGCACAGCTGCTCGTGTGCCCACCCTGCCAGCTGGGGTTGTCTGCAAGGGTAGCTCTTGTTTGCAAGGGTAGCACAAACCCAGGTTTGTGCCTCAGCCCACGGCACGAGGGACCACACAGAATACTCCCATATGAAGAGGGGAGGATGGCTCTGGGGCAGGAGCTGGGAGCAGCAGGGATGGGGGTGATGCAGGGTCACTCCTTTCAGTGGCAGCCTCAGCCTGAAGTGCTCATGGGAGTGCAGTGTCGGTTAATGCAATCATTTCCTGTTCTAAATTTAATGAAAGGGGCGATGCCAGATATTGCTGTCTGGTAGCAGCTAGCAAATAATTAACACCAAATGTCAGCCAGTTAGGTGTTTGTTGTTATATATTCAAATTTTGTTGAAGGCTCAGTCACAGAAATAGACATTCTTAGCAAGCAAATGGCACTTGTGTTTTTTTTGGTTTTTTTTTGTTTTTTTTTTTTTTTTTTTGTTTTTTGGTTTTTGGTTTTTGGTTTTTTTTTTTGTTTTGTTTTGTTTTGGTGATGAAACTGCATTCTCAGGACCTGGTGTTTATGTCTCAATATTTAGAATACAGGCTTTTTTATGGAGATTCAGTTTAGAGGGCAAAAGATATCCCATCACAAAAGGTGTGCAAATAAAACCATACAGTTATTTTAAGAATGAGTGATTGAAAGGTGACAAAATTCCCACTCTCATCTGTATGCCATGTATTTAGATCCCTAAGAAACAGTGCCCAAGCTGCAAACCCTGTAATTCTCTACTGGATGCTAAGAAACTTTGTCATCTACATGAGAAGAGAAGTTGGGCAGGACCTGATGCCTGAGTAGAAGAAGTTTACTAATATCTGGACATCCGAAAAATAGAACAAAAGTACATTTTGTACACAGTGGTCTAGATCATGGGTAGTTAAAAAGAAGATCCTTACCACATCACAGTTTTTACCATACCTCTTTCCGCTTAACCTATTTTCTCTTCTGTGGAAAAGTGGCATCCAAGAGGGTTTTTATTCATTTGACTTCAGTAAAACAAAAGTGGAAGGAGAAAATGCATGTAGTTCAGGTTTCCTGTCTGAAGAAATCTGGGTCTTTATTTGTTTGCTTAAGTCAGTGGTTCCCAAAGTAAGGTTACAAATCAGTTACAACTTACCATGTCATAGTAAGAAGGGCTGGAACTATATATTGTTAGGTTAATAGGTAAAATAGATAGAATTTTAGGTCATTTGTGATAAAAGCATGGGAAGATTAATGATAACCTCAGCTTGTCTTTTCAGTTTGTGGACATAAGAAAAATATTCATGGGAAACAACAGTTACAAAGGGATCTATCGAAAATGTTTTAATTAATTCATGGTACAATCACTTCAAATCACACATATTTGGACTCTACATGTTAGGGGCTTCTCTTCTCTTCTTTAAGTATCACAATGCATTTCTCATCCTTTACAAGACAGAGACTGTTTCCAGGAGCTCATTGCATGTGGTGATGACTTGAATCCTGATAATTCTGGTCTGCACCTATAGAACTCATCCCACTGTATTTGGGTAGAATGTAAGTCTGTGTGGATTCTACTTCTCGCTAAAGAGAGACATGACTTGTTGGGAAACTTCCATGAAGCCTATTTTTATAATATCTGAATCATCACATGTACCTGGGAAGGTAAAGAGCAACGTTAGTAATGTATTTTCTCATGCACAGCCCTGCCCATGTAGTATGTACACAAGAAATCAAAAGCAGAAAGGATTAAAGACAAGGAGTCACTGGGATAAGAAAAACAGGTTTGGGCAAATCAGAGGCAAGGAGGCTACCAGAGATAAGGAGGTTCTGGAAGAAAGTTCCCCTTTACTCCCATGTTTGTAGTCCACAAAGTACTGAAAGTTGTGAAAGAAGTTACTGCAACCTACTGTTTTTTCCCATGGGCATCTGTTGTCTATTTAGGCAGAAGCACAGCCCTGGGAAGCCACTCAGTCCTCTCGGAGAAGAGGTACACTTCTCAGATGAGGTTGTCAGCCCATGGATTGATGCCAAGTCCCAGAAGCAGCAAGATCTTACCTACATGGTTTAGGACCATGATCAAGAGTGGCAGGCCTGGACACAGTGGCCCAACGAGTGCCTAGTGGGGGAAGCTTTACCATGGGACTGGAATTGTTGCCAAAGTTTCACAAAATTCATATCAAACTTCAGAATAAGACCATGTAAATACCTAGAATTTTTACACAGAAGATCTACAGTCACTTTAAACTTGACTAATTTTTTCTTAAATAATGAGATCTTTATATTATTTCCTTGCCTTCTAAATTAAAGTTTTTAAGAAGTGCAATTTATAAAGTTTTTTTTTTTCAATAACTGGTAACTATTCCAAAGGTATTGTGAAACTGACTGGGATCTGCACAAAATACCAGTTCATTTATTTCCAGTGTATTCCAATTATGACATCTTCTTGGCTTAGTGATATCTAATGGTGCCAAGATAACTGCTAACATTTTTTGAATAATTGGATGATTTCACAGTAGTATCTAAAGTCATCTGATTTTTCTTGAACAATAGTCCAAGGTTTTTCAAGTGACAGAAGAATAACTTAACTGCAGATCTAATGTATATTGCCTGCTTAGAGATTGTATTCAAAAACCTTATTAAACCCCACCATCTTGAATTACTGTTAGTCTTTAGGAGTTTTTGGGGAAGTTGTGTTAAACAGGGGATAAGTTCCACTGCATCCCTCAGCAGAATTCTTTTTTTAAACAGCAATAGGTCCCAGGTATTTCTGTGATCATTTGTGCATATTAGTCAAGGAAAAGGGCTATGAACCTGATCCACAGATGAAGCAGAACTGGTTATCAGTGTAAGAACTGTGAGAATGTTGAACAAGTCAAGTTCTTTTGGCATTTTCACCTGGTAGACCAGACACTCTTCTAAAATCAAATGGGCAAGGTAAGCTCCACGGCAATTCTTGCAGGGGCAAATAACATACTCTGCTGAATACTGATCTGACTTTTCAGCTCTGTGTGCCTGATTTCAGGCATCTGTACAAAGGTGGATCTTTGAAATGGCAAATGCTCACTCTTACCGTTGACCTTCTCCCACACAAAAAAAAACAGGCTTAGATATCTAAACCCCGATGTGAATGCTAAAGTCTATTCTGTTGTAGGAATGTGACTTTGGAAATTCTGAAAATTGATTTTTTTTTTCTTAGTTTTTGGATTTTCAGGATTTCAGGACTGAGAGGAATTAAATTATCCTGCCCATAGAAGAACATTTCAGTTCCATCAGCTCATCAGATACACATGAGAGGGAGATAACAAGTCACTGAGCTACCTGGATGTTATTTAAAGTTGGCAATTAAGTTGGTTTCACAATGGTGAAACCATTAGATATTGTTAAAGGCCTCTATTTGATGTGGCATTATAAAGAAAGCTTCAGGAAAAAATTAAGAACCTTTTTTTTTACCTCTTCAAACAATAAAAAAGTAAAGGATGGTAAGGTTGGAGCTATGCTTCTTGTAAGATGTAATACCCCAAAATAATTGTTTCAGCTACCTAACTACATGTACACATTGTTTAATAAATCAATCTTCTTAAAATTAAAATAATATTTTTATAATCTTTTTATTTTTAAAAAAATCACTCGATCATATCATTTTAAATTATTTTTAGGTATGTTAATTGTATTTAAATTTTTGTCTAAATGCACCTTTACATAACTCAACATTAATGAAAATAGTAGAAAAAATGTCACAGATTTGTGGTACTTCTGAGCACCACCAGCAGTTCCAGGTGCAGAGGGTGCTACTAAAGATGGGATGGTTTGGAACAGTGGATTATTTAAAACAGCAGGTTTTAAATTGTATGTTTGCTTTCTATAATTTAGGAATAATCGCCATAATTTTGAGTAATTGACATTTTGGTAATATAAGAAGATCATATGATTCCTTTTGGAAGTATTACATATAGTGCCTCTTTCTTGATGTCAGCAAAAGTTCCCAAGAACACAAAAGCAAGAGAAGTGATTCATGGCTTATTAAGATCACATTGGTGAAGTACTGGGGGAAGTGATTGTCTGATTTGGAAGTTCAAATATATATATAATTTAACCTAGATCCTAACATTCCAGAAAATATGAATTCTAAGGGCTGCAGCTTTCTACTAAATAAAATAGGAGTTGCTAAAATGCAGTTTATATTTCCTAATGAGTTACCAGCAGGATCCATTATGAACAGTAAAAAGTTCATGAAAAGAACTTTCCATTTCTGAAACTAAACAAATTGGGTTTGCAATCTGATTAGGTTGAAGTAAAGCATCCCATAATTACCGAAGGAAAATATTTTCAGAGACTTTGTAGTGTTTTCTGGTTACATCAGAATATGTAAATAAAAGCTGTGAGCCAACATAAAAATATTGATACAAAAATATTGCAAAATGAAGGAAATACTATTACATGAGATCACAGACACTATAATTATCAAATTGTATTTACAACTCAAATGTATCAACTTCAGTTCTTGTTTCTCCAAAGCTATTAAAATTTCCACGTCACAGACACAGCTGCAAAACTCCAGCCCTTCAATGATTATAGGAGACTTCAGCTGCTCTGTTAAACTGGATATTTTAACCCAGAACTTTGGGGATTAAATATGTAGTCAACAATCTTCATGAGACCATTTCATTTGGAAAGAGAAGTTGTATAAGAGCAGACCCCCTGGAACCTTTTAGCATTGGTATATCAGTCTTTCCATTATAAATCTTTACTTTGAAGTGTTTTTTAGTATACTAGTACATCTGGCAGAGAAACTTTTAGAGCTGGGGGGATTTTTTAAAAATAATTAAAAGAAAACCCTAATTTGACTGTTCTATATTACAGGACACAGTAAAAGAAATGAACTCTGTCGTTTCTATATCCCCCAAGCTGATCGCCTTAAAAAGAGCCCTGTTTTCAATATGTTATCAATATCTGTCACATGGCTAAGATATTTAAGGTTTATAGACAATGAAAAAGGATAAATGACAAGACTAAAAGAGAATTGCATTTGTAATAAGCTGCTATTTCCTGTATTTTTAATGAATAAATGAATTAATTTATTGAGCATGTATCCATGATTCGAAGTGAATCAACATTTGATAAGGGCCTAGAGTCAGTGTATCATATCTGAGCTAGGAACATGTTTTCCAAAGCCTGGGCAGCTGCAGCAGTCTCTGGGATGCATTAAGGAGTGGCAGAGCAGAGCTTGCCACTGGACGCAGGCAGCTGCATCTTATTCCGTTTTCCTTGGCGGGCGCAGCTGCTGCCTTCGCAAAAGCAGCCCCAGGGTGTGGTGTCCCAGACCTTGGAAACTGCGGCCAGCCCACGCGCTCCCCCAAACAAATGAGGCCTTTTCAACACCTACTTAGCATCAGCCAGAGCCCTCCCTAGTGGCCTCATGGCCAGAATCCCACGCACGCATCGCTGGGTCTGGGCTTCACTTCTGCTCTGGCACGGGTCACAAAGATGCACCAGCCAGTGTCCAGCCACAGGGAGAGATGGACCAGCTCATGAACAAAGCTGAAAATGGGCTCATAAAACACTACTCAGCTGTAGAGTGGCACTCAGGAGTGGCTTGAAGCCAGCTGACCATGTGCTGCATGATTGCTGCTGCCAACACCGGCATGACAGTAGGAAAACATAGCCAGGGCAATGGGGCAGGAAGGGACTGTCCCCATCAGCCACAGCCTGGCCACAGGTCAGCGGGATGAATGGGAAACAGCCTGGGGTGCTTCTCATCCCACCTTTACTGACAGCCTCAGGAAAGAAACTCAGTGTACTTTCGTCTGCATTAACTGCAAAAAAGTCCGCAGAAATGAGAATGTAACAATTATCGATGGTATTTGTTTGGTTGAAGAAATCCAAAAACTAGATGTTTTTTTGCTTTTAAGTCTTTTAAATTGTTGTACTAAGTTATTATGTGACATAGCATTGTTATCAGCTTGGCATAAACATATAAACAATGAGATATCCTGTGGCTAAGTAGACAGCAACAAAAGATTACTGCAATGAAAAATTACTTGTAATAAAGAAGTCAAAGCTCAAACTCACCACTATCCAAGAAGTTTCAAATCTGTAATGGATCAGAAACTGTATGTTGAGAAAAATTGTACAAAAGTAAACAATTTATGCCAAGATCTGGTCCTTTCTACAGATTTTTTTTCTTTACCTGATTGGCCAAAAATGGAAGAGGATGGCCCTCAAAAATGTTGCATAAACAAATTCATCTAGTGTTTCTTCAAGAACATACATAAAAGTGACATTTCAGGAAGAAATATTGTAAGAAAACCAATACTTCAGCCTAAAGTATCCCAAGTCTACAACACTTTTATTCCATTAAGACATGCATTCAGCTAACAGTTTGAAAGAAACTAATCACCTCTATGTTTTTAGGCCAGCCCAAGGAAATGAAAAGCTAACACAGTGTAATGGAGTTGGGGATATGGGAAATTAAGTACCAGTCTGGTTCCAAGAAAACCCAAACACCATTCCAGCTTAGTACTGACGGATTTATTTTAAAATTCTCTCTGGAAAGGTGGTGGGAAATCTTTTCACCTTGGGCAGGCCACCCAATAACTGGCTTTGTGCTATTACTGGTCTTATCATGTGACCTTAACCTATATCTTTCTGGCCTTTCTTTGCCAGTTTTGCTTACCTTTCATGCTCTCTTATCTAAAGTTACAGCTCAAATGTTTCCCTGGCACTGTTCTCATTCACCAGGCAGTATCTCTTGTTAAGCACTAGTTAAACTGAAGGTAGGTAGTCATCAGCTGATGCTTGAACTTGAGGATGATGTTTAGTCCAGCAGATTTTAGGCAGGTCAGCTGCACTCCTGGTCAGACCAGGATGCAGCTCTTTCCCCACCTGGGAGGGCTCACACTCCCACTGAGCTAAGCCAAGTGGATTGAGGTGACTGCTGAACACACAGGATACTGCTCTTACAGTTGAGTCCACCTGGGAGGTTCTTTTATGAGCTTATGGGCTTTTATGAGATTTATGAGGCTGCATTTATGGCCAAAAAAATCTTCTTCCTACCTGTGAATGATTCACATAGGTAGAAAGGTGCCTGTGAATAAGTCACAGGTTCACCATATTTTGCTATCCTTAATCTTGCGCCAAAGACTTTAGGAAATAAATTTTGGGTTGTTCTTGGTTTTTGTGTTTTTTTTTGGTTTTTGTTTTGTTTTGTTTTGTTTTGTTTTGTTGTTTTGTTGTTTTTTTTTTTCCCAAAGTGAATCTGATTTGACTATTGGCTCTTCACTAATAATGGCGATTAATGATTAGTCACATATGTCTAAAAACTTATTCCAGTTGACTGCCCAGATGTCTGAGAGCTTTAAAACAGGAGAAAAAAGGAAGGATAATTATTAAACACTGATTAATCATGAAAAGTGCATTCTTGATTTTCCTGTTGCTGTATGTTAGACTATATACTCTGTTACACTATAGACTCTGTTAGACTATAGACTCTGTAAAATAGAACACTGTAAATCAGAATATATCTACAGTTACATTCTACTGTAAAATAAGTTTAGGTTACAGCTGAAGTTACTTAAAAGAGTATTTTCAGCCTTTTGATCTATGTAAAAATTGCACTGTGTGTGTTTTATAACACACCAATACTTGTGCTCTTTGTCTTTCCATCTGAGTGTGCACAGCCTCTTTGGGTGTTCCCAATTTTGACTAAAAGGCTTGCTCATGTTGATTATATAATGACACATATTTCCAAGGCTGTGGTTGGGGGCAGGTGCTAAGGTCAGCTTCTTGTGTTTTGATTCTCAGGAGGATCTTCAGAAAATGAAGCATCTGTGGTTACATTTATAATTATAAATCATGCAATGAGATCATTTTAGACCTCTTTGTTTTCATAATAACAGCATGTAACATTTTAAAGCACACAGATTGTATACTGGAAACAACATTTAACAGGAAACATACAAAGGTAAAGTGCTCAGAACATTTTTCAGGCACTAATTTTTATGTATTTGGAGGTAGTTCTAAAGTCCTCACTTATTTTTCAAGGCAAGTCCTTCACAGTATTTTTCCAATACACTTCAAAAAAAATATACAAACTGTACTGCAAACAAAAGCAATGCCTAAACTACAGAGTAGTAGAAAAGTCCTTATATAATAAGTGAAGCTAAAGCTTCATATTTAAATAATAAGCTTCATATTGATATAATAAGCTTCATATAATAAGTGAAGCTTCATATTGAAAAATACGCAACCTATTCTACAATAAAAATCACCTTTTATTGGCATTACTAGCTTTTTTCCTTATTAAGGAAGTGGCAGTTGGTACACAGTCTGTTTGCTCTACATGATATGAATGGAAATAATAAGCTAGTGGCTAAATATTTACTTATCACATTCTTCTCCTATATGTTACTCACCAAGTCATACGATTTGCAGTTTTGCATAGGAAGATGATCAATGATTAACCACAAGTTACAGCAAATTCCCTGGACAATCCCATAGAGATTTCTGCAAAATGGCTACTGTTTATTCAGGTGGATACACACACAAAGATTATGTCCTCTTTTTGAGGTGAATTCATTTGTGTCCAAATTAATGAGGTTTTTTTCAATTTTTTTTTTCTGTTCTGCATTATTTGGTAGATATTGGGAGAGAAACTTGCTAGTCCATATCTTAGAACATCAGAACTATTCACAAAATAATTTAAAAAGTAGAAATACCTTTTCATTATCCCCAAAATCTTTCAGTCAAAACAAGTAATTGTTTAGGCTTGCAGTATCCTGAAAAATATCTGATTTTCTTGAGCAAACGTTTCCCACAAAATACTTTGCGCATCCATGCTATTTTGTTTGGAAAACAAACAAACAACAGTTTTAACTCCTATTTCATGCCCTTCAGGGTGGGAACAGCTGATAAAGGAAAAGATGTAACTCTGCAGCATGAATCACGTTGTAGGGAATCCTGAGTGCCAGGCAGTGATCACCTCGATTGAATTTCTGCATGCAAGGACTGTTCTGCCTCTAACTGCACCTCTGAGAAGCATGGCACTGGTGAGAGCAAAGGGCAAAGGACAGGAACATGTCTTAAGATAATTTGGAGAGGAATGGGAGTCCGGCACAGGCAGGTGACAGTGCTGCCCAGAACAGAGACAGAATTTTGTCCTCTGCATTCTATGCATTCTAGCTGGCTTCACCACGCCATTCAGTCTATGGGATAAAGATGAGTGTGCTCTGCATCATCAGGCAGGTAAAAGGTCTCTGCTGAGCCAGAAAGGAATAGAATAGAATCATAGATATCCTGAGCTGGAAGGGACGCACAAGGTTTGTCAATTCTGGCTCCTGGCTCTGCACAGGACACCACCAGAAATGACACCACATGTCTGAATATATAAATTTAGTCTCATCAAAAAATGTCAGCTCTGCACAGCTTGTTGAGAAGCTTGGCCATGTGTTTTCCTAAGTACATCCTGTCTGGGACTTCAGTTGCTATTAGGGATATGCAGGCCAAAAACTTATCACTGTGAATCTCTAAGCTACCTGAGCACAGTGTCATGGTCTGTGGACCACTTTCCCTTGGTGCATCTAGGAGCAAATCATCATATCCATCATCATCTTTTTCAGGGAGTGATCCATGGGAAAGCTGAAACTTTTATTTGCTTCATGTCTGCATGCATGCTTCACTGGCTGATGCCCATGTAACTCTTTACATGTGACTGTACTGTATGAACACCACAGAACATTCCTTCTGAAATCAAACAAATCTCATCATTTCTTAATTTTGCTTTTACTTAAAAGTCAAGGCAATATGCAGGAACATGTTTGCAGACTTTTTTCATATGAAAATGAAACACCTTTCATCTACTTCTGTACATGCACCCACATTTTAATATACCACACTAAAGCACCACTGATCTTATTCCTGAAGAAGTTTTTCCATGTCTACTCTCACCACATCAGTCTCTGTGCCACAACTGCAAATCAGCCAGTGATGGCAAAGGAGTATTTTGCTTCCTCATTGATTTCTACATCATGTACCTGTCATATCACTCTCAGGAAAAAATGGATGCTAAAAATACCTAGAGTTAAAAAATAATTATTTTATAATCTACAGGACAGCCCATCACATCTGCATCACTGATAGTGTGAAACTATTTTTATACTACTTTCTCCAGTGCTTAAATCCACTCCTATGTTAGTATTTTCTATTTATATTTATTTTCTTTAAGTACATTGACTTTTTTATTTCAGCACACCACAAAGACCCTACCATCATCATTATGGCACAGCCTAAGCATG
This sequence comes from Anomalospiza imberbis, assembly GCF_031753505.1. Lineage (NCBI taxonomy): Eukaryota > Metazoa > Chordata > Aves > Passeriformes > Viduidae > Anomalospiza > Anomalospiza imberbis. The sequence goes on along the minus strand of NC_089682.1, from coordinate 15,889,106 downwards.
CAAAAAATCCTCAGAGCCCCAAGTTTAGAGGTTACAAAGTAAAGGCTCAAAATGCCATGTAGAATTGTAGATAATTATCTGAGAGATTCACTGAGTCACAGACTTATTAATGCATTAAGTCCCCCTCACTTTAATGAGAATGCTTATCTTGGTTCTAAAGGTGTTGGTGATTAAAACACTGCTTTATTTTCTTTGATTCTGAAATCACACAAAACATCCTCCTCCTGGCAATCAGTACCTACACTCCCAAGTGAAATTGTCTGCATCTTCAGATTATGAAACTGCTGCCATGAATTTTCTGGTAAGCTCTAACTCTAACAACTAAATTTCTCTTATCAGTAGTTTTCTTCCATGATGTTTCCACTTTAGTTACCAAGAATAATAAGGATATGTGGTCTGTGTGTTTTTTCTAATGTTTGCATTGGATGATTCCAAAAGCAATTTACAAATTACTTGACACCAGCTGAAATGTTAGGCCCTAAAGATGACTCAGCTTGCAATCACAACTCATTAGTAAGATTCCAGGGAGACAAACTATCATAGGAAAATATATGTGTGCCCATGTGATGTTTTCCACTTGGAAAAATCTTGAATTTTAACAGTGTTTTGCAGAATAGCTCCTAAAGGTTTCTGTTGACAGTTCCAGCCCTCACCAAGGTGTGTTATGCACTCATTGTGCTATTCTAATTAGAAGTCATCACAGTTTGTAAAGAATAAATTTTTCATTTTATTTCACATTAAATCGGTATTTTTTCTTTTTTAATAAAAACATTATGTTCATAACCTCATAGTGACTAGTAAAACATCTGAGCTGATTTTCTGCAGCACTTAATATAATTACACAACCTATTTGAAGTTGTACTGTACACCAGATTTAGTCAGTGAAAAATAGGGTTGGCACTTGCTAAAGTTCAGTTTGTCTATAATTTCCACTGTTTTTTTCCTCAAGAATAAAATTAGATAGTCCTTAATTCTTCCATATCTGTGCAAAGAATTAAACCCTGAAGTAATTAAAGAAGTCACTGAAGTGATTAATTTTGTCCTGTAATGGTCAAGAGTTTCAGTCTATCAGAAAGGTGACTTTCACTTCATCGTTGGTTTTGTAACTGCCCACAGAAGGGCATGAGGCTGAAGGACAAACATGCCTGTGCTTATCTGGGAAATAACTACACCCTTGAATGACCTCTTTTCCAGCTAAACCTTGTGCTTGGAAGCATTGTGCCACCTTAGGATGTGCAGGTGTCCCTGGCATGGGCATCTGTTGTACAAGCTGGCAGTGAAATCTTGCAGGTGTACATATCTGCTGAAAACATCTAGTTTTGGAATGGAGCAGAGGAAGAGCAGTCAGGAGGTAAGCTCGGGGTTACTTCTCTTTACTAATTCCCCCTTCCTGCTGTCCAAGCCCTGTGAACATTCAAAGGGTTATCTTATCTTCCTGGAAGGACTTCCCATCTCTTGTTGCTTGTCTTGCTGGAGAAATCTCCAGTGTTTGGTAAAGGTATGTATCCTTGCAGCTCACAGATGCACAGCCTTGCACCTAGGATATATTTACACATTGATGCCTTTCCTTGGGAACTGGAATACAAAAAATGTCCCTAGGTTAATGCATATTATTTTCTCCCTCTTCTACATATTCCTAAACCCCGGAATATAAATTACTGTGTAATGATTTGCAAACAGGTTGGTGTGTTCATCCTCATATTTTATTCTGTTTTTAAAACCCAGATTCAAAAAAAAAAAAAAAAAAGGAAAAGGAAATTTTAAAATCCCAAAAATAAAGAATAAGTAGCATTTAGGAGACAACTGGGAAAATCAGATAAATACTAATAGTGTGGTGAATACATTGGCAGAAACATACAATAGCTACTGCTACCTAGTTTTAGCAATAGCACATTTAAATCAATAGCTCCTTCTGAATATTTTATGTCCTCCTACCATTAGCCTGTTCTTTTGTCCCTTTTTCATTGCTAATCAAAGCTATTGGCAACGACCTTGGCATTTTTCTAGGTTTTTAGTGGCTCATGTTTCACTAAAATTAGCAATCATGGGAACAGTTTTTTGTTGATTTACAAGTCACCTACATTTTAAGAACTTTGGCTGCATTTTGTAATTCCACTTGCAAGCAGTTCTATAATTTTTCTTTGAGAGACAAGGCTTAAATTAAAATGCTTTTGACATTCCTGTTTTCATTTTATATAGTATCCAGGATGTATCAAACTGACTTCTTATACATACCTGATTACATTTTATGACTGCAGATTGCAGAAAATAATTTCAAACTCCCATTGTAATAATCCAGAGAAGCCATTGTCACCTTGGGTCCCCAGTTTGGGTTTCCAGGGATTTTTAAAGGATATTTGGAACATTTTCTTATTTCATGATTATTACTCTGTGGCTGTGGTAGAAGGTATAAAAATTCAATGATAAGTTTTTCTGTGTTCCATTAAAAGTGGAACATACTTTTAGCTCAAAAATTCTAATTTTTAGGAGCAGAGTTACTGCACAGTTAACTGCATCTCAGTATTTCCTTCTATACTGAAACCAGCACCTGGTAATATTCTCTGTGACACAGAAAAGCACACAGCATTCCATTATTTAAATTAGACAGGTAAGGTTAATAAACAAGGGTCCAGAACTGAAGTCACACAGCAATTAAATAAGCATCAATCCAACACTGCTTTTTCACACAGACTACTTTCCTGTAAATGGCGTTTTAGCAATTATCTTATCAGTTGCTACTAGCTCAGCAGTGATTTATACAATTCTGCCTGTGTAGTTGAGCTGGCGTTAGATTATATCCCTTGAAATGAACATAGCAGTTGCATTAAATAGCTCATTTACTTTTCAATGAGTCACAGGAAATACTTAAACCAGTTTACCTTGTACTAGCAAAAGCTTTGTACCCAAAGTTAAAAAAAAAAAGTATGATCTGATCCAAAGCTTTCTGAAGTCCTTTAAATCTTCCCACTAACAGTCTCTTATATACATAATAACATATATATAATATGTGCAAGCCCTGTCCTTCTGTAAAGTCTCCTGTCTGCAATAACTCCTGCAGTTTTTAGTGTCTCGCTCACTGCAGTTCTCAGCTCTTACACGGAGCTTGGCTGAGAGCTCAAGGTACACGTGCTGTTAATCTTCCTCTGTGCTTGGGGCTGCACCTGTGCAAATGAAATCCACAGGGGTCTTCCAAAGTAGGCTTGGCTGGAGGAAGACTTGTCAATCTTCCAAATGTTATGCAGGACTTTAGCAAGACACTGAACAAAGCAGATGGAAATGTGGGTGCTGTTTGCATCAAGTTTATGTAGGTTCATGGGGGACAGACCAAGTACCCGGAAAGGAGATCCTGGGAGTTTCTAAATAAGCCACAAAGCAAAGCACTTGATTTCAAGTGATTTCAAAGTTCAAGGAATCAGTTGAGATGCAAATGATGGCTACCAGAGCACTGCTGCAGGAGAGAAAAGGAAGTTTGCTTTGACTCATTTTTCAAAGGGATTTACTTCAGGTTTTGAGAGAGAGAGAGAAAACTGAGCCACATGGCCCATGGACCAAATCGATATTTCCTCTATTATGGAACCTGCTGAATGGCAGTACATTAAAGGTATTTTCTCCTGCAACTCCCTGCCTCAAATCATAATCTTTGTCATGTCAGAGTTCATCTCTTTCACTTCTGGTGGGAAATAGGTGGAAGGCTCTGGGCAGTGCCTGGCCAGCTGCAGCTACTGCAGCCCAAGAGATACAAGGGTTACAGAGCAAGAGAAGTGCCTGGACACCGAATGGGGAGACCCAGTTGTCTATGGTCTGCTGTGTGTCAGTCTGAGGAGATCCTGAAGAAAAAGTCAACACAGAAGCCTTCTGGATCTTTTGCAGCTAGAATATAGATGAGCAATACTTGGTCTGTACCTTAGTAATGAGACTGGTGGCAATCCAGGAATGTTCCCACTGAGTGTGGTCACACGGCATATGCAACGCTGTCCCTCAGCTGCCCCAAACTTCAAACTTCCTCTCTTTTCTTCACCTCTGTCTTTCGTAAGCCTTTTAGGCTGCACGGTCTGCTTGGTTTCGATGAATGAATGCTTTCTTTTGCATCTTTGGTTAACTTGACATGAATTAAGAGTGATTTCAAGATGACTGAATAACAACAAAATATTCTCCACCCAAATACTCAGAGAAAATATAAACCACAGCACCTTAACAGCGCTGCAATATGCACCTCTTGTGCATCAGAGGATAACAGCGTGTTCTTCACGGGGACTAGGGCATGAAGAAATGCCTGGTGAATATTGAGTAACAGGGAAGGTGCTCTGCCAGGCCCAAGACGCTGGGAGCCATGGCTGATTCCAGAGAGCAATCAAGCCACGTCTTCCAGAAAGCACTTCTGCGACAGGATTCATAACAGCTTCTAATTAGCAGAAACCTGTGTTTGTCCTTGGCAGCAGCAATAAAATTTTCAGTGTTATAAAGACACTTTGTTTCATGGAGGACAGGGGTGAAGAGTGTTTTTTATTTTGTTGGCTGTTTTTGTAATGTGAGTATTGCAAATTGTGGAACAAGGGACAAGACTTTTCAAGCAAGAGTGCTTTTGGAGGCTGGACTGTAATTTCATACTGACTTGGAAAAAGATTGGTGTAGAAACCAATGATTGTAGGAAAACAAAAAAAAAAAAAAATAAAAGCCTTTCTCTGGTGAGGGTCTTTTTACCTGGGTTTTTTTGCATTTGAAGTTCAGTGTATGCATGGTTGTTTCAATTTTCCAGGGAGAGCCTCAAGAAATACAATACTATGTCCACTCAGCACTCTGAGGATGACACAGGCAGAGTAAGGTTATTCCCAGAAGATCAGCTCTGTTCTGGAAAAATCAGGGGTACTCTTGAAGCATAAGTACAACTACTCTTTGCCGAGACATCTTGGGAAAGATGCAGAGGAAGGGAGGTAAAAGAAAGAAAAAAGCAGCCCAAAGAGGGACTTCATGGCCACAAAATGAGAATTTAGTGACCCAGGGACCCCAGGGATCATTTGACTTTGGAAGATTCTGCCTCAAGACTTTCCATAAGGGCAGTTTGTGTTAAGGCATATCCTGCAGTCTTTGACAGTTTATTGAAAAGCATAAAGCAGCAAAAGAGCACCAGGTGTCTGCTTCACAATCAAGCTGCTGGAGAATGAAGTTCTATTTTGAACACTCACATCAAGAACGTGCTTCAGATTACAACCAGACTAAGGAAGAGTAATTAAAAGAAATAATAATAATAAAAAAAAGAAAATAAAGGACTTGCAAGGAAAGGAAAACTGATTTATTCACTGATGTGGTTGATCTGCTGGAAAACCTGCATTAGATTAATCACAGATGTTAAGAAATTTACCCCAACTGGTTCACTTTTGTTAGCATCAAATATTTGACTGTAAATAAGTTTTGTAATGCTGTCTCTGTAAGGATTGCAGACCTCACCTCTTCCTTTAGTATGCCTGGAGGTTTTACACCACTTCTGGCTTACTCTGCAGCCACAGACCTGAACTAGGAGATTCCTCAGTGCTGTATGCCACTGTTCTCTTTTCTGTGAAAAGCAACAGAATAGCACTTAGTTGTTTAGTGTGAATACTGAGATGGATGGGTTCAGCAGTCTCAGATCCTTAAAAGAGGGATGTCACCAAAGTTCTAGTGCATTGGTAATATTTTTGTTGATGTTTAAAATTTGCTTGGATACTACAGCAGTGGGCTCTATGGAACATGCTCCAGAAAAAGAAAGAAAGCAAATATTTGCACATGCTGGAAAGAGAGTGAGTCAGCAATTGAGTGGGAACATTATTCAAAACTCAACAATGAGCAACATTGTGATGAGTCTTGCTTCATGCATGGCATTCACCAGAAATTTCTCCCAAAATTTAAGTGGATTTATCTGGAAATTCTTTTGCTCAAAAGAAGAGCAAAAAATTCGTGGTGTAAAATAGTTATTGTTTTAAACTGCAGTTTTATTCAAAGGACTAGAAGGAAAACTCCTCATTCAGTCCTGAGACCTCATTTGGCTGCATGTTTGCTATGGAGAGAGGTTAATTAGCTAAAAAGACTCTTGGGCCATGTTGTAACTTCTGCCTGGAAAATTGCTACTGTCCATACAAAAAGTAAGAAGGCAGTGAATGGAATCAGGGAGGGACAAGCTAGGAGAAATATTTTTTAAAGAATTCCAAAATCAAACAACTCAATTTTCATGGTTATTTGGGTAGCCATTTTGGCACCCTGCCACATTGCATATGCAAACTAGTAAAATTAATATATCCTGTTGATAAAATAAAACCATCAGTCACACAGTTGTGTGTCCAAAAACAGATAAACAACACTATTTGAAAATTAACCAGTGTCAGAAATTATACAGCCTTCTGTATCAATAGAATTCTGGGAGAAATCCAAACCTGTCAACACGGAAACATGCAATATGATTTAATAACTACAGCAAAAAAAGTTCGTGTCCAACCCATCTTTAATGAAGATGGAAAACTGTTAGTATTCCCACACAGAATAGAACATGTTTAGTTTGCATGTGATTTTATCCTGAAAACACGTATTGTTATTGTGAAATCCATTAGCAAATGTTTGCTAAAGAGGGAGAACATTGTTAACATTTTTACTGTTTATTTACAGAAAATTTCTGGACAATGGTCCTGCTTGACTTACCTGATCTCCTTCTCTCACAAGGTGACCTGCTTTGCAGAGAAGGAAGAGGATGAGAATGTTGTCTAATGTTGTCTACCTGGACTTTAGTAAAGCCTCTTAACACCATTTCCCACAGCATTCTCCAGAAGAAACTGACTGCTCATGGCCTGGATGTGCTCTTGGCTGGGTAAAAAACTGGCTGCATGGTGGAGCCCAGACTGGTGGTGAATGGAACAAAATCCAACAGGTGGCCGGGCACTAACGGTGCCCCCCAGGGCTCAGTACTGAGGCCTGTCCTGTTTAATATCTTTATTGATTATCTGGATGAGAGGATCCAGGGCACCCTCAGTCAGTTTGTAGATGACATCAAGTTGGTCACATGTGTTGATCTGCTGGAGGGTAGAAAGGCTCTGCAGAAGGATCTGGACAGCCTGGATTGATGACATGAGACCAGTTGTAGGAGGTGCAGCAAGGCCAAGTGCCGAGTCCTGCACTTGGGTCACAACAACCACAGGCAGTGCTACAGGGGGACAAGAGTGGCTGGAAAACTGTCCTGGTGAAAAGGGCCTGGGGGTGCTGAACATGAGCCAGCTGTGCCCAGGTGGCCCGGAAGGCCAATGGCATCCTGGCCTGTGTTGGCAATAGTGTGGCCAGCAGGACCAGGGCAGGGGGTGTCCCTCTGTGCTCAGCACTGGTGAGGCTGTACCTTGAGAGCTGTGTCCAGTTCTGGGCCCCTCATTTCAAGAAGGACATTGAGGTGCTGGAGCAAGTCCAGAGAAGGGCAACAGAGCTGGGGAAGGGTCTGGAGCGCAGTCACTGTGAGGAACAGCTGATGGAGCTGGGGTTGTTTAGCGTGGAGAAGAGGGCTGGGATGAGACCTCATCTCTCTCTACAACTGCCTGAAAAGAGGTTCTAGCAAAGTGGAGGTCAGCCTCTTCTCCCAGGTAACATGCCATAGAGCAAGGAGAAATGGCCTCAAGTTGTGCCATGGGAGTTTTAGATTGGATATTAGAAAATATTTCTGTATGGAAAGGGTTGTCAAGCATTGGGCCAGGTTGTACAGGGAAGTGGTTGAGTCACCATCCCTGGAGGTATTTAAAGGATCTGGGACCTGGAGACATGGTTTAGTGGTGGAATTGGAAAAGTTCTTGTTTTATATTTGAGAAAAATAAGTTTCTTCCTGTAGAGTGGGTAATTGTTTTTGCAGTTTATGGATAAACATTGCACAGAATCAAGTCTGGAATGGCCCCACAGACATCAGAATAAGCTACCACGGCACTCGGCATTACAGTACTTACAACAATGTTGAACCTAGAAGTATTAGTATTAGTTTATCTTGAACAGTCTCAGTCTTGTACTTAATTGATTGACTTAAACCCAAGTGTTTTATCTGAATTTGTATATTATATCTGACCAAATGTCACTACTGGTGCCTTCTAGTTAACAAGAAATAAATGGAATTATATGCCAAAATTAATTGTGATAAAATATTTCATATATAGGAAATAAAAAGTTGGGAAAGAATTCCTATTTCCTATATAAATTTAGCTTCTTTGGAAGCTGCAGCTAGTTGGTAATGATGTAAAGTGAATATTGATCCATCCTATATTCCTGGCGAGCTTGATTATCATATAATATTTGGAGAACTACTTCATTATAATGAGATTTTTGCCCTGGCACCTCTCTTTCACAAACATTTCCAAACACAAGACAGATTTTTGTTGTTATTATTTTGTTATGTTTGGAAGCATGAATTGCTTTTTATTGTTGTGTTGTGGTTTGGTTTGGTTTGAAGAGGCCATGTTTAGCTATTCCTTATTTTCATCAAAACCAGAGCAGTGGAAAGGAAAAGGAAAAGGAAAAGGAAAAGGAAAAGGAAAAGGAAAAGGAAAAGGAAAAGGAAAACACAGAAGGGTCGGTGTGAACATGCAACTTCAGAAAAACACAGTTAAATTTGCTGCTATTAATGGTCTTTGAATTCTATGGGACTGGAACATCAACAGCCAAATAATTTTGTGAAGTGCATCTTTAATAAGAGGTTAGTATTGCAATTACTTTAGTGGGTATAGGGGGAAAAATAGGTGATCTGGGAAATAAGAGTGACATTATTCCAAATTTTTTGTTCCACCAACTGTTTTATTTTACCCAAGGAAGTCTCCAAATATCTCAGCCTTGGCTAGTAAAAGTAGCTGTTGAAAAAATACTAGCAGAGCTGTGGGAAACAACGAACCAGAGTTTTTGGCACAGCAGAGTTTTTGGAGAGCATTCTAGGAGGTGTTTTCTGCTTCACTTTAAGGAATTCATCACTATGGTAGTTATGCTTGTTGATATCAGTAAAGAGGGGCAGCCCTGATGAGGGAATAGTTTGTGTTTGGTTATTTAGGCTGTGCCTCCCAGTGAAAGAACACAGCAAACTAAAAGGAGAGCAATAAAGCAAGGGAAAACATAAATCCCATATAAGGGAAAAAATTTTCCACAAATATTTCAGTGCATAAGGATTAATGGGATATAAACTTTGAAAAGAAACTGCAAACAGCTTTTAGTAATGGCAAAATCAGATATGTTATCTTTAGATATAGCTAATATTTTGCTTCTTCATCATAGGTGCTACTACATTTTCATTTTGATCCTCTGAAAATATGCATGAGTGAAATGGAGATACACAACATATGTGGTACTGATTGTTTCCAGCCTTTTTCAGGCTTTTGTAAATGTGGAACTCTGATAGCCTAAAGCTATATTGAAGGTTTATGGAGCAGAAATAACCAAGAAGCTAAGAGGACTTTTCTCCGTGGTAACCCAGATATTAAAATAGAATGATTTAGACTATTTGTATGTAGAATGTACCCTCTGCCACAAGCCAATATGCATTAACATGTTGAAAAAGCACTGACAGAACTTTTGCTGGTGTTGCAAAGAAAAGAGTTTGAGAATTGTTGGGACAGTATTTTCAGTAGACACAGAACTGGCAAGGTTTCAACACCTCTTCTTTGTTGGCATCTTCATTCCTCTAGTAAGCACAGCCCTATCTGTACACCCTTCATGGAAATCAAATTACACCCTCCAGGAGCCTTTGGATCCTCAGATGAGGACCACCACAGACTTCTCAATATCTCTGTAAATGCACCTTTCTGGCATTCATGTCTTGTCTGTGCTCAGGATTACAATGCCAAACATGACAACTGAAAAAATTCTGTAATGGTTCCAAAATGCCAATTTCTGTCTTCTTTTAGTAGCATGACAAATGTAAAAATTAGGTAATACTATAAATAATTGCATGGAAGCCTTTTCCATGCCAATCTCATAAGCCCTGTTGTAAGTATCCTCCCAGGATTTTTCTTTCCACACTTGCCTTCTCCATTAATTCACAAATTCATAAACAGCAGGGATGAAAGGACAATGAAAAATTAATCTGGTGTACTTTGGCCCAAAGTAATATCAAATACACTTAAATCATTCTAAATGGATATTTGTGTGACATCTGTTGTAGATTTTTATGCTATCCAAGCAAAATATTCCAGCTCTTCAGTGTTCTATTAGAAAGATTTTCAATTTCTCTAGCTTACACTTCCCTCTCGGAAAGTCCATTACTCTTACATAGAAGAATGTGTAGAATATGCTATAGATGCTATAGAAATTTTCTTTTTTATACTTATAAATGTTTATATTGTGTATCCCATCTCCCTCTCTCTAAACTGAGTCCTTTTCTCTCCTGTAAGTCTCCTAGAGTTCATCTTGTCCAGCTGCCAAACCTAGGAAGGCTCTCCTATATATGTTGTTTGTGTTCATCTGATCAGTGTTTGTCTGTTTTATTAATAGTACAGATTTCATGACAAGTGAAGTAATAGTTGTGTAGTTTTTGTTTTATGTCTGTTCTTTCCTTAGTAAGGTACATTCTGATTTACCCAATGTCCAACAAACACTTCCTAAATCTGTAGTGGAATGTCTCTGCCCACATGCTTTTCAGTGTTTTTTACCAAGGAGGTGTGAAGCTCCTTTATGGCCAAATAAAATAGAACAACAGGTGCTGGGCACTTTTTGTAGTGTTATATTTTAGTTAAATGGTGTGCTCTGTCTCACCCCTGGAAAATGTCTGGTTTGTTCCAAGCCCGTGATCCTCCCCTGCAGTATCCTGTGTCTGTAATCCCATTGGCCCGATCTGTTCCGCGGCCACTTTGAATCTCCCTGTTCAGTGTGCCGGGGGACGGTTCTCTCTCTCTTCGCCGGCTCTCCTGGCCGGTGCTCTCTCAGCCCCTCTCTCCCCATCCCCTTTCCCCCCTCACTCCCCTTTCCCCCCTCTCCCTCAGAAACCATGCTGCCTCCCAGGGATGGGACCCCCAATAAACCCTCATCTAATGAGCATCCTCAGAAGCCGTGTGGAGCCTCCTTGCCTGCCTGCTGCCACCAGCGAACTCACAGCTTAGGGGGTCCCCACCCAAAACGCTCCACAACAACTTTTAATGTAATTTATAAACACCACCAAAGTGAATATGGTATTTTATCTAGGGCCCACTTCAGAAGCAATTTGGAGTGTGGATTTCCTTCTCTCTCACAGAGCTCTGCTACATTACACTGTGCTCATTAAAGAAAAGGGAGTTTTACTTTTAGTGATACAAACCCCATTTCAATGCTTTCGAAAAGACTCCACAAAGAATTTTGCTGTAATTTGTGATGATGGAAAAAGCATGATAGTGATATGTGACATATATGGTGCCTTTTGTGGGATGAAGCTGACAGATGGCTTTGTCATTCTTCTTATAAATGCAGCCCTAAAACACAGACACTCACAAAATATTCCTAAAAGCTGCTTAGCACCACCAGTGCCTTTCTGGTAAGTGGGGATAATTAATGAAGAATAAGGATGTGGACATATACTGTCCTCTAGAAAGCAATTCTAAGAAAATAAGCTTTGTTAACATTGAGTCATCTACAGTAACAAACCATAAAATAATACAGACTAGAAAGGGAAAAGATGGATTAAGTCATCCACTCCATCTCCTGCCAAGGCAGGCTTCTTTCTGCCATATATTATTAAGTGCTTTGTCCAGCCTAGTTTTAAATTATTCAAGCAATTTGATATCCACTATTTCCTTTGGGAGACTACTCTCCAATTCATTTCAGAGGTTTGTTTATTTATTCCTTGCTCTATAAATAAAATGTTCTTTGCCTATCTGCACTACTTCAAAAATTTCTTTTCAAATTTTTTTTAACTTTATTTCTATTGGAGTTAAGATGTAAAATGGGCAACGTAGAGGACTTTGGATGAGACAAAAACATGAAGCTTTCCTGGAAAAGTAAATAAAGGGAAGGTGTTCTCTTTGGGTTTGTTTGTTTAATCTTGCATAGTATCTTTATACACCCCACAAACTAGAGCCTAATAAAATAGCATCCTTTGCACACTGTTTAATAACTTTTTGTCCTACCAGCAACCATGCTGTGGCAGTAAGCAGCCCAAGCTGCAGTGGGGATATATTTTGGGAGCCATGCAAGAGACAAGGAGGCAGGAAGCGCAGGAAGTGAGCACACTGCCCACGGACTGTCAGCAGCAGCAGTTTCTGCAGATCCATGCATATGGTGGTGTGGTTCTGACTCAAGTATGCCAAGGGTTTCTAAACTTTTAGTCTGCTCAGAAATGTAAGATCAGCTCAGGAAAGCCCTGCAGACCTTGTTGGGTCCTGTGGATTGCTGGGTGAAGGGTAGCAAGGGGAACGACCAAGCACTGAATGTGCAGGACAGAAGAAAACGCAGGTAAATGATTACAAGGAATGATTAAAAGGCATGTGCATGGCATAAAAAGATAAAGAGCAAAGAAAGAAATGTTTAGTCCCAGGTGTTCATCTGTGCCTTGTCAAGTGTTCCAGCAAGCTCGTCCCCAGCCTTATGCTCTGGTACACTTTACAAGAAGTTTTCAGGTAATGGGAGTTTAAAGATTAACTGGTGCACCCTGTGCTGCACGCTCATGAGCCAGAGCCCTTTGAAGTGGGCAGAAAAATCCTTGTCATTTCAAAGTGCTTTGAAGCTGGCCCTGGCCACACAGAGACGGGGTTGATTTTACACTCGGATGCTGAGAAGCCCTGCAAGCTGTGCAAGCTGTGCTGCAGTGGCTGGGACACTGACAGGCATCGCCCCTGCCACCTCAGCAGGGAACAGCTGCTGGGGACAGTGTGGGGACAGAGCCCAGGCAGGGATGTCAGGCAGTCAGCCAGCACAGCATCCACTCTGCAGCCATGCCTCTGGCTGGCACCTACCACCTGCTAGCCAGATTTAGGCAATGCAGAAGGACAAGCAGGCAGGACAAGGACTGGGCCTGTTTAGCCTGGAGAAAAGGAGACTCAGGGGTCACCTTATCACTCTCTGCAGCTTCCTGAAGCATGGTTGTAGCCAGGTGGGGTTGGTCTCTTTCACCAGGCAGCAACAGAACGAGAGGTCACAGTCTCAAGCTGCACCAAGGGAAATATAGGTTGGATATTAGGAAAAAGTTTTTCACTGAAAGAAAGAGTGATGAAGTACTGGAATGGCCTGCCCGGGGAGGTAGTGGAGTCACCATCCCTGGATGCGTTTAAAAAAAAAACTGGATGTGGCACTCAGTGCCATGGTTTAGTTGAGGTGTTAGGGCATGGGTTGGACTCAATAATCTTGAAGGTCTCTTCCAACCCAGTAATTCTGTGAATTCCGTGAGAAGAAGGAAAAGTAATCTGCCCTTCCTCTAAGTGGTACAAAGATTGGGTCTTGGGATAAGCAGCAACTGCAAAGTACTCCCTTGCAAAGCCACCATCAGTTGGCAGTGAGAATGAAGAACAAGTTTAGCATGGACTAGCTGAAAGCACTGTGAATACTTAGAAAAAACATTAAAGGGTAAACCAGAACTGGAGCAAAGAGGACACAATGTGGCATCGAACTGCTGCTCTCCCTGCAACTGCAGAAGAAAATGAAAGCTCCCTTTGAGCAATCATGCAGAAAACCCTGAGGTCCAATAGCAGCAGCTCCTTTATCCAGATCTCCTTTTCCATCTTCTGACAAAAGAAGAAGGGATCCACCCATGCCTGGTGGCACAAAAGCACAGTGTCCTGCTCCTGAGCACCCAGAGGGCCCTGCAGAGGGAGAAGGCAGTTTCCCAGCCAGCACTGAGGCACACGCCCAGCGAGGTATCACCCAATGTGGCCATCACCCAACACATCCTCCTGCCAAAGCAGGTCCTGCCTTGCTCAGCAGCTCCTGCTGGGGACAAGCCAGGGAGCCTACCAGTTGCTGAGACACCCCAGCCTCCCCGTGTGACTCTTGGGGAAGGCAAGGGCTCCGTTCACAGTGGCCCACTTGGGCAGCCCTTGCCATGCTGCTGTATCTCAGCCCCAGCCCTGCATCCCCGGGGTGGCCTCACTCTGACATGGTGGCACGCTGAGATGCACAATGCCAGCTTCAAGGCACTGCTGAGGGACTAACCAAGGCCAGGCAGTAAAACCTCAGCAGCCCCATATGGATATTGCATTTGGACTCCACTGTCAGAAAGGATGCCTTGTAGACTCCTCCCGGTCCCTTGCACAACAACAAGGCTGCCCTGGAGTCTGAGCACACCCACCTTGAGACTCAAGGCTTTTTGTAAGCTGTTTTTCTTCATTTTGAATCACTTACAATGTTATAACAAAGTCATTTGCATTGTGTTGTGCTGTTGCTAATAGTGTCTGATTGTACTCCTTAGAATAGTTTTAGAAGAAAAAACATGTAAGAAATAACATCATATTAAAAAATTAATTCATAGCATAAAATTCAAAGACACAGGAAGTATTATGCCATCTATCTTAAAAATATTCATATGTGTTGCAAGTTTCCAGCTGGTAAGAAACCACAGGTATTTCTAAGGAACTGGGTAATTTTTCCAATTTTGTGCCTAGGCACATTAATCACAATGTTGGATTTTACTCAAACAATATATTCTTCTTCTAATCCTATGAGTTCTATTTACCATAATCCATCTGAATCTACACAATTTGGTGTGTGATTCTACAAGGACAGGCACACCACATGAACAGCTGCATTTAAACAATCCAGTATGGGATTCAGGAAAGTAAAATTCCCTGAAAAAGGCATTTCCCATTCCAGCACCTGAGTTGAAGATTAATAAACACATAATTAATAAATAGGTAATTTATTAATATTTTATTTAAAATTAATAATGTATTAATAAATTAATAAATAATAATTTATTAATAAATAATTAATGAACAGGCTGTTTTAACTATAGCCACTTCTTGCTTCCTTGGCAACTATTTTAACTCTATTTATGTGAAAAACACCCAGCATAGTATAAAATGGTAGAAAAAATTATTTGGTAAACTGAGGATGGGACTGGAAATAAGAAGCTCACACATAACATTTCCATAAAAATTTCCAATATTAAAGAATATATTCAAAGTAGTCCCTCAGAAACAGTTTGGCTTCTTGGCACCTTGGGGTCTCTATGGGGCACACAGGCTGACAGCAGAACAGTGTTCAAGTGTCGGGACAGTTCAGTGATTAATGGGCTTTAGGAAGAACAGTAGAATACTTTGCAAAATATGTTTATTTCTACTTGATCATTAAACTTTTGTAGTCACACGTGTTTCATTTGATTCAGATATGTTTAACCATTTCATCAAAAGAATTACATGAAATGTATTCCTGGATTGGTTAATGATTTTTTATTACTGACAGGCTATCCATAACTTGCATCGCATTTACAATATGTAAAGTAAACACCCCTTAGATAATATAAAAGCCATTTTCAGCTACCAGTTGAAAAAGAGGTAAAATTTGCAGCACTGTGTTTCAAAAGAAAAAAACATATAGTTCCCAAATAGTCAAGATGTTCATTACTTTGTCTTTTATAGTTGGGTAAATACTTAGAGTTGTTGTGATTAAAGATTTACCTCACAGTATCATCCTTATAAGTCTGTGTGGTATCTTTATATCAGCTTCAATGATTTCCTGTGCTATACAAATGTGGGAAGTAGTCACACTTTTTTTTTTTTTTTTTTTTTTTTATGGTGTCTGTACTCAGATTAGCCTACCAGTTGAAGAAAAATGTTTTAATTGTTGTCATTCATTACATGAATGTTAGGACTATAAAAATCTGAAAATACAGTTTTGGAAGCCACTTGCACTTTCCTAGACACCTTTGATGGCAACAAAAAAAGAGAAGAAAACAGCATTTTACTCTTGACTGGAGTCTGCCCCAATGCCAAGCAACACCTTGCCCCTGGCACAGGAAGTGCTTTTATGTGGAGTAATATTTAATATAATCATCACAAAATCCAGCTCTGAGACTGAGGGAGGGGAAGGTGTATAAATGACTTGGCCATTTGAATACTTCAAGGTACACTCTTTGGGACTGAAGGGCAGTGTCTGTGCTGTGCCATATGGTATGGGGCAAAAGCCCCTAAACCAGCTCCCAGCATTTCTAATGCAGGGGTGTGGCATCACAGGCTCCATAAAGCTCTGTAGCTTGCAACACTGCCCCTGAGCTAAATTAGCCCTACTTCTTAGCACAGCTAATTGACCTGAGCCCACAGTGACTCAATACTCAGGTCCCAAAGCCAGCTGGGTTGCTGCTGGCCTGAGGATGTCCAACAGCCATGCTCCATCACAGAGTTGATTTGGACCTGGATGTGCATGTTTTCAAATGTGAATATCTAAATCCACTGCCAGTGTGATTTAGCTGGTGGGCTGGGAGATGGAACCGAGAGGCTCCCATCAGGCCAGGGGCAGCTGTAGGCTGGGATTCCAGATGAAGGCAAATATTTGCAATGCTATATCCAGTCACAATAGAATTTTTTTTTTCCCTGCAAAGCAATTTATTTTCACCTGGTCAAATGCTTTTATGGAGAGCAAAACAACCCAAGTGTAGTGGCCAATGGCTCTCTCTAACGCAGCACTGCACTGGCACCAGGGCTTAGGGGACAGTGGGAACTGCTGTCTGAGCAGGAGGGCCCAGCCACCAGGTGGGAACTGAGTACCACCTTCAGACTAACACATTTCTTTTCCTTCCACTATTCCTCCAGAGTGGGGCACCTGTCCGGAGGATCCAGGAGAAGGCCAGTGGCTTGCTTGTGTACTCCAAGGCCAACCTCATCTGTGAAGTTACATGGATGTAAGAATACAGTTAAAGAAAATATACATACTTTGTACCTGGAACAGAGATGCAGATAATTTTAAATGGAAAACATGAGCTGGTGGATTCCACTAAAGAAAGAAGCTTTTCATTAACAGGAAAGTTTCCAGTTAAATCTAATTCCACCCTCTTCTGTTTATTAAACAGCATTTTCAGTGATTTTGCAGGGATTACTTATGTTCTAAAATATCCTTCTCTCCTTTCACCTCCATTGTAGTCAAATTTGAGACATCATATTTTGCTATAGCAACAGTTTGCTGTTAGTAAAACAAAATTTCTCAGGGATATTTCACTTCCCTACAGAATTAAAGATTTGGTAAAGACTGAAACAGGAACATCTGAAATCACAGGTTAGGGAATACAGAAGCATGATGTACTGCAAACTCCAGAGTATTGCCAACTGTCACAATTATTTAATATCTGAAATCCCCAACACTTGGCATCCTTCTAGTTATTTGCTTTAATTATTATTAAAAAAATTAAAAAGCAGTTTGAGGAGAGGATAAATAGATGATCCTTTGTAATGGAATTTACTGTTTATAGGAAAATATTTGCCTTGTTTAACTACCTGAACAAGCATCTTTGAAGCACTAGTATGCAATGATGACTACCAAATAAAGGATAAATATAATAAAAATGTGTTTTAAAAACCTGAGGGCTTGGCTGGGAAGTTGATACATGATATGCCAGAAACTGTTATAACGAATTCCAGTGGTTTATACAAAAAAACATAACTGGAAACATGATTCATGCATATAAAATACTTGATATATTACTTATGGAGAGTTAGTGGGTGTCACACACATAAAATGCATGCCACAGAGTTGAACACCTCAACCTTATGCACCTTTCTCACCCAAAAAATAAACACTGTCTCTATATGACCTAGTGACAGATTTTTTTTTTTTTCAATTACAAATGTCCATAAACTGAGCACAGTATTGGTGTTAGAAAGCTGGAGAGTATAGAGACACGTTTCAGGCACTGACAGAGAACAAAGCACATTTTGACTATAATATGATAATTATGGTCACCTGGTAATCAGTTCTAAAAAGCCAGCAGTGAAAAAAAACCTTGCCTGAGGAAATGCAGACTGTGAGTGCCAGAGCTGCTTCAGAGGAGGAGACACAGTAGCAAGGAATGGAGCAAACACTGGCAGAACAAGGAGCTCACACAGTGCCTGCACAGACCCCTGTCAGACAGAGGAGGAACACTCAGTCCCAGCTGGAATCCCATTTAAAAAGCACCACTGTGGTGATGACTCATTGCTGCAATATTAAAATATCCACAACCATGTTTTAGGGGAAAATAAAAAATGAGCATAGCTAAGAATGGCCATGTGTACCTATGTATACATCTATCCACATGTATGCTAAGTTTCATATAAGCATTGTGAACATCTTCTGTCACGTTAAAAAAGTAAGGAATGAGGTAAAGGAACTCAGAGAATTCAGTGTCTGTGCTAGCCTTTGGATACATTTTACCCTAGTATGCATAGGCACTGTGAACAATCCTGTATTTAGTTGCATTTGCAAATTGGTTAGTAGCTTTGTTTCGGGTTACATGTGTTCTGTGGTTTGCTGACTGACAGTGTATTCTCTAACTTCAAAATCAAGTCCAAAAAAAATAGATCATCTTAAGCCCCAAGCTCCAGGCTGTCAAACAGCCTCCAAACTGCCATAGACTCTCCTTTCTAGCAAGGCCAGGGAAAAGCCTTCTCATAATCTGGGTCATGATGGAGTTTTATGTTTTTGAGAAAAATATTCCGGGCTTCCAGAACACCAGTACAGCATATGTAACTGAGAGATCTTTCTCCAAGCTCTCCTCTTCTGTTTCATTCTTTCTTCTATGTTTCTTTTCATTAGTTATATATATATATCACTTCTTCTTTAATTTATGTTTTCTATATGAAAAAGATCTGGGCAATAAAACTTTGGTATTTAGTCTTCTAAATTCTTCCTCTTTCTGGTTTGGACTACATTCTTTTCTCTGCTGGAAAAGACAAAGATGAGCAGATTTCCAAAGCCAAGCAACATTTATTTTTCATTCACTGTCCTCACATTTTAAGATATGTAATCAATCATGAAGGAAACAGGCGAGGCTCATCTGCCCATGTGGTACTAGAGGGAGGTATGGAGTGGAAACAAGAAGATGTTGCCAAAACCCTGTCAAATGCAGAGACAGAGCCAGGCTTCGACACAGCAGAGATTGAAGCTTCCCACAATGCAATATGGGATCTCCTGAACTGGGACTGACAGTGAAAGGAGAGGGATGAAGCAGGTATCTTCACTCCAGAAAAAAAGGGATAGGGTGGCAACAGCATGGAACAGATCTTGTGGAAATGTGTGAGGATTTTCTTGTGTTTTCTTTTAATTTTAATTAAGCTGTTCTATTAAAACACTTCCTTTACAGTCCTGGAGAGAACAGAATAGTTAGTATAAACCAGCACTGAATATCTTGACAAAGTTATTTGTTGGTGACTCAGATGAGTTTCACTCATCTCAATCTTCATAAGTATGGAAACTTTTCAAAACCCCTTTATCTACTGACACATATATATGTGTGTATATATATATATATATATAACTTTTCTACCTCACTCTCTTCTGAACTTCTTCACTAAGATATCCTTTCTCTTCTCTTTGAACTGCCCTTTAATCTTCTATTCTTCTTTCTCTTGACATTTTCCCATTAAAATCTTCTGACTTAACCAGACTTCCTTCACAAATCTCAGATCCTCTTCAGAGATGACACCTTGATGTAAATAACTTTAAAGATGTGTGAGGGGAAAAAAAAACAAGACACAAGTCTGGAAAGAGAGCTGTCAGCATTCCTCCCATTAATTCTCTTGTTGCAGTAGTTTTGATGGGAGTGATGCAGCAGGATGTTTTGTCTGGTGGTTTGGTAGGAACCCAGACAAGACTTTTACTATAATGGTTGTTCTCTGACCTAGAATTTATGCATCCCTGGATTGTCCCTGGATTATGTTGCCCCCACAGAGATAATCCAAGTTTTTGCTTTGTTCTTTTTCTGCTGTTCAAAGAGTGGGTTTACTTTCTATTCTTTTCAAAATAGTGTAGGATTGTCATAGTACCAGTCTAACTGATGGGATTGTTTTTCATTTGCAGTGAAAATTCCTAGAAACTTAACACTCCTAGTTTAATTTCAAATCCTCAATAATAAATTGGCTTTGATGTTAGGCAGGGAGAGTCTGCCCAACCAACTGTAAATACATGTAAAATGCTTACACTTATTCCATTACAGCACACTTTTGTTATTATATTAACTTGTTAATAAAGTTACATTAAAAGGCTTCTAAGAGTGAGACAGAAACTTCCCACAGAAGGAAAGTATTGAGTAAGTATTTCTGCTGTCTTTAATTCTTTTTGTCTAGACATCACAACAGCCCTTAGGCTTATCCTGCCAATGTCAATATAGTCCCTTGAGGATACGTGGCAAATTAACAAATTTAGCAATAAAAGTAATGGGCTGAAAATTACCTAACTGTAGCAATAATACAGCATCTGTTAATGAAATACACAGACATGCCTACAAATATATGTCCTTGCAGGCACATATATGCACATGTAACACTTCTGAGCCAAATTCCCCAACTCATACCACAGCAAGTCTGGTTTTTCCGCATTTCTTTTTACATGCACAGTTTTTCATGGCAGATGGATCTGACAGTTAGGCCATTAAAATGTCAATGAATGAGAATAACAACATGGATGTATAGTGCCAGATCTATGCACAACCGTAAAAGTGCCCACATGCTGCAACAGCCACTCTCCTCTGAGGTGGCTGAGCCCTTGACTCTCAGTGAGTACCTGCATGAAGGTACCCATATTCCTATTTTTGTATTCTGTTCCTCCTCTGTCTGAGCTCAGGTGGCCCACTAATCCCAGATGTTCTCCTTGCAGATGGAGCAGGGTGGCACAGGAAGAGGCCTCTGCCACCTCTGTGGGGCTGGCAGTGACATGGCAGGACATTCAGATGAGCCTCTGAGCATTCTGTGACCACATCTTGCTGGCTGCCCTGGTGGGGTCACCTAGAGCCCTCTCCTGAGGTGCCAAGCCATCTCCTTGCAGGTGCTCCTGCAAGCAGGCATGAACCAAAGAGCTTCTCTGAATGCTTCAGTACTGGGTTGATGAAACAAGAAAATTGAACCATTTTAGGCTGAACATTTTCCTGTTGGAACCAGGACAGTGCATCTCACTTCACAAGGAGATACATGGAAAAGATGGGGGTGGGGGAAGGGATGGGACACATATCCCTTTTTTGTTGTTGTTGTTCCAGCAGAGGTTCCATCTTCAATTAAGAAAAAAACAACTTTTTGTAGTGAGAACTATCAATCACTGGAACAGCCTCCCCGGGGAAAGGATGAAGTACCAATAAATGGAGGGTTTTACCATGCAATTGGACAGGGTGCTAGATAATGTCATCTGGGCTCCCTTTTCCATAAAAGATTGGGCCCGATGATCTTTCAAGATCCTTTTTGGCCTGGCTGTGTTGTGGTTCTTTAGTTTGACCGGAAATCTGCTTGAGTTCTTCTGACACTTCCAGGAGAACTGGGAGTCCCACAGCCAGAAAGAGTTTTTCATTAACAGCTTTAACTATGACACTCTTCTAAACCAAAATGCACAAAGAAAAGAAACTCTGTTCTGTCACAGTGCAATGGACAAAACCATATTCCCAGATTTTAGCACAATCTGTAGCTGGTGAGTGGATTGAACAAAAAGGCCAAACTCACCTGTAGTGAGATCTTTCCCTTGGTTCTTCATTCCTCAAACTGAACAAGGTAATCTGAGGGAAGAGAACACAATAATCTCCTCCTTTTCTATAAGAGCCCTAAATCACCTTTTGCCCCAAGCTCCTTTTTCTTTGACACAGAGCAGGTTACAACTCAGCATCCTTGCAGTAACTTTATGCCCATCTCATTGTCACTGGATGGTATCTGCAGATCTAAACATTACCAAGGTCAAAACTGAATAATGGACTTGTACAATATTTTTTCCTCTTTAAAATAAGAAATCTCCACTTTTCATAGACACCATTCCACATTATGCCTTTCTTGAAACAGTTAATAAAATCAAATATTAGAGCAATAATGAAGATAGTTATGACTTCCATTTTTGTGAATTTTCGGCAAGTTTATACCTCTCTGAACATATTGGAATGCTATATTTATCCTACATTATTTTTCAAATATCCCATTGAATGTTATAGTAAATTTCAGGTTATAAAAGTATTGTACAGTTTTCAGCACTAGATGAATATTATACACACCAACAAGCTCGGATTCACTCTTCACATACCTCTCCAAAAGACAGTGGGATTTCACCAAGTTTAGCTGTGGATCAGTTTGTTATTAGGTAGATAAACTCCAGATCTTCTTGAAAGAATGGCTATAGATTACAGTCTCTATGGCTTCAAAAATTTAATATTACAGGAGGAAACATAAATGGCCTTAGGATGATATTACACCTTAAATCTCCTTTTAAATGAGTGCAAAACAAGAAAGTTTTACACTTTTAAGCATGGATGCTGTCATTAAGCTGCTCTGACCAGTCCTGAAAGAGTTCATGGTTTTTTTTCTGTTTGTTGGCTTCTGTCACCACAGCAACTAACTGGTTCTACATGAAGTTAGAGTGCAAGCCAGCAAAGCTGTAATGGAATACATTCCTTAGCATGAGTCAACGCCTGCACTGGAGAGAAAGTACACTGCTTTGGAAATGGGCTCTAAAATGGTGTGTTGTGGTCAGGCTGCAAATAAGACACTGTCCAAAATCAGACTTCTCTTTCTTCCATGTATTTTTAATTATAAGTACTTTAGTTATGCTTTATGGTGGATTGGGAATCCTGGTCTTTCAGTGTGACTGCACCAATGGGGAGGAGGGAGCTGAAGCTGAGGCTGTTTAGTGCCCTGCAGGACACACTCACACACAGATCTCTATCACTCACAGGAGGCTGGCAAATATTTCCTTTGGTGTGGTGATTTCTACACTGTGTCCCACAGACCCCCGGGGATTTGCTGACTGCTTCTGAAAAGTCTTTCAAGTGGAACAATAGAGCACAAGACTACTGGCATGATAATTTAAATTCACTATCCCAGGACCTGTCTTTCCCTTGGAAAATTATAGGTCAACAATTCATAAAACATTGAAATTCACTGATATGTATAATGGAATAATACCTACTGTGTGAAGTGGATCTCCTTAGCCAATATAAAACCAGCATCAGAGAAATTCTGATTGCACTGAGAATTATACTGCTGCAGATGCAGAAGGCCAAAACTTTTCACTGGATAAGCTGCTTCTGTTCATGTTGTATAAAAAACAGTAGACACTGATTAATAAAGAATCAAATATATTTTGTCATGTTATTTTCAGGGAGGAGTTATGTATCAAATCATTAATTATTAAGGCAAATTGGATGAAAAGTAAATTCAAATTATATTCCAAACAGTAATGATTAAAATTAAGTAAATTATTAAACCAGTATATTTAATAAGATGCATTTGAGGTTAACAGTCTGTGAAGAGAGTTGTGTGAATTTTAGATTTTTGTTTTAAAGCAATATTGCATTGTCCAGGTTCATAAATCAGCAACCAGAGAAAACCTAAGAGTGGATTATTTTTTCACTAGTGTAATTCTCTGTGCAGCCAAAGCTGCTTTGGACCTTTTTTTTTTTTCCTGAGAACAGAATGAGAGCTCACTTTACATCATAGCTATTATGTCATCTGTTTTAAAAAACATTTTTCTAGAACTCCACCCACAGGCTGGTAACCCCAAATGTAACCTGTCACATTTGTCCTAGTAAATACAACACATTAATTATCAGCAATTTAATTATTCTTTCTTCTTGGAATTCTTTTCTGTAATATGATTTAATGTTACTTTCTTTCAATGTTTCCTTAAAAACATTTATTATAGATGTCTTAAAATTAAACTGTAACTTCCTTATAATAAATCCAAATGCCAAAATACACTTGTTCCCTTAACAGTGAAGCTTATTAAAGGTTTATGTGAGATATCACAGTTAGAAATAAATAGGTCAGGATATATTTTTGTTCTCAGTTTAAAGTAACTGCTTGATCTTATTTTCTGGTGCCCTCCCTTCTCCCCAGATATATTTTCACATACAACTATAAATCTTGGCAGCTGTGAAGCTTATTTTTATCCTATTGCTAATGGGTCAATTGCAACCACAGAAATCTCATTAATATTTTCAAACAGACTTACAGGGCCCACCCCACCAAACTATGATTCATCAACACTCACAAGTGCAACAAGTAGAACACTTGCTCAGAACATGAAATGCAGCAATCACTTTGCCTTGTCTCTTACAGACAATACATAATGCTAAAGAGTAGAAAATATTTTGTAATTTGTTCCTCTCACTTTGATAAATATTAATAATGGTATTGAAATCTGCAAGGAGGAATAGCAGAGTTAGGCTGATAAAATTTTGTTGATTCATAGATTAGTAAAATTATTACGCCACCAGCCTAATTTCCTGTATAATGTCACCTAGGGAATGGCATCCAGCAATTCATATATGGAGTTTAACAACTTGTGCTCAGCTCTGGAATCACTTCAGACAATTTCAGTTTAAAGACAGAGAGGCCCCTACTTTTCTTGGTAATTTTGGGTATCGTTGTCACCACTATTAAGCCTATGTGATATTTTCCTAGTAGCTCAAATTTTCTGACCATTGCTTTTGTTATGTTTTTCTCTGTGAGATTTCTTGGGGTGAAAGTATCAAGGATGATATTTTATGTATGAATAGCTTATTTTGTGTATATAAAAAGGTTGTACTCTTTGAATTTATTCCTTTATTATATCCATTTTGAGATAATTGTGTTTTTACTTTCTACAAGAGAGTTTCAGAACAGTACACAGTACTCCAGTATCTACACTACAAACAAAGACAAAATAATTTTCCTGATTCTTCACACTACTTCCCATTTTATACAAGCATGAATTATCGTAAATATTTCACAATACTTACGATAACGAATGAAACCTCACTCAAGCCTTCAAGGTCACTGCCCCAAAGTACAAAATTTGCAAGAGTAACAATCTTCTCACACTAACACCATTTTCTAATACATTGACAGTAGTTCCAAGTCTTGACATTAGTTTTGCACATTTCTTTGCTTCTAGGAAGTGGTTTAAAAATCTGGACTCAAAGCTTTGTCTGGACATGCTACCAGAAATACCAGATATTCCCACAGTTCTGCTCAGTCATCCAAGATGATGCTTGAGTCCATTCTGTACCAGTTTCTGAATTTTCTCTTACAAAAGGCAGGATGTTCCCTGTTCAAAAGGACAGCTGGCTCTTCTATGGATCAAAAAGTGTACACTATATCATAACTAGAGGGGGGCTCTCCAGTTGTACACAACTCCTTTCAGGTAAGAACACCAAATGCCAGGAGCTCCTTAAAGAATGTCACCTTGTGCCAATCCACACATGTAGAACAAACAGGACCCCTTGAAGGTCTTGAAGAAATTAATCCTGTTGCAAATTAGACCATATGACACATGAAAAGTTCCCTCCAACTCAATTTGTAAATTACACAGTGAAGGCGACTGAATTAATTCAGGATTTCCTTTCATCCTTCCTCTCTCCTTCCCTGCAACTGTGCACTCACCAGACTTACAATTTTGCTAAAATGACCAGGCCTGTAATGGGGTCTGCTTTGCTGTATGTAAAGTTTAGGATTTTCAGGACTGAGCCCAGTTTGACTGGCAAGTAGAAAACTTTGCTCTGATTTCTTTTATGTTTCTTATCTACCAGAGGCTGTAAATGTAAAGGGTTTTTTGATGGTGCAATCATCAGTTTAAAAATGCTGGTAGCATACCTTCATCAAATAGGAAAGCCATGAACCAGACATATTCTGCTCTCTTGCTTACTCGCCTTCTGTGACTGGAATGACTTTATTTCACAAAGTACAAGCCTAAGGAGCCAGGTCTAGATTCCAAACAGGAGAGTTACCAGAATAACAGTGATCCAACGTATTTAGTTTGGAGAGAGAAACCTCCAGGTTGTAAAACATACTTCAAGAATATCTTTACTGCAAAGTGCAAAATAAAAGCAACAAGTCAGAGATAGACTCTTGCCCTGGGCTCCATGGAAAGAGACTGCTTTAAAAGCAGTGCACATAAGTCCAGGGAACCAAGATTACCTTAGGTCAGCCTTCCATAGATCTATTTTCCATTATGGGTTGGATATGGAGGATAATTGCAGTAATATTTTCAATTATAATAAAGAATGAACAAGGTTCCCATATGCCTAAAAACTAAACCAAACTCATGTGCAAATTTCAGCCTGTGTAGCATTTGGCAGGGTCAGAGCAGGAAGAGATGGCAAAATTCCCCTCCTTCTTAGTATGCGTTAAAAAAATCCACTAGAGGTATCTGCATTATTTCAGCACTGGCCACACCAAAGAAAAATAATCTCTTAAATCCATTTGGAGTGCAGTTGAAAAGTTATTGTGAGTTTTGCTTGTTTGATAGGAGCCACAGAAAAGGAAATGAAAAATAGATTTCAGAACCTGTTAGAAGAGGTAAAAGATCGGTATCATCAAATTTGTGTATTTGTTTTCTGCTTCTGTTTCTCCTTAAATGAAAAAGAAATTGACAGCAAAAAATGCCATATACTCTGATACTCTAATGGGTTCAGATGCACCAATGAACTGAGGGTGGGGAGGCACTGGGACAGGTTGCCCAAAGAAATTGTGAATGCTGCATCCTTGAAAGTGTTCAAGGCCAGGTTGGATGGACTTTGAGCAACCTGGACTACTGGAAAGCTCCCTGCCCATGGCAAGGGTTTGGAACTAGATGACCTTAAAGGTTTCTTTAAACCCAAACCATTCCATGACTCTGTAATTCCTCCAACTAACCTTTCTGTGCTCTGAACTTGCGTCTAATCCTAGATGCATTGCAGGCATGCATTGCTTTAAAGTTGTTTGTTTTTATGGTTGAAAAGGTCCCTCTAATATTTGCTGGCTTTATTCTACATAGTACAAACTAACATTTAACACCCGCCTTTCTTGTCTGTCATGATCATTGTTACATATGATTTTTTTCACCTACATGTGGCTGTTTCAGAATAAGTACATATTCAAAGACAGTCCATAGGTCCATTTATTTTATTGGTTATAATTCTGTAGGATTGTTTACCTCTCTTCAGTGGCTGTGAAATAATGAGCTCAGACAGCATGACTCACTTCTATGTCTCACCTGCTATAAATGAAACTATGAGAGATGACCCCCCCATTTTTCAAGTAAACCTCTGAATCCTTCCATTTGACCTTATTATTCTGATCTCTCATTTGGATGCCTTTTGTTCCTATTCTTAAATTATTGTCCATAAGTAATTTTGAATTTATTTTATATTTCACTCCCATTTAAATCTTCATTTTAGGATGAGCTTCTGCATGAAACCACAGGCCCTTACTGTGCACAGTGGATGGCTGTGGTCACAGAATGACCCCTAAGAAAAAACATATCATCACTGTTAACCTTTTGTCCTTGGAGGCATTCTCTGATTTCATGCACTGTATGCCCTATTCGCTGCTGTCTGGCAGTGCAGCATCTCCTGTTCTTGATGCATATTTTGCAGGTGTTTCTAATACTGGTATTTTTGCTGTTTTGCAGGACTGACATGTAATACAAA
The DNA here is from genome assembly GCF_031753505.1 of Anomalospiza imberbis. Classification (NCBI taxonomy): domain Eukaryota; kingdom Metazoa; phylum Chordata; class Aves; order Passeriformes; family Viduidae; genus Anomalospiza; species Anomalospiza imberbis. The sequence continues at coordinate 15,861,634 of NC_089682.1, read as the reverse complement.
CCTGTTCTCCCTGTGCCTTTGCTCCTATTTTATGCTCCGTCTGGATGGGACCCTGTTCTTCCTTCCTTTTTCTATTTTTGTCTGCACTGGATACTTTGAGAAAATTTGTTTACAAAAGTTGGAAAGTCATTGTTATTTAATTAATAACATAATGACACCTTCAAACTTAATTTGTTAGAGGGAAGTTTATACTGTTTGTGAACCATTTTATGTACACACACTTGTACAGACAAATAAAGCACAGCTGCTATGTAAAAATGCCTAGGTTAACTCAAACAAACAAGACAGAGAACCATTTTATCACATCTGAATTTCTTCTGGCATGTAGACAGCTTGATATAACTCTAGCTCAGTATCTCTGCATGATGCTGCTTTTCCATGACAGAAGAACTTTTTTTTAAAAATCTATTAAAAATATGGATTTTCTAAATAATTCTTAATGGATCTCCATTTGAAGGAATCATATAAATCAATATATGCCAGCATTACCTGCATAAAATTTCAAAACACTTATTCCCACTAGCAAAAGTCCAAAAGCATTCCCCTGAATGAAATTTGACAGATGTGAAACCACTAAAAGAAAGAACATCTGAAAAAATCAATTTTCATTAAGATCTGGGTTTTTACCCACTCTCTGAAATATGTGGATTTGGGTATGCTGCTTTTGCTTCCCCAGGTACTCATTTCTCCTAGAACAGGTCAAATTAGTATCATTATAATCTTAATTGCAACAGGACTGTTTGCACCAATATTATTACATGATTATGGCTTTCCAAAACATGCATGGTCACTTTTAAAATTGCTTTCAATTATGTCAAATTTCAGTTTGACAACATTAAATATTCAAATTCATTAAGAACCTCGTCAACTGGCTGCCTAGATATTTTTCAAGAAGCCTTCATGGCAGGCTGACAGATCTACAGTTTTTTTGGGTTTTTTTTTGTTTTGTTTTGTTTTTTTTTTTTGCATATAAATATCCCACAGATAACAATGCAGCTTTGTGCGTGCAAAAAGAGGATTGTTTTCAGAATTAATGTCCTTGTAATGATGGCCCATATAGAAGTATTGTCAGAAACTCTCATGCTGAGGTCCTTGAGATGCATTATATTCTAATATTGGTGATCTGGTACTACAAAGGGTTACAATTAACTGCAACTTCCTTAAATACTGAATGATAGTCTGGTTAACAGGAATCTTTCCTCCTCCACTCAATTACAGCAGTTTTCCATCTATGGAAGGAATAACAGCCTTGCAGAAATGAGGTCTGGTAAGAAATAGTATCAGAGTAACAGTCTAGATCAGAGAAAGCAGCTGACAGCCTGTGGGATGATTTTACTCAGCCTCTGATGGTTCAGGCTTCTTCTACTGTGGTTGCAAATGCTTGGGCCCTTTCTTTGATCAGCAATAATTCCATATGAATTTTGAGCACACAGATGTGCCCAAAACCGGCATCTGTCCCAGTATACTGTTAAGAAGCCATGATCTAATTGTCAGTGACCCTCACAAGGTGACATTGTCTCATTCTGGTTTTCATGGGGCCAATATTTTATTTTTTAAAAAATTCTTAAATATAAAATATTGCAATACCTCAAGTGCTCAGTAAAAATAGCTCAAGTGCTTATTTCAGTGTCGCTGTGGGACTTACATTAATTCTAATATATTAACAAGAAGATTAATTACTCTTATGAGGGCAAGATGCTATCTTTAATGTCAAACATTTCATTTGACCCAACATTTCATTTGTTCCCTGAAAATGTTTTGGTCTTCCTAGTGATACATCTTTTGCTAGCATGGGCAACCTGAAACAGAAGCATGGCTGAGTCCAAACACATGTACTGGGAGACATGAAGAGGTTATTTCTCTCTTCTGTCCAGGAAAAGTCAATCTAGAAACAATTTGTTAAGTATTTTATTCCATTTCTTTCCATTTATGCTCTTGAACATTCTTTAACATATAGCTAACAAAAGCCTTCAGACTACATAAGACTTTATAAATATTTCAGTTATGGGTAGGCCAAGTGCATAATCTAGTCTAAAATCAGTACCATATTAAGGCAAAACAGAAAGAAAATCTGTTAAATACAGCTGCCTGAAGCACTACTATTTTATATTTCAAACTCTGGCCTTTCCTCTGCTGTGGGGAAAGTGGAAAGAAGTGTGCAGGGCAAATTAGGGAGTTCTTTAGCTGACTGTATTCAACATGTTCAAAAAAGTTTGGAAAAATAACAGGAAAACTCACACTGGCTTAAATTTCATTTGCTTCTATTTTCTGATCTGTTCCTTCAACTAAACTTCTCCTAGAAGAGCTATAAAAAATCCACTCTGGAAATCTACAACATTCATACCACTTTGGGTCAGCCAGCTGGGTCACTTGTCTCAAACACTTTTCCAACCATTGAGAAATGTTCTCTCACAAATTCTGTTTGTCCATCTTTCCAGGCCTTGTCTTCTGCTGTCCAAGTGAAAAAAGGTAAAAATAATATTCTAAAGTTGTGCATCCCTTGGTTTCATGGCTGCCTACTCCTCACAAGTACTCATGACTACCATCACTGAGTTTCCCTCTTAAAATTCTCTCTGGATAAATAGTAGTACTGGAAATTGATGTGTAGTCATAATGGTTCTGAAATAGGCTTACCCAATCCTTTTATCCAACATAGATCTTCAGGTTCTTTAAAGCATTGATCGAGCTGAATATCTAAATAGCTCACTATATGTTGCAATTAGAATGGCTTAAAATCTTTTAAGAGTTAAATTCTGAAGAAGAAAAAACCATATAAAGTGTGTATAAAAAACAAGCAAAAGGTATCTATCCAGCCACCCTGCAATCTTAAAAATGTCTATTCCAGCCTTTGTAGAAACCAGATACTCAGTCTGTGTGTCTACTGAAAAATTGAAAAATTCATGCAAAAAGAGAACCCAGTTCACAGGAAACTGAAACAAATTGGTGGGAATCTTGCTGAAAATTACAGTTGGACGGTGTTATAGAAATATAACACATGAATTTTCCTTATCTGTACCCATTACATCCAACTTACACCATGCCCTTCCTCAGCAAAATGTACTTGCTTCAGGAACATGGGCTAGCAGAATTTTACTGCTTTGTTTTAATTGCTTAATATATACATTGAAATAGTTGACTGGCTTTAAGTATCAGCTTTGTTGGAGGATTAAAAACAAAAATAGCCACCGGCAAAAACTATAGGAAACATCCCAAGAAACACAATTTGAGTTTTGACTGTTGAGGTTTGTAATGGAAAATAAAATTTGCTGTTAATTGCATTATATGGCATCAGCTAGAGAATACTGGATTCTAGCTGGTGAGGGATTTTGGGAGAACACTGCTTGTCCTATGAAACAGGAGACAGATGATTAAAAGAGAGCAAAGGGAGGTAGTATCACACAGTAAAAAGATCCAAGACATAATTGTTGCATGAAGTTTATGGGGCTCTAAAGCAGTTGAAGTTAGTTGGACAAAAGTAAATAAATTCTACCTTATTTGGCAGAGACTGTAAAATTAATGAACACTTAAAATTAGCTCCAAATATGAACTCTTCCTCATGTTTACTCATTGTTTAAGTGCAGCTGAACTTAATCATTCTTCCAAACTCTGAACATAGGATACATCATCTTCAATTATTATAATGATGTTTCTGTTTTCTTTCTAAGTATTATAGGCTTGTATTTTTGACTGCAAATATGCACATATTGATATATTTGAAAGCTAATACACAGTGGGGTTGACTTTAAACTTTCAGAAACAATAGGAAACTTCTGATTGATTTTGATTGAGTTGGGAGAAGACCAGTGATCTGAAAACCAGGATGATAAATCTTGTTGTCATCAAGATGGTAGATACACAGACAATCCTTCCTAGCCTCCACCAGCTGCTTTCTGGAGAGACATTCCCCTCTTCCTCCCTCTCCTGTGGCTTTACAGTGAATTACTCTTCTGCAAATATTTTTGCAAGTACATCCATGTTTGCAGCACATCTTGGCCCAGAGCAAAAACTCCTAGGTTTTGCAGGCAAGATAAACACGTCAAGGAGATAGACAGCTGGAATAAAAATCATCTCTGTGCAGGGTCAGCTAGAACTATGGGCGAAGCTGGGGTTTGCCTTGAACAGCTAACAGACTTGATTTATTTTATTTTATTTTTTTATTTTTTAAAATGATGATGGCCCTACTGCTTACTTTGCCTGGAAAGATCCCTGGAAAGTCCTGCTGGTTGCTGCTGCTGCCAGAGAGGTCCTTGGGGCTGCAGCACTGCTCAGGCAGGCATGGTGTCTGTGCTCCCCATCTCCACCCAGGCCTCAGCAGCCACAAACCCAGCTCCACACTGCTCTCCTCAGAGTTTCGTAGCTGTCCCCACTCCTTCCTGGCCCAGGACACAGCTCCAAATTTTGCTTAGCCAGCTAAGCCTCCCCAAAACTACTGAGAGGTTTTGGGCCAGTGCTACTTTTGGCCTCCTGTTCACGACTTGCCTGACTGACAGCAAAGCAAGAAAAATCTAATATCTGAATGTGAAGCAATAATACAGTTAAAATATTCTGAGTTATTAGGACAAAAATGCATGGAACATCCTATTTAATACCAAGAAAATAACATTTAGAAAAAACTGTGTAGCCAGTAGCCATTGCCCTGTAATGCTCAGGACCAGGTGACACTGAATTGAGCTCTAACAAAGCTGTACTTAATTTTAAGACCTGGGAACAAAAAAATTATATAGGGTTCATTCTACTCATGCAGATTACCAGAAGAGATTCAGCAGTCTGGTGAAAGTTAGCCATGTTTCCCTAACAAATCTTTACATTTAAATATGTTTCAATGTTCCTTAAGAAAAGAAAAAACCTGGATGGAAGGTTGTCAGGCTGAGGGGACTACTCTTCACCTCTCTGAAGTTTTGGTTTTTTTTTAAATTCTATTCTCCATTCTATCTTAGTTGCATAATTGAAGATAATTTTGAACACCCTTAGTCACATGGAAGAAAAGAATTTCTGAAAGTGTGAGATTAGAGAGATAAGTCTTATTCCACAGTCCTCCACAAAGGGGTAAAGGACATTTTAGTATCAAAGCTCAGGAAGCCAAATTAAAGAATGTCCTCAATTCTGTAATTTGATTGATCTGCTTTCATAAGCGTTCTCTCCTATAATTATTTGCAGGGTTTCTGCACATGGATCCAGATGCACACATGCTAAAGCCAGTAGCATCGTATCATCCCCAGCTAGAGGAAGGCAGGGGTGAATCACAATCCGCTAAGGGCTGTCAGGATCAATGCAGCTTAGTGCAAAATGGCTTTATATTGTAAGAGTTTGGTATGGAATGGTCATGACACATCCCCAGGGTGGGAGTTTTGTGGTACAGGACCCTTTCCATACACCATAGCACTGGCTGGGATTTTGCAGAGCTTAAAAAAACTTTGCAACCAGTGCCGCTGTGCTTCTCTGGTGCAGGGAGGAGTGCAGATTTGATTGCACTCAGATGTATGAGCTTCATTCAAATCAGATAAACAACGAAATTATTAAAGGACAAATCTAAACTAGGCATTCCTTCCCCTGAGGGAGCGAGGGTACTGAGGGCAAAAGAAACAGATCAGGTACTGAGACATCCCCTTCCTTGTGCTCAGGGAAAGGAAATAAACACCACGGACGTAACTGGGGAAGCAATACCAAGTGGTCACACCCATTCCAGTGCAACCAGTTTATTTTCAGTTTGTTCCCTTAATGTTATCCTCACATAACTTTTCCAAGTAACGAGGCAGCCTCCGGCGGCCGCTGCAGAAATGGCTCGCTGCTGAGCGCGGGGCAAAGCGCAGAGGCGCCAGCAGCCCCGGAGAGCAGCGCGGCCGCGCTCCGTCCCGGGCTACACCGCCGCCTCACGGCGCTTCTGCCGCACAGCCCTCATCCCGCCCGCGAAACACCGAAACGCCCACGGTCACACAAGAGCTATCTCTGGCTCTGCTGGCAACGCAGTCCTGGCAAATTGTGCCTGTTCTATTCACTTGTATTTTGAGGACGTATAAGGAAGCACAGAAGCTCGCATTTAGTTCGGGAGAGACACAAACCCGAGAGGGGCAGAGGATCAGTACTCATTGAGTTGTAACATTGGAAGAGTGGCCTGAAAGTCAGGATGTAAATCAGTGGTTTATAGCTGGTTGCAGAGAGCTGAACCCAGCAAAGAAAAGGCAGGCAGCGAGCAATGGAGTTGACAAAAATCCTGCAGGAAAGAATTTGCACTGAAGTGGCTCACAAATGAGTATTGTTCAAAAATATTCTGACACTGTGAAAATGAGGTTGTTACATAGAGCTTTATCAGCAGAAATGTTATCTCTAAGGTGCTGGGAAATACAACACAGCAGAAGAAGGATGCTTGTGTAAAAAACATTACGTAGAAACAGATGGTTACTTTACAAAGTTTTCAATAAATTTGGCTTTCACAAATGTTTGTTTAAAGCATTTGCCTGAGCCTTCTAGACACAAAGCCTAAGATCTCATTTTTTAATAAAATGATACATTTGTATATACCTGAAAGACATACATTAAAATATCAAAATGCAGAAGGACTGAACTAGCCTCGAAATTAACTTTTCAGTGATATCAGCAACAACAGAAAATTTGTCTGGTTTCTTTTGCTCACAGTTTTCAAGCTGATCAATGCTACATTCAAATAACTCTACAGTAGCTGGGCTTACACAGAAGAGTAAAGTAACATCCCTTTTCCCATGGACCTTAGTATGTAAATGGGTAGAACCTTTTCTACAGCAGTGCTTCTCTGTATGTTGCAATACTAATTGTTCCCGGGACTAAAAGAAAGATTAATATAAAGAAAGTTAACATAAAGAGAAGCACAGAGGCATAAAAGGATAAAAAATTTCAGCATGAAAAATGACATTATAACTTCATTATCATTCTTCTCCTTGAAGACATTGGTGTTTCCCAAATATTAATGCAGAAAAGCAATCAGAATGAAGAACAGAAATTATACTTTTTAAATCCATTTTTCTATCCCTACTGGAAGCAAAACATCTGGAAGATCCTAGAAAACTGCCTCTCTTTCAAACTCCAGTGACTCCAAAGGAAACAAACCATCTGAAGGATTTTGACAGTACAATTAAGTGCCTCGATTCCCCCACCCATGTTGCTATCTGAAGCTGGAACTACTAGAACCTGTAGGACTGAATGGGAACTAGTCAGAAGGGATTGGAGACACAGATCAAAATAGAGATCACATTTGCAGTGAGAAATGCAGAGAAGCAATGTGGACCTGAGAAAAGGAAGACAGGAATACTGATAAAAGAAATGCTTGGATAAGAAAACCAAATGAGAATGGGGAGGACAGGAAGAAAAATAGCAGAAGATAAATAAATGGAAATGCAAACCAAAGAATAATGAGAGAAAAGATTTTTCTTGCTGAGCAGTTTAAAACAGAGTAGAGTATATTTATTAATATTTAGAATGGGAGGAGGCGTCTGGAGTGAAGCTGGTGGTTTAGATTTTAAATATGGAAAAGGAACTAAGACTAAATCTGTTCTGTTTGATAACTTTATTCTTCAGCCCAGTCCCAGGATCTGGTCCCTTGTCATTCACATCTGAATATGTTCATCCACTCATGTGCTCTCACTCAGAGTTAAATGACTGCTTCCCACCAGGAAGAAGTCAGGGCAGGGACCTGGAAGCTGATGTGTGACCACCACAGATAAGATTTTGCCACCATCATCCCCAGTCTGTCCTCCAAAATGAACGTAACCAGTTCACCATCCACCACAGAGATTCTCACGAGGAGCGCGCAGCAGAGTCCCCCTGTACTGCCATTCACATGCCACTCAGAATGGCTGCTACATGGCCTCAGTTTACTTCAAGCATTTTGAGTTAAATGAACATGAAGAACAGAGACTACAATTTAAGGGGCCACCATATGGAGCCACCCAGGAGACCTGGGGAAGCGTGTCACAGCATGGATCCTCCCACAGAGGAAATGAGGCTGAAGCAATGTGGCCACAAGCTGTTCCTGGGCAGCCACCCTGGCTGCCTGCTGACTTAGAGCTATGGTGGCACAGGAGGAAGAAAAATCACGCAGCAAACTTCTGGCTCCTGGAATGAGATGGGGATTGCTTTCACCTGGATGCAGACACCGTGCCAGGGGAGTCCTGGATGCTCCCCTCTGCTTTCAAGCCAATGGCAAACATTTGTAACAGCAGCTGCAACCCAAAAAATAACATTTTAGGATCACACCCAGAACAATAGAACACAATGAGTTTTGGCCAACTGCCATGCAACACACCCTTGATGTAATACTAAAGTCACACATGGCAAGGTACTCCATTATGAAATCTTACATAATCATCTTTCATTAAATTATTTTCTAGTGTCGTTCTCTGCTTATGATTTTATTTTGTTTTCCTCTTCGTCGTTTACCTCATTCATGAATTAGCTTTCTGCATTAGTTTTCTGTACGACAATTTAATAATTTCAGGATGTTTTAAGAGCTTTTAATAAAGAAAATATATGAATATTAATGAAATACCATGAACAGTAAAAAATTGGCAGAGGTGATGTAAATCAGTGCTTTACTATATTTCCAGGGAGACAAGAACGGATCATTTCCTATCTAAATAACTATTTCTAATGACTGTTAGAAGTGTTGATAACATCTGTCTATAATTGTGTAACTATAAAAATGGCTCTGCTTTTTTTTTTTCTTTCTTTAGGAGAAGGAACAGGTAACAACACTGAACTTGAAATTATCTTGACTGGATTCTTTTATAATAATAATAATATTTTTCCTTTGAGCAGGAGCAATTATCCAGTTAACAATTGTTCAGTGATCTCTTGAAACCTTTATTTCATACTGATGCTTGGTGAAGTTGGCATGTGAGTTTACCAGCAGCTTCCTGTCTTACATACAGATGCCAGTACACGTCATTCTTTTGATGAACCTCATTTGAAGAATGTGCACACTATTAAAAGCAGAAGGTAAATCCTTGTTTTGCCATGCACTCCAGGAAATTCTGCAGCCCCAGCATTCTCCCATGAGCAAATCATCCCAGCCTAGGTGCCACTTGGCCTTGCTATATATCTGAGTTGGGCAGCAGGACAGTCCTATGTGTGCCTCATGAGCCCCACAGATGTTACCGGTGTGTGCATGGACACCACCAGTGTGCATGAATCCATCAGCAATCTCTCCAGGAATGTGCAGGCTGACCGATAAAAACAATGCACGTTGCATGCTTCCAGACAGATGACTACACTATTTAGAACTGTCCTGGGACCTCTGGGGGTGTTGCAGCACCTTGGAAACCCTGGGGAAAATCACACACAGTCCTTCAGGATAATGTTGTCTTTAGCAGCAGAGCCACTCCCTGCCTGCAGAACATCTCCAGCAAGTCTGCTGGAGGCTGCCAAGTACTTGCTTTCCAAGCAGTGAAGTGCTACAGACTAAAGGCACCCTAGGAAAAATGCCTTTTGAGACAACTGATCAATATTTTCACTTTGCCCTTTATTTTCCTGGAGGTCAGCTGCTGTTGCTGATGTTATTGCCTCATGGAGGAAGCCTAAATCTGCTTGGTAGTGTATAACTGACTTGCAAAATGCAAATTTCCAACATGTAACATGCCAATAAAGATTCCACAAGAGTCTCCTGTAGAGACTTGCCTTTACCAATGCGTTAGCAAGAACTGCTTTATCCCTTGGGACACTGGAAACAGCACTATCCAGCTACTCCCAGATGGATTTCATGATTGCAAAAGTGATATTATTTTCAGGCTTTTTTCTTAGATGTAAAAATCAGTAGTATTATTTTGCTTCTTTTACACATCCTGGCCTACCTAAAGGCAAAGCGTATGTCAAGGAAGCTGCAGGGCAGCAGCACAAAGGTAGGATGCTGAGCCCTGCCAGTGCCCTGCACTGTCACCAGCACTACAAGCTGAAGGAAGTTTGGTTAATTTTCAGTCCTCCAGCAAGCTGATACCAAGCCTGGGTTTGTTTTTCTGAGGAAGAACTAACCAAATACATGAAAAATTAGGCTTCTTCACAACATCTTTATGACATGAGAGATGGCTGCCTCCCTTCCTACTCTGTGTTACAGACAAAGTGAGGGAGTGTCTTTATTAATGGAGACATGAGTGTCTTTATTAATGGAACAGGGGGGAGGCCAAGGAAGAAGGTGAACAGTACAGTGGGGATCCATATGAGGCTGTATTTTGGAAACAGATGGCACTTTCAGTTCTCTCTGGTGGAGGTGAGGTGTAGTTTGAGAGGCACATTTTCGCTGAAAATTATGCCTTAAACATTAACCACTTGTGCTGCACCTGAGCTTTGTGCAACCCGCAGGACTCAGCAGACACAAGCACTTGCGCTGCCAACAGGTGAACAAGATTTACTTTCTGGTTTTTGTTTGTTTGTTTGGTTTGGTTTTTTGTTTGTTTTTGTTTTGTTTTGGTTTTTTTTTGCGAGGAGCAGGGGAGAAGTGCACAACCCATCAGCTGTATCTGTTCCGTGTCCCTCGGCAGGGTCATGCTGCTGTCCGCACAGCCGGGGCAGCGGAGCAGGGCCGGCAGTGAGGCCAGCACAGCAGCACGGGCGGCTCGCCTGGATCGGGCACTGCCCTGCAGCCGGCGGCAGGAGAAAGGAGGCTGGCTGGAGAGATCAGCAGGTGTCATGCGGTGGGAGGGCCCTGCAACAGTGAGTTAAATCTTAACTTTGCTGTGTATCCCAAGGCATGGATGCCTGTGACGTTAAAGGGACACTGTTTCAACACCTGATGCTTTTAAAAGCCAGGGCATGCGCTCACATGGAGCAGCTCTCGCGTAGCAGCACATTAAGCACTCAAACGGAGCCACAGAATCAATGAGGCTGGAAAAGACCTCGGATATCATCGAGCCCAACCCTGACCACGTCAGCTGGACCACGGCACTGAGTGCCATGTCCACTCTTCCCTTACACACCTCCAGGGACGGTGACCCCCTGGGCAGCCCATTTCAGTGCCTAATCACGCTTTCTGAGAAGAAATTCTCAGAATTCTGAGAATAAGAAACTCCTCCGAGGATCCAATTCTCCCCGCCGCCCGGGACGCGCAGCTCCGTGAGGCAGCCCGACCTTGGCCGCTCTTGATGACCTTTAAGGACGCTCCGGCTCTGGCCAGCAGGGGGCGTTCCCCGCGCCGCCGCCGCCGCAGCGCAGCCCCGCGCATGCGCAGAGCGCGGGTCACAGGACGGGCGGCGGTCGCGGCCGAGGCGGCGGCGGCTGAAGGAGAGCCGCGGACGGGGCCCCGCGGCAGGCGCTGCCCACCCTTCCCGCTCCATGCGCAAGATGCTGCTGGCCGCGCTCTCCCGACTGCTGCAGGGCCCGGCGGCCGCCGGGAAGACGGTGAGTGCGGCCGCTGAGTGCGGCCGGTGCCGGCCCGGCGCGGCCCGGAGCGGTGTAGGAGCGGGGCGCGGGGCACGGCTCCGGGAAGAGCCCGGGAGAGACGGCGGGAGCTGGAGCTGCCCGGGAACGCGGGTCCGGCGGCGAAAAACTGAAGAAAAATTAAAGAAAGAAAACCCCGTTGGTTTTTCTTTCCCTCGCTCTGCGTGACGATCCCAAGTGACAGTAAAATGGTCGTCGCGTGCAGGAGCGCGGTGTTTAAGCCCATAATGGCGCAGGCTTGGGTCGATATTGGTCAAGCGTACTCACACTGCACAGGTCAGCTCCCGCAGAGGGATCGGCTGGGCCCGATTGGAGTTCAGCTTCTCACAGAACTGCTCGACCTCCCTTTGCTCAGCCAACAGCCCCTTTCGACCTCGGCATGAATTTTATTTCAAAGTTTGTTATTTTTTTATTAGTGTGAGTCACTTGTTGTATTTTATCTTTGTTGTGTGAAAAATTGCGCTTTTACCACTTCATTCAGCTTATTCCACTGTAATGACTGTGGCCACGAGGAAAAAATAACCTTGCCGAAAAAAACTTGTTGGCAAGACCAGAGTTAAAAGGTACTTCTTGGTAACTGGAAGTCGGGTGGCTTTTTACCATGGAGAGCAGATGAGGTGCTGCAGCCCCCTTCTGAGGCAGCCCTCTCACCCAGGCAGTCACTGTATGTGCATGACTGGATCCATCAGAAAAACACAGGGGAGAAAATTTACTGGAAGCTCTCGCTATCTGTCTTTGGGCTGCATATCTAGGAGTATTTCCTACTTCACAAATAGAATCTCTAGATTAAATTTTGCAAATATGGGTGCCTAAAATTTGTCGCTTACTACAAGTACTTGGCCTGCTCTGGAGATACTGTGTTCTCCTGGAATGCCAAAGTAAATCTGGTTCAAATATTTCAGTAAAGATTTTTGGATCCTACTGCTTACCAGATATGTAAATATTTGTCTTGAATTGTTCCTATGCCTCTGTAGTGAAGGCATAAATTATCAGATAAATAGAGGTAGACTTAATCCATAAAGCAGTATCTCATATATGCTTGGAGCATTTTCCAGAGTGTACAGATGGATTTCCATGTATAGAAACTACCACTTGCAGTGTTCTGTTCTAGTTGGATAATAATTTGCTGACTTCTCCTCCCCTCATTTTTTGATACAGCTACTTACTCTTCTTCCTTTTTTTTTTTTCCCTTCCAAACACTGCTAACCTAGGGAGCCATTAGCGAGGTAAGGCCTCAGTCAGTCTTGTCAAGGTTCACTTTTGATAGGTGTACTGCCCACATAGCAGGGCTTTGGCTCAGACTCCTCAGTGTGCTTTTATGTCCTCTTCAGGGTAGGCAGTTTAACCAGGTGGCCTAAAGAGATCCCTCCCAACCCTGGCCATTCTGTGATACTGTGAATCCAAACTGTGGATTTACTTCCAGCTCTAGAAGTAAAATAGCTTTTCTTCACTGATAATACTGATACATTATGGTAAATAGTGTAGAAACTAGGTTTAAATTAAAACTTCTAAATATTTAATCTGATAACAGGGCAGGGTGAATGGGGGCAGTGTTGCTGATAAATCTGATCGATATGCAACAGAGGAGGTAACCAGGATGGATTCAGAATTTTCTCCCAAGCTTCACACGTGTCAGTCAGACCTTTTTTGGAGATGGTGACCTGAACTGTAGCGGCGCGTTTCGGGGGGGACCTAACTAAAGTATAACACCACACTGAACATTCTCAAACTTTTGGTGGAATCTACCTTCAGCTAAATGTATGTGGATTCCCTGGCTGAAGGAGCTGCTGAAGTTTTTGTGTAACTTAATTAGCAGTACAGTCTTGCCACTGAAGATGTCATGTTCCTTACGCTGTGGCCACAGTGCATGCATGGACATGGGCCCATCCTGTCTGATGCTGCAGTGAAACTTGCTAAAGTCATCTAAAATCACCACCATTCATTAGTCAACAGCCCGTGTTCCTTCTTTAAGAGGGACAAGTTTTTAAACATCCTTCCTATCTCTCCCCTACCATGCCACCCTTTCTGTTGTTCTGTGTTTCTTGTATCCTCAGGAGCCTTCTGTGTTTCTGTATTTTTAGAGAAGCCATAGTAGTGGCCATGCTGTTACAGAAATTATGCTCTCTCTCTCCATTGTTATGGCTTTGAATTCCCCCAATTTCTCTTCCTATTGAAAAGAAAAAGTGAGAGTAGTTTATATTTCAGATATCTGCTGGATTTCTTTTGTTTGGTTGGTTTTGGGGTTTTTGTTCTATCTAGTCAAAATTCCAGTCAGCACACAGTCAGCAATCAAAGTCTGTGTTGGCTGTCTCTCCTCATATTGTCAGCCTGGCATGTGAAGGGTTAAACAATTATTTTTGTGGTTTTGATGATCTTCATTGTCAAAAGTTTTGAAACTTAGTAGGTTTATTTTAGATAATGAAGGGTATTACCAGTTTAAGTAATCTTTTTCTAATCTTAATTTTAAATAATGGGTTTTAAAGGATTTTGGCATACAGAGTAAAAGTTCCCTAGTCTTATGAGATATGCCACTGCTGAGTCTAATTTATAAGTTATTTCAGTTTGGGAGTACTGTTAGAAATTACTTGAAAAATCACATACTTTGACTTGATAATTACATCTAAACATTGCTCATGCTTTGGTTTTGTCTTTTTTTTAAGGCCTCTCGAGTGGTGGTAGCATCACGTAACTATGGAGACTTCGCAAGTGAAGCTACGTTTGAGATTAAGGTGAAGAAGAACACTTAATACTGGCATTCTTTGTAAGCATTTGTTAGAGATCTTAACCTGATGGACTGGTCCCCATGTCTCTTTCAGTTAGAAAATACAGTTTGAATTTCCAGAACCAAACCCCTCACTATCTGACCTCATTACTAAGTGCAGCTGGAAGTACTGTGTTGGCAGTGTGTGGTAATGTTAGTTGTTTCTTAAGAATGTGAAGTTGTGATTTTTTGCAGCTGTTATATTACAATGCAGCTGTGAGAACAGAGTCAGAAAGGAGATAAAGAATCTGTTCTGTTCTCTTGTTTCCTTAATGCTTTTCAAACAATTAGGTGTTTGCAGTCTATCCCAAACTTGCAGCTGGTTGAAGTCTGTGTGGTTTTTTGAGGAAAAAATTTGGCATCCTTTCAATGTTTGACTTGGTGCTGCTCAGAAAATGAGTGTTATATTCTGTCAGCTTTCCACTCTGGCTGGGTCTTAGGAAAAAGTGCTGTTTCTATTGGTAGTAGCTTTTGTGCTGGTGTTTCATTCAGGAATTGATGAAAGAAAATCTGAAATAAATAATTTGGGTTGTTCTCCACCCTCTCCCTGTTTGGCTGTGCCTGTGAAGTATGAAAATTGTTTCAGGTGGAAGGGAAGGAATATATGTTTATATGAAAAGTCTTTTTTGAGTAGACAGAAGGTTTAATATTTGATCCTGTGTTGATAACAAGATTCCAGAGTTTCTGTTGTTCTGTGAACTTTCAAGCAGAGTTGTCTTGAGTAGTGGGCCCAGGTGTTATATCCATTTCATCTAGGTGTCAGTGGATTTGCTCTGGAGTGACTTCTGCTTTGATATAAACTATCTTTAACCTATAAAGAAGTATTTTGGCTTTTTAATCTGCACTGACAGAGTAATTTGTTTAGTCTCTTCCACTGAATTTACTGTTTATTTATTACAGAGGTAGCAGAGGTGAGGGCCAGTCTTAGGGTCAGATCTTACAAACAGAGGGATCTCTTGATCTTTCTTATCTCTTCGTTAAGCCTCCGTAGCTCTTTCCAAGTATTTGGTATGCAACAACCATGGAAGTGTGGTTTTTGCCATATTTCCAGAGGACTTTAGTTCATCTTCTGCTTGTAGGAGTAATGAGGCTTTATTTTCTGTGTAGAAATCTGTCTTTATTAAAAGTAAGAGTTTTATTTCCCTGAATTTTGAAACAGTGCACAGTTGTCCTAACCTATGAGTTTGGGTTTTGCTGGCTTTCTTTTTTAGAAGGGATTACACTCTGAATTTGAAAATGGCAGATCATAAAAAAATGAAGTAATACTTGTAAATAGGATGAATGATTTTCAGGAAATAATGACTTGTTTAACCTTGCAGCAATGCGACCTCCATCGGCTGGAGGAAGGGCCGGGCACCACGGCAGTGATGACTCGAGAGGAGGGGCTCCAGTACTACAAGACCATGCAGACCATCCGGCGCATGGAGCTCAAGTCTGACCAGCTCTACAAACAGAAGATCATTCGTGGCTTCTGCCACTTATATGATGGTCAGGTAAGAACTCTTGGCCAGGAGGTTTTGTATTGTCTTAACCTTATGTAATGTAGGGATTTTAATAGAGTGGAGAATGTAGAACTGAGTATCTGTGTATATTGTGAGAGAAGGAGAGGGACAAGAGGAGGGAGGAGGAGAGACGCAAAGACGGGGAAGGGCACAGTGCAGCTGAATATCAGCTGAATGTGAGGAATAAGCACATTTGAAGGCTTCCATTTTCCCCCTCAAGTTTCATTGGTGGCTTTTGTTTCTGTATCTCATGGATCATGTGCCCACTAAAAAACAGCAGCCAGGAGAAGAAACTTCATGAACTTACTCAAACTTTGCTATCTGTCCATTATCCCCTGATGTTTTTGAATTGTGATTGTTGAGATACTTCAGTGGAGGGGAAAATTCTTCAGATATTTGCAGATTCTGGTTCCCCTCCCATGTGCCTTTGCTAGTCAGTGTGGTTGGAATTTAGAGCCCAAGGCTGTTGTAGCTCCAGGCCTGTTATCAGTCCTTGGGATTTAAGTCAGTCTCCGGTATCTGTGCTCTTCCTGCGGCCTGCCAGTATTTGATGTGTGTAGGATCAGCAGTGTGCCACAGTGCTGACTTTGGGAGCTGTGTGTTTTTCTTCATTGCTAAACTTCCTTGCCCTGTGTAACAGGAGGCTTGCTGTGTGGGGATTGAAGCTGCCATAAAGCCCACAGACCACGTGATAACAGCATACAGAGTCCATGGCTTCACCTACACCCGAGGAGTGCCTGTCCGGGAGATTCTCGCGGAACTTACAGGTTTGTGCTCAGCTGAGTGAGGATCACTTGCTGCTGTGCTTGTGTCAGATTTTTTTTCTCAAATTCAAAGTGTTGTTGATGCACAAAGTATACTGGACCTTCGGAAGCAGTCTAGTGACATAGCAGAATGGATCAGCTGTTTCAGTTTTATGAATCAGTGATTTTTATTGTGAAAATTAACAAATAAAGGATATTTAAGTGCTAGTGCATCTAAAGCACAAATTCATAGGATTTTTCTAGATACTCTATGCTGTATTCATTGTGCTGCAGCAGGTTTGAACTTGCTGATGGTAGGCATCTGCTCTCAGTGGGACAGGGCATTATACTCCTTAGGAGACAGACCTGGATTTTCAGAATTATGCTGATTAAGTCTTCGGAAGACTGGTAAACTTTGCCTATAATGATAAACTGAATGATTTGGGAAAATTTGACTGTGACAAGAATATTAAGTGATAATCAAGACAGAGATTTTGCTGAAAGGAAAGATGTTTGTCCGCAGTAGTATTGAGGATGGAGCAGAGAAGAGATCAGCCTGATGAACTCTTACGAAGTCTGTGAACAGATGCAAGGAGCTTGAAGGCCTTTATGCATCACTGGTGTAATAAAGACTTGATCTGAGAACCTGCAAGCTTGAAATGTTAGTATAGGAAAGCCTGTTTGGGGGTTAGATAAGTGGTATGATTTTGTAAACTAAGAACTGTGTGTGTGCTAAGAATGCATATGTGTAATGTGCAAAAGCCCAGAATCCAGTGGTGACTGATTTGCCAAGTGTCACTGGATACTGGTAAGTCAGAAAGTAAATGGGAAGATAGTCATGACTGTAGCCAACTATGGGACCTGATACTACAAATATGAGTGACAATGTAGTGGGATTTTTTTTCATTTTATGACACTCATAATTTAACATTATACTTGACTTTATTTGGGTTCATTCAATTGGGAAGGAGCAGCTATGGTAAAGAGACTTATTCCAGAAAATGACACTTGGGGAAAGTTCTTAGAACTGCTGCTAGAGTCCATTCTTACTAAGAAAGATCTTGACTACAAATGCCAAACTGAAAACATGAGTTACAATGACAGAATTAAAAAATCTTTGAAGGAGAAGGAAGCAGAGTCACCCAAAATAAAACCAATATATAAGATCCTATAGGAAAGAAGCTATAGCAAAGGGCTTTTCAGGAGAATTGACAATGTCATGAGAAATGAGTTTGTGTTCTAAGAAAAGTAGAAAATGTAGCAAAAAGTAACATTGGTTAACCAGGAGTTCTTAAATACATTCTAAAATACAAGAAGGGACTATACAAAAAGTGGAGGGAGCTTACTAAATGTAAATTGCACTTATTCATAAAACTATTTTTCTTAAAATTAGACTTTTTTTTTCTATGGTCCTAGCTGGCAGAATCTGTAATAGCTCCCACAAAACCAATTCATAAACATAGCAAAGGTATGAGAAATATCAATAATAAAAATGATCCACTATAAAGTAAGAAAGAGAAGTACACATTTCAGAAAGAGTCTCAAGAGACTTCTAAAGCAAACGCCAAGGCAAAAAACCAACCAGACAAGCTGAGCTTATTAGAAATAAAATGCAATCTTCTATGAACAGTAACAAGACAGATGAGAATAGGAAATGGAATGGGCTGATGAGAAATTCTGTGTTCTTAGATGGGCTCATTTAAATAGGGTTTGTTGTAATGCTTCATGAATCACTGGTTATCTTCAAACTACACCTTGAATAAAGATGTGCTGGGTGACTAATATTTATATTGGGGTGGAATGGGGAGCTGGTATTTGTTGGGTTTTTTTTAGTGTCCTCTTGGTAATTTTTACATGTGGTTATTGTCAAAGAGAAGAGAAGTCTAAATTATTTCAACTAATTTGGAACATTATTCTTATTTTTCTTGCAGAAACCAAAAGTAATAATATACTTCTTGCAAATTACGATATGAGGCCTTGTTGTCTATAAAAAAACACCCCGTATTTATCTGAAAGTGCTTTTGTATAGTAGGACACCGAAACTTTTGGTTGGTTTTGAAATTTCTTAATCTCATCCATATTTCCAGAATTTTGCTTCCATTATTGCTCTCTCTCTTTCCCTCCCTTTTCTTATTTATTTTCTGAGATGTTTAATTGTAACTTGTATGAGAGAGGCCATCATGTCTTAACTCCATGCAGATCATGGTCTTAGTGTTATTACCTTTAGGAACTGAATTAGATGTTTCCATTTGTATAGTATTTTTCCTCCAAAAAAGAAATGGCTTGTTATTCATGTTTCAGGTCGAAAAGGAGGATGTGCAAAGGGAAAAGGAGGTTCAATGCATATGTATACCAAAAACTTTTACGGTGGCAACGGTATTGTTGGTGCTCAGGTATATACATTACTTCTGTTTTAAAGCACAAGCTGAATTTAGCTCGTGTCCTGTTGCCACTCAGTGTTTTCTCTCAGTTTTTGTGGTGTGTGAGCTTGTATGCAGATACCATTGCTCTGTGGCTGCTATGTCTTATTCTGGTGTGCTCACCATTTTATAAACTGTAGCAAAAATAATTCAAATTGAGAATACTGTTCATGTATATATTTTGGCTGCAATAACATTTGTAACAGAGGGAAGCGGGTGGGTAAGAGCTTGTTTGTGGAGCAGATCTCTAACAGCCTAAATGTCACTTTAAAGTTCACAGGCTGCCTGTCTTCAACTCCTTTAAATGCTGTTCTAAAATGTTTTGTCCTGTTCTCTGTGGCAGGTTCCTCTTGGAGCCGGGATTGCTCTGGCCTGTAAATACTTCGCTAAAAATGAAATCTGCTTGGCCTTGTATGGGGATGGTGCAGCCAATCAGGTAAAGCAGCGTGGCTGGGGAGAATCAATTTTCCTTCTGTGCTCTGTGAGCTCTGACTTTACTCCACTGGGTAGAAGAGCACATTTTGCCCTCCCTGTGTAATACCTGCAACCCAGGCAGTGTTGATGAACTCCATGGAGGTGACCAGGCATGTTGCAGAATTTGGACATGACCACCTCTTATTTGTGTTGCCTTAGATCTTTGAGCAGGGATGTGTTCCAACAACTGTGTGGTCCTCAGAGGGGTGATTCAGGTGAACAGTTTTAAGAAGTTAATTGCTAGGTGCTCTTTATATATCAGGAATGTACCATGTGCTTGCAGTGCTTTATCATATTTTGGACCTGTGTAAACATCTGCCCTTCCCCACCCCTGTTTTGAGCTTGGCCCTTGTAGCTGTAGTGGAGGGAAAACTTTTTGGCTCCTTCTGTTCTGGAACACTCTGGATACTCAGAGGCTAATGGTTAAATACATGAATGGTGCACGAGTCGTGGGAGTAGGGGTTTCCAGTTGTGCACAGCTCACCTAAGTGTGACACCCTGAACTGTCTGTACTGTAAGGAGAGCTCTGGAGGATGGCAGTGAAGATGACAGTGCTGCTGCATAGGGAGATATGTGTTAATCAGGTTTCTGAAGACTGAGAAGAGGACAGAGCATTCTGGCAGAGCCAGTTACTATGGATATTCCAGCCCATCTCTTCATGTTATCAGCTGAGACAATAAGCCAAATAAGCAGCTGGTGATTTAGAGTGTACCACTGATAGTTTCACACTTTCAAAGCACAGGTGGAGATCTCAGTTCGTGGTTTTCCCTGAATTTGATTCAGAGCAATCAAGACTGACTGCAGTCACTGCAGTCAAACTTAACTTTGCTGTAGCAGCATCCTGCCAGGTTAATCAATTGTCAAGTTTTTTTATGACTGTTGCTGAAATACCTGAGTTAAAGTTGGAGGTTTTATGGTACCCTAACACAGATCATGATTCAGGCTTAAAAATTTACTTCTGTAAACTAGTGGTTGAGATGAAAGTTACCTTATATAATGTAGCTTCTCTTTTATTCCTTCTGAGCTGTAGCAAATGGCTGGTTTCAGATCACTTTTAGTATTCAAATTTCTAGACCTCTGCAACTGAAGGATTTTCAGTAGAGCCTAATGCTTGAAGGCTGAGCTCCCTGATGAGATGTAACTTAATTTTCTTTCAGGGCCAGATATTTGAAACATACAACATGGCTGCCTTATGGAAGTTGCCTTGTATTTTTATCTGTGAGAACAATCGGTATGGGATGGGAACATCAGTTGAAAGAGCTGCAGCCAGCACTGACTACTACAAAAGAGGATACTTCATTCCAGGTCTGAGGGTGAGTACAGCTTTTTTTTTGAGGGGAAATGTGTGTGCACATACCTACACAATGCATACATAGGTATTTATTTTATTTCTACATATATATACTTGAAGCTGAATTCTATTCCACTTGTGGAAATACTGAGATTGGAAGTTTGGAGGCTGGGATTTTTTTGCCTTAACATGTCTTTTCTCATTACCAGGTGGATGGTATGGATATTCTCTGTGTCCGAGAAGCAGTAAAATTTGCAGCCGAGTACTGTAGATCTGGAAAAGTAAGTCTGTAACTGGCATTCCTTCTCCATGGGTGGAATTCTTGCAAGCTATTGCTGCATCAGTAGTGCCTCAATTTGTATTAACCAAACACTTATTATTTATACTGTCATTTTTTCCCCATTTCTACCACAGTTACATTCTGTTGTGAAAGGTGTTATGACTGTCAAGCAGTTGTGATTTTTGTGTTTAATTAGGGGAAGCATCAAGGAAGGCAATAATTATTCTATATTTACAAGAAATGGAAAGTGAAATAAAGGTTTTGTGAGTCAATGTTAGGGTCTGTCACCCAAATACAGTAACACTGGTTTTGAATATTTTCAATACTTGAAGCAGTGAAGGTTCTGTGAGGTAATTTGAAATATTCTGAGTAATGGTGGAAGGAAGGAAATTGTAAAACTGCTCAATGAGAACATGAAAAGAAATGCTTACAATATCAGCGCATGCTTTCATTTGAAAAAAAACAGGTTTCATTTTACAGTGTGAAACTGTATGTGCTAATATTATGTAAATTAAATTGAGAAAAACCTATTGAATAAAAATAATTGATCACTGGTGCATTTCAGCTCTAGCAAATAGTTGCTGCTGTAACAAGTTGGTCATTCATGGTGGCAACATTCAGTATTGATTTTCACTTCAAGGGTCCTCTTGTGATGGAGTTGCAGACATATCGTTACCATGGCCACAGTATGAGTGACCCTGGAATAAGGTACTGTCACATTCTTTCTTCTTTCTTTTCACTGAAAAGAAGTACTGATGGTCAAATTCTAAGAGATTAAACTGGGAAAATCAGTGTTTAAATCGGGTGTCAGATGCATTTAAAGGTTACGATGAAATTGCTGTGAGCAGCCTGCTCACTCATCTCGTTGCTCAGCTGATAATCTGTAGCCATGTAACACACTTGTTTTAATGCAGAATTAAAAGATGTGGGTTTAGAACAAACACAAAGTCAGTTAAACTTCTGTGCTCTCTATTAATGAATTCTGCTTTCAGTGTGGCCTAAGGGTGTGTCCTAATGAAGGTTTGGCTGAATAGCATCATGCTTTTCTGGGGTTTTAGAAGGATTTAAATCCTGTAAGGTAAAATTACAGGAACAGTTTGGACTGCCCAGACAAGTAGAACACATCCTAAAAATACAAACATCCAGGTGCTAGAGAGATTTGGGCATTGCTGCAACTGACAAAGCTGCATGTCTCTGCATGAAGTAGAGGTGTATCCCAGCTCTTCATTGGAAACTTGCAGTGATGTGGAAGCATATACACGTCATGCAGCCCCCTCTGCAGGGGGGAAGGGTTAGGAGGAAAGAAGGCCCTTCAGGATAACTGTTTCAGTCTGGGTTTGCTCCCCTTTCCCTTGAGTCTGGAGCTACTTCTCTTCAGTTGGTATTTACAGATCTCTCTCCGGAGGCCTTTGGCTCTTGCTGTGTTGTCCTTTGGGTGATGAATGTTCTGTGTTGGCACTGCATCCCTGACAACTGTTTGGACTGTTTTCCTAGGAGTGAGCTGTGTCCAGAACCTCACTCTGCTCCAGGGTTCATGTCTTTGCCTGTCTTGTTCCTAGCTATCGTACTAGAGAAGAAATTCAAGAAGTAAGAAGCAAAAGTGATCCCATTACTTTGCTGAAGGACAGAATGGTCAACAACAACCTTGCTAGCGTTGAAGAACTAAAGGTATGGTTTTAGTTGCTGTGTCTGGAAGCTCTTGAGCAGTCACACACTGATGATCTCCAGAAAGCACATCACTGGGCATTATGCAGTGCTTTCTTTCATGTTCCTTAAGGTTTGCTTTAACATCACTTTTATAGGTGAAGGTGAAGTTTTGTTGCAGACCAGGCTCCTGAAGTTGTGTTCTGCTGGAAAGGCCTTTAGCTTTTGTGTTCTAAGTAAGGCTGGGGGGTGTCATTTGCTAATAGACAGAAATCAAAATTACCTGGGCTTTCTTGACTCCTCAGGAAGGAGGTGAGTCTTGGAGAAGGAAATTACCAAATGTGAAGAATCCTAGTGAAGGAGTGAGGAACCCTCAAACCCTGTGGAGCCCCGTAGGCTCAGTGGGGTCATGTTCCTTGGTCAGGAATGTACCAGTACTACCCAAAATGATGCAGTTTAGTAGGGAAGGAGTTTTAAAAGGTTTTTAATTTTATATTTCTAATAATTGTTAACTAACTCTGACTGATACTTTATCATAGCATCTAAATTCAAAATTATGATGCTTTTTCTGAGCGGTCTTCTAATAAGCATGCATTTCTGGTTTAGGAAATTGATGTGGCAGTAAGGAAGGAGATTGAGGAAGCTGCTCAGTTTGCTACCACTGACCCAGAGCCTCCCCTGGAAGAACTGGGCCACCACATCTTCTTCAATGAGCCGCCCTTTGAAGTGCGTGGCCCAAACCAGTGGATAAAGTACAAGTCTGTCAGCTAAAGGCCGTTTTATTGGTGTAACTTATTCATAAGAATAAGTGAATGCATTTACAGGAACTATAATAAACAACTCTTAAGCTTATTTAAGAGCTCTTTCAAAAGAGGAAATCTGTAAGGAAATCCATCTGAGTATGGAATTTCTTAAATATGATGAATGTTTCAGAGGAAGCTAAGTTGGGAGAAAGTGGTTTATTTAAAGTGCTATATATTTGCTTTACTGACTTTCTTTGGATCACTGTATTTGTTATGTACAGTGTAAAAAGAAAAATAAAAACTAAACTTTACCAACCTTTATCTAATGGTCTATTTTGCTTCATGAACTCTTTCCCAGAAACTCCACCAAAAATATAATGTATGTGCTCTGGTTTTGCTGCAGAAAAGTTGCTAATTGAAAACATAACACAAGGCTTTTCTCAGTAGTTCAGTGAGACTAGCTTTAATACAAAAAGCTGTATAAATCCATCTACAACGATGTGACATGCTCTAGCATATCCCCTCCCTGCTCAAACCATCAGCCAGCAGAAGTAACACGTTTTAAGTTCACAGTTTTCACAGTGCTAAAGTCAGGTAGGTTTTTTCTCAGCTAATCTTTTGTATTACATTGACAGGCATCCTATGCTTTAGTCTTGTCATAAATAACTTACACGCATTGACACTGACTTAAAAGCTGTTACTACTATTCACTGTGTATTACACTGATGGTCAAACAAGCTACCTAACTGTGCAAAACCTGCAAGGCCACTGTACATATAAATACATACATCTAAAGTGCCGGGAATGTATTTCATTTGCTTATTCCCATTTTGTTTTCTTCCAAAGCATTGACCTGCACTGAGGTCTTGCCGGATGTTTGTCGGTGGTTTAGGATTGCATTCCAGATTCTGCAGCGAAGACCACCCCTGCATGAAGAGAAATAGAGAGCAGTTAGGGAAAACTCCCTCGTCTCCATTGCCTTAAACTGAGCAAGAAGTAAAACCAAGAAATCCCAAGGATAGACCGGTTATGACAGTACATAGCAAACTACACTGTGTTATGGTTATAGCTAAAACTTCTTCCAGGTCAGCCAGGGGTTAACAGAATGATGACAAAAGGACCTGAATGAATGGGTAGGAAAAATAAATTCTTTATGCCTGTTTTTCATATGATTACATCATCGTGAAGGGTGCAAAAAAATGTCCAACCTTGATAAATGCCAAAGCAGATGGCTCGAAGCATCCTCGGTGTAGTTGTGTCAGTTAAGATGTGAAAACTTTTATCAGAAAATCTGAGAGGAAACTGATGGCAGTTGCCCCTGAACTGTCAATGACCTATTGGAATAACCAAACTTTAAAAGGTTTTTAACAAAATATGTAAATTAAGCTCTTAACAATGAACTAGAAAATATTTTCTTACCGCAGCTGAAGATAACACAAGTCATCTTTGGTGATATCATTAAGGACAGCACTTAGTGTGTAATCTTCTTCAGCAAACTAAAAAGCAAATTTATTCATAAATAAATATTCCTTCTTTGAAACCAAACTGCTAATTATGACTAAAATTTGTGGTTTTTTTAAATGTGATTTTATTTTTACCCTCTTAATGGTATCCAAGTCTGCTCCTTGTTGTTTCAGCCAGTTCATGAGCGCAGGGTCTGCATTCTCTCTAAAAGTTGCTGCACATTGCTGGGAATCTTTAACAAAAAACAAAGGTTAATACACCTCAAAACTAGGGCAAAAGTGGTTGTTTTCAGGTAACTGAAGCTTAAGCTGTCTGGTTTTTCATCCTTTCAATAAAAACATGATCTCATATGTTTTTGTGTAACTGCAGTATCTTAATTCTGCAGTATCTCCTCATACCTTTGGGTTTAAGCTTTAATTGAAGCAACTGTAATTCCTGAGTCTTCTGCTCCAAAGATTGTCGTAAGAGGGTCTGATACTCTTTCTCCTTCTGAACGAGATTTTCCAAAAGCCTTGTAGCATATAAGAAAGATCAAACACAACCACACTGAGTATAAATCTAACTGAAAAAAATACCATTTTTAATGAGTACCACAGGACAGAGGCATTTGTGAGGAGTACTGTCATAAGAAACATCTCCAATGGCTTAGAGATTTCATTTTGGTTGTCTGAGACTCAGGGGTGCCACTTGTAGGCTTTCACCTGCAGAATTTAGTAAATAGCTCATAAATTCTGTTCCTACTGTTGTGCAGCCTCCCTGGGCAGAGCTGCTGCCTCTATACTGTAATTTACTACTGAACAATGTAACACTGATGTTTTACCAGGGACTTTCTGATCACGGATTTACATCATGTGCATAAAAAAGAATAGGAACTTCAGCTGTTAACCCTACACGTGTAACCCATGCTGGCAGCACCCTACACATGTAACCCATGAGAAACAGGGCAGGGCTCTGCTGAGCTCTGCTGGTGCTAATAGTGGCCAGCCCGTCCCGTGAGCCAGGACAGAGCTGCTCTGGCCTTTCCTTGCAGGAACAGCTTTGAGGCACTGACACCAAGTCATGGAGCATCAAAGGAGTAGGAAGGAAACTGGCACAGTTACACCAACCTAATTACTCCCCACAGAAATCCAACGTGACATTATGCAATTAATAGATTATTTACACAGAAACAAATGCTGTACTGAATGATGTTCAGTTGCCATACTGTACTGCCAGTGTATTCCAAATCCACTCGTGTTCCTGGAAGGCTTTATCGCAAGGCGATACTGGTGAGCAGTACTACGGGTAAGTATGTACCCATCAGTGTAGAAAGCACAGTCTGAGAGCTTTTCAAAGACTGCCTGAACATACATCCAGAGTCTTTACAGGAGATTTTACCTTACGGTGTCGTGTTTAAGTCTGCCCAGCTCCTGGTTGAGCAGCTGCTGAGCCTTGTGTGACACCACAGAACTGAGGGTGCTGACCCCTGATGTGATGGCAGCATCCTCAGCCCCATTTTGTTCAGAGGGCTGGAAACTCTCCTCCACTTCATCAGCGTCCTTATCCCCACATTCAGTTTCTGATGCTGGCTCAAAGTGAGTGCGAAGCTCTGGTAAAAAGAAAGAGGGGAAGAAGATATTTTTGGTAATTCTGTCTTCAAAGGTTATGCAGCTTGTTCTTCACTGCTGTGGGTGGGGGAGACTTTGCATAATGTCTTTCATTGCAACACTGAGCAGGGGAGTAGTGAAGCCTTGTGTGAGCTGGAGCACAGGTTCTCTGGCATTGGTTCTAGAATGGGCAATGCACCAGCAGAGGTAGAGCTGTAGGTCATAGTTGTAGTGGGGACAAATATCACGAGATGAGTAATAAGTCAATAAAATGTGTTAAGGAAAAATCCCTGAAAGCTTGCATTTTTCCTAAATAGTAAGAGGAAAAAAAAAAAAAGTGTTTTTCCCTAATGCCCTTGGCCAAAGAGTGTACAAAGCATTCCTTTTCTCCAGGGAGAATTTCTAGCCCCACTTCTCAGAACTTGCTGCACGTGGCCACCCTTATTACCAAAGAACAGTTGCGATTTCTCTTGTACAAAATCCTAAAAACTTTGGCCAATTTGGCTTTAAAAGCCATGGCAACTTTGGACTGAAAGGGCTCACTGTCACTAAGTCTCTCAGAACATTCCTATACTGGAAGGGGTGCTCAGCATTTTAAACGGTTACAAAAGTACTTTAGTATTTCCAAATTAACTAATTCCTAGACAGTACTTAAACATTTATCTTCCTGGTGGTTTTCCCTATTGTTCATCTATGGGCCAGAATCATCCTCTTCCTCATACTGATGCACTCCCTCCTACACATCTGCTCCTTAGCTCATTAATAATTTTTCAGAACACATAACCAGACCTGTGCAGTGTTAACCACCCTGGATGTCAATAATATGTACAGAATAATTTTCTTTCTTACTAGAAAATCTCCAGCTTGGACTGAATTTAATTTGCCTTTTTTTGTCATGTTTGGACCACACTGGGGGTGCAGAACCCCTGTTTATCTCCTCATTATGTGCTTTTGTACTGCAAGTACAGCATTAATCCTCAAGATCAACACTTCTTTCTCTGCAACACTCTGACCCCATGTTTTTTGATGAGTGGCACATGGGGTGCAGTTAATGGCATGCTGAAAGCATAAACATCTGAACGGTTCCATTTGCTACAGCTCTTTGATATGCAGAACACCTCTTTTTAAAAAAAGGATTATTTTTAGCTGCTTTGGTTTACCTGGAATAAGAATAGTCACTGCTGCTTGGACTGCACGGCGGATGATGTTATCCATTGCAAACATCCAATGGGGTCTTATTAAGTGATTTCTTAACACTTTGTTCACCTGTAAAAGTAGCAGCAAACACCATTTGCTTACACCGTAGGAAAGAGAACCTTATTTTCCAATAGTAATACTAAGCTTTATAAGGTTAAAAACTGCATGCAGCACTAAAAAGCCTCCCACCTTTCAAAGTCTAAACAACAGTTTTAGGCTACAGCTTTCTAACCATTTCAAATCAGACTGTGACATTCCAACTCTTTTACAGTACAAGGAGGGAGAGGAGTGAGGAACAGTGGGGAAGCTGCAAACCCCTGGCATGAGCTTTGTCCACCTGATGTAGTGGAAGGTGTCTCTGCTCATGGAACGAGGGTTGGAAATAGATGATCTTTAAGGTCTCTTCCAACCTAAACCATTCCTCTGCCCCTACACGAAGAAAGGAACTCACTGCATCCTGGAATCCAAACAGCACCAGATGAATCTGATTGATGGAAGTGCTGTCAAAGTCCAAATCCATTTTCAACTTGGATATTGTAGAAGCCATCACTCTCTGCTCAGGAGAGTGTATGAAGTCCCTTAAAATCCCAATAATCTGCTTGATGTGGTCCACTGAAAGCTGCAGTTCTTCAGAGCCCTGGAGAAAATATTATGAATATGTATCAAATGAATCCCAGAATCATTAAACATCTATTCACAGTAGCATTAATATTCTTAGGGTTACATCACTTTGCTTATATATATTTCATATTACTGAACAGAATCACAGAACTTTTGTTTATGCAGAGTCTCTAGTTTTTATCTTTTCTTTAAAAAAATTAAAGAGCAATTTCTGTTTTCATAAAAAACCTGTAAATCTACTGCTACTGTGGCTGTCACAAAGGGAAGAGGCTCCAAATTATATCTACGCATTCCTGCAATGTACTGCAGAGGGCAGCTCTCCTCCATTAAAACAGCAAAATGAGTCACTAAGAGACCCAATTTTTTTAGATACTATCCTTTCAATAAGCTGAATCTGGACTTCTATCTAATCATGCAGATATTTGATTTCCTTAGGAAAAAAAGTATGTTTATATATGCATTTCTCCCAAGTGAAAAAAACGTCTAAAATGACACAGTGATCCACCAGTGTTTATTTTATAATTTTCAGTCCATAACCTCCACAGTTAAAGCCATCCAAATGTCTACAAGAACAACCTCTGTAATTAAAAGGTAAAGGGAGTATTACATAAATTATGGAAAATAGATGAGAACAGCTGGAGACTGAACCAGGACTTGCTGCTACTAAATAATCCTTCATTGCAGAAAATGCTTGGAGCCCTGATTATTTCTGACTCTGAATTTTAGTTATTTGTAAGGCTATCAGCTGTTTTGCAGTTTAAGCTCAGAGCAGAAATGTAGCTCAGCTGCTTCCCCAGCCTGAGTTTGTGGGCTGTAGAGCCCTACAAAAGCCCCTGTGGTGCAGTTTGCTGGGGAAGGAGCACAGGGAGCAGCGAACTCTGGGCTGTGCAGAGCTGACCATGGAGCAGCAGGGCTTGACAGCCAAGCCACAAATGTCAACAGCTGGCTGGGGACACCACACCAAGAGTCAGCATGCTCCCCTTTATGGGATTGCAGTCCAGGTGAGAAAACATAGCTTTAGTAAGAATAAATGATGGGAGAGTGTCACAAACAAGTGTGCTGGAGATTGCCCAAAAATCACTGACAAGGGTATGAGCAAAAATCAGATTCACCAGAGAGAGGCTCATCAGAAGCAGACATTAAGAAGAAAAAGCTGTTACAGGTGTGTGGCAATGTTTGGCTCTGTATTAACCATTCTATGATTTTTTTCTTGCTCCTCTTCAGAGTAACTAAACCTTCCCACCCAACCTTCCCCTCTTCAGAAAATCCACCATAGCTTTCTTAAGATTCATGTACTGTGATCTTGGCACCTAGTTAACAAACGTTTTCTTAAAAATTGTTAATCAGGTCTCTACCCTTAAAGTAGAATATACCTATTACTATGTGGTGTTTTAGCTCCATGTCCTTAACAGCCAAAAGAAAAGACCACATCAAAACCATCCAACTCACCAACCGCAGCCCTCCACAATCCCACATCAAATGCCCAAACCTCTCCCTCATATAAACCAAGAGCCCATTAGCAGTAAAAGGTTGTGTTTGCTACCCATTCACCCAACAGCAAACAGCTCACACAGTTACAGGTCTCAGAGATTAAGGATACTCAGAAGGAACAATCCAAACACCTTCATTTATTCATTTTCAGAAAAGGAATAGTATGACTTGGCTCATTTTTCCCCTGACATGTGAAAAGGTGAGCTGAAGTGAAATTACCTGTGCAATACACTCCTGCAAATTGGAAGCAACTTTATCCTGTTCTTCCTTAAGGATTTTATACAGGATTGCTCGGCGTTCGCTGTCCTTGCGCAGCAAGAACAGCCCAGAATCCTTATCCTCCACAGATGGCGAGGCGCTTCTGTCCTCCGAGGCCGAGCCCTCATCAGGGACACTGTGGCAGCACAGGCACAAGAGAGACCTCAGCATTAGCAAGGAACCAGAAGGGAGCAAGGACACTTCTGGGGTTAAAAACTCAGTTCAAACTACAGCAGCAGATTGATCAGACTGGTAAGTGCTAATTTTGAGACAGAAGATGGCTCAGATCCCCTGCTGACTCAAAGCCCCCATGGCTGATTTCCCCCTGCTAAGAAGCTGGCATTAATGTCAGTTTTGGGGAGGAAAGCTGAAACTACTCTTTTTTTTTTTTTTCCTGGACCCATACTGTAACATACTCATTTGAAAGTATTGTTTTGTACTTTGGGAGAAGCAGAACTGTATTTCTGCTTCCCATTTTGTTATGAGCATATGGAAGG
This sequence comes from Anomalospiza imberbis, assembly GCF_031753505.1. Lineage (NCBI taxonomy): Eukaryota > Metazoa > Chordata > Aves > Passeriformes > Viduidae > Anomalospiza > Anomalospiza imberbis. The sequence goes on along the minus strand of NC_089682.1, from coordinate 15,831,265 downwards.
GTCAAATCCTCACTTAACTCCTAAATCCATATCCACTCAATCAATAAGACCACTGACATTTACTCACTGAAGGAAGGAAAGTGGAAAAGTACACGGAAACCTTAAAGGAGAGGAATGATTGTTCATTATTAAATAGACAATGTTTACATAAACTGGTAATCTGTCTATGCAACTTACTGATTAACACATGTGCTTACCTAACCATTATGTGAAAAAACTGCCCTCAGATAAAATAAAATGTGAATTAAATCCACAGAATCCCTCAAGGGTGTCAAGTGAGAAGCAAACATTTTACCTTAGTAAATGAGAAATGGGATGCTTTGTCTGAATCTCTGAAATGGATCTCTTTGGCCTTTCGAAAAACACATCATGCTGTACATCAGAGTCTGGTGAAACAGAGCCGTGCTCACTGCTGCTACTGCCAGCCTGTTCCCCATGGATTGGCAATGGGAGGGATGTGTTCCTATTATAATCTAGGACAGACATGGTAAAATGTGTGACAGAGCTAGGCCAGAAAGGGCAACATGCTTTAAACAGCTGTGATCCCCTTCACTGATATCAAGACCTCATTTTGCAAAATGGCTGGGAGAGAAGTAACCTTGTTGAAAAAAAGCAGTAACACAATTCAAAATCATTGCATGAAAAAGCAATAAAAGGTTTCAACAAGTTAACTGCTAAACCCAAAGACAGCACAGATACTCACAGGAAATGCCATTTTGTTACCCTCTCTCACATATACACACAATCCCCCTTGGTGCTGGCCCTACAAAGTGGCTCAAATGGACATGAGCAGTTTAAAGAGCCTGAGGAACCAAGAGGTTCATCTGCTGCTCCACCACAGCCGTCCCTCTAAGCAGAGAGCACTCCAACTATGTGCCCTCCTCACCTTTAATGCCTTTAATTGGCATCAAATTTCCCTCTCCATGCCTGAGATATCTGCCTCACTCACATGTGTCCCTGCCCTTAGCAAGGACCCTCCCTCCCCGCACTGGCCTGAAGGAAATCTCTTGTCCCTTTCCAATTCATCTTAAAAGTAAGAAAAAATTAAAAACAAAATAAAACAAAAAACCAAACCAATCCAGATGTTGAGAGTTTGCTGTAATCCTGATTGCCAGTTTGCACAATCCTGTGTAGCAGGAAAGGTGAAGTTCTCTCAACCCAAGGTGAACATATCCATTGAGCTCAAATATGACAAAAGTTTTTGATGCTTGTCACTACAAATTCTTGGAGGTGAGGGAAGGAAGAGAGCTAGAGGTTGAAAGTTGTTCAGAAAGCTCGGACATACTCCATGGCACATGACTGATGTTCAAATGGCTGAGGTTAAACAGTCACAGAAATGAAACAATGTATGTCACCTCATGAAACCTGGTGCAAGGCATCTCAGTAGGACAGCAAACTGAGAGCTGCTGTCCCAAGAGTAAGGGCTGAGATTTTTTCTGGGTTGCTTTTATTATTGGAAAGAAAGAGATAGGGATGAGATGAAAAGATGGGGACAAATCTGAAGCAATTTGAGGCGAGAGAAACAATGGAAGAAGAAGATGGTGAACTGCTGCAGCTGGGACTGTGGTAACTGCTGGGCCAGGATCTACCTTGGACCACCAAACTTCCCCTGGGGATGGCTGCAGCAGCCAACACAGCTCTCCCCAGCTCTGGCATGGAGAATCACACACTCAGCTGCCATCAGGTGCCTTTCCCTCTCCTCACCCAATGCACGGTTCTCACATTTGCCCACTCTGCTCGTGTCTATGGCCAGCACTGAGCTCACTCCCTGCAGCACCAGGTCCATAACCTCACCAGCAGGAGAAGAGAAGAAAGGAGGAAGGCAGCAGGAGGGAGGGGTGCACCTGCCCTGATATTTGACAAAGAGCCTGTTGCTCCTGAGGCTGCTAACAAGGCAAGCACTGCACTTTCTAACATCATGCAATTTTTCCAGGAAGACATCCTCAAGAGCTGAAAGGCTACAAGAGAAGATTGTTGTGGGACAGAGAGCTACAGCATGCCAACAGCTCCTGCATGCCACTGCCCTGGCTGAGCAGCAGGAGCTCTCCTGTTATCCCAGTGTCACTGCAGGGACTGGAGTTCAGTTCTCAGTGCCCCTCAGGACATGAGGTAATGCTCATTTCCTTGATGAAAGCAATTCAGCTAGATGGCATAAATTCCTTGCTACTTGTTCCCTTCAGAATTCCATTCTTTCAAAAGTTATTTGTTGAGAGAGGAAAAGCTCAAATAGGAAGAACTTCAATTTGCATTGGGAATGTGTGTGTGTGCAGACAGGTGAAAGAAGCAGCAAGACCAATGGCTTTCCCTGTTTTGAAACAGACAGTTCCTTCATATGATTCATTTGGAAGGTCTATATTAAGGTTCCTTATCTTATCACTGAGCAAGTGGCTGATATGTTTGCGGGGGAGGGAAGAAGAAACATGCTATGCAGATAAAACAAAACAACCCACTAGACAGCCACTTCAGCACCTTTGTGCCAAATTTCAATGTTAGGTATCAAGTTTGAAAATGCTGACCCAAACACCTAATAGATCCACATTTTCAGGTGTCAAACACCTACTCTATGAACCTCAGACCTCTGAAGTATATATAACTGTGAATCTAAAATGCAGAACTGCTTTGGAAAGTCTTTGTCAAATGTCACTCTTCTAATTTTAATTTACTACAAATGATTTATTTCTGCAGAGAGGAAAAATTACTTTGGGAGGTTTCAGCAAGCAAAATACAAAATAAGCAAGGCACTTTATTTTCTGAGAATTATTAAATTTAAATACATATAATCAAAAATCACAGTCATTTTTAGTAGCTGAGTTCCTGCTGTTTTCCTGGCACAAGAAATGTCCTTTGCAAAAGAAAGTGCTTAATGATTCCAATCTTTATATAACACTTAATGACGATGTTGACTTGGATTTGGCTGATAATTCCTTACCTGAAGGCTTGAATGCAATTTTGCTTTTCTTGCCCTTGTTCACTTGCTTCAGGAAAGAATCTCTCAGCAAATCAGATGCTGTAGCACGCTTACTAGGATCAGGTTCAAAACAGAGCAAAATAAAGGCCTTTGTTTCAGCAGACACTGATTCTGGAATTTCAGGATGAATCTTAAACATCCCAACCTGCAAGTAAAACACAAATACTAATTATTTTTATGGAGACCATGGGCCAAAGCTCTTATAATACAGTCGCTCAGACTTCTGACTCTTGTAGAAAAGGAGTGATCCAGGTCCCACATAAAGCAGTGAAGTGACAACTTCTAATCCTGTTTTATTTCATGGCAAACATGGTGTAAATATCCATGTGATATTACATAAATGCCAAAGTATGGACGTATCTAATCATCTGCTTTCAGGCAATCTTGGTATCTGGGCATTATTGACACCAAGTGCTTCAAATACTTCTTCTCTGACCAGCCACAAACCCTTCCAGCTATTGCACAGGTTTCCCATCACCCCTGCTCAGAGCTTTGTCTCTCAGTTGCTGACTCCTCCAGCACATCCATGCCCAAGAACAGCAATAATCTCCTCCTCTAGCACTAACAGCCTGAGGCTGCTTTCTGCTCCTGCCACTGACACTTGAATTTACACCATATGAGGGGTTTTTTGTCTCCCAACTTCCCAGCATAAAAGACTGAGAGTTCCAGGTCACCCAGAATGCAACAACTGACAAATTTCCTTGCACAAATATGCACACTGACCTTGCCAGACCTTGGCACCATCCCCCTTTTCAGGGCAGATGTCTTCCCGAGTCTTTCAGTGTTATTTAATTGAAAATCACATAATGTCCAAAGGTTTAACAAGATCCTTGTTAAACCATTCTTTAAGTAATGACTCTTATTTTAAGTAATTACTTAAAAGCATCTCTTTTAAGACTCTGTCTTTAAGTAATGAAAAATGTGCTTCCACAGGTTGCTCCCTAGTGATTTTTCCAGCTCCTCACTGCCTTCTTATTCTCTAATGTCAATCTGGCAGAACTGTTTGGAAGCCAGAGCTGTATAACCTGTGTGCACATGTCTGGAGAGATTATGGTTTGTAGTCTCAGCATCTTTACACAAAATACATCCTGGAGAACAAGCACAAAGGTAGTGTTCACAAGGGAGACAGCAGCCCAGCAGTTAAGTGCCATCTGCTTTCAAATAATCTCATTACAGTGCTGCATTAACACACTGTGGCACTATTAAGTGCTCCCAATACTGGTTCAGCTTCAATACAAGCTGAAGAAAAAAATGCTGAGCAGTCCTGCTTCTGTTTGAATGACAGTGCAGTAATAAAATGCTAATAGGGCTTTAAGGCCTTCCAAACCATGACCTGAACACATTTAAGACTCAGTGTCACAAACTGGCAGCACTCTGGTGCCAGGTTTTACTCTTATGCACTAAGCAAAAACCTAGAAAAATTCCAAACCAGGACCAGGAAATTTGAAAGCTTGTGTCTGATCTTATCTTAATCTCTGTTGCTCAAGGGGAGTAAGTTTTGTCACAACCACCTGCAAATTCTATGGCAACACTAGTGTACTTTGTCTCCACTGAATGCCATTTGTTTGCACTCTTTTCACACAGACACAGATGCACGCATTCTGTGCTCATAGAATAAACACCATGCAATGGTCCCAGCCAGGACCTATCCAGTTCTTGGTTTACTATAGCCCCTTTTCTCTACTTTGTCCAACTCCTTGGTCATTTGCAATTTCTAAAATGACTTCACAGGGAGACTTAAACCTTCCCTCTCCTCACCTGCCCTATGCACAACAGAGCATTCATGTGTGGAGGTGGGGACCTCAAAAGTTCAATATTCAAAGTTTTCCAGACTTATTTTTACATGTTTGCCCAGCCAGCCTGCTTCAAATCCAGCTTCCAGCTTGCTTGCTTTCATTACACAGAAAAAGAAAACATGGTTTGTAACCTATGGTGTCTAGCAAGACACAATTCCAAACAGGTCCCAGCAGAGCCAAGAAACAGGAAACAAAACCAAATGCCTGCCTGTAGTAAATTAACGCAGTCTGCAATAAGAATGCTAAAAACTTTCAATAAACTGTGCTGAAAAATAAGATGTGTAACTCACTGAGCAGTCACAACTACATGCCAGGTACATAAGGTTAAAAGGCATATGCCAACAGAATTGTATCTGACATTTACAGTGATGTGGAAAACAGTCTCTTTCCATGGCTCCCTCAGGAAAGCTTTAGTGAGCCAAACCCCATTCACCCAGGCAGCTTCTTTTGAGGTATGCCACAAGTTGACAGCACCAAGCTGACCTATTATACCACTAAAATACGTGTATCAAAACCCATAATCATCCCTTTTTTGTCTTTTAGCAGTGGTTCATGGGATAACCCACAGGCCTAATATGACATATGGCATTACACGTCATGCTGAACTGCAGCCCAGATTTCTATACCTATTGATAAAGACTTGATTTTGCCACCATGGTTGCATTAATGATGATACTAAGCTTACATAGTGGCTTTCAACAAGATACATGAAAAAATTACAACACTGGTAATTTAAGGCAGTTTGCTGAGTTATGGATGGGACATTTTCCCCACTATAAGAATGAGAATTCTCAAGCATAACTGAAAACTTAAGTGCTTTACTACAGGTCTACTGCAAGCCAATGGAAGAACCAAAATTTTTCAGTCTATTTATTTGACACATCATAGTTGTTACACTCCTGTTAGTTACAGAGCTAGAAAAAGTAACTTTTAAATTATGTTTATTATCCAAGTGTTAATTTTTGCATTTGAAAACAGATACACTAACTAAGAGAAACAATGCAATAGAGACAACAGCTTACTGAGGAGGTAGCTATGACCTGAAGGACTTGGAATGCAAAATACAGAGTATTATACTTCTTTAATACATACTGGGAATCCTGGAGAGCTATTCCCCTGCTCTTTTCCACCACATCTTTCTGCATCCCTGTTGCAGAGATAGGGCCTTTAAAACATTTTCCTTTGGGAAGGAAGCTTACAAAAATTACTTAAAGGAGCAGAAATAACTTGTTTGTCATTACTGGGGAGACTGGTTACAAGAAGGAAATCATAAACCAAGAGCAGGAGATGAAAAAAGTAACACAGGGGATATTAGTTTTCATAAGCCTTCACTCATTTTTCAGATTGCTGCTCTGAGTCATGACCTATTTCCAGCACAAAAATAACTGATCACCCCAGAGAGTAATACAGCTTAGAGAAGGGCAGGATCTTTCAGCAAGAGTTAAAAACACAGGTCAGACTATGGCTTTGTGCAAAACAACCCATGTAAGACAATGTTTTTACCAATTAATATCATGAAATTAAGCTATAATTGACAATTCATCAACTCAAAAGCAAAAAAGCTATATTTACTTTAAACATTGCAGCTTGAGGCTCCCCTAGTTCATGAAAAGGAGGTTTGCCTGTTGCCATCTCAATAATGGTACAGCCCAGGGACCAGATGTCAGCAGGAGCACCATATCCTCGTGGTCCTTTATCGATGATTTCTGGAGCCATGTACTGCAAGGTTCCTGGTCAGGACAAAAAGAGCGGTCAAGTGTACATTCCTAATTCTTATTAAGGAGGATTAACACAACACTCAGCAAGCCAAAAATTGTGAAATGCAATCTGTATAGCCAAATACCTTATCTCCCATATCAGCACTGAAAGACTTACATTACAGCATCTTTTTTATAAACTATCTTTTTGCCCCTCCTTTCTAACTCCAGGTTTCAAATGCTGAAAGTCTATACACCACATAATCCAATAGCTTCCCCAGAAAATAAAATTATATTCAATTTTTACAGATACCAACTTTTAAAGATTATGCATGTTCGAGATGGCAAAATCTGAGAAGTGACAGATAGTCTTCATGAGAATAATTTTTCATATTTTACCCCAATAATGAGAACACTAGTGACAGGGAATTTCAAATAGTTAGTTTGAAAAAAATCTAGTTTTGCAAACACAGGGCAATAACTAAGGCAACTCATCATAGTTTGTCTAGAATTCCAGGATGCCTTGGGTGTGCTTGGGATTTCTGACATCCAAGGTTAGCAAAAAAAAAAAAACCAAAACAAAAAAAACACCACCAAACAAACCAACCAGTTAGAATTTCTAAAGTTATACAGATTGACAAAATAAGATCCTGCCTGCAGACAACATGAGTGTAATAGTGTAATACTAGTAATAATACTGATAAAAGAACAGTACAGTAAATAATTAAATAAAAGATGGTCAATTTGGTATCATTCTTATTGGACCATTCACTAACACAGCTAATGAGGTCTTTACAGGAAGAGTCCACACCACCACCAGCAGAAAACTCCCTATGCTCAGTGTGTTTTGAACACTACAGTTCTTTCTCCACCTGAATTTCTATCAGCTCTGTTATGACATTGTCATGGTTTGACACTGGCGCTATGCCAGCGCCTTCATGAAAATGCACTTTTCTACACGATTGCTTTGAGATGTGATCAGGAACAGAGCAGGCCTAAGCTTGGCAGCAAAGAGGAAAACTTTATTAAACTACTACTACTATAAAAACTAGACACTAAATCTTGGATGAAGACTTTCTAAAACACCCTTCCTCTTCTTACCTAATTTCTAAACAAACTTAACAGTGAGACCCCACCCAGGATCTTGATCAAGTTGCCACTTTTCAGATAATCAATACTCAGTCTATCAAGGGAGACAGGAGTCTCTCCTGTGCCACAGACCCCCCAGGAAACAAAACTGCCACTTTTGTGTCTCTATGTCACACAAGGCAACCGCCCAGAGAAAATTTGCTATGGTGACACTCTCTTTTTTATGTCACAGTGCTCTCACTACTGTGCATGGACAGACTGCTCATAGGGCTCTTTTAAGGATGCTTTGCCAAGGACTAAGAAAAACAACAGTTCAGCATCTCATCTTGGGACTACAGTCCCTCCCATTTCCCCCTGGGGCCGAGGGTCTAAGAACAGAGATCATCTTCTTCTCTTCTTCTTTTCTGAAGACAGAGGGCCTCTCCACACCTTCTTCAACTTTCTTCCGTTCTTTCTATTTTTTTGTTGGTAATCACTGAAACAGGTCTCTTGGCCCACTAACGCATCCCCTCAAGTGCAGCCTCTGTCAGGAGAATTTGGTTTAGTCTATGGCTAACAAGAAAAGTTTAGCCACAAGCTACTCTTATCATCTCCTTCTAACTCAAAAATTTCTTCTTCCACCATCTCAGATCCCAGACTGTCTCTCTTCTACTTCAAATCAAGGAGGAGTAATATTTTACAAAGCCTTCATTTCTCAGGAAAGGGTTAAAAGCTCAGACTCCCTGGACGGCTGATATCTCTGCCCAGCAGCCGATTCCCAAGGCCAAGGCTGGGCGCCTTCCCCCCCCCCTCCTTCTTCTCCGCCGGCAAAGTTACAGGTGCCGTCCGGACTCTCTGTCTCTTCCCTCTGAGGGGGGGAATGACAAAGACATCTCCGCTTCTCTCCACCCTTCCGTCCACAGGAGCTGGCTCGGTTCCAGTCCTTCTACCCCTCAGCTCACCTCGACCAGGCCTCATGGCTCCCCCTCCTCCACCCAGCCCCATGGCTGGGCAGGGGAGGTCTGCACTGCACTCTGACCGGAACCAAAGAGAGCGAGCTCTTGGGAGTTCCTGCTTTTAACCCCCTGTGTTCTCAGAGGCGTATCCACACCTTCAGTGGTCACTTTAGGTGCCAATATCCAAACCTGACCACTGATTGGTTTGACCCAACTTCCTGAAAAAATCACTTCCATGTCAAACCACGACAGACATCTTTAAATTAAATTATTTTTCTTCTTAGGAATGTAATAAAACTACTGTCCTAGAGCTGTGAACTATCAAGTAATGGACATATGGTGAAGATACAAGGGTATCATATGTTCATTGAATGTGACTGCTGCAGAATGAAAGTTCAAGCCACAGCATTGCCCTCAGGCTGTGTCTTGAATGGAGGGATGTAATGTTTAAACCATCAGAAGTCTTGTTCTTCAAACCAAGTGATTTTATTACATAATGTCTAAAACCTAGGGTTTCTGTACTGCGTTACAGAACAAAAACCAAATTGCTAGAGACCTTTTAGGGTCCTCTGGGGTATAGCTACCTGCTTACTGATTCAAATCCAAAATGATAACTTAAGTATTTATTCACATGGCAAATTACATCTCAAAGGCACAAACAGGGCTGAAAATTTGCAAAAGAAAGAAGAAGGGCACAAGGAAAGAGTTACCTCCTTTTATTATGGTATAGAGACTTTTCTTAAGATATTATTTCTCTATATATCATCTCTACTGACAATCAGTTGCTAAAAAGTCACTGAGGAGCATGTAAAATACAGGCAAAGAGAATGATAATGAGTAATAATGAGATAATGAGTAAAAATAACTGAGAAAGGTAAGTTACTTGAGAACCTTAATTTTATTTTCATGGCTTCCTTTGTAAGAAAGCTGGAGGAGCTGCAGACACACCACCAGAGAAGTAAAGGGAAGTCTTGATTTTCACTTAAGTGAAATTTGTTATCTTTTGCCTTCCACTCTGAAGCCATCCATGACTAATGGCTTTGTCTGTGTACCATTTACTTAAACTGCAGGCAAGAAAGAGGCTTGTGATATCAGCCTTTGCATAAGGCCATATAACAAGCAGAAACACCATATTACCCACGTCCACAGATCACAGAAACCATGTGAACACATATTCATTTTTTAATGTGGAGTTTCCCCTTTTGTTCAGCAATTTTTGTTTTCCCTGAATATAACAAGTCTTTAAAACCTTGTTGTATTGAAAGCAGTTCTGTAACACATCAGCCTAAAATTTTCCTGTAAACTGTTCTTTTTACTGTTGTTAGCCAGGTGGCTGGGTTTAGAATTAACACCTCTAATCTGAAAGTGTTCCTAAGCTTGAGTTTGGTTTTCTGCACCTTTAAACATACATCTAGAAAGTGTGCATGTTACTAATACCAAGACTGTTAAATGAAAAAGTTGCTAAATTCAAGTGTTTCCAGATGTAATTGCAACAACCAATTGCTACTTAAGGAACACTTTGAAGAAAAACTTTCGCCCTCATAAAGTAAAATGGAAGAGAGTTAAATCTAAAAAAAAAAAGTCAGGAAAGCTATCAAGCCTATGTTTATGGTGATCACACTCCCATTTACTCTGCCCTGCAAACAGAAACCCAACAGCGTTTTCATCACTAAGCCAAAGAGCCTCTTGGCTCCAATGCTAAACCTGTCATGAGAGCCCTTACACACTCTGCTAGGTTAATCTTACCTGTGAATGTTTCAGTGCATGGATTGATTCCTGCCAGACGTTTGGAAGTACCAAAATCTGATATCTTAACCACGCCACTGTAGGTGTTCACCAGAACATTGTCCCCCTGTGGTTTGGACAGGATGAGGGAAGGAGGGGAGGGGGTGAGGGTGGAGGAAGAGAGAGGGAAGGAGGGAGGAAGACAGCAAACAGGGAGGGAGAGACAGAAAAATACAGATTCTCAATCTCAATAGTACTTCAAGATTGCACTTCTCTTTGTAATACACCTTTCTACAAAGCAATATTCCAGGAGCACCAGGAGGAGTTGGCTTATGCTTTCCTTTTGCTTTCAGCTTCCATGAAATCTGATTAAAAATTCTACTTCAGATTAAAGCAAAACTATCTGAAGTAAAGATAAAAAACAAATCAAACAAGACACACAAAAGGAAAAGTTACCTTTATATCTCTGTGTACAATCTGGTTCTCATGGAGATACTTGAGGCCTTCCAGAATCTGCTTGGTGTAAAATTTAATTGTAGGTTCTTTCATTGGGCCCCACTTAGATCTTAAGAGAGCTGAGAGGCTGCCTACAGGAGTTAAAGAAAATGTATCAAGATAGAGAATTTCCCAAACTATCATGAAACAGGTAAGTCTGGATGAAGCCTTTGCTCAACATCCTAATATAAAAGAAAAGCAGTACTTATGATTAAGCCAAATTCTTGCTAGATCACTCATAGCAAATAATGTGCTGTTGGTCTGGACTGGTAATTTCTTATTTGCCAGGTCAGGTTCTAGTCCCACAACAAGAATAAACGTTCTGACAGAGCTGCATCTATCCCCCTCACTTCACTGTAACAGCTGCTGAGACTACAGCTAGCAGCCATGTACCCCATAATGAAACAAGGACTAAAGGTAACAGTCTACCATGTTGTACATTGTACTTCATGAACCACAGATATGGGCAAATACAAACTGATTTTCTTGAGGCAGGGAGGGTAGAATCTAAATCAGAAAGAGCCTTCTCTTTACAAATATAGCATCAACTTTTGGCAGTATTCAGAGACAGGAAAGAAAGCTTCTGAAAAAAAAAAAAACCCTGAATGGATATTCGGACTAGGAGATGGGCCATCTACACATTCCCAATTCTAATAAAACTAATCTTTAAATAACACAAATATTTAAATAATGGGGCAAAATAAAGAACAGTTTTGCTTATTCAGCACAAAATAAACTAAGTACAGTAGGTCTACTTAAGGCCAGAAAAATTCAGCTAAAGGAATCGACAGCTTTCTAAAGTAAAGTTTCCTCAAAGAATCTTGTATAATCTGAACAGCTGGTTCCATTTTAAGACTGCCTAGAGAGTTTAAAATATCTAAATTGGTTCACTAATATCTTGCCATTAGCAACTAATCACAGCACACTTTACTGTGCATATATGAACAGGAAGCACCACCAGCTGACACTGTGAACAAGTGTGGGAAAACAAGAGGAAGTGTTGGCATAATTTCATCACATCTGCATGTGTCATGCAGGTCAAAGTGTCTCAGTTGTCAGGTGAAAAGGTCACAAGGATTCAAAAACGAGATAATTTCCCTATATCCCTAAATGCCCTGGATGCATTTAATTACACTTTAAATGTTTGTCTGGACCTTTCTTAGAAAATCTGAATTTTCTTGTTTTGAAAAATCTATTGAATTTTTCTTGTCTTGAAAAATCTAATTTTTCTTGTTTCTGTTTTTACTTTGCAAATTAAATTAATGGAAAATCTAACACTCATTCTGACACATCCTTGACACTGAAGAGTAAATAGCAAAATGGAGATGGAAACAAGATAGAGAGGTTACAAAAAGATTTCAAATCCTCTTCCTCCAGCAGAGAAGGCTAGAGGAGTGAAACTGGAAATTATGAGCAAGGAACACATCTCACTTTAATCTCTAATCTACCTAGGGAATAGCAGTCCTTTGTACATAGCAGTTAAAAAGGAGTACTTAATTGTTCTATCAGTATTACTTCTCAAAGAGAAACTTACACTGAAAGCTCCAGCTATAATTCAGACACTTGAGCTCAATGGACTATATAGCTCTAACTCCACTATTTTTTAACACGTGAGTATATGAAACCAAATACTTTTAACAATTTCTCTCTAGGTTTAGAATTATTATAGAAAGGGGAGATGGTACTGGGACCTATACTCTTCAAATTTACTCTTTCTATGAGAAAAAGACTTACACAGTTAATGTCCCAACAGAAAAGCCATACAGAGTGCACAAACACATTAAGTGCTTATCTATTGACTTTCAGTCAGTTTGGAGTCCCAAATGCTTTTCCTTTGGCAGACCAAACTCAGGATGTTACAAACCTCCTGGCACCTGCTCCATAAAAATCTTAATGTATCCATTTTCTGAAACAGATCCAAGATACTGGACAATGTTCCGATGCTTTAAATATTTGTGCAGTGCTATCTCTTCATGAAGAGGTTGAGAATACCTATTAAAAAAAAAAAAAAAAGAACCAAGGATTATTCCATCATGCAGGAAAAGGTTCTAGGCTTTGCTTAAATGCTAGTTTGACAACAGAATGGATTTTAGGGATACCACTCCAATTCTCAGCAAACATCTTGTCCATGACCTTAAAATGCAGTGTCATTTACTGCCTATTCCAAAAAAGTACAGAGACAGGTCTCAGAGGAACTCTGGTGGAGAAACACGCCCTCCAAGAATTTATGTGTGTCTTCTGTATCAATACACAGCACTGTCTTTGACTTCAGAGCTCATCTCCTGCATTTCACCCTCCACAAAAAGAATACAAATGAGATACAACTGCAACCTAAAACCAATGTCTCCTGGAATGTAAGATATACATACAGATTGTTAAACTGTCATATTTATGATATATAACATATATTTTCCCCCAAAATACAAAGTCTTTATTCTCAAAAAGATCCTTTTGGATAGTAGGAGGAAATAGTAATTGAATTTCAGTATATTGGCATTTTATAAACTAACCACATAGAAACACATGCTAAGAAGAGCCAAATTTTCAAAAAACAACTGCATTTTGTTCACAGTGTGCATATAACAATGAACAAGGTCTTACCTGCTGTCTCTCTCAGGTATTTCTTTGATGGCTATTCGGACCTGGTTGCTAAGGTCTCTTCCAGCATAAACTATTCCATAAGTACCTTTCCCTAGAACTACCCTTTCACCATTCTCATCATAATCATATTCATACTGCAAGCAGAAAAGATAAACAAAGCAGCACAGAAATTATCACTAACATTTGACATAACAGAGAGCCTTAAGCCCAATTTAGCACAGCACAAAGGTATTGCTGCAGTGCAGCTGAAGGCCAGCAGGTTACCCACCAGCCTTGTGCTTTACACAACTTGTGAAATTTCCATCTTACTTGCTTTGTAATACAATCTTCCTTAACCAGCATTGAGAAAGATGCATTCATCGAAACAGGGAACATACCAATAAACCAAATTCAATGAAACACTGCTGCCAAAATAACCCATTAATGTATTGTCTCTAAGAACTGCTGTCAGAGCCTTCAGAACATGTAAATATATGGAACACAACCTAAAATTTTGAAACCAGTGGTTTAATGAATAGACAAAAGTAACCGGACCATATAGTCACCCCAGGACATCCCCTCTCACTATGAGATTTTTCCAAAGGGCAGAAAAAGATGTTCATCTTGTCAACAAATTATTAAATATAATGGTGGTTTCCACTGCTGCTGAAATGTGCTGGGTCATATTTCCAGCTGATGAACTCAATGCTGGTTCGCTGACTTCAGTGAAGTTACACTAATTTGCACCACCTCATATAGTGACCTTGCGACAGAGCTCTCCTGCTCTAAAGGAGTGAATAATGCTTAATGAAAGCATACCCCAGACACTATATAAAACCAAATTTCTTATGGAAGTTGGGTTGAACAGCACATCCATGACTCAAATCAGGATGAAAGGAACTAGACAATTTCATCGTTTCAGATATTGTCAGGAGTACACAGATGTCCCCTAGTATCCTCCCACATCCAAAAGAGTTTTCCATATGGGACAACTGCAGGGTATTCTCTGTGGCCTCATGTGATTTCCCTATTGAAAAAACAAACAAAACTTTTTACAGTGGCCATAACTACAGACTTTTCTGTCAATGACTACTTTTTCCGTGTTGTCCAGTGTAACTCTCTGACACAGAATGCAGCCTTGGAGAATTTCTTTGATGTGCCTTCCCATTTCACATTGCAGCATCCATGTGTCACTGACACTCCCCCTCTTCACCTCGGCAAAGACGGCAAGCTTCATGCTGCTGTATGGAATGTGCTAAAGGAAACCCGTCTGTCACTTATCCTAACAGCATATTCTGCTCCGTGGAACTAAATTGGAGCAGGCACAGCTTTAGCACAGCTCCATTTACCACATTTCAGCACTTCACGGTTCACAACATAATCTCGTTACATGATAGGCATAACTGACCCAAAATGCCATATGCAAAACTTGCCAGGTTCTCTGGTAGGAGCACATCCAGCTTTCACAGCTATCATATGACAGAAAACTGTGCAGAAAAAAGACAGCAGTCACATTGCAGAATTTAGGATTGACAGTAACCCCCTCTGCAACACACTGGTTCTAAGGCAACCCTTTAATTATCGTGGAGAAACCTATGTTCTCCAGTCTGGGTCCCATGATACATGAAAATTGTTGGTATTTACAGTTCAGTGCTAGTTAGTAGACAGTTTAATAGACTTGTATATTCTTGATGTCACTTTGCATTTGCCTCTTCTCATCCCAACAGCTACAAATATTGAATAAACCACTGTTGGTTGCCAAAAATCTGAATAAGTGATCCACTGGCTGTGAAATCCAGCCAGTAGGTACAAGTAAACAACTGTTCATATCTGACCTTCTGAAAGGCAGAATCTGTTCTCTAGATTATCCAGCTGGGGTACAGCAGGTATTCTTAAAGTGATAGGAACTTCTTCATATCATTATATGGAAGTGAATATCCCAAGGCTGAAGGAACTGCAACATTCACACTCCTTCAAAACACTTCCTAGCTGTAAAATTAGACTGCAGTTTATACATAAAATATACAACCCCTGGTGACAACATGCTCATAAGGATTCTAACTGATATCAGATTTTCTTGCCCTAGACTTTACAGGAGGTTATTTCTTCCTCTTCCCCAAATATAAACAACTGCTTTATTAACAGTAAGAACTGTTTCCTATGTATTAGTTGAGCCCATCGAGACCACATAAAACTGCACTTTCCTCATTGTCACTTCTTAAATATAAGATCTCAAGCTGCAGGAAGGCATTAAGTGTCTTTCTTCATTTATACACTAAACTAATTATTTCTCCCCGTCAGAAGTCCTGATTTCTGTTTCATTGTCCTAACCTAAGACAATAAGTACAAGGTGACAACTATGAAAACTTCAAGATAGGTAGAAAGATTTAAAATTAATTTCTGTAGTCACATCTCCATGTGTCATTCATTCATGCAGGATTGTTTCCTGCTATGCATTGTCAAGTGATTTTTTTCAGTTCAGTTTTTAAAAGGCTCAAGCCACAATGAGCTCACATCCTCTGAGAGACTGTTACACAGCTGAACAGACTGTGTGGTGTGGAGATAGCCCTGCTATTAGCTGAGTACATAATTATGTAATACAAAGATCTGCAGCTACAGTTAATACCCTGTGTGTACCAAGGCAGAGCCCTGAAGCTGTGTCAAGACCACAGATGGATGTATTAAACCGGGCTTAACAGCTGTGCGTATTTGTCCTTTCCGCTTGAGGAAAGAATTCTGTGACCAAACAAACTGCAGTGCAAAAACCCTTCTTTCCCACTATATGAAACTACATTTAGCAGTGCAGCAGAGAGTTATACATTTTCTTTTTCCTCCCCTGAAGCCTCAAGTCCTACAAAAGCTCACTGCCATGAACAGCTGCTCTGAATGGTCGGCCTAAGAGAATTGCTGGAATGAGACACAGTCAGAAAGATGCCCAGCTCAAACAAGCCACAGGAAAGTTTTCATGCTCATTAACTCATTGATTAAATTTGCTTGTCCACAAATAAAACTTATACCCTACCTTCTATGGTAGCTTTTCAGATTTCAAAACAAATAAAAAGAAGAAGAAGAAATTCTTCAGGGTATGTATTTGATCCTAAAAATGTGGACATCTGCTATGAGCCACTTTTTCTTATGAAGACATGGATTCACCTATCCCAACCTGAGGCCATGTGAAATGTGAATAACCCTTTCCAAGTTGGTTGCTTTTCCTTTTTTTCTCGCTGTACTAATTATAAAGAAAGCTTACAGCTACTGGATTCCTAACAGGGATGTTACAGTGATAAGAAAAAAGCACAGTGTATTAACCTGATCCTAAATACCTACAATATCTCTGGGACAGAAGCCTGTCAAATGAAATTACCAGGAGTAGTAATGGTGTCAGGTAGAAAAACTGAAGTACCTTTGTAAAGACTTCTTAGTAGCATTTATTTATCTGTTTTATCTGCTTGAGCCAGCTCATAACCTTTCATTCTTATCTATACATTGTTTGCAAGAGAATACAAACACAGTAACACATTTCATTAAGGATTATGCAGTTTACAGCAGTAACAGGCCCACTTCATAAAAAATGTGTTTTTCCAAATTAATGCAAATCTCATGTACAAATAATTTTGAAAGAATTTAAATTTCATATCAAATTAAGGAGTTTAAATGCTGTTTATGTTTCTACTATACCGATATAGAAGTGCAGGGAAGACTGAGAACAAGTTTCAGAGTTCTCAGGTCTTTTATCCTTGACATACCTCTAATGTGTCTCCATCTATTTCTCCTTCTAGTTCCAAAGTACTGCCAACTGCATCAGACAAAATTTCTTTCACCAAACCACAGAATCTAAAAAAAAATAAATACATAGCACAAGATCAAAGAAGAATACCCTTTTCTACGTAGACTAAAGAGATTCTTGCCAGCTGGGCATTGTTTTCAAGCTAATAAACTAACTAGCATGTTCACAGCTTTCTTGCATTACTGACTTTCTACATATTTATCCCATTTTAAATGATGAAGAACATCAAACACACACTGAAAAGCCTCACTATTTATAAAATTATTATGTTTGCTGTAGCAGAACCTGATAGTTACTTGTTATTGCAATTGCATAGCAAAGTCTTGGTAGATTCAAATCAAATGAGTAGATGTTTCAGCAGATGTTTGGCTGCACGTGTGATTACTCAGTATTTCAGAAAATCAGATGTTATAGCTTTTTGTCAGGCATTCAGAAAGCCAAAAGTATAAAAGTAGTAATGTAGCTACAAGAACAGAGTTTTAACTAATTTCTAGTTCTGTGGGGTGGAGATATTTAAGGATAAGAACATTTTTTCCTGTAGTCCCCTGCCTGAGCCACTTTTTTTTTTTTCCAAATTCTATAAGAAATTGTTAACAGTTACTTAAAATTTTAAAAAATATTAATCATTTCATTTCATACACCTCTTCCATTAAATAAAAGAGACATCTCTTGAACTGACTCCTGTAGCACACTGAATGCGGCATGAAAAATGTGGCCATGTTTCATGACACACAAATTGCACTGCCAAATTGAGGCTGAGGAGGTAACCTTAATTTTAGTGTTTTATGCAATGCACTCTGCAAAGCTAGCAATTTTCTTTAACCTGAGTTTATTCCATGTAATGCATAAGTAGTAATTATTGCAAGAAATAGTGAATGTACCATTACGCTCCAAAACGTAAGTGTATTAACAGCTCCCTCCTGCATCATTCAGAAGATGTATTTGCAGCTACCAGTCATAAGGCAGAACTTGGCCTGTAAAGATTTAGGCCTAAAATTCAGTCAGCCTGCTTACTTTTCAGAGACCACAGATCATCAGAAAACATTTACAGGTACAATCTGTAACATGGATCTCTGACACAATGTAAGCTGCAATTTCTTGTTACACTTAGATACTCTTATTTAAATCAAACTGAACAGACACATGAGGTATCCTGAAACAATGTAGCACCTTACATGACATGGCCGAGATAAAGAAAAGTAAGATAATAGCTGTAATTTGGATTAAAATGGTTAAGCCTTTTTCAGACATAATGATTTGTAAATAAACTAATCAGAATCACACAGGAAGTATAATGGGTGCTTTAATCACCTTAAGCATCACCAAGTTTACATTGCTTCTTCATCAAAAAAAAAAAAAAAGTGAAAAAATAAATAATCTGTTTCTCAAGCAAAAATATTGGTTTTCAATCTTTACGAAATCAATTTTATTTAGGATATAGATGAGGCATGCAACACCCACACAAAGTGAACTCACCTACTACACTGGTTTTCTGTAGAAAAGTAGATTTGAAAGTCATCATAGTTATCATGGACATAAAGAAAACAACATCGCTCATCAAACTTGGAAATGCTGCAAAATTCACATTAGGAGAATGTTATTTTGAATATAACTATTGTAAGAAATAAGGCAATGAGGAGAGTGTTTTTAAATTATGAACGCTTAAGAAATATATTTTTCACAGTTAATTACCTCAGAGAAGCAGTATGTAATGCTTATATTAATTTAAATGTTTAATAATACTTATATAATATAAAATATTTAATAATTTAAATATAAGCATTAATTAATATTATAATTTTATTTTATATATATTATAATATATATATAATTATATATACAGTACTATAAGTACTGTATGAAGCAGTAGGTTGGTTTGTTGTTCACCTCCACTTCTGCTTTTACACAAGGCCATCAGACTGCCTGGTACTTGATGACACCTCAGTGGAAAATGAATTGCTCTGACACTAATTTAGCTATCCAGAAAAACTTTCCTTAAAGATTGAAAAGTGCTTCAGGTTTTTATAATTCCATTGCTCCTACAAAAAAAAAAAAAAAAAAAAAACTGAACTGGGAAATACCAGCAGTGTAACAGATCCTTCTCAGTCTATAGTTTTTATGGCCTTAAAACTGATAAACAGGTTTTGGGATGACCAATATTTACTCCAAATCGCAGCAATAATTGGGAAAAGAGGGCTTATTTATTGCATACTGTGTCTTGCCATATATATCTCATATAAATGCACTGAAGCAAAAAGTTAAATGCCATAAAACACAGTATCAATATGAAAATAAATATAAGAATTAACCTCTTATGCCAACCATTTGCACTGAAGTATTTTGCTACATAATCCCAAGTTGTTAGGCTTCTTAAGGTATTTTTGTTAATAAATTTTTTTAGATTCTTGCCTGATCTGTTCAGTCAAACTTTTCTATTTTGCTTATCTTCTGCTGAGCCAGTTACTTAAAATACATGACAGTACACTTTAGTAAGGTTGCCACATGTTACATGAACAACTGGTGTTGCCTGATGAAGAACTATTAAGGGCTACATGGAAAATGTTAAAAA
Organism: Anomalospiza imberbis; assembly: GCF_031753505.1. Classification (NCBI taxonomy): domain Eukaryota; kingdom Metazoa; phylum Chordata; class Aves; order Passeriformes; family Viduidae; genus Anomalospiza; species Anomalospiza imberbis. The sequence continues at coordinate 15,811,624 of NC_089682.1, read as the reverse complement.
AAATCCAAATTTTGCCTGAAGACTTTTCTAGAAATATGTGGAAATAATAACTGTGTCATTGTTTAGTTTCATTTAGTATAGCAATTTCCAGTCCAACAAGTCGGAGAAGCACATATCTGACTTGAGAACTAAGAAACAAAGCAAGGTGATTCTTCCAGGGGCAAATACAGGAAAGACAGGACAGTATCTAAGTAACAATACTGCATTATAAACATTGTCGTGTATGGGGTATATCAGATGAACTGGTTTGTATAAATACAGTTTAAGAGTTTTGAAAGAGTGTATTTTAACTGAGACAATATTTTTTTAAAGGAATGCAATTTCAAAAGTATAGTAAAGTTGTCACATACAAAAAAAACCTCTAACTCCAGTAAATTTAAAAAAGATTGCCTCTTTGAGCTTTGTAATACAGTGAATTTTAATCACTCAGCAGTGATTAAAAATCAGAGCAAATGAAATTAATTGCTTGCTTCCTTTTGATTAAAATTATCCTTCTTAAAGATTAATTTCTATGCATTGTGTTGACTGAAGATAATTAATGTGGTATAAAAACTTTATGCTGAATTATTCTCAATCAGTTCCACAGACTTCAGTAATCTACATTGCACTGGAGTAATAGAATAAAATACCATGTAAAATTCATTTAAATCAAAGCCTGTTTTTTTTTAGAAGAAAAGACTGAAGTTATGATAGAATCTATGTCCAAATCCACAGTTCTAGGTTTTCAACAACCATTCATTAGTCAGAGAAATACTTCTTCACTGAGCTTATTTGCTTAGGAAAATAATACAAATTCAGGGAAGGCAAACCTGGGACCTAAAACTTTAGGCACTCTTACTCAAGACCAAAGCCTAGAAGCCCTCTCCTTTCAGAACTACAGAAACCATGAGGTATCTGAATTTCTTCTTGTACTTGAATCAGAAGGTTTTCCAAGCACTTAAGCTTATACAGTCACACAAGTGGCCCCAGAAAACAGTAACTTATGTCCCTAGAAAGGCCAGATCCACCAGTGTAGAGACTCAGGAGCTCAGAGAGAAGGCAAAAGCCCCCCTGATGTTCCCTGCACTTGCAGTTCCTCTGGTTCTTAGCTGCAGCCTGCATAATTCAGAGAAGAGATAGGTTTACTTTTTTTTTCCCCTTCTTGGTGTTTTTCTCTCACTCTTCTGGCAGCAAAGCAGCCCAACTTAACATACAAAATCTACCTTCTAAATGTAGTCATGCATTTTGCAATTATTAACACCAAATGTGAATATATTCTATCCTTTCAGTTCCCAGAACAATCCTGTTCTTTCTCTAATATTCTGATCTTTTTTGGTACTAATATTTTGACCAATTTACTTGTGACTAGTGTTTTCATTGATCAAAGCATCACAAAATGGAACTGTCTTAACTATTTCAAGTTTAGTCCTTGAGAAACTACACTAGTAGTCTACTTCCAGCTTAAGAATTATTTTCTGTCCTTAGCAAAAACTACACTTATGCCTCATTTATTAGTTTTCTAATAGGTCAAGTTTTAGCTAGAAGATATTTAAATAAAGCCATATCAGAAGCATTTCTGAGTTCCAAACAGAAAACAGATATTATGGTTTCCTTTACTTAAAGGAAAACAAAGTCTTCTTTCACTTATGGAAGGAAGCAAGAAGCACTAAGCGCTCTTTTTCTTCTGCCCTCCATGTTTTTAAATGCAGAAGTGGCAATAACTTCAGTGAAACATTCAGAAAAATCTACAAAAATCAGTTACATAATGGAAAACAAAGAAGTCTACCAGAGAATACAGACACTCAATGGTCCTCTCAGATCTGAGTGCTCCTATGAGAAATGTACAGCTTTGTCCGAGCATGGAAAGGCAAATTCTTCTGTGACATTTCAAGGCAGGTTAGACAGAACAAGCTTTTATAACAGACCATTGAAAGACAAAGATTTAAGGTAGAATCCAGATTTTGCACTTAAGGGAAATATAAAACACACACAAAAAGACACTGAACTGTTTACTGACATACCAACCTTATTCCCCTAATGGAAGAAGCTGTAAAATTCCATTCATGAATCTGTTTCTGTAAAGAACAAAGGGATAAAATCAACCACAGTTTAACCTTGACATAATATTGAAAACAAAGTCACAGCATGGTAAGCAAAAGAAAGGTTTTCCAACATGTCTCTTTCTTTCTTTCTCACTCTCTTTCTTTCTTCCCCCCCATATTTTGAAATAAGATGAATACATGCATAAAGAACTTTTACATATATTGCTATTTTACTCACTTGAGAAAAAATGCATATAAATGGCACAGGGTGGAAGCAAAGGCCACATTTCCTCATGTAAATTCAACTTGAAGAATAAGTTGTGCAGCACAATTTACCAAACATTATGTTTTGATGCAATACATCTAAATTTCACATAAAACATGGAGCAGACAATGCCCTACTCTTATCTAGGCTCAAAGGGAAAGGCAAATTCACCCATCTCCCTAAGAGATTTTAAGCCAACAGCTTTGGTCCAGGGAACACACTGGAGGCAAAACACAGGAAGGACAGCCTGTGTCTAGGACTGCAGCCCTCCACAAATCTAATTATAGCTCTGAGCTGGATCTTTTTTAGCCATGTCAGACATGCACCAAATATTTGTTCCATAAAGCAAAGTTGTGTCAGACACATTCACCTGAAACAATGAAGTAGAAAAATGTACTGGAAAAACTGTTCACAGATTCAGGTAATTATGTGGTCTTGTCCTGCTCCAACATGCTTCTTTTCCACACTTTGTCTCTCTATGCTTTTGGTCTTTTCCCCAGTGTTGTTCTAATACTAAGAAAGTGTGGCAAAATACATTGCAGATTTCTAGTCTTTCAATGTGAAACTGAAATTATTTGTCATTTTTAAGAGCTGACCCAGTCCATAACTGTGCCTACCCCTTTCTTAATCCCCTGTGCCTTATCCAATAATCCAGGACACCAAATATTTTATTTCTTGACACTTGTCACAGGCTGCCATTTTTCCTAGTTTCAAATATTACAGATGTAAAGTTTAAAATGCCTAAAACATTGAACACAATTCTGGGCTTTATCTTTACTTTTAATCTTTGACCTACATCTTAACTAAAATCACAGAATTTTAATGGGGATTATTATGAGCGGACCAAATAACCCATGCGCTTCTAAGAGACAAGGTCAAGATAAATTAAATCTGAATGACATCAGAACCACTTGTTTTCTAATCATAGTCACTCCTTTTACTTGCTCTATAAAATGTCAACTTTTCTATCTGCACAAAAGAGATACTGAGGCTTGGGCTTCACAGAAATGTAGCAAATTCAAAATTATTGCAAAGTACTCCAAAATCTACATGTAAAAAATTACTTTATGTACAATGAATCAGTACATTTAACACACTGAATCACACCATTTAACACAATGGTTTTACCATTTCAGGGGGAGAGACATGCCACAAAGACAGAGAGCTCTCATCTGCTTCACTGTTGATTGAAACATAGGCAGGCTGGTAGACTTTAGTTGGTTCTATCACCAAAACCTGAAGACAGACAGCATTTTTCCTTAATATAATAAACCAGTAACTAAATACAGTATCTTCAGATGCTCAGATATAGACAGAAGGTAATTTTGAAGTAAGGCCAAAAAAATTTTCAAGGGAGACAGGAGGGCAAGGCAAGGCAGGAAAAGTCTGTGTTCTTATGAACAACAGAACAGCATTATCACAATTTGTTATAGGAGACTTACAAGTGCTTCTTAGAATGCTTTTCGGGTGGTGGGTTAATTTTTTTTTCTAGCATAAAGATTAAAAGAGTACAGGGGTTTGGTTCATGCAGTGAACAACAGGCAGTTAAGTTTTCAAGTATTATGTTTAGAGTCTTCCAATTCTTGTAATATCCTATCCAGAAACATAAAACATGCAAAACTTGTTTGGACATAACATCTTACTGGAAATCTCAGTCCATTAGTTGTTTCTTTCGTTGCCTCAAAAATTATATCTAGCCAGAAAGTCAATCTTTCTTGTTTAGGAGAATGTTCTATGGTGAGTTTCTTGAAACGCTGAATTAACATCAGATTCTGAACTAATGATTTCAAGTACCTAGAATGTATTGAATTAGTGAATTAACAGAGAGAAAAAATTCGACCAGATTCTAAAACCACTTAACTGATTTAGACATCCAAAACGAAATGTGTTTTAAAAGCTACCACAATGGTAGTGTTGATTTTTACAGATTTCTGGAAAGAATAGCAAGTTTAGACAAAGCCTTGAGTCATAAGCTCACACGGATGTTCATGAGCAATAGCTTTTTGCAAATGGGTATAGCTGCATGAGTAGTTACATGGGGATTAGACAGGATGTGATGAACTGGAAGATGGTGGAGGGAAGCAGCAGCTAGCTTAACTCTGAAAACAATGGTTTCATAATTTTTCACAACTGCTTCTCAAGGAGTCATTACTAATATCCAAATTCTTTCTTATAAAATACGTGCTTCAATGGGATATAACCTGACAATGTTGGATAACTTAATTTCTCACCTTCCACCTTCCTTCTCACAATAAAAGAACAGAGCATAAAGTCAGAGTTGCAAACAATCTAAGATAGAAAAATCCAGTTAAGTTATCCAAGTGACTGCAAGATTTTTTAAATTCATGTATTTCCCCATAGTTTAGTACTTGAGCAACAGCCTTCTACCACATACCACACTGGAGGTTTCAGCTTGAAAAGCTTCTCTGCTGCTTGTACTGCTTTACCAACATCATTTGCCAGCATGCTGACACTGAAGAACTGTCCCACATCCCAGTAATTGTTCATTTTTTCTAGGCTTCCTTTTCTTCCCAATAAGCTGTTTAACCGTACACCTGTAAAATTTCAATTGGAAACCAATTTTCTATCAGTAAAACACTCTTTTGTGTTTTTTACTGTTAAGTTGATCAGTAAAAGACTAATTTAAGACTTGATTAAGCATTATTGATGAAATTTAAGACTTGATTAAGCATTATTGATGAAAATAAAGAGGAATACATTTTCCCCAGAGAACATTGCACAATACAGAGGCAGGATCTGCAAGTCATACCTCCAGTACAGAACTCCTACAACACAGGGCTGAAAAACCTCTTATTTCCTGTCTGGGCCATCTGCCTCCTGATTCTCAGTGTAAGGTGCACAAATCTGTGCACTCATCTACATTTACTGCAAGAGATCCATGGCTAGAGGTTCACACAAGTCCACCCCAGAGCAGGGTCAGAGGAATGATTTAAAGCCACCTTTGCATTCTTAACATTTAAGGCTCAAATATGCATTTCAGACAAGACCAGATTCCAAATATAATGTTCAACTATCATCTTCCTAGGAAGAACTGCATATCTGTTTCTATTATGGGATTTCTTTGTAAATGTAAAGTAATGTGTTTTAGTTAGCACATACATGGAAGATGTGACTGACTCTAGGTAGACAACAAGTAACTCTCCAGGTAGATCCTTCCAGGCACTATTTCTTGTGGATCTCTCAACTCAGTGACAAGAGAAATCCTTTCCTGGCATTCCTGAGGAGAACTGGGCCACACTGTCTTTTCCTGTTTTTGTGCCCTATTGGCTCTGCAATGAGAATCTCTGTGGTGCAGTAACGGCAGTTTACAGATGGTGCTGAAGTTGGTCCTTTGTGGTTCTCCAATCTCTGGGGCCCTTTATATGAGCCATGCCATGTTACCAGAAAGCTGCTCCAAGGCAGCCAGAAGGAAAACGTGCCTTTGAGATCCCTGTGCTTTAGACTGCCATCCAGGACCCACCACGAAAAAGCCTGAACCACCTTTCTGCCTATGCAACCCATCACTATAAGCATTTTATTTTCTTCATAGGGAGAGAGGCAGAATACTTGTCTGTGGCACTATGTGTGGCTATTTACCTATTTTTCTCAGTTCCATCGAGCTTTCAAACTGTTGTCCTGCAACAAGCAGCAAAACTGCAAGGTTAATTCCAGAATAGAGAGTTGGCTGGAGTTCAAATCCTTTGCGGTACCTGCAGAGAAGAGTTAAGAACTCACATCTCATTGTTTAGAAGAACTGAAATATTGCAGAGTTTTGGTAGGCATTTTAAGCTATTGATTTACTGTAAGGATTATATGGTTAGTTGGCACCAATGGCCCCAAACCCTTTGTTTTAAAGCTTCACATTCATTAAAGGTAACTGAGACAGCTGACACAGGCTGAATGCCTGCCACCAGCTGGTGCAGGATGAAGAGATCCACCTGAAGCTTGCAAGTTCACTGCTACCCATCCATGTTGCATGGGGGGGGGGGAAAGAGGTGGTGGGGGAGAATATTGCACAATTACAGTTCAAACCCACATTGCTAAAATTATTGTACTCAGACGTATGATTATACAAACACTACTATATGAACAGTATGTCAGTGAGAGCCTGCATGCATATGCATGCCTCAAAGCCTTAAGAAAATTTATAACACAGTTTATCACTGTTTTTCCTTATATACAGTAGATCATTCTATTTCCTGGGGATCCAGCATGGAAACCATCCTTGCACAGAGGACTAACATAACTCCATGATCTCACTTGTATTTCATTTTGGCCTTAAGACACATTAATAATATATTTCCTCAACAAAGACACAGGTTAGTCAACATCCCTCCCAATAAAGTGCATCATTCAATTTCCAGGAGAGTTTATAAAGAGAAGCAAGGAAACACATATACCAAGACCTGATGCTCAGTAAACCACTTATTCAAACAAGACCCTGAAAAACAGAGATAAGTAGAACAACTGATCTTCTAATTATTACAGCCTTGCTTTTCATATGCAGAAGTAAAACGTCTGAAAATGCTTTTAAACAGATTTTTTTTTTGGTTTTTTCCTGTTACCATTCAATGGAATGATCTCGACTATTGGTATCTTTACAGTCAGAATCAAGAAACATATCCTTGTAGATCCTCCCACATAAGCAAAACATGTCTGGAGCAGGGTGATCACATGTCTGCAGGACTTGAAGCATAACTTGTAGTGCCTTCTCTCTGTCACCTGCATTATTTCTTCTGAAATCAAATACAGAAAATAAAATAAATGAGTTCAGACCTGAAACAGTAACAGCAAGATGGGAGAACAATAGTATCCCTCATCTATCCCACAATCCATCCATAATTACTATACACACACTTGACTTTACTTAGACTGATGCATGATTGTTGGTTGACTGATAAAACCCAAATTCACCCTCCCATCATTGGTCTCTATGTGCAGCTCACATAAGAACTGATGCAAACCCAGAACTCCTCTTTGACAAAAATCTGCCATCTAATTTGATTCCTTCCTGTGTACACAAACACACTCTGAGAAAAAAGTGCCTGTTCAGTGTTCATTCCTGACAACACTTAACAAAAATGGCCATTTTCAGCATTCAGTGTGACAGATCATTCATCTATATCCAAGATTTGTAATCTTGAATCTAGAGGATCCAGGAACAATACCAGGAAATACCAACTAATTTCAGGAGAAGCCAGGTCAATCCAATCTTATCCAAAAGAATGACAGAGCTCAATATGGAGCCTTTGAACTCCAACAAGAATAAAAGGGCAAAATTGAACTGCATTTCTTAATTAAAATTCTTCAGATGAGAAAAAGCTTTGGAAAACTAACAGCTGTGATATGCATGTTCTGACAAATATTTAACAACTGTATAATAAGAAAACAGTGATTAAATAACATTTACATTCCTTATTATTAAGCAGCCAGATTTTTTGCCTCCATTTACCTTGCTGTTTTTCTAAGTTTAGAACTCAATATTCACTGCAAAAAGTCACTTAGAACAAACAACAATGTCTATTTGTAAGAGTAATGCAAACACAGCCAAAGAGTTTAATAGCCTCTTCAACACTTTTTTTCATCACCAGAGAGATTTAAAATATTTACCAACCCCTTTTTAGAACTGTTTACAATTTTCCAATCCCCACCTAGGTATCCATGAACAGGCCTACAAGGACTATGACTACTTTGTCAGCAATATCAGCAGCAGATAATGGTTTCTGGTAAATTTATTACTTGCATGCCCCAAAAGGATTAATATTTACTGTAAAGGGGCTCTGTTCCTTAGGTAACCAGCTGATGCAATAAGATCAGTAACAGCACATCTGTAATAAAATTCAGGCTTCTGTGCACGTTAGGTGATGGAGAACATCTAATAAGATTAAACAGCTTTGTAGCTAGTTGTGAAGGCTTTATCCTGCCTTTGATGTCACTGGCAGAGCATAAACTATCACAGCAACTACTTGAATATTTTTAAAGCATTTTTTTTCTTCAGGTTAACTGCTCTGAAATAATACTGGCCTTCTCTAATGAGCACACAAGGAGAAAGTTGCTATCTTTTTTCAGTTTTACAAGAAATAAGCAGGAGGTAAAAACTGTGGGGGTAAATCCATTGCACAGATCAGCATGCTCTAAACAAACCTCTTCAGGACAAACCAGATTCTTTCACTAGGAGTACCCAAGTTTCACTATTGTTAACATTAAAGCACATAAAATTGAGTAAACAGAGCTTAGAACAAAATTAGGCCCTAATATTAAAGTCCAATATTTCCCTGGTCTTGTATATTGTGACCACAAAAGTTGGCATGTGTTCTGAGCTCTTCCTGAAAACACAAGAAATGCACAACTAAAAACTCATGTTCCACTTTAGCATGGAAACAGAAAATCTAAAAATCACTGCTTTCCTACACTTGACTCAAGTCTGCCTTCTGTGAAATAGGTTATTTATTAATGTTAATATAAAGAGGTGTTAGGTACTGATTGAAAAAAGCATAACTAAAGAAGAAATGCAATGAACAAAGCAAGACACTGTTTAAAATGGGACAATGTGCAAATTAACATTTCTGGTCATCAAAGGATGAACCTGTACACACCAAAAACAACGCTAGGAAACACTAGGAAAACACAAGACCAATCCCTAAATGAACACTGTACTAGAGAACTTAAAATGAAAGATCTCTCTCTCTTATACAGAAAAAAATATTGTTAAAAATAATTAAATTCAACAAAATTTAGCACATGACAAGTATACACTCATCTAACAGGATATAATTAAACAATAATCAGTTTAGGTGTCTTTATATTAGACCCTGTTTTTCACTGCAGCAGAATTCAATGCCCACTGGATAATACAAAACCCATACACTAATTACAATAATTTACAAATTTAGGAAGTTATCAGCTTCTAAATCCCAAAAAGAGGGTAAACAAAGAAAAAAACCAAACAACCTGAAAGATCACATAAGCTACAAGCAAGTTCTCTGAAGTCAGTATGAAAAGATTCTGTTGGATAATATGCAGAACCTGTTATTCTTGACCAAGACAGATTTTCATTTCTTACTTCAGACTCCACACTTCGTCAGGTCTGCATGCTTGACAGCACATAATTTGTTTCAAGGTACCTTGAAACAGATCTGTGGTGTTATCAACAGATATAATCTCAGAAGAGATTACCTTAAACCCTCAAGGTTTAGCTCTGACTTTGATTTTTTTAAACCAATCTCAACTATGTTAGCTTCCCCATGCTCCCCAGCCCCCATTTAAAGCCACACTAGAACAAATCTCAAAAAAAACACGTAATAAATGACTGCTGGAGGTCATCTAACAGAATCCCCCTCTCACAGCAGGTCTATGGCCCAGCACTAGACCATGGCAGCCTTGGCTGTGTCTGAAAAGCTGAATCTATTAAACCTCCAAGGATGGAGATGCCACAGCCTCTCTGAACAGGGAAAGTAGAAATACTGTATATGATGATGCACAGGCACGAGAAGGAAGGCAGAAAATGTTCTCTTTATGGATTAACTTGGTGCACCAGGTGAGATTTGCAAAGTATATACCCTGAATATGAAGTCTTATAAGCCAGAGCAGAATCTCAATAGGCTGCTATAAAAATGACTATCAGGTAATTTTACTGCTCCCTGGTACTTACAGGCCATCTTGCACTGAAATACAGATGTCCCTCATGGTATCATGGTAAAGTCAACTTTAGGCATGAAATTGAATTTTGAAATAGGCATTTTTCAGTGGTGCTCTTCAACATACAATCTGTTAAACTCTCCACATGTAGAAGAAGATATGTCCTATCTTAAAGAAGTTTGCATACACATCCAGTGAAAATATGAGCTACTTTTCTTTTTTTTTTTTAAGGGGGCACAGTTTTTAGAATCACTACTCGCTATCTAAAAAATCTTTCAAAATACAGTTTCAGTGGTCAATGAGATAAGAAAAAAGAGTACTACTACAATTTATTTAGAAATGATATTAAAAAATCACACAGGCCTTGGAAAGTGTTTCATAAAACTACTTTTTTCTTACTGATTTTTTGTTAGCACATTTTAGTCCTCTTACTACAATTGTTACCTTGTGAGAACTTGCAGAGAAACCAAACAGAGAAAATGAATCTACATTATCTGAAACTGCTGCCAGTTAAGAAAGAGTTTCTTCCAAAAACTAGGGCAATTATGAAAATATCCTAGTGCTTAATAAAACACTGCCAAGTGTCCTCAAGCATAATGCTGGAATTAAAAGGAAATGAACAAAAAAATGAAAAATTATGATGTCTTTTACAAATACCCAGCACATTAATCTTCAGTACTGAGTACAGTTTTAAGCTCTCTTTAAAAAGGAAACTGAACTATTAGGATTAGGGGAAAAAATTCAAATTGAGGAACAGCATGGATTTCACCGGGACAAGAATTAGCTCGCTCTGTTGGTAACAGGTGATGTAATCTTTTTTTCTCAGCTTTTTGTTCACATCTTCTCCTGTATGGTTTGTTTCCATCTAGCTAGATGGAGAAGACTATATATGACAAAAAACTCTTGTATTCATGGAAAGTATTTTCTCAAGGGAATACACATTTGCTTTCCTTTTAATTTCATGTCTTAATAACAGCAAAAACATTTTTAAAAAATCCTAATTATTAAGAAATACGAGAACTCATTTTAATTAGTTAATACACTTGCATTCTCACTTAAAACCAGAAACTGATTTTTGAATTAAGATACATTTCACTGAGGATGTAATTTGCTTGTAGAATCTTCAATATTTGAAACAGTGAATGAGGAAAACAAGACCCTAAATTAAACTTTGACAAGAACTAAATATGCAAGCCTCCAGACAGATATGACAAACAAAAAAACTAGCTTTTTTCCCTCCCTCATATACACTTCAGGTACTTCATGAAAGCCAGGCGTATAGAAGGAGGAAGCTCACAACATGTTTTTTTACTAAATTTGAGTAATCACAGAACAGAACATTTTAAATACCCCAGTGCTTATCAATGGAAACAATTTTCTGTGGCTACTATTATTCACAATTACTAATATTATTCACAATTACTAGTGATTTTCTACTTGCACCCTAATACACCCTTCACTTGTTAATTGCCTTCTTTTATTATGGTACTGGAATATGTTGCTTGTTAAAACACAGCATGCTGAGTTAAATAATAGTGACTGCAGCTGTCCTCATCTTTAACATAAAGGAAGATAGAAGCGCTCTGGAAAGAGACTAAAATTTTCACAGTTCTGGCCTCATGCCGGGACTGGGTTTGGTTTTAAAGTCTACTCTGTTTTGAACAGAATTTGGCATACCCTTGGGCCTCTTTGCAAGTTTCCAGGACATTATAACTCCAGCTCTGGTAAATAAGACCAGTTAGAAGATTGTCCTTACACAGTGCTTGCCTCCCAGGCAAGGTGTACCATGGACTGAAACAATCAGCCATCCACATCTGGAACACTCAGCCCTCAACTGCACAGCATCCTACTTCATACCACAGCTGTGAGTACACATATTGAAAGTACTCATTGTACTGAACTCATTGGGGCTGAACTTATACCTAAAGATGTCTAAATTAAGGTACAATTAGACTCAAATCTCAGCTAGGAGGCAACAAGGAACAATGTATAAACAAGCCTGAGTCTGCACAGAAGAGAGCACTGTCTGCTCTGTTCCTATGTAACATCCAAATTATTTCGCTTAAGACACTGGAAAAGCAATAGCCCTTTGCTCCCTAGGACGGTGATGTACTCAGATTGCCCAGGCTTGGAAACAAGCACGAGCCTGTCATTGCAAACATCCATTGTAAGCCTCTGACAACAGACATGAGAGCTGACAAACCCAAGATGCTCAGTTCTGCTCTGAAACGGCAGCCAGAGAGGAGGATGGCAATCCAGGAGAGGGGCTGTGCTTGAACACCTGCCACATGAATCAGGGTTCCAGAAATCAGCATGCAAGTGTCTGCCTGCCCCACAAATGACAGTGAGTGCCGCAGCACCGGTCTGCACAGGAGCCACCAGTGAGGCCCAGGCTTGCGTTGCTTATGGTCCAAGCCAGGCCAGACCCAGGCTGGCTCTGAGGCAGAGGACATGCAGCCAGGCTGGAATGGCACAGAACCTGAAGTGAAACACTCCTGTGCCGTGCCTTAGCCCTACTTGTTAACCTGGACCTGCACAGAGCTGTGCTTCAGAGCAGGCTTGTGGCCAGCTGCTGAAGCAGCAGAGCCCAGAAGCAGCCCTGCAGCCCCTCCTGCCACGGCGCTGCCCCTGCGCGGCACTGGAGGAACTCTGACTTGACAATGCAAGTGACACTAATGGCCAGGAGAACTCAGTTATGCAGTCCAAGAGGAAATAAACTAATTGCTCACTCTGGATCACAGTTCTAGTATACTTTTTTATGAAATTAAGCACACATTAACATTCTGCAGGGTCAGGTATTCTTACAGCTGCTAATTCTGTTCTGCATACGATGCATTTTTTTCCTGGTGGGCTCAATCAGCTGTACTTATCAACATTAATAATGTTCTGTACGTCAAAAATAATAGAATATGAACTGAAAATATTTTAAAGATAGCTTCTGAGAAAAATCACTAAAAATAAATTGGTTTTAAAAGAGACAAAATTAAGGATTCAAAATTTTCATGCAAGTAAGATGCTAAATGCAACATTTTAGGGGTCATTTTGAACTAAGTGGACTTGCTCAAAAAATGTTTAAGTCTCAGCTTTTGAGCTTTGTCCACCATTTTGTTTGAAGAAGGCAAAAACGTCTGTAGAAGCTAAATTCTGCATTCTTACCAATGAAAAACCAGTCATTTATTTCTGAAAAACCTTTTCTTTAAAAATGGTTAAATAGTTCCCAAAAGAAAACAAGCTGAATCATGCTGGATTGGGCTAATAATAATTTTAATGAAAGCTGTTGACAGGGAAAGCAAGTTCATGGGCAATTAATTTTATCTTGTCTTACCAGGGTGCTATTGGCATTGTGAAAACAGAAGATTTAATGGCATGGATTTCATATGCTGCTCAAAATATAAAGAATTTGAAGACCAAGACAGTAAAGGAGCTTGCTAATTTTGTTATGCACATCTAAATGAAAAATTTTTAAAAACTTTTTATATTAAGACATTACCTAAGGACGGTGCATGATTCTAGCATTATTCTTGCTGGCAAATTTAAACATTTTGAGTCAAATTCATGAAATATTTTTTTTAATTTCTGAAAATAGGGCTAAATCCATATACAGTATTTTTATGAGCAATACTTTAGTGTTTACTCTTGTGTCCAATTAAACTGTCAGATAGAACCAGATTTATTACTATTTTCCAGAAAATGCCATAGGAACTGCATTTCCAGATCTATTATTAAGTTCTTAATCTCTTTGATTTATGCCATCCTGATGCATAAATTGTCCAATGCTAATTTTTAGTTAGCTAATTCACAATTAGATACCTCATTTAGTTTAGCTTTAGCTAGCTAGGTCACAATCTTTAATAGTATGTGGATTGCATCTAGCCAATTACTTTTATTATTACATGTGATTTCATTTGCATAAGATCTATTTTCTCAGACAATCTTAATGTAAATTCTTTAGGAAGGGAGTAGTTATTATACATAGGTATGACAAAAGTCTGCACCTAACTAGAAGAGTTCAATAATATTTCAGTGTTTCCTGAAGTAATGATGTGCCTGCAGGTCCTGATGACCATCCAGCCTTCCAAGAAAACTCTATCATGAATGTGTATTTGTAGATCAAGCAGTGCTTTTTACCTATTACTTTAACAAATCACTCATAACTCTATCACACTAAACATTTGAAGACATTCAGAATAGTCAGTGACTCAGATTAAACAATCTCAGACTGACCAAGAACCCCTTGGTATCACTGGAGTCTTGCAGTTAGTCAGGTGGCCTTTGGAGTCTCCCTCCTAGCTGTTGACAAAGCAGTGGTTGTTGGAAAACAACAGCTTCAAAAGTTACAAACTGTCCTGGTGCATACTAAATATGGGATTAAGGAGAGATGACTGTGATGAATATCAATGTGTGCAGAAAGGGAAGGGAATTTGCTATTATCTGCACTATAAATGTACATATAAGCCCATATGGAAGAGCAATAAAATGAAACAACTTCAATCAATCACCCTTACCGATTCAATGCAAAAGCATAATGAAACTTAATGTTGTGCTGATCAGCCAGGTCACAGGTAGGAAGCATTTCTAGTGTTTCTACCAGCCTCACCATTGCATCATAGTCCTGGTATGAAATTAAAAAACAGTAAAAAGGATTGAAGTAGAGTAAACTGAAAGGAGGAAAGCATCACTAAGCTGAAGTGTATCATGATCACTAGACAGTTTCTCAGGTGACTGTTCCTAAGAGAAACAGCCATGAAGGCTGCATAGGAGCACACAGGGATTTTGTCTATCCATGTCAGTGCTTGCCTCTTCCTCACCACAATACCCAAACTACTGAATCCCTGTAGCCAGTGTGATCAATTACTCTCCCAGCACCAGTAGAAGAGATGACAAGTCTGCCTTTTTCAGGCCTTATTAAGATCTTCTGATGAATGACACCTCACCAGGTCACTGTGGACTCAACCACAGCTGTCTCTGAAGTACATCAGCTACTTGTGCACTCATTTGGGTTTCTCGGGGGTAACCCACATTTACAGTGCTGAAGAGGCCAGTTTACTGACATTTCAAAGGGCCTTGTGTTACTGAATATTTTTGTTCAAAATGTGTTTTGAGACGAGTACATTTCTCAAGGGAGACCTTTCATGATCATCAGAGTCAATCCAAATGAAGTTGGATAAAGTGCTGTAAGGAAAACATGCATTTCAGAATGGAAGGTTTGGTAATGAAGGATGCTGTGGTCACCCGTTGCTCTCTCACAACCCATTTATAAACAAGAAATAACCAACTTAGCTCTGATGGGAAAAAAAATCTATAAAATGGTTGAAATCATATTTGAAAAAGGATGTTAAACACACAGACTACCAATTTGGTAGAACAGCTGCTTCAGCAAAAGCAGAATTTATTTTAAAACATTAAAACAAGAAAAAAAGGTGCAGTTAGATTTTAAAGCAAATTAATGTTTCATTGAATTATAGTTCTCAAATTGGGCATCTCTAGCCAATACAATGGTCGTACATGTTTTTCATTTCTAAATGTATTTAACTTTATGAGGGGAGGGAGGAAAGGTAGAGGAGAAGAGAGCAAGGCAAGCATTTTGATTCAGTAGGGATTTTTGCTTTTTTTCTTTTTAATAAAGATAAAAATTACCAAAAGCAAAGGGAGAAACCTCGGGAAGTCACCTCATCCGAGACTCTTGTTCACAGGCAAAGTAAGAGTCTCTATCCCCTTAAACTGCCCAAAAGACATGCCAAACTAAAACAATGTAACAGTTGCTCCCATTTAGTGTCAGCTTTGAATCACTGCTTAACAAAGAAGCACAGGAGAACAAACAAGAGCCAAAATTGCATGGTAAAATAACCCACCTTTGTCTTTAAGCACATACCTGAATGTCTCTGTAAGAAAGAAGCAGGTTTATGACAATGTCAGAAGTCAGCACTTCAGTATTATCCATACGAAGCTTAATCCTAGCCAGCTCCTTAGCCAGTTCATCTCCTTGGTACTTCTCTCTAGCTTTTCTAATGTCATTTAACAGTGTTTCTTTATAATAGGCACTAAAGAAATAGAAGTTAGACACGGGGGAAGAAGACCGTTAGACATTTCTTATGAAACACGGCTATGCCTCTAATAAAAAGTATAATTTCTAATAAAATGTATCATTTCCTCAGAGTGAGGTCAACATCAAATGTTTCCATATTTTTCAATAACTACTTACAAATATTCCACCTTGACCCACCTCAGACTGTAGAGCTATGCATCAATATGCTTATAATCAGGACTGTGAGGCAATTTTACCAACACAGGAAAACTGGAGTATTTC
Source organism: Anomalospiza imberbis (assembly GCF_031753505.1). Taxonomy (NCBI): domain Eukaryota; kingdom Metazoa; phylum Chordata; class Aves; order Passeriformes; family Viduidae; genus Anomalospiza; species Anomalospiza imberbis. The sequence continues at coordinate 15,795,393 of NC_089682.1, read as the reverse complement.
TTTGCCCCATTACTGACCCTGACAGATGTGGTACTTTGTGTCATAAGGAAAGTTGCATCTGACATAATAAAGTGACACAGAGGAGAAACACCAGTGTGCTGCAAAGAGGAGGTATATTGTTTTATCATGGAAGTTGGAAGAAGATTTTCCAACACAGAAACTAAAACAAAAACAAGCCAACAAAATCTGATTTAGTTGCAATCTCTTTGATGAACATAATACATAATGTGGGCAGGATCTCTGTAAAAGCCTCCAGTAAGTGCATCTTATTTACACTAATATCAGTGCACAATCCAACATCAGCACTTTTGTAAATTGAAAAATAATATATACATTGCCAGTATGACAAGTATGAATGGCCTCAACAAGCTAGTTAGGGGTAAATTTATCCTGGAGCAGGTCATGGAGTCTCTAGTTTGGAACTTAGCAGGTGCCACCTGACAGATATTCCAGTGCATACAATTCCCTTCTTGTTTACAAATGAGTCTTTCAAAGTATTAAATCTTGCTTAGCATAAGCCCTACACATAGCAAGAAAATCAAGTTGTCTGTCTCATACACATTATAATCAAAGCTAAGAGGCCACAGCAAGCACTACTGGCAAGCACGGCCTCATACAGTGCAAGCACAGAAACAAGGCCAAGAAGCGGGCATGGACTGTAAGGTGGGATCAAGACCACCCAATAACCTCCAAAGACTTCAAACCCATTTCCAGAAAGATCTACAAGAACAGACTGCACGTAACTAATTTGCATACACAGTGAGAAACTGATCTCCAGTGTGGGGAAAACTTATTTATAAAAAAAGAAAAATTCCCAAAAAATTCCAGAGTGCTCGCCCTGCATATGCATCCCAGGACCACGGAAACCCCTGCTGGATTGACACCGGAGCCAGGATGGGTGATCTCTCTTCCTTTCTTTCCTCCTCTCTGCCCCTCTTTAATTCAACTCTCTCTTTCTCTCCCTTTCACCCTATGCCCTTTATCCAAAACCCTCTGTTGTGCCTTACACTAGGAGGTCAAGGACTAAAACACCAATTTCCATGCCAAGTGTGTATTTTACTAATAAAACTTTGCAAACTTTTGCAGACCCTCTGACTTTTGTCATTCCTTTCAACCACGAGCATCAAGGAATCTTGGGTTCTCCCTTCCCCTTCAGGGGAGGACGTCACAGGAGGGTCATCCATGGGACTGCGAGGATGGGACCGCAGGAGAATAGTTGTTTTTTAGATAAGCCTCTCACTCGGGTGGGATGGCAATGGGGAAACAAATCTGAGGGTCCTCCATGCTACCTCATGCTTCAGACATTAGGAAAATTAAAAACCAGAAACTCAAGTCTCTCTGAGTGTTTTCCAGAAATATATACAAACCAGAAATAGGTGCAGAATACAGGGTGAGCAACTGAGAAAGAAAAACCTCCTTTTCCAGCCCCAATTCTCAAAACTCCAACAGACCCTTGTAGAAATGGCTAAGCAGTATCATGTTTATTAAGTGATACCAGAAGGTTAATATTTGTAAATAAAAACAAATAATGAGAATTACAACCGAATGCCCATTGCTACCATGTATATATTTTATCTGATAACAGAAAAGGACAGTTTTTGGCTTTGAACTCTGTGAAGAATCTATTTTATTATGACCTTACACACGGTAAAACTTAAGCACTTTATCTTACCCATGGACTGCCTTTGCTTTCTGGAAAGTAACTATAAATCAAATTCTAGCATAACATGGTTAGTTAACTACAACAACTGCAGGCCAGGAATACAAAAAGCAGTAAAACTGGCAGCTTATTTTAACACTATATTAAGGGCAGTGAAAAATAAAAAATTGATAATCAATGCTACTAGAAATTCTGTATCTTCTTTTTTCATAATATTAAAAAGAGACTATCAGAGGTTCTGGAACTGTGCATGTTGTAACATTACCATGATGTAACATGGACATCCTTGAGAAGGCTGAGAAACTTGTCCACCAGTGGGACACAAAATGGCCCCAGGATATTGTCCCAGCTGGGCTGCATGTACTCGGAGGCTCTTCGTTGGGCATCACTTTCACAGCAAAAGTAGTCAGCACAAGGTGTGACAATGTATGGAATAAAATAATAATTGCCACTTGAAGCCTGAAATAAAAACAGGCAGAGTTTAGAAAACAAATGAAAGTGGAATTATACTTGTGCATACACAATCTTCTGCTGACAGAACAACAGCTAGAGTAGTGCTGGTGTGTAAGAAGTTTTAGTGCACTGTTTAACACAAGATTTGCAAGCATTAAATTCAAGGAAATTTGTGTGGAAAAGTTTCAAATATTAACAAAGCTGATGAATAAGGGTCCAGGTCTGTTAAGTGACAATACAACAAAACTGTTCAATTTTTCCTTTTAATGTAATGCACGGACCCTAGTAGGGTCTGACAGTTACCAGCTGATGCTCTGTTCCCAAATTTTTGGATTCAGAGATGTACTTGCATCTTTTAAGCCCACCCTATGCTAGGAAAGATATGATGCAGAGCTCCCCACAATGAGAGAAATACAGAAACACAGACACTGGAGGGACTGTATAGAGATGTTTAACCCAGAGGAACCTACAAAACATCTGCTGCATGCTACCATCAAAAGCCTAACCAACAAAACCCCAAAACTTTGAAATGTTTTGTAATAGATGTAGGACTTGCAACAAAATTCTAGAAGTAAAACCCAAAAAAACTTAATATACCACATAAAATGTGTAAATACAAACAAGGTGCTGAAGTGGGTGAGGACACAAGAAATGCCCTTCAGAGCCCAAAACCAGCAAGTTCAGAGTTTTCAGCCCCCTGAGTAAAACCCAGAAATCAGACTACTGTGAAGGTTTCCACAGCTGGGAGAAGCACTCGTATCCCATTCCAGCTAGGGCAACTCTTTGCTGTTTAAAAAGAAGGTGAACTTCATGTTTGAGAGTAACTAGATGGGAGCACTGAGGCAGAGGTCAACATGATACACCTGCCATGATCAACTACCACTGCATTGGATATCGCAGCACTGAACCTGTACAGAAAAATCAAACCTGTCATTTTTTTCATATAATCTAAGCATGTAGAAAAGCCATAGCCATTTATAATCACCTTGAACAATGGGAGAATTCTGAGATGATGAAAAGAATGGATATGAAGATGGCACATTTTTGAATGTATTAGTAAACTAGACAGGAGAAACACATAGTTCACAGGAAGTTAAAAATGTAAGGCATGCAGTTACTAAAACCACAGATAAAAAAACTATCAGTACATCCTGTTGCTGATCTCAGCGATGATTTAGAATTTTAAATTATTTCTAACAGATAAAGTTCAAGTCATATTCTTTCCTTACAAATCCTAAGTTAAATTATCCCTGTTGTAACAATATAATTATCTATTGGATTGTTATCTTTACTTCTCAACAAAAAACTCAGAAAAACTGCAACCCAAGCCACCAATATGGTAGCACAGTTTTTTCTCATGTTTATTCAAATAAACAGTAAGTTTATCTGCAACACAAAAGCTGCTTGTCTATAAACTCTATCCTTAAACCTTTAACAGCAAATTAGCTCTTCCTGCAATGAAAAAAGCCCAACCAATATGAAAGGGTGATGTAACTTGAGATGCAAATAACTGCAGTTATCTATTGAAGAAGCAATTAAATTTTCAGAAAAAATTAATTACACATGTGAAATACTGTATTAATCTAATCCTCAAACATTGTATTGTTATCCAGCCAACATATCAGCTATTTGACTTGGATTTCTTGTCTCCTTTTGCATAGTGAAATCTGTGCAATTAAACCCTCCTGTCTTCTAGTTTCTTCAGTACAATACTTACATATAATAAATTATAAAACCTTTTCATATAGACTGTGTGGCCTAGGAAAGTCTTTCCTATCTTCATTATGTAAAAAAACAGTCCATCTACTTTTCTTATGCTAACAAGAATTAGAGATGGCTGAAAATATCACCCACCCTTGCTTCTTCTGATCTTCTGTTCAGGATGCTGGTCTCTGATACCAAAAACTAATAATTTTGAAAGTTACTGTCTTGTCATACACCAACTATTGCTTTCTAAAGATAATGAATAAATCGCTTAGGTATATGTAATGTATGTAGCAACCCTATCTGCATATGTATACAACACAGACATATAAAATCTGTAAACTATTACTTATTTAATTGTAACAGAATTATAACTTCATAGCTTATCAAGATTATATGATGAGTTGGTTAATATCAGGATTAGAAGCTAAGATACTTTAATTGTCTGATTTTGGAAAATTTTAAGTTAAAAATTACAGCCAAGCAGAATGAAAAAAACCCCACAACTCTGATTAGTTCATCTTCAAGCATATAATGTACGGCAGCACTAAAACTTTTGTATTTAATCACAACATTTTAGAATCTACCACAAAACAAGCCACAAATTTAAGAACATGAAAAAAAAACCCAGAAAATAACTGCAAATAAGTTGAGAAAGGGCTCTGTTCTTCAGGTGAAACAGTTAAAGGAATTAAGCAGAAAGCCATGCCTTTGTTCAGAGGCTGAAAGAGTGAAGCCCACAGAGGCCATTTTTAGGCTCTAGGCAAGCCAGGCCAAATGTAGAGTGGTTTTTGTCTTAAAATATTTTCCAAATATTTTTTAATGCTATTAAAAGTAAACTTTGAATCTTAATATAAACATACTTTTTAAATTGTACTGGTAAAGTTATTCTGGTGCAACTGCCACTTTGTGACAGAGATGCTACACTTGAATTAAAGGTAGGTTTTGTCCCAAATAAGTAACACTGAGCAAAAATCTCTGCACTTTCAAGGAGGAAGTATTCCTGCCAGGCTAATAGTAGTTATTTTACTTGAGCCATGCTATTAATTTTGCCACTCACTCAAGTATCAAGAATGTTTACTCCACCTCACTAAGCAGTTAGAAGGAAAATACATAAAGTAATAGAAAAGGAACTGCATTGACTCCAAGAGATCACAAACTCCTGAGTGTTCAGGGAGTTTAACTCACTGTTGTCTCAAGTATTAGGATTTTCTGTGACATCACATTCCTATCCATCTTGCCACATAGGCATGTATTGGATTCGCATGGCCAGGTTTTGGCAGCGGGAGGGCCTTGGGGGGCTACAACAGTGGCTTCTGGGGGAAGCTGCTGGAAACTTCCTCCATGTCCAGCAGAGGCAATGCCAGCCAGCTCCAAGACAGATAGGCTGCTGGCCAAGGCTGGGCCAATTAGAAATGATGGTAACTCCTCTGTGATAACAGATTTAAGAAGAAGGAAAAAAGTTATTGCACAGATGTAACTGCAGTCACAGAAGGGTGGAGTGTGAATATATGAGAGGAATAATGCTGGAGACACCAAGGCCAGTAGAGAAGAAGGGGCAGGAGGTGCCCAGATGCTGGAGCTGAGATTCCCCTGCAGCCCATGGTAAAGACCGTGGTGAAGCAGCTGTGGCCCTGCAGCCCATGGAGGATCACAGGGATGCAGAGATCCACCTGCGGCCCATGGAGGAGCCCCACACTAGAACAAGTGGATGTCTAAGAGGAGGCTGTGACCCCATTTGAATCCTGTGCTGGTGTGGGCTCCTGGCAGGGACCTGCAGACCTGTAGAGAGAGGAGTCCAGTCTGGAGCAGGTTTCCTGGTAGGACTTGTGACCCCATGAGGGACTCACGCTGGGTCAGGCTGTGCCTCAAAGACTGCACCCCATGGAACCCCATGTTGCAGCAGTTGGTGGAGAACTGTTGCTTGAGGGATGGACTCACATTTGTGAAGCTCATGGAGAACTGTCTCCCGTGGGAGGGACCCCACACTGGAGCAGGGAAATGACCCCTGTCCCTGAGCAGTGGGAGAAACAACCTGTGATCAACTGACCATAAGCCTCATTCTGTGTCTCCCTGCATTGCTGGCATAGAAAGTAGAGCTTGGAAGGAGAGAGGGGTGGGGATAAGGTGTTTTTAAAGTCTTATTTTACTTCTTATTATCCTGCTCTGATTTTATTACTAATAAATTCAATTAATATCTCTAATTCAAGCCTGATTTGCCCATAATGCTATTTGGTGAATGACCTCTCCCAGTCTTTAACTCATGAACCCTTTGTTCTATTTTCTCTCTCCTGTCTGGCTGCAGAGGGGAGTGAGATAGTGGCTCTGGTGGGTGCCTGGCATCCAGCCACAGTCAACCCACTACAGTGACTAAGATATTACAAACTTCCAAAAAATACTTTGTCTTCTAAAGTTGAATAAATGCAGTATTTTTTATGTAAAGACTGGGAAGAGAGATTATCACAAGACAAACACTTGAAATTTCTGGGATCTAGCTTGCAAGGAGCAAGTACTGCAATCACCTTGAAGGAAAGACCCTGCCAAGCAATATTCTTAAATCATCCTTATTCATGTTTACATGTCTAGAAACACAGTGAAAGAATGGCATATCTATTCAACAGAAAGCATATTTAAAGTGATACATACTTTGCCTATTAGATTACCACTGTGGTATTCAGGAGGTACTTGAACACGAAGAAAAGCTTTGAGGTTGGCAACCTACTCCAAATTGAAATAAAACAACAAAGAGGAAAACACCACCACAAAAACACCATAAGAAACAAAAAGACACACATAACACATGAATAAAGAAATAATTAAAGAAAGAAACAACAGAAAATGAATATAGATATTTGTAGCAAGATTATATTTACAAGGCCAAGAAAAGTTAAAAACTTTGGCATTTGTCTTATCTATCTCATCTTTTGGATTTCTCTTATTTATATGATTTATATGTCTATACATCTCCTGTGTCATCATTACGATGTTTTCAAGTCTTATTTTCATGAACCTGTCAGATTCATTATCTGATTAGATAACTATAATCCAACCACTACATATTGCTTGAGATGGCAATATTTCCATAAAAACTAACTTCCATACAGAAATTTTAAAAGCCTTAGTTTTCACTATCTAAAGTAACAGTGGCATATTTCATTATTAAAAGCATTAAAGTTAGCATTTATTTGGTTACCTTTGTAACCAAATAAATAGCCTTTGTACTATTTTTCACCCAAAAAGAAAAATTACTGAATTTAAGATGTTCCTCCTCTTTCATTCTGTGTCCTTTCACAATCTCTTTTGACACTTCTGCTACCTCAGACGTTTTTAGAAACATATCATTAAATGACTGTATCATATAAACTTTTATACATTGTAAAAATAATCAGAAAATAAAAAATAAAAAGCTACTCGGCAATAATATTTCTTTGGACTATTAAGTTCATATCATGTAATCATACTTCAGAGTCTTGGCTCTCATGACAATCCACAGGGGCTACTTAACTGGAGAACATGAGTCCAAGAGCCAAAATCTATCTATTTAGTTTTCTTAAATGTTCATTGCCTTGAAACAGTATATACAGTCTAATTTATACACCTACTGAAACCTCTGAAGAAACTTTCTGCCAATTAAAATAAAAAAAAGATTTTTCAACATAAAAATTCCTTGTGGCATGGATAAATTGCAATTCAGTTCCCTTTAGATCAAGAAGAATTTTTGCTAATGACTCCTCCACGGCTCAGACATTGTTCACTGCTTAATATAAGAACTGCTACAGGATTTCATGAAACATAACCATTTAAATCTCTAAAAATACTTCACCAGGCCCACAGGCCTAAGTATACAATGATATAAACTTTTTGGTTTAATAGTCAGCCTACTTTCCTTTAAACAACTTCCCTGAATGCAATTAATAGGGTTATTAAAATTTCTTCAGGCGTATTATAAACTAAAGAACACAACAAAGAACTAGCCTTTCTCCTTATATTCTGTACTTGGTATAATAATTTTTCCATAGTGGAAAGTTTTAGTTTGTATTTTGAATCCCTCATTCAAACAAATTGAATGGCTCAAACTATGTGCAACCTTCCTAGAGCCACTGCCCAAGGGACCGCATATTTTGCTTCCTGACTCTAGCAGTTTTCTAAAGCCCCATGTTCACTCTTTTCTTCACTTAACCTTGAACTTTTTTTATTCATAATTTCTTAAGATCTGTAGCAGCAGATGAAATTTCCTTCCTTAAAAAAAAAAAGTCAAGGATGATAAAAAAATTTTGAATCAAAATAGAGAAACTTCCCAATGGATTTTGTCTATTACATTGATCTGGGGAAAGATTATTTTTAAATAGCATTTTTTGCTTTTGAAAATCCTTGAAATTTCATTTCTCCAGTAAACTGATGTTCAGCTGACATCTAAAGAAATTCCAAACCACAAGCATTTTCTGTAAGTAATTTTCTTTCCTCTGCCCTTCATTCCATTATTCCATAAGGGCACCTGTTCTGCAAGACTGCATATTTGCCATTTATATAACTGATTAATAATTTTGACAGAAACTAGGAAGCTGTGCAATCTTTATTAAAACTAACAGAAATGTCCTTAAAGCTCAGAGGAGCACCACAGAAGGAAATCTAACTAACGGGACACAGAATCTTGATCTTGAATTTCATGCCAGGGCAATTCTTCTGAACTCCCATAGAAAATAATTCTTTCCTTTCACATGCCAGTATGCAATAAATTATCTATACAGAATTTACACTGCTTGTTTAGGGAAGTCAAGTAGAATTGAATCACATTCCTCCATCTTATCTGTGAAAACTGCATTCCTGGATGGTGGAGGGAAGGAAAGGAAGGAAAGGAAGGAAAGGAAGGAAAGGAAGGAAAGGAAGGAAAGGAAGGAAAGGAAGGAAAGGAAGGAAAGGAAGGAAAGGAAGGAAAGGAAGGAAAGGAAGGAAAGGAAGGAAAGGAAGGAAAGGAAGGAAAGGAAGGAAAGGAAGGAAAGGAAGGAAAGGAAGGAAAGGAAGGAAAGGAAGGAAAGGAAGGAAAGGAAGGAAAGGGAAAGGAAGGAAAGGAAGGAAAGGAAGGAAAGGAAGGAAAGGAAGGAAAGGAAGGAAAGGAAGGAAGTTCTCCTAATCATTCTCTTTTTTCAGACAGTAAGCTAGTAAATCTCTCAGGCTCACACCACAGCAGCTGTCTGCTGTAAATTTACTCTGTTAGATCAGCTATACTCAGGCCAACTCTCAGTTGAATTGCTGACTTTTTTTCTATGCATTGTTTTCAGCTTCATGTCCACTTTGCTCGCTCTTGCCGCCTCCTCAATGCTGAATTTGAATAATGTTTCCTCTACAAGGAAAATATTAATTCTCTTCAAGGCTTTCTTGTGATACACAAAGCAAATTGCCGTGATGACACACTAGACATTCACCTTGTCTGCAACTTCAACATGGGTCCACATCTTCTCTATGCTAAGATTTTTCTGCCCCTTTGTAGATGATGTGAGATTTATAGGATAAATAGGAAAGGTGAGAGCAGGGAAACCTCAGCGAAAGCTCTAAGCTACAGCAGCCAGCCCAGAAAGTTTCACTCTTGCTGCTGGAACAAAGGTGTGCTGTGCCTGGCAACAATCTGAGTTGTTCCCCTTTCCATACATACCCTACAGACGCATGGACACAGAGCCTGTAAAACATGGAGAGGACTTCTCCTGCAATGATACTCCTGTGGCTACCACTGGGCTGGAGGAAGGCTTAGCAGGTATCTATCACCTTTCCACCATGCCTCCAGCTCCTGATAAAAAGTGGATTTAAGCTCTGCTAATCCACAGCTATGGCAGAGGCATACTCACATTTTCCACTCAGGACAAGTGAAAGGAAAACACAAAGCTCTACTACAGGGGAATTAACGACTGCATCTAATATTCAGCAATTAAACTGAAATGGTTATCTAACTATGTTTTTGAGTGGATGTAACAAATTAATGCCAATTTTGTACCTACTTAACAAGCACAGCACAGCAATTCACTTCAAATAAGACATTTCTCCTACAGCTGTAAAATATTTAACCAAGCAATGAAGCAGTGGCACCATATTGGATGAGTGCTAAACTGCAAACCTCTTGTCACAACTCATTGGATTTGAAAGGAGGGGAAGGCAATTGTCTATTTGAAGTCAACTTCGACTTAAAAAAACCCATAGTTTTATCCTGTGAATTATTTAGCTTGCTTATGAGTTTGTTCTAATTTCTGAATAAAAAATACTGATAAAAGAATGAAATATGGGAACACATTTATCTAATAATAGAAGTATGAACAACTTTAAATAACAGAAAGAAGTCAAGAATCTGTACTTGGTATTTAAAGTCATTCATATTTCACCTCACTCTATTTTACTCACAATTTTTTTCTTAATTTAAACACTTGAAGGAAGTGGATTAGACAATCCCTCCTTTTTAAAGGAGGAATCAGGATCCTAGCTTAGGGATGTCTCCCTGCCCCTTCTGCTAGCCACAAGGTGTTTACAGGTCCAGTACCAGACCCCACCATAGAAACCATGTCACTGGAACCAAAGGTATGAAGCTGAGTCAGGAGAGGTTTAGGTTGGATCACAGGGAAAGGTTCTTCATCAACAGGGTGGTTGGACACTGGAACAGACGTCCCAGAGAAGTGGTCACAGCAACAGCCTAATGGAGTTCAAGAAGTGTTTGGACAAGGTTCTCAGCAAATGGTGTGACTTAGGGATGTCCTATGCAGGGCCAGGAGCTGGACTCAATGATCCTGGTGAGTCCCTTCCAACTCAGCATACTCTGTGATTCAGTATTTTCTTCTTTTCAGTGTGAAGGGAAATACCTCCCCTGCCAAAAGAAAAGACTGTAGGCTGCTAATCTGATTGCCCTAGGTTGAACTTCCACCCTCCCCTTTGTCATTTACTCCATGTCTGGTATTATCATTAAATGGCTCATTCACAATTCTCCCTCTTGCCCTGGAAGGCAGAACACATGCTCCTGAAATTTTGGTCATCCACCAGCTGATGGACAGTAGCATTCACAAGCAAATCTGCCACATTCTGAGTCTCCCTTCGCAGAGCCACAGAGAAGTAAATGCAGTTCCCACCACACGGGTCAAACTGGTTCAAAGATCCCTGAGGCAGCCAGGAAGGATGACCTGCATTTACATGTGCTAAACCTGATCTATCTTTAGCCTATGTGGAGCACTGTGGCCAAGTCAAAACAGCAGCTCAAAATAAACTGCTGTGACTAATGCATTTTTCTTCTAGTTCTCTTTAAAATTACTATTAAACTCTAAGAGCACTTTCTTATTTTAATCCTGCTCAATACTGTTTAGAAGAAAATAAAAGTATATGGTGAATGGGAGGAAACAGAAATGATAAATGGAAGAGGTTTGTAAAATCAGTCATTCTCAAAATAACAGTGTGGAGGATTTAATGAAAATAACCACTGACATGGTGTGAACTATGGCAAAATATACAACTATATAAAATATTTTGGCATATTTCAAAAAGTCTTAACTCCAACATTTTATCTTGTTTCTAACTTATTTGTTTGGCTTTATTTGCATTAAGTGTAAGAATATTTTTACTTTGGAAATAAGCTTTTCTAAGAAATAAGCATTTCTAAGTAAATCTGTGAATTTGTCAGAGGACAGGTATAAAGAAGCCAAAGCTGTTTGAGATACAAAAGCAAACCCCATTAAGGCATCACAAACTTCTGCATTTGCACAAATGGGTGGTAGTGGTAGAGGGAAAAAAAGACACTGAATTTTTGAGTTTATATTTGGATCTGTCAATCTACAAATAAAACTTATATCTACTGGCACTTTTCTACAACTTAGAAAGGAACTGGTAAGGAAAAGTAACTTTAAAATATAGTCTTACTTTGGAGTGTCAACAAGCTTTCAAAGAGTATGAATTATAGATAGGTAAAACAATTGCCTTTAATCATACAGAGCATATGTATGTGTGGTAGCTTTGGTGTTAGAGCCGCTTCAAATGTAGGATCTTCATTTTGTGTTTAAAATGAATGTGGATTTAATACTTACTGTGTTTTTCTGAGATACCATATCCTGTAGGGGGAAAAAAGATAATAGAAATGTTTATTTGTTTTTACTGGGAATTATTATTTCAAATAAAAACCACTGCTATACATACATACATACATACATATATATATATATATATATATGTACACACACACACAAATGTGTTCTTCACATCATAATCCAGATTTCCTGCCACAGTAAATTCCCAGTAAAGGAAAAGAACAACATCAAGAAGAGTGTCAGTAGCTCAGGTCAGGAAAAAATTAACAATTCAGTGAAGAAACCTACTTCAAGAAGTATTCAGAAAATGAAGAAAGTTGTACTTAGCAGTAACTGGAGTTTGTCAGACTGGGCACACTCAGTCACACTCTGAGCATTTGTGAGACAAAAGCATTCAAAGCTGGAGGGGTTTTCTCTCTGAAAGAGTATACTTCAGATACCTAAGCCCCTTTCTTACACAGGTTGGTACACACCAACACATTGCTTCTACACTCTAATTCTTCTTATCTCAAAATCTAACGAGAGATACTGAAACAATGAAGCAGATGATAAACTATTTGGCATATAAACCAGGCCTCAGAGACTTCTAGTTGCTGGTAAGTAACCTTCTCTTCTCTTGGGTGGTGGATTACATATTCAATAAACACTGCTTGGTCAAACTAAAGAGGTCTCCAGCTAAGCCATGCTTCAAATATTAGATATAGAATTGTTTCTAATAAAAGCTGTCAATATAATTGAATTAAATGTGCTCTGACAACCTGAGATGATTCTGCTTGAGCAACTTCATATGTGACAGCCTGAAATCCACTTGGACAACCACTGCATAGAAATGATCATGGCCCTACACCCATTTCCTCAAAAACAGGCAAAAATATCAGGGGGCATTTAAGAGGTTTAGCTCTGTAGATATGATTCTCTTGAAACCCAGAAGAGACAACTCTTGGGACAATTTCAGGATGGCTCCTAAGATAACTTGTATAAAGTCAGGCTGCCAGAACTTCACAGATCTTCAGCAGAAATCACAGCAGTAACATCAACACTGCCTTTATAACACTCAGTCTGTGCACCATTTTTAAGGTGTGCACAGCAACTTAGGCCCAAGTAAAGTAATACAATTCTGAACAAAAGTGAAAAAACCCTGACCAAATTACTCATAAACTTCAGAATAAAGAAACATCATCAGAGGGTCAAAAAGGTACTAAAAACTAAACGGAATTTCTAATTAGCCTAAACTCCTTAAGCCAAATAATATACTTAATAACAAAAGTGATGGGGCTTAGACAGCTGAAATACTACATATCTGAAAATTAATGTTTATCTAGCTAAGTAAGTATCTCCAAAAGAGCTTTATCTACTGCAGTCAAATCTTTCTCCATAGGGAGAAATTAACTCTTCTGAAACCATCCTGCAGCTATGACATGAAACATGTCATGAACTGTTCTTTGCTGAAATACCCCACAAACAGTCCCTGCCTACCTTCTGAAGTATTCCTTAGAAAGGTGTATTAGCATATTTGAATGCTATCCAGCACTGAACTGGGGCTCGACTGATGAAGAGACACCAATGACAGGAGGAACACTGAACCCTGTCTCAGTGTCCATCTTAAACCATTTGATACACAGGATCTCTCCTAGCTGGTTCCAGCATCTTACATCAAGTCTTATGATCCCATCTAAGATATGCTATGGGCCTATTTAGGCCAAGGAGGTTATGCAAACAACTGAGGGACGAGCAAGATATCAGTGCCACTGACAGAGTTCCTAGAAGAAAGGTGAAGGCAGAAAATAGTTTTTCCTGGCCTTAAGTGATCTAGTCAAATTCTGGTGTTCACCAGTCCCTAGACTTGAGAATCACATTATTAGAAAAAAAGACTTAGAACTGACAGTGCAAAGACTTGCAAGGCCTGGCAACAATCAGTCTGAACATGCAACCACAGAAATTCTTCAACACTCCAGTTATGGAGCAGGGACTTGAATATGCGCTTTGGCATGAAGTGCAGAAATCAAAGCCAATATCCTCATTGGGCAGCAACAAACAGAAAACAACTAGCCTGTACTTCCCAGACTTGGGCACATCCTTGGGAGCACCAAGTTGATCAGAACATCTGAGTGACAGCATAAAGAAAGATAAAAATGTGTTAATGAAAAATAAAAATGAAATATTTCATAGCAGTCAGGTATATTACCAGTAGTGGATGAAAAGCTGTATGCCTGCCCACCCTGATTAGATGGAATAAAGGAGGACATGCCAGTAATACATTAGTGTGTACCTGTATGGATAATCTCACTGAGCAGAGTGTGACAGGCTCCAGCTCTGAGTTCTTGGGACTCCAGGCCACATGGAATGCAAATGTGCATGTGGACCACCACATGAAGAAAGGAAGTATGGGTTATAGACACACGAGAGCAATATCAAAGACACTGAGAGCAGAGAAGAGGAATGAGAATCCGTGACAGAATAGAGCTTTTCCAGGAAAAATCGAGACTTAAAATTCTTACAGAATCAAGAGAGGTTGGAGAACTCCAAAAAGGATTTTTGGACACTAATGGTGGGGAAATAAGCAAAGTAGCAAGGGGCAATAACTCAAAATAAGGAAAAAACAACAAAGCATGAACAATGTTTCTCTCAGTGAAGGTAGCAAGAAAATGGATTATATTAAAAGCAGCCACAGATGATAAAGAGGACAAAAGCCTAAACGTGATGTAAAATAAAGAGAACCTGCACTGAAAAAGGCAGAAACATCCACAATATATGACTTGTATTGAGAATAGCAATTTCAGGACTGAAGTGTATATCATGTATTATCCTACTACAAAAATGAACAGCACTATGCAAAGATTCTTTGAGGAAGTCTTTTCCTATCTTCAAACAGCAATATAAAGGAGATTCTAGTAGTCTTAGCTAGTCAGCACCTAGAGAATACAATCCTCATCTGACAGAAGTGTTTACATTGGAGTAAGCTGCAATACAGCCCTTGTTCAAGTTATTATTATACAGGCCATAACTTTTTCTTACATGTACTTCAATTAAAAGAAGGAAAAGAAGGGAAAAAAATTGGACCTGTACTCTCAATTCCAAGTCTATCTACTTGAAGCAAAATCAGTACCACACTGTGGATCTTCTCTTACAAAAAAAGCATTTATTTATTCTATTATTACTGTTTTTGCTAATATTTGCTTTTTCTTAGCAGGTTTTAATTATGTAGCTATCAGGAATTACATTAAACGTAAGATTCAAAAAAACACAAACATCTGTAGGATCAGGTATAAAAATATTTCTGAAATGAAGCAGATTGTGAAGTAAGAATCTTACTTTGAGAGACTGAGCAGTGTCAGCATCAGTGTCATGGTAAAGAATAACATTATTGGCCATGTCAAAGCTTTCACGCACGCCAAGGTGGTAGAACAGTGATGGCTGCTTGGAAATATCACTCATGTCCACAACTGCAACATCTGAAAAGAGAGAAGTGGAAAAGAAGAGAAAATACTAAAAAAATAATAATCTTAAACCAAATTTTATTCCTACACAGGATTTAAAATAAATCCTGAAATTAAACACACACACTGGAGAGACAAAGTCAACATTTTCAAATAAGGGTCATTTTGTTATGAGAGAAGTAAATTTTACCCTTCATATAAAAAGAGCCACTTATGAAATTATCACAGTGTTACACTAACTGGGAAGCTGAGTTTATCAATCCTGTTTAAGGCTTTGAAATCACAGCATCAGAAATGCCTTGGGTAAAAAAGCAATTTTGCACTTGCTCCCTGAGGCCTGACAGCATGAATAGCCATAGGACAGAAGTTTCAAATATTCAGGATGGAACATCTAAAAATAATAATGTAAATTAGAAAAACAGGGAAAACTGTGAGATCGAGTTTATTTTAAGAGGCTGAAGTTTGAAGAATGCGAAATTCCTAAAGAGTAGAAAAAGAAATTACTCTGAAAATTGACTCTAAAAAGCTACAGGCAAGATAGGCAAGATGTTCAAGATGGGGGGGGCAGGGTGGGGGCATAGCAATGAGGGAATTCAATCACAAGTAGCCAGAGCAAGACTCCCACTGCTTTTCTTTAGTGTTCCAGTCAGAAATGAAAGTCAGAAACACAAATAAGAACATTTAAATCTGTGCAAGAAGAGCTATGCAGAGAGATAATGAGAATTATCCCATATTATGCAGAACAGCTGAGACACTGACAAAAGATTCTGAGTTCACCATTTTGTTCTCACACAGACCTAAACAGCAATGCAGGAAGAAGGGGTAGCTGGAGAATAGGACACTTAATGCTGAGTTTTTATTTCTTGATCCTTATATCCTATATATTCCTAAGGAAATTTTGCTTTAAAGTTTTTTAGAGGTCTGTATCTATATGTCTGTCTGCTTTCACCACTTTGGGATAGATGGATGAACTGAAATCCAAAGTATTCATGACAATAGAGTCTTGCATTGAAACTACAGGGGCGTCTGAGGTTCAAAACAGATTCCAGAGACTCAGTGCAGCTGGGCAGTAAATTCTACATCTCTGAAGGGGTAACAGACAGTGCCTGGTACATACAGGGAAAGACAGAAGGGTGAGCTACCAGTAAACAAGAAATCTAAAAGCAGGTTTGATGGCTGAGACCCAAATGCAGCAGCCAGTTAACCTTGGTCGCACCAAGGTTACACATCACAAGAATCAATACTCCAAACTTAGTAGGCAGTTTCTTGGAAAAACCTGCAATGAATATATGCTCCTGTACAATTCCATCAGCTTATTCTGACACACCACACAGAGGTCAGCCAGTCCCTCAGATTACTATGAGACTCCTGTTAAAGCACAAGGAACATTCTGAATCTGAAGACCTGCTTTAAGATCAAAACATCACTGTTCAGGAGCAAAACCAAACAAACATAAAAACCCCCAAACCCCAAAATATCCCAAACCCCAACAAAACACACACACAAAAAAAAAATCCAGATGCACCTCCCTCCCCCACCAAAGAAACAAAACACCAGCACAAAGTCATGGCATAAAAAAACCCCTTATTCATATATAATTCAAATTCTGCACCATCTACAGATGATCTTTCCAGTTCCAATGTTTAGCCAGCTGTCTGCAGCATGAATAAAATTCTTAGTGTATTGCACACCATAATGTTATGTAAACTGAGAGAGCTTGAAGAAGTAAACCCCAGCTCCATAAACTCAAAAGAATCAAGATTACACCAATATTGCAAAATCCTTTTGAAAACATAAATTATCTACCGAACAAATTTAAGAGAAACTAACAAGCAGACTGAGAATTAAAATACCATCTAGGGGAAAAAATTAGGAGCTTGGATGGTTTTTATTGCTTACATAAGAGTGTTTCTGGGGAATCAGAGTACTGTGAAATCAAAATCATCATCCTGGTAAGGGAACTCAGATAATGCAGTGTACAGATAGTGTACAGATATTGCATTTTACAATACAATGGGAGTACTGATTTGTAGCAGAGTTCATTGAAACAAGGCTATACACAGCTCATTGCCACATCTGGTCTACAACTGAAATTTGTCTTCTGTTGATAGCTCCTCCATAGCAATGTAAGTAGAACCAAAAACACATTAAATGGACATAAGAACAGAAGTAAGCATCTCCATTTAAAAGGGTAGCTAATAATCCCCTAGATATTAATTCATACATTACAAAAAGATTTATGAGAACAGGTTTTCCTTGCTTATTCATGCCTCACAAACACAGGTGTGAATAGGATAAAATAAAAATAAAACAAAATTAAGAGTAACAGAGATGAAGATGTTATCACAAAAACATGCATGCAAATAAAAAAAAAGCTCCAGGAATATAACTGAGTGAGTTGTGGTTGAGCATGGGAGTCAAGGAATGACACAGAAGTAAATGACAGGACAGAGGCAGAGCATCTGAAGTGCTCCTGGCTGTGGGCTAGAGCAGAGATGAGGAGCTGCATTCCTCTGGAGCTCTCCAAGCCCTCCTCCAGGAGTAACAGCAGCAGGCTTGGAGCAGGGAGGAAAAAGACCTACTTACAAAGCAGCTTTACTAATGTGCTCTTGAAATGCAGCATGAGCACAGAGGGCCCATGAAATTAATGCAAATTTGGGTGGAGAAAATATGACCAACAGTAAAGACTTATAAAAGCAGTAGATCCCTGGGATGCACCCAGTGCATGGGGTTCTGAGAGAGCAGAGCTCAGTGTTGCTTATGGCTGGATCTAAGCACACTCCCAGGAACTATTGTTTCCAGGGGTACATCCCTCCTCTCAGAGAAAGGCAGTTTTATGAGTCATGTAATGAACAAAGCTAGTATGCGACATCACAAATACTTCTATTTCAGTTATCTTACATTTTTTCTCATGATTTACACTAAAATTCCTCATTTACAGTTCTTTAAAAACAAGATATGTGGCCCTGCACTTCAACCATGCATTTAGAGTGGCTGATAAGAGAGATAAGAATTTCCTTAAACTTCCAGAGACACATTAAAAGAAACTACTTCAACACTAGTATGTGTTTTGCAAATCTTGATTTATGAATAGAAACATAAGTCAATCAGAGTTCATGCTCACCTCCCATTCTCCATAACAAAAGAGCCTGGTCAGCCAAATGTACTTCTGGACTTCCCTTGACAAAGTTCAACCTCCATTACAGACAGGGTTGAAGCAAAAGCCAATGGCAATTTTTACCAAATCTTATCACGCATAAGAAATGTTACATGATAATGAAATATTTCACACAGGTCTAAACCACCAATGGAGAGGGTTTCCTATGTTCAGAAGGAAAAAGAGCAGGGGAAGGTACAGCCCCTCTGGAAAGACTGAAGGCTTCCAAGCAAAAATCTGTACAATGCATCCACCAGATGCAGTGAAGGCGTGGGGATGTGCTTAATGTTGCATATGACCAATTTCAAATGATTCTGGAACAGAATATTTAAACTTATGGCTTCTTTTCTGTAGTAGCAACTCATGTTCAAAAGAGCATACCCATCAAAATGTGTTCTCCCTCATTTCATCTTAAGCGTAGCATATATTTTCAACTAATTTTATTCTCTAGTAGCTGCCCATGGAACTATTTTCATCCTGAAATTAGTTCATTTTTTTGTCATGAACCCAAAAACTGATCTCAAGTTATTATGTGATTGCTGTTCATTTGTCTAGGCTTTTGTTTCCACTGTAAAATGATTACGGTATGTGTGTATTTATAGTGCATTAAGGTAATTCAGCACTATTGTTTCTACAGTCTTGATTAGGTCTCTGCATTGTTGCAGCATATGGTACATAATTCATTTCTTATACTACAGTTTACATATTTTTACACTAATGTGTCTTACAACAGCAGGGAAGAGACAAATAACTGTGACAACTGACATGAAGATTAGAGATCATTAACTGTGGTAAAATAGGACACTATGAAACTAATAAATAATTCAACATGGAAAACATTATTAAACAGGTTAAGACCAGAGGACTTATTTCTCTATCTTGAAAAGCACCTGAAGACATCATATAATTTAATGATCTAAATAAATCACAAGTCTTGACATGGCTTTTTTATGATTTATGGAATTGTTAGCAAAACCAAAAGGACAATTTTGCCATCAGCTTTTGGGATCTGTAAGTTAAAATGTAATAAACAGGAGAAAATTCAGAAATAGCCTGCAATATGCTGACAGTTAAATAGAATCTAGGAGGCCTAACAGAAGAAAAAGGTGCAAAAAGTCTGCATTGCTTTTAACTTCTAATCTAAGACTCACCTCTATCCAGCCTTATCCATGTGCAGAGCAAGAACCTTGTTCCACTATTTTGCATTCATTATTTTACAGCATTTGGAATCTTTCTATACATAATAGATTTCAAAAACATCCCCAAACTTAATGTGATAATTGAAATCTTATTGGACGGAAATGCAGAACTCACCTCTTTGTTATTCACTAGCACCCTGGAAATTATGAACCTTTACATTAGTATTGCTTCAGTTGATTGTCTACTTGCATCATAGTCAATAAGTAAAAAAAAAAAAAAATGTAATTCCTTGAAAACCATTAAAGAAAACTGTCAAATTCTTCAGAACAACACTACTCCTAAAGAAAAAGAAATTAAAATCCTTAATTCAGGATACACATTAATTTTGATTTCAGCACAGCTCTTTAAAGACAACAATACCCAAGTTTTTACAGGGAAATAATTATGGTAAAACTTGGTGTGTTTCAATCCAGGAACCCTTTGCAGCTTCCACTTCAGCTAAAACCAAAGGCACACCACTCTCAACTTTAATACACCCAATACTCCCAGAAACTGGGAAGCTCAAGGCAATAAAGTACCTTTGTAGCAACCACTAACAGAACTGTTGAAGTGATTTTTCAGCACAGTTTATTACATCAGCAAACTGTCAGTGCCCTCCATTAGATCCTAGGCACAAGCCAATGTTAGTGTAAAAATAGTGTCAACATTTGTGATGATATTATGGCTCTCATAATGAATCAAGTTTCATTTAAATCTTACTGCTTTATAATAATGGTATTCTGTAAAAATCTGCTTACTTTTCTCAGAAAAAATATTTTTCCAATTACAATCTAAAGCAATAAATTAAACCCAGATATTGCCTTAGAAGCTGAAAGACCCAGGAGACAAAGCTCTTTTTTAAATTTAGGAACTTCTGGTATTTCAATTCAACCTTTTCAAGTTTACAATATTATAGCACAAACTTTGCTAACATCACTGGTTTGCCATAGGGCCAGAATTGGTAATAAAAATAAAAACCAACAAATCAGTAATGATTCATCCTGCAATATAGATTTGTATATGTTATAATCACATTAAACAGCATTTAAAAAACAACTTCATATATTTCAGGCTACACTCATCTTCTTGTAGATTAAAACCAAGTGCTGCATTTCTGTATAAATACTAAAATTAAAATTAACTGTAATAGTTCAGAAATTGCTTACAAAGCATCTTTAAGAAGAAAATTGTTTTGTAAGCTGCAACTTTTGCAAAGGAGTCCTACAGTGGCTGGAGCCTTGAATGCAAATTCCAGCCTACTGCCTACCTCAGAAAAGAAAACACAAGCATGCACACTGGATGTCTGAAACTTTTTGATGCGCAGAGGACATTTCCTTTGGAAAGGGTGTTGAGTTCACAGGCAAAAGGAAGTGATTCAAAGGACAGGAAAAATAAGAATTAAATTAGGTATGAATCCTCATATTAGTGTGGGAAAAAAGATTTCTTTTTGTTCACATACAGCAAGCACTGAAAAAAAAAGTGGCATTTACAGGTTTTATTAATGACACCAACCACAAATTGGAGAAAGAAGAAAACTTTAATACTGGCCAAATAATTTTTAATTCATTATTTTAAAATTATTGTTACCTTGAGAAGATAACAGAGAGAATTTCAATTCTGGTACATTATCCATATACACACTCTGACTATAAAATGAAGCAAAATCTAAACTTAGTTTTATCTTATTTTGACAGCCCTAAAGGATTTGTTAAGTGGTTTAGGAATTCTGAAAAGCTGGGCATCAAGTGGCAAAAATTCTGAAAGGTGCTTTTCCATGTTTTGTCTGTTTGCTCAGGAAAACAAAGAACTGTTGTAAAGTGGTAATTTCAGACTTGTGCTGTTTTAAAAAAACAGAGCAACACCTCTAATTTTTGTTCTCAGACTGAGCTTGTCATTTGCCTTTTACTTAGTTGTGGCATTACATCTGCCACAGGTTTCATGTCATAAAGGGATTTACTAAAGAGAAAGGCCAGCACACCCCAAAATGTGTCACTTCTCCTCTCACCAAGAAAAATGGAAGGCAACAATGTAGTGCCTAATAATTATAAAAGCCAGCATTCTTAGAACCACAAACACAGGGGGGGAAATCAGATCTCTCTTTTGCATTTCCTCCTTTCTATGTGTCAAATCTTGCTCTGGAAACCAGTTTCACATCCTTCCCTGTGAAACTGCTCTGCTCAGTGAATGTGAATACAGCAAGTGCTGAAGATGAACTATGTATTAGCTGAGCAGCAGCAGCATTCTTCACTAAGGAAAGTTTGCTGTTAAATAACTTTCCTGAAAGGACCAGGCAAATCCTGAGCCCTGCTATTACTAGGAAACAAAAAAAAAGTTAATTTTTCAGATGAGAAACTTTTAATTTTTCCACCACCCAAAAGCATTGTAGCACTGTAGCAATTCAAATGATTGCTTTGCTCGACTTAACACACAATGCATCAACACTGGCAACGTCCCACCTCCAGAGACAATTCTAGGAACAGCTGTGTTAAGCAAAGTGGGCCAGCTGGTCTTTGTGTGGAAGGCAGACACATCCATATAAAGGAGGAGGAAGAGGAGGAGGAATAGCTGACAACAAAATGTGTTTCAAATCATAGCATTTGGGTGATGCTAGAAAGTCCTCTCATGTTGCCCAGCAAAGCAGCTCCTCCACCCTGTGCACATGAAAAGCTTGGAACACTCAAATTCAAACCTCTCAGCTCCTGGCAAAAAAAAGCTGAAATAATGCAGGTTTTAAACTACCAAAATGGTTAAAACTTACCAAGAAAAGTTATAGTGCTTACAGTCTGATTACAGTCTGAAAGTGGAGGTAAGAAAGCTGGAACACTTTTTTTTTTCCCATATAGATAGCAGGAGTGTCTCATACAGCTTCCAGTGAAAGCCCTGAGAGAACCCCCAGTGGCCTGAAATGGCACAGGACTGAGCACTTTTTGGACAGCCATGCCGCAGGTGATGAAATGTGAAGTGCAAAAAAGCAGACAACAGAATAATCCAGTGTATCAAAAACAGAGGCACATGCAGCTGGAGTGAAACTAGTGATGAATGCAACCAGCACAGCACCATGTACACAGAGCCTGACAGCATTTTAATGTAGGTAAAGAATACAAAACTCATATTTATTTTAAATACTTAATTGAATCATAACTAGAAACTTCTTGGTCTTGAAGTCAGTTCTCACCTGTAAACTTCTGTCCTTTTGATTTCAAATTCTAGCTTTGGCAACATTTGGAAGTTTTAGTCTTAGGCTATCTAAGCAATATATGACATTATAACATTCACTGGCAATTCCTATCCAGCAAAATCAACCCTCAGATGATACTGTGAAAATCAGACAACCATGCAAAACAACAGAACAGATAAGACTGAGGGGCCAATGCTCATCTCTGGCTTTTGTAATTCTCTACAAAATCCCCCTTTCATACAAACAACTCCACAATAGGGTTACATTCAGACCTGAACATTGCAGCCAGTAATCATGTTAGTGCTGTGGTGTTACTTTACAGATACTGCATCTTTCATCTGTCCTCTGGTACATGGAACACACACTAAAAATAGAATGAGAACATATTTTTCATGCTTCAGTGGCATTCATTGCAACTCAGGAGAAACTAGTATCTAAAACAACTCATTTTTTCTAAAACACAACAAAGTATTTGTGCCATATTTATAACTGATGCATATTCCTTAATGTCTAAATGTTCCAAAAATTACGTCACGCAAGAAACTACACTTTAGTTGACAGAACAGAACAAATTACAGCAGGTGAGCAACACTGCCAGTTCTAAGAGTTGAACTATAGCCTCAGTTCTCATTTATTTTTATGTTTTGGCGTTTTCTTATTCATTAGAAACATCATCGGAAGCTTTTCAATTTTTTGCCCTGAAATTACATATTAGGAACTAGTCTGTTAAATGGAAACAAGGACTCTTCCAAAAACTTTTGATAGCAAAAGCTTTAAGAAACATTTTAGATACTTAAATACAATTAAATTCACAGCAAAACTAAGTTTCAAAACAGGGCAAGACTCTGTATTAAAATAACAGAGCAATTCTACTGATATAGAAAAGCAAAAATTGTGCCGATAGAATGCCTATGCTTATTATTTATTTAGCTGATCTTCAGGGAGAGTCTTTCAGACTCTGCCAAATCAGAATACAATAATACAATCAGCACCCACAAGAACTGGCATGGGAAGAAAAGTAATGCAGTTAATGTCATACAGAGGGCATCCAAGCTCAGAATGTCTTTTTAATGCTTTGCACAAGTATGAAGAAGAAAAATATTGTATGATTGGAAACACCTGAAAATAACCTCTCTCAGAAGATAGCATAATTTGTGAATTTTTCGGTTTTTTTTTTTTTTTTTTTTTTTTTTTACAGTTGGCTGTTTAGGGAAGGAAGGAAATAAAGAACTAATCCTCAAAGAACTCTTCTTGAAATATTGAATTGCAGAAGTTAGGAAACATATAATTCACAGTAAACAGTGCATGCCTAGGCTTATAAATTGCTTAATATTTTCCATGACAAAGCTTTGCTTTCGGTCCTTTTTAACTTTGCCAGTCTGTGCTTCAGGGTGTTGGGTTTTGTTTCTTTCTTTTTTCTTTTTAAGAGATTTAATTAAAACCAATTCAAGTAATTTTGAGACTGTATTGGAGAACTTATTTTTCTGGCCACTGTTAACATCCTCTCATGCCAAATTAAGAAGCCTTACTGCTTTCAAGCACCAAATCAGAAATTTGTCAGATGGGTGAAGCTGTCTGGAAGTAACTTCTCTTAGCCTCATGAAATGCTGCTCGTTCCAAAGCGAAGTGATTGGCAGCGAGCTGGTCAGAGTCACAAGGGAGATGTTTGGTCTCAGGTGAGCCTGTTGCCACTGCCTTCATTGTCAGCACACAGAGGGGAAAAGTACTTTCCCAGCCCCTTTCCCCTGATCTGTCAGAAGCCATCTTCAGGAGAGGAATTGCAGCCCAGAAGCGCCAGTTTCTCTCCACTGCCTTTGAGGGGAGTCCAAGCAACTGCAGCCACCCACACTGAAGGTGTTCAGTGCCGTGACACCCCTTCCACAGAGGCTCACAGCTCTGCTTTGAAGGATTTCATTAATCACTAAGGCATTCCAGTCAAGAATTATATAATCTCAGCAGACGTTTCACTGGACATGTTCCCACCAGTTAACCAACAAAACGGCCAATGGAGAAGGACTATAGATCTTTCTCATCAGAACTTTACTCACATTCTCTCTACGTGTGAGAGAAGAAGGACTGTCACAATTCAAACGCTCACCTAAGATTTCCAGGGATCTCTCAAACCCCTAACTCTTGCCTGAGTTTTCCATAAATTGGAGGTCATTTGTGAGTCCCAGTTTACAATGTTGTTTGTTTTGGCACTCACTATTATACAGCTGGGGATGACTGCTCTTTAAGAGGTGTTTGTGCATGTACTATCTCAGCCCAGGGTCTTTTCTCTTACTCATATAACCTGACTGTTTAATTACATTGAAGCATTGACTATAACCTCCCTGCCTATGGATGAAGTTTACAAATTAGTTAAATTTTCAGCAAAAATACCTTCAAGACAAATATAAGCATTGTATTTCCCTGCAAGACAAAGTCATTAATATAAAAGCTAGTAATAGACTTAGCCTTCTAGTTTATTTATTTATTTTTCCTTTCATACCATAGCTTGTGAGGTCCCAGAAACAACACAAGTCTGAGGGAGTTAACTCACACTACTTTGAGAGGTCAAAGTCAAAAAGATAATGTCCACACACACTGTCTCTGGAAACTCACAGCACAGACACCTTTACACAGCCTCGCTTTTTTGAGGAAGGATTGTAAAAATTTATCCATTCTGGGACCAGAGTCACAGATCTTTAATTACCAACCACAATCATATCAGACGGATCCTGCCAAGACCTACAAATGAATTTAAAAAGTTGTGACATGCAAAAGAGATTGATATTTATATAATTTCTTTGTAAAATTATACTGTTCAAGATCCCAGGTTAGGAACTGAGAGAGACCTCATTTCTTGCATCTCAGCCTTTTCAGTGGCCTCATGGCTCAGGCAATGAATGCTTATGGCTACCTGCATCTTCAACCTCTTTCACATGATCCACTGTCTCTGAGTCTCTCTCTCATTCTCCTGTTCTCTGCTTATCCATCAACCTATCTTTAACTTGGCAATTTCTGGCTAAGTCAGTGCTAGCACAGTAGCAGATGGAAGCTCTGCCACTGTAGCTAATCAGTCCTGTGAGTGGTATCAGCTACCAGCTTCACACTATTGTCCTGGAAAAGTACTTGAAGAAACTGTTAAACTTAACAACAATTGAAAGAAACAACAGCTAAAAACTTAATTTCAGGACAACTCACTTTTTACATATTGTGTAACAAAAGACAATTGCATCTGTAAATTAAAAATCCAATTCTGTAAATAGTGAAAAAGACTCTAGGTTGAGATGGTACATGTCTCTTTTAATCATGCCCACTGAATTATAATCATACTTCATGAGTACCAAAAAGTACTTACATTTAAAATTACTGTTATCTAAACCTTCTAACCAGCACTCATCTCAAGTAAAATGAGAAAAAAAAGTCAAATTAAAGCAATTTGCTGTTTCAGGTTGACATCAATCACTTGACCATGTACAATGTAAAAAGCCAAAACTATTAATCATTACAAGTTCCAGTGTAAATAATCCTTTCTTTATATATACTCTATCACAGACTGATAGATAAGATAGGTAGTGATGCTGGCTACCTAACTATTGTTAAAATACACTGAAGAATCTTAACATTCTAATAAATTTTTTTAAACACAGCTATGCAGGTTTTGGGTGAGATAGAATAAATTTTATTTTTCTTTTTTTTTCTTTCATTGCCATTTTAAACCCTATGGTCTGGTCCAAAGGGAGCAGGGCTGTAGATTTTAACAGATACACCTTGACATGGCTGCAACCATGATTTGAGTTGCATGTCATAAAAACTGCATATAGCAGTTTTTATAGCAGTATATAGAAGGAACTACTGGATGAGACACCTTCAAAAAACAGTGCAAGTGCAGCAGTGGCCCAACCTGAGCTGGGCCTTGGTGTCAAACAACACAACACAAGCAGCTTTTGCCTTACAAGAAACTGTCCTTTTCTCAACCCACAAACTGTTTCACTTTCCAGTTCTCTCTCCAAGCCTGCTGGCGAGGGAGGGAGTGAGTGAGAGGTGTTTAGCTGCCTGCTGGGATTACCCCATGAGAACAGCTCATGGCAGACCAGTGAGTGTGGGGTACCTGGAGAACAGAGCAGTTCCCATCAGCGCCAGTGGCTGCTGAGTTAAGCAATGACACCATGACAACATTGCAGGAATAAAAAGGGCATTAGCATGGCTTAAGCAGCTGAATGCTTGCCTGTGGAACTGAATTCCATACCTGCTTCTTCCTACCCTACAGCTGCTGTGTGATGCTAGCCTAGTCACATAAACTGGGATTTCAGAGATCGGCTTGTTCACCATGCAGTTATTAAGATTGTGAGTTTCAGAAGGCAAAAACATGCCCCACTAAAACAGAAACAGTGACTTCGAAAAACAGAGCCTTCATTTCAAAGGTACTTGGTAACAAACCAAATGCTGTCAGAGAGGAGAAAATTCCTAATATTTTACCTAAGCAATTCACTTGTATCATCCTATTGGACCTTGGTACGACTTAGAACTTGAATAGTCTCTGATTCAGCATCTGCAGTCTTCCACCTGCAAAACAGCTAAGCATCTACAGAACAATCAGTATGCCTGATTCATACCTCAAAAAGACAGGTATTTCTATTTTTCATTCAACCTTTATATACAAATGAATAGTAAAGAAGCAGCATTTTAAACTTCTCAAAGAGTATTTAAATAATTCACATTTGTCTCCTTTTTTTGTTCACAGATGTAGACAAATGAAGATTCCAGAAGTTGCTCATTTCTTGTTTTAAATCTAAGTATCCAGAACACTTAAGAAAAACTGTGACTCATCTGTCACAGATGATCTGAAGACACCTGTTCAATAATTTTCATTGTTTATATACTCTCAGTATACTAGAAATTTTGATACAAATGCTAGACAGACATAAGGAGTAACTGCCCCACATCATACATCATTTTCACTATGCCGAGTCATTAAGAATAACACTATTTCCTAATTTTTTTTCTGTGAGCCAAAGAACCTACTAATTCTGCAGGACATTTTTCTGCCCTATTTAGTATCAGAGAAGAAAAGAAACAGCAGAGTAAATTAAAAGCAGGCAGTTCACACTTGCCTGCTGCACTAGCAGTGTGCCAAGGCTCACACGAAACCATTTCCACTGCAGTGCACTAGAGTGGAGCCAGTCAATTGAGAGCACACAGAAAAAACACCCCAAGCCTGAACCTAATTTGAACCTTGCCTGTAATTGGAGGGGGGGGATGGGTGTGTGGAATGAGAAAGGTGAACTTTATTTAACTTCTCCTGCACCTCTGCACTTCCTACACTGGGTCATCAAAGGCAATCAAAGGGAATGAAGTACAAAAAAAAAAAAAAAAAAAAAAGAGGTTACATAAGTGGATAACCTGGCCTAAGTGAAATTAAAGAGAATATGAAATTCAACAAGGAACACTGTCCCTTTCTCCCCAGCTGCAGTCAAATCAATTTTTAGGCCAAGGAGGTTAGATAAGCTTCAACCTTTAAGACATTTATCCAAACTAAACCATTTGAGAATCACACATCATTTAATGTTGAATACCTTGGCTGGGGAACATAAAAAATCTGCTAAATCTACACATCTCCCACAGGTCATACATTGGCCAACAACATATATTAAAAAAAATTGGAGAAGTAAAATTATACTGATCTTTATCCTCTTTTCAAAGAAATATAATCAAAGAAAAGTAATCAAAATAAAAGGAACTACAATAGAAAAAAAATTTCAGTACACTAAAGCTCATAAGTCTGGGTTAAACTAAGACCTTATTCCTTTCTTTATTTAAAAATACAGCATATAAAAAGAGTGAGACTTTCTTAGTCTGAATCTCTTATTCTTTCCCAAATACGTTTCTTAAAAACAAATATCAAGAGACATCTCCATCATTAGCACTGGGAACTTTTATGTACCAAACTGAGGTATCCCACCTCATAACAATATTAGCGATTTCCTCTTTACATTGATGGATTCCCATACTGTCATGTAGGACCCACATAAAACACAGTAAGTTATGCACAGAAAATAAGTTATCTGAGGAAAGGCAGTATTATTAAAGTGCAAATACAGATAAAGTTTACATAAAGCCAGGGCATCATCTGTGAGCCAAGAGACTTGCACTCACATACAGATACTGAGTCCTTGATACAATACTCCGGATGCTGGGCAGATGTGGATTCACTCTGCTATTTTTATCTTTCCTGTAAACAGTACAAGCTTTATGTGCCAGTCTAAAAGACTGCATGTGCTACTGAAAAAATCCTCATGTACCAGTCAATGCTGTAATTTAAAAAATTGGAAGCTACCATTAAAAAATGAGAGAAATCAATTTCAAGACACTATGTAGAGATCAATAAAATCTAGAATTTTAGTAGAAGCTGGTCTTTCTTGAGTCATAGCCATTATCTAATTAGTCTTTAACTATTCTATAAATACAGCACACTTCCAGCATGTAGACAGAGAATATTAAGCACAAACACAGACTGTTATTACAGGGGAACCCACTCCCTAAGATCTCTATAGAATAAGAGGAATATTTAGTACTTCCAAATGGTGATTCAGATAAAAGGAATCACATGAAATTGTGATTTTGCAACAAACCTCTAAACATGGTCTCCAGCATCACCTCAAAAACATGGAATGGTTTAGGTTGGAAGGGACCTTAAAGGTCATCTAGTTTCAACTCCTCTGACATGGGCAGACACATCTTCCACTAGTCTAGTTTCCTCAAGGCCTCGTCCAACCTGGCCCTGAACGCTTCCAGAGATGGGGCACCCACAACATCTCTGGGCAGCCTGTGCCAGAGTCTCACCACCCTCACAGTAAAGAATTTCTTCCTTATATCAAATCTAAGCCGGCCTCGTTTTAGGTTAAAGCCTTTCCTCTTGCTTATCTACAAGCCTTTGTAAAAGGTCCCTCTTCAGCTCTCCTGTAGCCCTCTTTAGGCACTGCAAGGTGCTATAAAGTCTCCCCAGAACCTCTGTTCTCCAAGCTAAACAGCCCCAACCCTCTCAATCTGTCTTCATGGCTCCAGCCCTCTGATCATCTTCACAGCCTCCTCTGGGTTCGCTTCAACAGGTCCACATCCCTCCTCTGTTGGGACCCCCAGAGCTGCAGGGATTCTCATCATAGCAGAGGGAGAGAATCCCCTCCCTTTCCCTGCTGGCCACACTGCTTTGGATGAACTCCAGGGCGCACTTGGCTCTCTGGGGTGCTGGGCCATGTCAAGTTTCTCATTCACCAACATCCCCAGGCTAACCTGTACTTTGTCATGGTAAGAGGATGCAAGAAAGTTTAGCTTTAAAATGCTAAATTCTGAATATTCATCTTTAAAAACGTCCTAAACACCCAAAATTCTGGAAATTAATGTGTTAGTCTTCTCAGAATTTGTATTATACCATCACAGAGGCACTACTGCAAAACTAGGAATCTAAAGAGGCATTAAAGGGTTAAAAAAATCCAAAAAATAATCAAGCATTCTTTTTTGACTTGATCACAAGCCAGAAAGTCAAAGCCGTGTCTGGTTTTCCCAAAGCGAAACAAAGACTTACCTAATTTTGTCACTATAATAAGCAAAAAGCTAAGTTTATCAATTCCACAATTTAATTATCATGAAATCACAAAATCCATCTTAACCATTTTCAGACTTCATTCTGATTTGAATGCTTTCTCCAGCTGACAGCAACCCATAACTTGTCAGTTATCTTACGCCCCATAAACAGCAGTAGTAAAAACAAGCACAGTGCCTGGCTTTGAGCTTGGTAATCATGTCCTCTTTTCAAACTGGGTTTAAAAAGACTGAAGCATACCAAACGTCCACTAGCAAAGAAAATATCTGAAACAAGTATCTCGGTTCCAGAGAAGGCAGAGCTGATGCTGATAAAAGCTGACAGTTACTGTTGCTGCACAGAGAAGCTCTGCTAAGTAAGGCAGCCCAGTACCCAACTGTAACACCATTGTAAACATTAGCTTTTCTCCTGCAAATTTTTATTAACTACTAAGATTAACACAACTGTGATGACTGGTCTAGCACTGTTAGAAAGCAACACACAGACAGAATACAGCCTTGTACTGTTCTCATTTACCAGTCCTCAACCCCAGTTCCACCTTGTCACTCTCCAAGCACAGGCAAAACTAACAACGAATGTCTCCCTCAACACACAAATTAGCAGAAAGAAATTCTTTTCTTCAGCTTCTGTGAGTGAAAGGCAGCAACAGTAGAGTTAATGCAGCTAATCTTCAGCTGAGTGAAATTATTATGGGCAGATATTTTTCTGCAATAGAAAAAACCTGCAGCTTTTTTGTGACTAAGGCAAGGACACTTGATTCAGCACAATTTCTTGTAGCTGATCTAGCTACTAAATACTTGTAAAAAATTTAAAGGGAAGAAGGGAGAAAGGACAGCAATCAAGTGGCAAATAATTCACTACCCCAAGTTTAAAAAAGTAACTTCCCTGTTATTTTCCCCACAATCAGTTTCATAGATTCTACCACTGGTTTTGACTTTGATGCCTGGAGGCATCAAAGTACCATTATTCATGGAAAGCACTGCCAGCACCAGCAGGAAACTAAAGAATTTTAGAGAAAGCTCATTATCACGCTGATTTACATGGAAGTTTGTTTGTTTTCCAGAACTACTGCATTTTTGGCATACACTTCAGAAGCTTGAGAAATCATGTAATAAACATCTATCATGTGATAAACACTTTTGAAATTGTTGAGAGGCCCTTGACCACCCGTGGTTGAGCTACTGTTCTGTGCATGAAGGGTTGTTTTACTGAACAGAAAAAAAACCCACAAAATGCAAAGAATCCAGACATATTTCCCTCCATAATAATACACACACAAAAAAATATTATATTAAAACAGAGTTAAAAAGCACTTCAAGATTCTTCTCCTTGTGTTTTGCTTTAAGGAGATATTGAAGACTTTTTAAACAGAATTTAGCCATAAAAGCAGTATATACTACAATAGACAGAGCTATAAGTTCTGCTGTGATAAACTGGAGTACTTCCCTTACTGCTGGATTTAGCTGTACCATCCCACATCAGCAGAAGGCCGGGGATGTAGTCCTAACAGTGCCATTACTGTTTCATTACATTTCAGATTTCCGCCTGTCATCAGAGCCCACTGCAGTTAAAGAAAGACTATGCTAACCAAGGCTGGGATCATATGCCTTCAATGTAATAAAAGCTGGGGTACACATTTTAAAGTCGTGAATCCCACTGGGCTTTGCGCTCCAAGACGTAATAGCTGTTGAACTACTGACTTAGACAAAACTTTAAATGCTCTGAAGTATTACCAAAGAATATCTGAGAAGTTTCAATTCCACCACCCTGAACACCACAGCAGAATCACTGACCTCATCAGGCTGAGTACTATGAAGGATAAAAAAAGCATGAGTGGTTTACCATAACACAGTGATCCAGAACTTGTGTCAGAATTCATGTCTTCTCCTTGCAGAGAACAGTGATGCAATTTTTGCTCCTGGCACGTTTCTACAACCAGCCCAACCTCCCAGGAATAGGTGAAGATATTTGCAGCACTTCTGAACGAAGACAGGTCGGGTGAAATTCTACTGTGAGACACGTTTGACCCACTGGCTGCTCGTTGAATCCCCCTGACCTCAGCCGACACAGACGCTACGCTGTTTATATCCAGCTTGTGCCAGGGGGCAGGACAAAGCAACAGCTGCAAGCCCTCTCTTGGCTCAGCCTCAGGCACCCTTGCTGCTGTTCAAAGGTAGCCTGAGGCTAAAGCAATTCATAGCCCTGCTGCTGAAGTGCATGGCAACCAGAGCCTACTGCGTGCACAGATTTCACCTGCAAGTGCCAAACCACATTGAGGCCCTCCTGAGAAAGACCCTACATGCATCCTTGCTGCCAAATGTTAGCCACATAACACCCTTGCAGCTGGTCCTCCACATGCATGGAAGTAGCAGCATGCCCTGAGTATCTCCAGAACACAGGTTTGCAGTCAGAGTTTGAATTTGAGATGATGCTGACAAAAGATGGTTGGGCCATTGCATGTGACCTCTCCACACAGCCCCACACCCTCTCCCTTCCTGCAATCCCTGATGGCAATGAGGTTTGTTCCTAGGAATGGAACACCAGGTGAGTATTGCAGGAGTGTCTGAATGCACTCCTTAATGCACTCCAGAGATGAGGAAGCCAAGATATTCAGGACTGACTTTGGTGCACGTTGGCCTGCAGAAGGGTATAAAATGCTGGCAGAGACTATGCCAGCTGGTCTCCTGGTGTTGCAAGCAGCTTCCAGGTGGAGCCCCCTCCCAGCATGGAAGCCTGCAGCCTAAAGATAGGAAACACTGACTTTATGATAGTGAGTGAAAAACACTAAGATCCAGTAACATGTGGAGATAAAATCCAAAAGCAGCTACATGGGTGCTTTGTTGCTTTGGAGGTGAACTCTCCAAGGCTAAAGACTGTTGACTTGTACTTTTCTAGCCAAACCTGCTTATATTATAAGCCTTTAGGCATAAACTGTTGACAAAATCTGAGACTAAGTGGACCTAGCCACACCTAAACTCCTACTTTAGAAAGCAAGGCGGTCTCACTGAAGCTCATAACTGGAGAGACCATGACCCTATTGCACTATTATCTGTCTTAATATATGATAGTTATTTACATATTGCATTACAGAAGTATTTAGACATTGAATTAGCAATAAATCAAATAATATTCATGCACATAATCACTGTATCCTACTTCTTGTTCCTGGCCAAGGGCCTTCTCTTGTCTTCTCTGACACAAGTCCATCTTGAGGAAACCAAAACATCTTGAGTTCTCAACTAGGTTTTGCACAAGTCCTTACAAGCCAGAAGAGCTTGACCTCAAGGCAAACCAGGAATATTACTTACCTTTTAACAAGCATGTGCAAGTGTAATTTAACAATTAAAAAAGCAATGTATGCTTACACTGATAAAAGAAGAGCATGACTACAGAACATAATATGAGCTACCACATATCTACCTTAGTTTGCCTATTTTATGAAGGATGGAAATGAAAGCGATGTAATTAACCCACATAAGCAAACACTTCCTTTATTTTTGTTTAACCTAATTTTGAGACTGCAGGTCTAACAGAAACAATTCTTACACCTACGAAGAACATGCTACACACAGCAACTTAGGGACTACATGAAAAATACATTTGCATATAATTCTTTAAAATAAATAAATAAATAAAAGGACCTTTCAAATTTGCAGACTGGTATGTATAGCCAGCACAGTTCTTTCCTCCTATCAGAAGAACATTCACTGATATGAAGAATTCCAGAAAAGTGTTGCAAGCTTTATTTTAAAAAAATTAATTAAACAATATTAAAAACAAACAACCAAAACTCACTTTAACTGCAGCATTTTCAAGAGCCATGTGACAATAATTGGTCTTCAGAACTAAGGCAGTTCAATAGATGCAGTTGTGCCTCTCTTCAGAATAATCTTACACGTTCAAATTTTTGACGTAATTTGTAATGGATGTAAAAGCTTCTAAGTCTATTCAGTGAGACTCAATATGACTTATAATCACACGGTGAGCAATATTACTTGCAGAGTAAGTTTAAAAAACCCCAGAAACTCACCGTTTGTGTTGTGTTTCATCCAGAACATGAGGTTTGAAACCGTCTAAGGAAGATGAAGGTGCATGAATTACAGAATCAATCAATCAATCAATCACAGAATTCATTAACTAGGTTGGAAAAGACCTCTGAGATCATCAATCTAACTGTGTCCTGTACTTCATCAAAAGCAGCATGGCTTGCAAGTCGAGGGAGGGGATTCTCCCCCTCTACTCTGCTTTTGTGAGACCCCACCTGGAATGCTGCATCCAGCTCTGGGGTTTCCAGCATAAGAAAGGTGGGGACCTGTTTGAGAGGTTCAAGAGGAGGAATATGAAGATGAACAGAGGGCTGGAACACATCTCCCAGGAAGATGGGGCTGTTTCACCTGGAGAAGAAAATGCTCTGGTAAGATCTTATAGCACCTTGCAGTACCTAAAGGGGGCTTCAAGAAAACATGAGAGGGACCTTTTACAAAGGCCTGTAGTGAATGGCTTTAAGATGAAAGAGGGCTGATTTAGATTACTGTGAGGATAGTTAGACACAAACAGATTACCAAGAGAGGTTGTGGATACCCCATCCCTGGAATATTCAAAGCCAGTCTGGACAGGGCTTTGAGCAACCTGGTTTAGTGAAAGGTGTCCCTGTCCATGTCAGAGGGGTCAAAACTGGATGATCTTTAAGGTCCCTGCCAACCTAAACTGTTTCATGACAGTAACATATAGACCTTATGGTTGTTACTGTCATTTAAAACCAGCCTCACACACTTGGATATAAAAGGACTACAACACTGGTATATTAAAGGGCTTTGTTATCAGAATATTTGGTTTGATGTCACAATGCAGAGCTTTGCTGAAGACACCTGAAGTTGCTCTAGATGTGCAGCACCACACAGAGATAAAAGACCAGGTCCCAACAGCTCTGCTGTTTTAATAAAGCAGCACAGTACACAGCCCAGCCTCTCATCCACCACCTTCCTGTTCTGAAGATGGTTGGTTTGTTCCTCTTTGTACTTTTGTATTCTGTGGTATATATCTATATATCTTTAGATTTAAAGCAAATACCCCCCTAGCCATTGAGTGACCTGTGTGGGAGAAGAAAGGAAAGAAAAGATTTTAAGTATTCCTCAGAAAAAGAGCAAACCCTGCCTGCTGAAGTAAGCATCAGACCACTAACCCTTAACTCCACCACTGCCCACTGTCACACCCAGGGGCAAAGATAAACTGCAGCAGGAAGGTATGATGAAGTTTGTTTAAAAGTTATTGCCCTCACCTGTCATTCCTGTCAAAGACTTCACTCCCTGGAGCAGGATCAGCAAGGGAAGCCATGCCTCCAGCTAAGCTACACTGGTTACCACGACGTATATTATCCTAAAGCAGTGACAAGTGTTTATTGCACCTGATGCACTCAGCCTTCAGGCTGAAGAGGTTGAAGAATCCCTGCCAATTCTGAAGTGGGAACACTGGTCTTTTGAGGGCAGAGGGTTCCAGGGCAGGCAGCTGAGTCACAGGAAACAATGATTCCCCTGGCAGGTACCAGAGCCTAAAAATTAGGATTCAGCAAATATATTTCCTCCTACCCCTTTCACAGTGTAACATGAAGAAAAAGAGTTTCAGGGACAAGAAATTAGGGTTAAGAGTGGTTCAACAATGGTACAGAAGTAAGGAGGATCCGTGTTTCAGTCTCTCTTTGGGCTCACTCTCAAGTCTTGGCTCTGGATGAAGACGTGTGCAGAGACAGGTATTAGACCATGCATTTTGGAGCTGCCTTATCACACAGGATATTGATTAGAGAAGTTAATATATAGCAAAACAGCAGAAACAGACTTAAAAATATTCCCCTATACTCACAAATTATCTGACAGTTTCCTGGATTGTCAGAGGAATACTTACTTTTCTCAGGTCAGCATTTAGCTCTATTTCTCAGTATACCACTCACTCTCTAGCTTGTCTTCCTTTCAGCTGATTTTCATCCTGCTGACTGTATAATTTCTAAATGCTGTGGTCAAATGGTTAAAGAAGTATCCCAAGTCTAAAAACAGATTGCTGCACATCCCTCATGAGGGAAAAGTATGATCAGCTACAGAGACAGGATTTCATAAACCAAAATGGGAACACCCAAAACCTGTGTAACTGTACTTTGTACACTCCTTCACTTAACACTGTAGCCAAACCCTATTGCCTGGCACTTCAGGCACTAAGATTTGATAAATTTTTGAGCAGACAAGGAAAAGCTACATTTTTTCTATCTAACATCTGTTAGATAGACAACCTGTAACAACCTGCACCCTTCCTTGACTTTGTACAGGTCAAACATTTGACTTTGACATCATGTTTGCTTTCTTAGTGCATTCAGAACAGAAAGATCCTTTGCAGCTATGAATCATTCTACCTGTAACATCACTACAGCCAAGTCACACTCACCTTTTCGCTGTGTCTCCCAAACTGTTTATGAATGCACTATAGTGCCTATAGCTTGATTTTCTTCATGGGATAATTCTGAAGAATTCTAAAAATTCTCAGTTAGCTCCAAGGCTCACTGTTCCTAGGGAAAATTACTTTTATTTTCTGCAAAAAAGCTTCTCACTGTTGTGCCCGGTTTTAGTTTAAAAATATTACCTTTCTTTCTTCCCAGAGATACAGTCAATGTATGCAAGTATCCTTGTTTGTCCTCTATTAGGTAGGTATCATTGCCCATTTTTGGAAAACTACTTTGCTGACAGCTTGTTTCTAGCCCACACTGAACAAAGGAATCTTATTTTTCTTTTACCAAGTTCTTATTTCACAACTTTTCAGTTTACTCTCAAAAGTGCTGTAGTTCTCCTTTAGCAAAGCAAAATCTTCGAAAGCTGAGTGATTTCTTAAGATCAGGGTCACCCTGCATTACCTGCAGGTCTGCAATATCTAAATAAAAGCACAAGTCATGCTTGCATTCATGATAAGATTTCAAATGATGGGAAGTCAGTAATGACTACACTCAAGGAAAAAAACACATATACTCTGATTATGGAATTTAAGTGGGTTTGCAACACTTTTCTCAGTGCTCTACTGAAAAAACATCCACCAGAAAACCTGCCTGCAGACAGGAAAGAGGTTTCTGTTGAAGTTCTTTGTTGCACTCTGTCCTTAAAGTTTGCTGATTTTGTCACAAAAGGTACTTATAGATTCATACTAAGTAAGGTAAATAAACTACTTTGGAGGGGGCTGTCTAATGGCTTAGTAAAGGCTATAATTTCAGGCACGGTCAGGGAAAAAGGCTAATAGATAAAATTTTTAACAAAGAGCCATACTACTCACAATGAGATGGTCTTTTGGTCTTTGTTGCTCAGTCATTAAGCATTAATAGATGGTTAATAGACGGTTCCACTAGTAAACCAAGAGATGGCAACAGGCTAGCACCTCTTAGAGACCCCACCACTCGTTACAAAGCAAGAGGAATTGCTTTTCAAGGTTCTGCCCCTCAGCTACAGAAAGTAAAAATATACTGTAAGAGATATCTTCAGTGTGGGAAACACCTGCTTAATATCTTACCCAGGCAGCAATAAAACTCGTCGGATTTTTTTCTTTTTAAAGTAAACACATGGGAACTTCCTAAAATGAAGTTCATCATGACCCATAGGAGTGTTCACATTAAAGTTTATTCTTAATGGTGTTCTTCTTAAGAAGTGAATTGATGCCAGCAATCCCAGGCATACATTACACAAGCTAAGAAGTTGTCCCCATGGCTGATTTCAAATTGTTGGTACAGGAAAGAAATCCACAGAAAGACCATGTTTAAGTCTCATTTGGAAGAATTCCAGATTATGGACTATTCAATTACTTTTCAACTGAAAAAAAACTGGATATAACAGTGTTGAAGGTGTATCCAGTAAAAAACACCTTACTATGACAAAGTGGTATTAATCAGTGATAAAATTATCTTGGTCTGACAAGATGACTTGAATCAAAAGTCTGCAAAGTTAGGACACATTTCTAGAGAAGAGGCACTCACTTCAGAATGCAGTAATTTAAGAACCCCTTTTAAATAGCTGTTTCAGACTCTAAGTACAATG
The DNA here is from genome assembly GCF_031753505.1 of Anomalospiza imberbis. Taxonomy (NCBI): domain Eukaryota; kingdom Metazoa; phylum Chordata; class Aves; order Passeriformes; family Viduidae; genus Anomalospiza; species Anomalospiza imberbis. Next base: position 15,756,935 of record NC_089682.1, on the reverse strand, counting down.
CACAGCAGGTGTGTGTCTAATACATTAACAGCACTATTAGAAACAGAGGAATAATTTTGTGTTGATGAGTACATTATTCTTACCTTCAAAATGGCTATAAAAGAAATTGCTACGTGTGTTTGTGTACTAAGATACACAAAGAATACATTACAAACTTGTCAACCTTGCTAGCAGAGACATAACAAAAACCCCTGTCTGGGAAAAAAAAACTGACAAAAAAGGATGTGAGGTTCCTCAATATTTGGGTGACTTATTGGGATGAAATGTCACATGAGAATTTAGAATAAGACTAAAGTTTTAGGAAATATTCTTTAACACATCTCATGAGCAAAACAAAGTTCTTGTGAAAGATGGACTTAAAGAGTACTTTCCATCTTTAGAGTCTGTGAATTTCTGGCATTTCCTTATGCTGGCTCATACAGATAGGAGAAAAAAAAACTTTGTCTGCATGCCAGCAAAATGTCCACATACTCACCTTGATTAGTTTATAATACCTATTGGCTCAGAGGCTTCCAATATGTGCTCAAAAAGCTCACAATACTCTGCCATATGCCAAACCAGCCAGGTGTTCTTGAGTGGAGAAGGGACAGCAGCATTCTTTTGAACCATCAGACAGACACCAGTCACCAGATGGAACCTGAACAGGGTGGGCAATACCCACAAGTCGTCCTCAGGGCCCTTGTTCAGAGCAATACAGGATCACTTTGTTCACGTACGATTTCACTGTCCAGTCTGGAGTGAGAGTGGTGAACATGAAGCCCCCGGCCAAGCCACATCAGAGGCTGGCGTGTCTTCGCGCTGTGTCTCGCTCTAAGCTGCCCATCAGGCTGGGAGCTGGAAGAGGGCTCTTAGCAAAGCACCCCAGCAGGAGCTCGGCTATTCCTCAAGACTCGGTTGGTACTGTAGGATCCACAGTTCAGTTCTGCTGGGGCAGCGCACCGTGGCGACTCAATGAACTCCTGTAAGAGCCTTAACTTTTTTCTTTCACCTTCTCGTGCCCCCTGCGCTGGACGCATTTAATGAGGATCCCTTCGCACCCATCTCCCGGTCCCCACACCCCTTGCCAAGAGCCCCGCTCCCCCTCTTCCCCGAGCGCTCCCCGTCCCTGCCAGCCGTGTCCCTGCACGACCCGGGAAGGCGGCGCGGGGCAGGCTCGGGCCTGAGCCCCCGCCCCGCGTCCCGCCTCAGCCCGGCCCGCTCACCCGCGTCGTAGAAGGCGTCCAGCACCGCCGTCTCGCCGAAGTCCAGCTCGCCGAAGTTGACGGTGCTGAGCTGGGCTCCCTCGGCCTCGCAGGCCCGCAGCAGGCACTGCCGCGCCCCGGCCTCGGGGCTCCGCGCCCCGGCGCCCGCCTTGGGCGGGTCGTTCAGCACGTACACGGCCCGCAGGCAGCGCGGCCGCGGGGCTGCCGAGCCCACCTCCGCCGCCTCCGCCTCGGCCGGGCCCGCGGCCGCCAGCTCCGGCTCCGCGCCGGGGGGCGCCGGCTCCGCGGCCGCGCTGCCGCTCGCGGGGCTCTCCATAGCGGCGTCGGGGGATGAGGGGAGCGGGGGCTGCCGGCAGGTGCTCAGGCGGGGCCGCGTCCCATCGCGAACAGCTGGGCAAAGCCCGGCGAGGCGGCTCCCTCCCTCCTCGTGCCGGCCCTTCCGTCCGCGCTTCTCTCCGCTCCTGGGCGGGCGGGCACGGAGACGGGACGAGGCGTGTTGAAAGCGGCCGGCACGGAGCGGGGCTCGGCTCAGCAGGGCACCGCCCTCCCCGAACGAGAGGGCCCGGGGAGCCCAGCGCGGAGTCCGGCTCCACCCCGCCGCGCCTTCCCGGGACAATGCGCCCGCTCCCGTCCGCGACCTCGGCGGCTGTGAGAGGGAGCGGCGCCGTCGGGGCGATCGCGCCCCGTTTATCACTTGCCCTGCCCGCCCCTCGCCGGCAGCAGCGCCCCCGCGCACCGCCCGCGGCTCCGCTGCCGTGCCGCGAAAGCAGCTGCTGCCCGTTTGTCTTCCCTCTGCTCCATCGCAGCTTCTCCGCTACTGAATCCCCCATCCCGTCGTTTACACGACTTTGACCACATTTAGACTGTGTCAGAAGTTTCGGTAGTAGTTCATCCTTAACTTCCTTCTCTTTTCTTAGTAATCTCCCACGATCATGACAAAAATCAGCTTCTAGTAACTCTGTGGCAATTCCTGGCTTCTTTATAAGAACAAAATTACTTTTGATTTTTTTTTAACACGTTTTTCTTATTAGCTACACTGCCGATAGCAGCCTGGGGTTTGGCACTGCTACTGGTCCAGGCGCTGGTGCATGTGCCTGGATAACCTAATATCTCAGCCTTGTGCCCCAGCTGTCAAAAGTCACCCTACAGAGACCACAACCAACTAGAGATCAAGGGAACAGTGGAAAAGCACAGTCCTCCTGTAAATTTGTGTTTGAAATAGTAAACCTATCTGGAAAGCTTTTTGATTTTATTTTCCACTCATAGTGACAGTTGAGGTTTTAGACAAAGAGTCTTCACCTTTTGCTGCAGTGTGAAGACTATGTGGCTATCAATGATTTTACCCCATGCTGTAATCTTAGAAACAGACAACTGTTGAGGTTGGAAAAGACCTCTAATGTCATGGAGGCCAGCTGTTAAACCAGCACCACCACGTTCAGCACTAAACCATATCCCCAAGTGCCACACCCACACCGGGACACCTCCAGGGATGGTGACTCAACAACTACCCTGGGCAGCCTATTACAATGCCTCACCATCCTTTCAATGAAGTAATACAACAAAAGCCATAATCAAAGGCTTACAGCATGGTATTTTCCTCTCTAGGTGTCTGTCTGTTTGGGATTAAAATAGATTTGCTTATAGAATATGAGAAATGCAAAGGCTTAAGTTTAATTGTAACTCGCTTACAAGTTAGCACGAATAGGCCCTGCGCAAAGCACTATAGGTGAACTTGAAATGAGCTCCCTTTGTCAGCATGCTGGCTCAGCAGGGGAGGAAGCAGAGAAAGACTGGACACTTCCAGACGAGGGCTGAGACCTACGTACCCAGTAACACAAAAGAGGGTCTCAAGGCTGCACCAAGCTGAAAGATGAGTGGCTTTATGGCCTAATGGCCTGTCCACGTGGACATGGATAAAGAATCCAATGAGGTGTTGGAAGATCGTCGGCCAGAAATTTCTACTGGATCAAGAGGTGCACATAGGGCACGTGAAGATCTTGTGCACAGACTGTGAGGGTATGAAGGCATGGGGATTTCTTTATCCAGAGTCCCTGTCCAGCAGCTCAAGCTGAAATAAACCAAGTCTGCCTCAAACCCAGGGTCTGATCTCTGTGCCACCAGGGATTGTTAATAAGAATTGCAGTAGCCAGTATTTCTAAGAAACACTCCAACATGAGGATTAGCATAGTGCTGTGCAGTATTCATGTTTGCTTAGTGGCTCATAAGAATTTTAGAGAGAATGTGGATAAATAATTTAACAGGTAAACCTATTTCTCATTTTGGAGAGTTTGGGGCAAATAAACCTCTGGACTTGGTCCACAGGTTGGGAATGTGTATGTGCTTTTTTGACAGAAGCACTGGAATATGAGACTTTGGAGGAATGATGTGACCATCAGAGATCCCCTCCATTCCTGGCAGCTTTCCCCTTTAGGCAAGAGTAAGCTATTGTGTGACACACCAAGTCTATCAGCCTTCAATCCAGTAATGCACCACTTACCTGATATAATAGGAGAAAAATCAAAGTCTGCATTTAGAAGATCGTATGCACATTGAGCCTTCCATCAATAAAAAGCACTAGCACATAAATTTATGATCCTCCCCAATACCAATCCTACTTTGTACTTTTTGAATTATAAAGAAGTTTGTTTGAACAGCTGTTATTAAAACTGAAAAGCAAATGCTGTCAAAGTTAAGCGATTATTTGCACAGGAAAGCTTTTCTCTTATTCAAGATCATTTTCGGGCTTTTAGCAACTAACATGCAAAAAAACCAAATTGCAATTAAATGTGTTTAGAACAATATATGCATGGTGTGGTGCTTTCTGTAATCTTGAAAATTGTTTTAGTGTCAATTTTCAACAAATAGGCTGGGATTGCTTAGTGGGATGCCACTGAGGCATAGTAAATAAGCTTTTGTGCCTTCCAGAGATTATAAAAATTTAGGTTGTTCTAGGTCTAAGACATGTCTTCAGGTTTTATTTTGCAGATTTTATCATTTGTTACTTCTTTAAATTACCTGTTGAGAGGTCTGTCTCTTGGTCTTGAAACAGAGTGGCAGTTTCTTAGATGTTTTACATGATGATAAATAAGAAAATTATATTTTCCCCATTTCCTAATTTTGTCTTTCAAACAATATCCTCACTTTCCTTGGACATTTTTCCTAACCATCTATGATTGATTTTCAGTAGTTTAACCAGGTGCAACTTGTTCAGAGTTTGTATGCTTTCTTTCAAGCTAGACACAAGGACCATTTTTAAATGAAGAAGGTCCATTTTACAGGCTGTGACTGTCTTGAGAAACTGTGACTCAGTGCCTGACATTTCCAGTGAGAAACAGTATCTTCAGATTTTGCAAGTCACCTGAGTGAGAATAAATAGGAGATTCAGACTGTGGGGTATTTGAACTGTTTCTGTGCAAGCCAAAAAGTGTTAAATGTAGAAGAAAAAAAGGTAAGTCATGCAACACTCTTTCCTCTTGTTGGAAAAGTGTCCAAGAATAAGGTTATAGAAAGAGCCACTCTGCCCCTGGAGTTGCCTATTTATTTACAAGTCCAGGCTAGAAATTAATATTCAGCTTCCATATCACTTTCCAAGACTTTCTGCCTTTACATAGAACCCAGCCTAACAAAACCAAGACAATTTGTGAAGTCAACATTTGCTCTTGTACAGAACTGTAAAGATGATGGTACAATTTTCTCAGTCAGCACTTTGCACCTGTCAAATCCACTAAGTGCAGAATATTAATTACCACTTCTCAAAGAAAATAGATGTCCTTGAAACCACTTTTTTTTCCTTCATTTTGTAAATCCCTGAGTAGCATAACTGAGCTAAGGGAAGTGATTCCTTCTTTTTTTTTTTTTTTTCCCCAGGGCTAAACACTTTCAGTTCAAAATGTAAAGGTATATAAATTTCAAAATTTCAAACTGTAAATTTATATAAAGTTTGACTCCACAGGCAAATGTGCCACCTTTCCCCTAATGCATATACAGCTACAGCCTCCCTTTTTTTTTTTTTTTAAGAAAACACAGATTAGAACAATCATAAAGGTTAGTCTGCAATTTCATTGCTCTCTGACATTTTCACCTATAAAGAGACTCCTCCCATTTATGCAGAGTAAGGGAAAGCCAAGCTCTCTTGGCTCAGGTAAGTACAAATAAGCCAGAAGATGTCCAGGTCCATGGGGAGCCTGCAGATTTGAGCTGTTCCACTGAGGTGCAAATCCACCTGGCCATGTCCTGGCAGTATTTGCTGAAGGATGTCCACCAGCACAGTGTCCAGGGCATCCATCACACCTGCTGCAGAGGTGCCTAGGAGTCCATCCACAGGCACTTGGCATTGACCACCTCAGTTATGGGCACAGTCTTAGCCATGGCCACATCTCCCCTGCCCTTGTGTCCCAGAAGAGAGCCATAGCTCAGGCAAGCAGCAGCATCCTGGACAAGCTTCCCCAAGGAGCTCCATCAGGGTGACAACTGCCTTGCAGGAATATGCATCCTGAAAGCTTGGATTCTATACCCTAGATGTGAGATTTTTTTTCTGTATTGTGAATATCAGGCGTTAAGGAAAATATTTTGATGTCCAGATTGTTTCCTGTACCAACTTTCCACATGATAATGCAAGTTGTGGTGTTTAAACTATTCCAAGCAAACATTTTGTTAGTGGATTTTTGGTGTTACTGCTGCTAGTGTGCTACCCCATTTATTTTCATTCACAGTGAGCAGGTCTCCAGGTAACCCTACAGCTACTGTTGTCATGTGATGACAAGGAAATAGTTGATTTCTTTACTGAATAGGAACTTTTTTTTTTTCTGAAGTATGAATCCAGACAAAAGATGTTTTAATTTTCAAAGTCATTATGCAGAAACTTTACTAGCTATTCAATAAAATTCTGTGAATTCTCCCTACAAATAATTCTCCCTAATAAACTGCTTGGATTTGCTCAAAAGTCAGATTAAAAATACTAACTCTGTATAAATGGAATCTAAGCAACAGGGATAATTCTTGAAGCAAAACTTCATTAAGATGACTTAAAAATGCTACAATGCTTTAAAAGTTGACTTGCAGCAAAGCACATTTCTTTTGCAAGGGGAAAACTTGGACGTCTCAGTGTCATGTGAAGTCAAAATACCTTGGCCACCAGATCATCACTGGAACTGGGTTCAAAGATCTCGGGGATTCCTCTTGCTTTTACCTCAGTGGGCAGCGTGACACCTCACAAGCTCATTTGGCCTGATAAAGAATGAAGGCAAAGAAAGTGACTGCTAAGAATATTTAAGAATATCATCCCTAGCACAGCTTTCTGTTCAGACCCACCGTTTTTCACAGAGAAGCATGTTTGTTGCACAGAGCATCTGCTCCTCATCACCATTTGCAAGGGCAAATGAAGTGCAGAGTGACATCCCATGTTCCAGACAAGGTTAGTCAAAGGGGGATCGCTCTCTTTCTTTGCTCTCCGCCTGCCTTGGAGAACAACAACTTTATAGATATGCCTTGTGTGCTCACATGCACACAGAGCAGTGTGATCTATTCAGAATTGGCTTTGACTCCAAATTCCTAATCTTTAGTTTTCAGTACATCTGGCACCCTAATCAAAAATTCTTACTTTTGGATTTTGACTAGTTAAATGTCAAGACTTTGGGAGCAGGGATGACTAAGGAATGCAAGGTAGCAGTGAAAAAAGTATGCAGGCATTCTCAATAGCTTTCATAAAACCAGAATTCAGTTAGAGAGGAATGCCTGCATTTGAAATAATAAAATAAACCAAACCAATAGACCACCAGTAAATAACATAGCAAAGTGAAGGAAAAAAAACCCACTGAACTTTTCCTGAATCTCTGTCAAAGCAGAACTCACACTTTCTCTGTGTCTGATAGCTGGCATTTATTTCTATCAGACAGCTAGATCATATCAATGACACAAGACCTGGGCACATGCATTTATAAAATCTGGTTAAAAACTTTATTCTGATTTAGGTACCTATGGCTCTCTGGACTTTCCCACTCAGTTCATGAACTGAGGAGCAAACAGCCAGCTTAGAGCCAGAAGTTAACTCAAGTTCTCTAAAATACAGTTTTTAACCAATTATTCAAACAGAAAACCCCTTATCTCCAGTTTTCAACATATTTCAAATAACTTCTAGATTTTATATTTCAGATGGGAGAAAACCAAAGCCGGCCCCTATTCAGAAAGACCTCCCTTGGACCTTGAAATTTCTGCACCCTTATTAAGATGTCTAAAGTTAGAGAAAACCTCCAGAAAACCTGGGGAAAAAGAAAACTTTCAGCTTAGGAGGAGTCTTCATCTGACTGTCTATAAAATTCTGAGTATTTGTATTCAAGTACTAGATGTTAATAAATAACAATATAAGCCTTAGATTTCTCCATTCATACAGCATCTTGGCATGATGTTTTCTCCTCTGCAGTCCTCTCCAATTCAGCAGGTCCTGAAGGTGAGAAATACACATTTCACTAGGGAATAAGAAGCAGCTACTTACAAGCAGCAGCTTCAAAAGGTCTGGTTTAAAAGTTTGCTTGGGCACAAGATTAAATATTCTTACCAAGACTGATAAATTTTATTGTTTTCAGCTTGATCAAAGTATGTAGATTTCTTTATGTGTCATGGCTCAGTGTTTTTCATCTCACTTTAAGAAAATATTGTCACTTTTAGCTGTTCTCAAGTTTTTTCTCATTGAAGAAACATTCATGGTAAAGGCTACCTGACTATTAATTTTTATTCCAGTCAAGCATTTGTGTCTACTGATTAATAAAAGCCCAACAAAATTGTGTCTGTGGCAGGGAAGACAACCTGGTTACACTCCTATTGTAAAAACAATGGAGAGGACTAGAATATATTCATTTTTATTGACAATTAGCTGATTTTTATATTGCTGTAGATGCGAGATAAATGAGGATACATGGGGCTTAGAAGCCTGGCAAAAACAAAGCTGTCAGTGCTGTTTGAAAACATTTTAAATATTTGTAATCACAAGGGTTTTGCTGTTACCAGCTGGGACTGTGAACAGCAAAGGAGTCCTGAGGAGGCAAGAGCTACTTTAAAGAGACAAATAAAAAAACCCCAAAGTTACCTCTTATGTCAATATTCACTTTTGTAATAGGTACTAATGAAAGTTTCATATACTTAAGCAAATATGGAAATTTAGTAAAACTTCAGTAGGAATTCTTCAGTTGCACCTGCACTTCTCCTTGTTAAAGCAGTCAAGAAATTGCAACATTATTAAATATGAACTTGATATGTGAAGAGAGAAATTTACCAATGTCCAAAATAGGGGCTGTTTTGTTTTCTAGAAAGTACTATTAAGTAATTCACCTTCATGAAGTAGCAGTGTAAAAAGTCACGGGAGAAGCAGGCAGTAATGTGTAGGAGCACAGCTAAGGCACTTAGCGAGACAGGGAGCAACATCAGCCTCTCTTGAAATTTCTGGCAACTATTTTCTCAGCTTACATGATGCTCATGCTCTGAAGGTGTGAAGTCATTAGCATTGGGTCTGACTTTAATATTTGGCCTTGGCTAGGTGGAGTTCTCAATACTTTTAATGGTGGAATCCAAATGTGTGTAACACTCACAGTCTGGTCCTGAAGCTCTCCTGGTTACGCAGTGAGACCTATGTGTGATGCCAGACACTTTGTCTTCTCTGCTTTGTCAGCTTGCATTACATTTATTTTTTGCTAGAGCAGTGTCACATGCTTGAGAGTATTATTTGACTATGCCAAATAACATGTCACTCCTGTACAGTTAGAAAATTTAATGGCCAGACACATTGTCACTCAAAGGCAGTCCCTTTTCAGACATCTATCTGCCAGAATGATAGGAATCATTCCAGAAAAGTTTTATAATGCCATAAGCGAGACCTTCAGCCCATCACTGTGTCAAATCATATTTCTGTCAAAATGCCAAAGAGTTTCTTCCTGTACTTCACAGTAAAAAACAAGTTAAATAATAACCTGCTTCCTGTTCTAATCCAACACACCTAGAAATCACTGAGCATTCCTGACCTTTCTGTAGGAACCTTTGCTAATAACCTTGAAATGGAAACACCTACCTCTTCTTTTTATCAGGGAAATTCCAAGTAACAGCTATTTGAGGAAAAGAGTTGAGTTAGTGATAGCAGTAAGATTTCTGGAAGCAGCAGTAAAAGGTATCCTTTTTATTACTGCACAGCCTTGTTTCCTCTAGAAGTTTAAATCCAATTGTAAGACTGAATTATTTCAGTATTGCTCTGGAGATTTCTCAGCTATTCACACAGCAACAAAGAAGTAGAAAATCAGGTTAGTACTTTGGCACACACAGGCACATAGGACAAACATCAGATACTCTTTCTTGTATCCCCAGATGGAAAGACCAACACGTTGCAGATTTCCTTATGACACACACACTGCTGCAGCGTGAAACCAACCTGAGGAGAGTCCCATTAGCTTTCTGTTTAACAGAAAGAGGCACAGCAACATCTTGGTTCAGCCTACAAAATTACTCCAGGCATAGCCTGCAGAAGGCAACCAGCTTACCCGAGCAGCATCAGCACTTTTATTTAGGCAGAGGTTGTGGGCTGCATCCTTAAGCAGGCAGCTCCTCTTCTCTGTGTCACAGGGGTACTGGGACATAGATTTCTAGAGCAGGAAGGTGTCAGATTTGGGACAAGAGGAAGTTTAGAGTCTGAGACTGCTGCTTTTTATAATTATGCAGGGGAAGGCTGAGGAAGCATGAGGCCTGAGTCAGGGCACAGAGGTGAGTGAAAATGGGGATAGGAGAATTCAGGCTTACCCCAGACTTGCACCCAGCTGGAGAGAGCACAATGGTGACATCTGGGAGATCTGAATCAGCCTTATTGACTTTAATATACCTCAAATATCTCAATCAAGTCCAATATTGAAGCCTGTAGTTATTGCAGTAATGTGACATCCTTCTTGTGTTAAGAGCTCCCCAAGCACAGGTTACAGAGCTTACTTCTAAGGTGAGCAGGTTCTTCAGGTTAGAACATCAGTTTTCCATTCCCCTGAGATCAGTGCCACACCAGGCACAACTGTGTAATCATGGCACAAACAACCTGCACCTCCCACAAGAAACATGACAAACTTGAATGAGTAAGCTTTCTCCAGCCAGCACTGCTTTTGCTGGGGTCTCAAAATTTACATCATGTCTCCCCCTACCTAGTACTTTTATTTGCTAAAGAGCTGCATCTGTGCTTCCAACAGCAAATTTGGCTGAGCTCAGTAAATTTGGCTCTTGAATTCAGAGCAGCCAAATTATCTAGCAGTAGCAATTTCCATGCAGGTGCACCTTTTGTTCTACTTACCCTGCATTAGCTGTTGTTCTCTGTTTGGTGCTCTCTTCTAGGAGAAAGAGCATGGTGCACAGATTGTGTGATTGAGCTTTCTCCTTTACTTGCTGTGCCCCTTGCAATGAAAACCATCCCTAGAAGGGTGTAAACACAGGTAATAGGTCATTCTGTGGCAGGGACAGCTGCCCTGCTTAATTTTCATTAGCTCTAAGATAAGCCCAAGAAGTGCTTTCACAAAATCCCAATCTCTTCATTGCTGTTACCCGAGGAGGTGAAGAGCAGCCTGATGGGCCCTTTTGCTAAAAGGATGTTTGCTGTTCAGTAGCTGGGATGAAGGACACAGGGAAGGGTTTGCTGTACTGAGCAATATAATCTCCCATACCAAATGAAAATGCTGGGTCTGGGCTCAGTGAAGTGAAGGGGTTTTACCAGAGATAATTTTGAGAACAGCTGTTTCTTTAATGTCCTGATATTCAAAATTGGTTTTGAAGTCTGCTCAACTTATCTAATTTGCTTTGGTGTTCTAATTTTCAAGTTTTCTCCTTCAAGAAACAGCCTATTAGATGTTTTAAGATCATACTGATAAATGCCAATTCTGTTGTCCTGTGATTATCATCAACTATATTCTCCAGTTGCTTTTCCTACATGAAAGAAAGATAACCTGCTTATCCAAGGAGGCTGAGAGGTTGGTAGACCCTGCCTCCCTACTGTAACCTTTACAATGTGTCAAGACAATTGAATCTAGTGATTTGTCTACAATTATAGTTAATTATCTTGCTAAGATATTCTAATCACTCCAGTTTGTAGAGCAACAATTCAATTAAAAAAAAATCTTAAATTTTTCATCCTACAGTGTTAACGCATTTACAAATACAATTTAATTTCTAATACTTTAAATAAAATTTCACAGGAGCATTAAGCCATTTTGTTAGTTCAGCTGTTTGCACTTCAGCCCCTCACACTGTTCGATAGTGGAACTGTGCGCACTTCAAGGGGCAACTCAGCTGCATCATTGGCTCAAGAAAAGCCTGACTGAGGCTGCCTGTGGTTTACACTCACTACCTCTAAAAGTTTGTCTGTATTGGATTGGAAACCATCTTCATTAAAAGAGAGAACACCAAACAGCAACGTGTGGAGTGGGTGCAGTAACTTTTGTTCCCTGAGTCGAAAGCAGAGGGGAGGATGGCCCAGGGCCATTTCCTGGCTGGCACCGGGCTGGTGGCACCAGGCTGGTGGCACTGAGGCTGCTCATTCCCTGGCACACACTCAGCACTGCAGATTCCTGATGGCATTTACATGGTGTCTTTTGCTTCCTCAGTTGCTCTTTTCCAGGCTGGGAAGTGCTGGCACCCTCTCACCTTCAGGTGTGGTGACCTAAAGAAGCTGGTTATTTTCCAAAGGCAGGGAATGGCTGGAGTGAGGAGGCTACAGCTCAGGAGGAGGGAAGCAGCTGCAGGAAGCTGGGAGTGAATGGGCTGGGTCACACACAACCAGCTGCTAATTCCTAGGCCAGCTCAAGAGTCAGCTGAGGCAAAAGGTGCCAAGCAAAATCTAAGTTCTGGCTGAAGGGTATTAATAACCATGGAGAAAATTGCCCAATGTTTTGCGTGGGGAATTCAGCTCCACCTCTTCTGGCTCTTTTTAATTTAAGGATTGCCATGAACAGAAGTCAATGCTTGGAAGACCCTGTCCTCACCAAAGCCTATGGGAATTGCTGGTGCCCAGCAGCACTGCCACCTTCACACAGTTGAAAAGTCTCCTCAGTGCCAAATTGTAAAGTAGCTGTTCCTACTTTAAACAAAAATCCTGCTGCTTTCGAACCACAGCTCTCCTGTGTGAAAGGTATCACCTTTCTCACCAGCCTTCACACTTTCTTCATCAATGCGCCTCTGTCCAGTTTCTAGCCCCAGGGTCCTTATTCAGGGGAGAAGCAGACATTGGAGTCCTTACCTCTTCCTGGCCCTGCAGAGACTGCTGATCATTCCTGCAAGCAGGAGCACTGCCCATCACCCCACCCAGCTGTACTCTCTCCTTGGCTTGTGGTGCTTGGTATCTGTGGGACCCATGAACCGCAGAACCTCCAGCCACAGCCCCCTGCTCTCAAGGCAGGACCCTGGAGCATAAACGCCCCAGAGAGAGGCTAAAAGTGTCAGCACAGTTGTGCTGTGGCATGGCCAAGGAAAGCACAGGAACACCAGACACCTTCGGCCACGCCAGCCCTGCAGCAGCAAACCCATGTCTGTGCCACAGGCTCCATGCATGGGGAAGCAGCCCCTGCAGCCGGACAGCCTGGCGGGAGGGGAGCAGGGGACAGGGGGCCTGCTCACACCCCAGTCAGCTCCTCAAGAAGAGGAAGAAAAGATTCTGCAACTTCAGCAGAGCATGAACTTCTGAGGGTGTTTTACGGTGCTGTCTCAACTTGTTTCATACGTGCAAATTTCAGTCCTGTCTGTCACAGAGCGTGGTGCTCATGGACATCTCATACACAAATTAACCCAGAAAAATTACTGCAGAGTTGAGTTCAGTCCTTTGACCTGTTTGCATAACAAAAAATTCTTCTGAACCTTTTGCTCATTCACAAATTAATAAGAAAACCACAGAAGATGAAATTTAAAATACACTTCTGAGTATTTGCCATCTTACTTCCATGTAAAACTTTTTTAAAGTTCTAAGTGCTATGATCTCACATTAAGAAATACTTGCTCCTTTTAGAATTGTAAGAACAAAAAGAGAACATAAAACTGTTTTCTTAATAACCAAAAATTTACCGAATCAAGAATTTGGATATTATCATCCAAAAGTATGACCCTGATATTTCACACCTGACTTCTACACAGAAACCAAAGTCTGCTACAGGAATGGTATGTGCATGTTAATGAAAAGTCATTTTACACAACTCTTCAAATAACAATATTTAATCATTTTCACAGCAAAATCACTTTGTACCTCACCAGTGTTTTCCGATTTTCTTGAAATATAAAACCAAACACTTTTAAAAGCAGCAGTTTATATCCACATGTTTAATGCATATTTGATATTCTTTAGAAAGGGAAAATCCATGTCTTATGTGAAATACTTTGTATTATTATAATGAAATGCAGCAAGAAGAACTTGTATTTCTACAGTGTCCTCTCCCAGAAAAAACAACTTGAAAAGCAAAGCATTTTCACAAATACTTATTTAACCATCTTCTACAAAACATGGGTTTTCAGACTTCTGACTTAGATTTGTAAAATGACAAGTTATCATCTCAACAGGAGGGAAAAAAAAAAGAATGTAGTATTTTTTTTCTTTTGGAATCTAGTTCCCAAGTCAGACTTTTATTTTCAAAAGATGGAACACTTCTGAGATGTCTGATATATTTCTGAGGCACAGCTCAGGAATCAATACTTTATTTACCACAGATACAGTAGTTTATCTCTTTCCAGGGAATTAGGAATTCAGAGCAGTTAACTCCTGGATAAATATGGCAAATGTATAACTACAAACCCAAACAGAATTCTTATACCTTATCCCTTGATTTCCTTCTGTTCTCCTAACTCTGCTACTAACTTTACAAAAATTATGGAAGTAATGTAGAAATCCTTATTGCTGGAAAGCTATGGCAGAACTCTCATTCTTTGTACAAAAATATTTTAATGTAGATATTTAGAAATGTTACATAGGAGCATTTCAGTGATAAAATATTTTATTAGTGCTTCTGTCTGAGTACATTGAGCAATATATTGTGACTTTAAAAAAATTCTCAAGTTTCAATGCCAATCTTTAAATCTCAGACACAACTGTTACAATAGAAGCAGATGCTCTGGAAGAAAAAAATTATCCCAACAGTAAGGTTCTGTACTGCCAGTTGAGACCTGTAAAGCCAGATTTGGGTATGGTGTAGGGTGTATTTTACATATTTGTGCATATCTAAAAGATTATGGGAACTCTCCCCACGTATGTGAATGTGACCAGCCAACTGCACACTATCTCTCACCCAGCTCCTGGCAGGCAGGGGTGCTCATGTTGATATAGAGTGTGCTGCTGGAGCCAGCTCTAACATTTGAAGGGATGACAAGTAGATCCTTTGTGTGTGGGGTTTTGTTCCTTGGAAGTATCACCAGCATCACTTACCCACTCACTCCATACTATGCAAACATATCTGTTATTTAAACACTTTATAAACTTAACAGAGATTGCTGACAAGATATGAGATACTCTGTGGTTAGTTAAGAACACATGAAACCACAACCAGGAAAATGTGAAATTTTGAAAGAATGAAAGCAAACAGAGAGACTGAAGTGAGCATCTGGTTCAACAAAATGTTGAGAAGACTGCTGCGAAAGTAGGACTATAAAGTGTATCAGTCTGTAAGTGTACAATATTATATAGCAAACAATACCACATCAACAGCAAATGAAACACTGTCACACAACAGAGAACCTTGTGCATGAAATAATACAACTTTTTATTCATGTTTTATAGATTACTTTTCTTTATTTTTGCTTTAATAATGCATATTCTGTTCACTCTGTGCAAAATTGGGGACAGAGGTGGGTGTTTAAATCATCTAATGAAAATTAAGCGGAGATGAACATTCAGGTTGAGGGAAAGGCCTATCCAAACCAGGAAAGCTAAAAAGCCACAGCTGCTCAAGAGAGAGCTGCTCTCAGCTGTGCCCTTTTGTCCTGCCAGTTGGCACAAACGCGCTCTCCGGACCGAGCAGCTGAGCCCTGGGAAGGTGACCTCCGCCGGACACCAGGGACAGGAGGACACCGGGGACAGGAGTCGTCGTGGTAGCTACATAGGGAGACCTGGCCTCAACCAGCTCCAGTCAGTGTGTGGCAAAGAAAGGCACAAATCATTGCAAAGACCAGACTTCTGTTGGTTTGTTTCCTTCTTGTAAATACATTACTGTACACAATGTAAGTTTAAGTTGTAGGGGATCTGGGGACAAAAAATTGCATATTTAACAGAACTTAAAACCATAACAAAAAGTAGGCTGTTCAATCTCGAAGCAAAAATAATCCCTTCAGCCCCAACATTAACATTCATTCCTGGCTATATGAAGTACAAACATCTTAAAATCTGTGACAAAAGACAATTAAAAACCAAAAGTCAAAATCATAAAGCTTGTAAACAGATAATCTGAAATACACTTTATTTATGGAAAAATATCATCAAAATAGTACCACTATGGACTAAACTGCCTGAGTTTTCATTTCACCTAGGATCTTGAAGTAGAGAGCCTTTAGCACAAGAAGATCAATTTCAGTCACAACTAGTGCCGCACAGCACGGCTTTGGGTATAAATTTTGTTCTCGTTGGTATTTTTGTTGTGCTATCAAAAAACTGTTGTGCTAATCCTTCAAATAAAGGGATGTTGAGGCAATTCTTAAATCATTTGGCACAAAGTTATTTTGGCTGGGGCATAAATTTGAGTCTCAGTCATGAAGAATAATGCAACATTCCACCTATCAAGTATTCACTTTGATTGAAGAGCCTTCTTTATGTCATTAACTTCCATCTAAAAACAAACAGAAGAAAAAGTATTTGATTACATTGGTGCCACATGAAAAGCATGTTCCCTCTTGTCCACAGGTGTCAGCTACAGGCGTTATACCACTCTTATTTCCACAGATTTCACAAATTGAGGTGCTTCTCAGCTGCATAGGATGATCATTCACAGCCTCCTCCCTCAGATCATGACAAGTACAGTCACTGAATGTACTGCAAGACCTCTCAATCTCTTTAAATTACAACTTTTACAAGCCACACAGCTCACTGCCTGGCATTACTGCAGAATGAGCATTGTGTCCATACACCAGCAGCTGCACTTAACAGCCACCATGGTGTAAGAGCCCGTCTGAAGCCCCTTGTTCTCCATTCTGCCTTCCGATTGCCACGAGAAAGAATCCCTTCCCCCGCTGCAGTTCCGGCTGAGAACAGGACACAGTGCAGGTGGAACCACTGAACCATCATGCTAGCTGTTCCGAACAAGGCCTGACAAGAACTTGGCAAGGAGTTGGCAAGGACTTGGCAAAGACCTGACATGGACCCAGCTCGGGACAGCCTGATGCGCGGCCTGCTTCTAATCTCCGTTCTTAAGCCGAATGAACTTTTGGGGTGACTCCCGTGGTCCTTCATTGGACCCCTCATCTGCCTCGTTACCACTGGGACAAATAAAGAACGAGAACCCTCCTCCCAAGGACTGAGACCGAGACCCCTACTATAGGGAGGAGGGGAATTTGGTGGTCTGACCACTAATGACATGACCTGTTTCCCTTCAGTAATTTCAATGGACTTATTCTTCATTGTATTCGTCTTGCTTTGGTGGTTCCTGTGGACTCACCTGTTCCCCCCGTGGCAATTACAATGGACTTTCATTGTTACACTTGTTCCCCCCCTCTTTCCTCTGTGGACTATAACTGGAACCCCGCGTCGACCAGAGCTTCGGAGACTCCCCCGACACGACAGACGGATCCCCATCGTCCGGACCACTGAGGATCTCGCCTGTGTTGGTAGCTATTCCCATACCCCTCTCATCTCTCTCCCTCTCTATTCTTTTATCTCCTTCCTGATCCCCACTATCGCATATACTGTTTTGGCCCCTAATAAAGGTGCATTTGTTGTGATTAACTGATAGTCACTTCTTGTTTGCCTTTTTGTACTTTTGGGATCGGTGAAAAGAACCATCACGACACCCCGCAATAAGCGGATCGTGACACATGGTGGTTGCCTTCTACAACCATCAAGACTGTGCCCAGGCATCTTAAAGGCTCTGAAGGATGTACAGCCATGCTTAAAAGGATGTGACTGAAACCATCAGCAGCCCCAGCTGTACACTTGGTCCCTCTAACAGACACTGGAAACCCTAAGGAGGGGTCCTGGATTTATTCAAACCCACCTGTTTCAACCTGTGTTCAACTGCACCATCATCGAGGTAGTCTTTAATAGGTGGACTGAGAGCTGTGCTACTGCATGTCTACCAGAGCCCTCTGAAACTAATGCTACCTTTTTTTGTTAACTCTTATCTTCAGATAAAGCTAATAATGTCATCTTATCTAGCATCTAAACATTTACCAGTATAAGCAACATTTGAACTGGAGTAAAAGCATTCAGCTATAAGATCATAATTTTAAACTCATCAGTGCAGGTCTCTGCATAAAGATGTAAAGTTATCTCTGGATAACTCTGAATAGTCTGGCCTGTTAGACAAAATCAACAGTGGCTATTAAAAATGTTCACTGGGTTTTATCTGAATAAATTTTGGTTTAAGCTGACCAAGAATTGTGTATTATTAGAAGCCATATTGATATGTGGTTGGACACATAAAGTCCTTTAGGCAGCCCTGGAGCATAGACATTGAGGATCCCCAGTTCTGCCATCCTCTGCCATGTTCCCAAGTGCTTTACAAAGAGGGAACAGTCCAGTGAAACTGCAGTTCAATTTTCTATCTCTACTTTGAAGTACAGTTGCCCTATACCATAAAAATATAAAATATAATCAATACCAAACCAATTATCAAGTATATGGAATAAAAGAGTATAGCACAGCATAGATTAGAATGGAATAACTTTGGTTGGAAGGGGCCTATAAATGACCCTTTAGTCCATCTGCCTGACCAAGTTAAAGCATGCTGTTAAGGGCATTGTTTAAATCACTCTCCAAACCCCCAAAAAGCAGGGGGCTAAATCAAACCTGACAACACATCCCCAATATTAAAAATAATTTAAGTACCTGCAATCGTAGACGGATCTTCTTCTCTTCATCCAACTCAGAGAGCAACTGTTTAATCTCTTTTCTGTTAAAAGAATGCAAAAGAAGCTTGGGATGGAAATGACCACACTAGTGAAATACAAAAGATTATCTCTTGAAGACATATTTACCCCACTTCACTAGTTTTTTTTTTCCTCTGAACATTGAATTGAAGTCAGCACACTCTTGTATACTCTAAGCTATAGTAGAGAGAAGTGAAACTCACTACGGAACAGTCCCCGCCCCATCCCACATGGCTAATGACTAAAGGCTCCTAGCAGCCCTGCATCCACAGGCTTTACTCTGTATCAACACCGTATCAGCACCCAGTTGCCTTTTTCCTTACAAAATGTAGATATATTGACTGTTGGTGGGTTATAGGAACTGGTAAAACAAATCCTGCTCATCCTATCACATACTTAAGCCACTAAAAAGCTGTTTATGCCAGCAATACAATGTAACCTTCAACTTCATTTATAAGACTCAACGATCCCAAATATGGATTTCTGTCATTCTTCTTTGTTGGGAAAGGGAACATAGCTATAAGGAGCAGACACGTTCTCATGTTCCCACTGAGTGATCTCACCTTAGGACAGATACCAGTAGGTGGAAGCTGCCCTTGCAAGAAGGGCCGGGGAGACCAGAGGAGCAGGGTCAGCCTAGGAGGCGAGGCCGTGGGGCTTGCTGGCTACATCCAGCTTGAACCATGCCCTCCCGCATCTTCTCCCAAACTCCGCACACCTCTGTTCCGCCACAGTCTCTGCACGCTGCTTGCCCTTTTCTTTTTCCTGCCTGGGCTACACACAACTGACAATGTAAGTGAAGGTTTAGCTTCCAAAGCATTCAATAGTCTCAGGAACATCAAAAGTTACATGCCAGCCCCAGTTTCTCCTAAGAAATGAGCAACTTAAAGAAAACAAAGGTGCCCAAAACTAAAATAGTAAGAGTCAAGGCCATAAACACAAAGGCTTTTAGATGATCTAGTCACAATTCGAGTAACATGAGCTTCCTGGGAAAATGTGCTAACAGTCAAATAACAAATTAATTTAATACCTTTAGGAGCTTGTAGCAATTTGTACTACAACTATAACAAATGCACCCCTTTTATTATGATCAATGCACATGAGTTCCCAGATAGTTATTGACAAATAAACCAAAATTCACTGCTTATAGCTTGCAAGTCAACATTTTTAACACCCTGTAAACATCCACTTGCGTTGTAACACAGGAAAAAAAAGCTGGTGGATAGTGCAGGTCTTTTTTGTGGAGGTTCTCACCCCTGAATATGTTCTGTCACGTGAAAATCACTCACAAACACATATGCCAGCTGTGCAGAGTAACATCCACGAAGGCAAACTCAATCAGAAACTGCCACCACTATGCACCAACAGATCCATCCCACCTACAGTTGTGATTTGCAATACTTACTTTTGCTGGTCTTTCATGGTTTCAATGATGGTTCTTAGCTCCCTAATTTGTGTTCTCAGCTCTTCCAGGGCAGTCTGACCTTGGCTTAAGTGCTCAGTCTTTGGCTTTCCTTCAGTACCAAACAGGGATGGGGAATTTGACCTGTGGCCTGTTGTTCCCATAGCAATTGAGTGAAATCCAGGTGATGGTGAAGGAGATAGTGATGGTTGTACATTACTGCCACTAGCCAGACCTCCTGGTTTTGGAGGCAAGGAAGTTTTGTTATCAGACACCTGCAACAAAAAGAATAACATTTAATGTCTGCAGAAAGCTTTATGGAAATCAAACCTGTAACCAATGCTAAGTATTTAGCCGCTCTTCAGTAATGCTGAAATTCCAACAGTCAAACATGGATGGTCTTGGCCAAAAAAAGTGATTAGTCATCATCTTTGTATGTGTGCTTCAGAGGGGGTCTAGTTGTGATGCAAAAGTACAGCAACAGCATTTCCAAGATCTCAGACCTAGTTGTGAATTAAACCAGGGACAGACGCTCAGTATTTCTCTCAGATGTTTGTGAGAACATATCTACACCCATGGATGTCTCCCACAGAGCACAAAACTACATGAATCCAAGTTATATTTTTGTAAAATAAATTTATAATTTCCCATCAACTATTGAAGGAATCTTCCAAGTTTTTTCAAAAATTAAAAAAATGTATTACAGGTTCCCCCTAGCATTAAGAAAATAGAAAAATATTCATTAGATTTGCTTGTTGGTATGATATATATAGAAAAAATCCCATGGCTTCAAAATGATATTAATAATAATAGACAGTAGTCTACTGTCCTCTATTCATGCAAGCTTCCATGAATCCCCATAACTACCAATAGCTCTTTATTCCTCCAGGAACTTGACAGAAAAACACACCATTAACCTATAACCCTGGAATCATGTGGTTAGCTAAAAAGGATTCCATGCTTCTTAACTGCGATCCAGTGCTCTACTTATTAGACAAGCTTCTATTTATATATGCTACATAATATAATATGTGTATATAATGTAATATAAGGTAATATAAAATTTTATACTTATTAGACAATTAGAAAATCTGCAGTTTACCAACCACACATGACCATCTACTTCACTGCATACAGATAACAGTGTACAAGTACAGTTACCACAATGGCAAGTAAGGGGAATCTTTGCACTGTTATTTGGCAGTGCTGTGTGCATTACATGACAGCTACTAGGCATGTTTGAAAATCTAATTTGGACAAGAGTAAGAAAAAGCTCTAGGCAACCTTCCAACTCAGTTTGAAAAAGAGATATTGAAGTTGAATGGTAACTAGGGCAAAATGCTGAAAATAAATGGTATGCAAATGGAAGGGGACAGAGTAAGTGAGGACTTGGAGATTGGCAGGGTGGCATTAGCTGAACAGAGTAATTGAGAGAAAAGTTAGTGATGAGATGAAAATCAGGAAAAATTATGATGGGGAGAGAAGAGCAGGATCCACCAAGTTGTGGAAAAAACAGTCTTCACTACTATACTGTTGGAATGTTAGGTCATCCAACCATGATTGAGCACAGAACCAGATCTAGGAAAACACTGAATTCAAGAAGTGTTCTGCACAAAAACCAAGTCTGACCATAAATATAAACAAAAATGGTATTATAATCACAAGAAAGCTGAATCACTCTTGTGCCTTGAAAACTTGACTCAATTACCTGAATAGTATTCTTTTAACATTTTGTCAATTAGTTTGTGTATCTGGGTTGGAAAGGACTTTAAAGGTCACCTAGTTCCAATCCCCCTGCCATGGAAAGGGGCACTTTTCACTAGACCAGGCTGCTCCATGCCCCATCCAGCCTGGTCTTAAACATTTCCAGGGATGGGGCATACACAACTTCTCTGTTTTGGCACCCATTCCAATGCCTTGCCACCCTTACAGTAAAAATTTTTTTCCTAATATCTAATCTAAACCTACCCTGTTTCAGTTTGAAACCATTCCATCATCCTCTCCTATCACTCCATGCTCTTGTAAATAGTCCCTCTCTATCTTTCTTGTCAGCTCACTTCAGGTACTGGAAGGCCACAATTAGGTCACCTCAAATTATCCAAGCCAAACAAACTCAGTTCTCTCAGCCTTTCCTCACAGCAGAGGTGCTCCATCCCTCTGATCATCTCAGTGGCCTCCTCTGGACTTGCTCCAACAGGTCCATGTCCTTCCTGTGCTGGAGGCCCCAGAGCTGGATGTAGGACTCCAGATGGGGTCTTACCAGAGCAGAGTGGGGTGTGAGTAATATTTACCTATAAACAGATCTTTCATGGATAATAACCCCATATATCAGTAGGTGCAAGTTTCCTTTGGACTGAAAAGAAATTTCAGGCTGAGCTCAAATCTGGAGCAGGCAAGCAAGGCACAACTGGAGTCATTGATCTGAGCAGCTTATTCCAGAGCTTAACTGGCTATCGACATTAAAGCCTCAAGTAGCTGCTTTCTAATAGCAGCCATCTCTTTTTACAGGAACAACATCTACAGCGCTGTCATATGGCTCAGAAATGCTGGCCCAGCAGCATTCCTTGGTGCAAGTGCTCCCAGAAGAGGGAGCTACATAGCAAAACATTATCCTTATACCTTGATCACAGAAGTGCATGACTTCATCTTTCAAATACTTGTTAAACCATTAGAATGTAATATTTTTATTATTAAAGGTATCCTTATGTACTAAAAAAGAGTTCCAACCTTTAAAGCCTGACCTACACACTCTTTTTGTAATATTGATTTCACTACAGTAGTCTACCAATATACAGTAAGAATGGCACAAGCCTATAAAATGAATACAATATTTGCAAATTTAAATTCACATACTATTTGAGTGTGTCAAAGAGTTGTATTTTCTCTGCTCACAGACTCTTCTAATGTAAACTCAGTTTAAAGTTACAAAAAGACAGGGTCTTTGTTTCTAAAATTTATTTCCCAGCCTCTCTGATTCTGTAAAATGCATTTACACAAGAAAGACTTTTTTCACAGTATGGGTATTTGACACATTTTAACTGTGCAATTCACTTCAGACCTGCCTTTCAAGCACAGAACAATCTTTAGTAACCTTTATAATTTTAAGCTTCTTTAAGTGGGCAGTTACCAGGTGACTGATGAATTAAATTTAAATATTTCAGTACTGCTTTAAAAAAAGAAGATGCATGTGATAAGGTTAAGCAGAGGCATTCCAATTAACTTACTTGTGATATTGTAACAGTTCTTGATTTCCTTGACACTTCAAGAGTTTTGTGAGCAATGGAAACATGTTCTTCCTTCTCATCTTCAGGACTTGGTGAGTCAAAGAAATCAGGGCTTGAAAGGGATGACTATATGGACAAACACACACCACAAATGAAGAAAAAGAAAAGCACTGATATTTTCATTGCACAAAAACTTCTTTAGCTATCATTTTCAAAGTGATACTTAAAGATTTCAAAGATACTTAAAGATTTCAAAGATACTTAAAATCGGGACTCTTTGTCCCCCTGCTCTCCCTTTTTTGCATCTTATTTTCAAAGACAGACTGCTTTCAAAGCATTCAAGAAACAAGGTATGCTTATGAGTTGAATTCAACATCAATCTACAACTTTGCACTGCATGACAGCACAAGATGAAAGCAGCGTCCTGTCCCGGACTGCTGTGCCGTGGGGATGCCAGCTCTGTCACCGGGGCGGCTCTGCCGTGGCTCTGCTCAGAGCAGGTCTCACCCTGCTGCCACTGCCAGCGCATGGTGCTGGCACTGCAGGGCTGCCTTGTGCATGGCTTCTTGGTAAAGGCACAAAAAGGGAAGGTCCTTTCCACCCCCTGATGCTTTCCTCATAGATGTGACAGGGGAAGGAGAACCTCTATACTGCTCTTTTATATTTCTATACTTACAACAGCAGTCAATTTTGAAAGCATTTTCTATTTTGAGTTCTATTAGTTTCACAATAATCCTTTTTGCTTCCTTCCACTTGTTTTTCTTCAGCAACACAGACCCAGGTAACCACAGCTGCTCTCATTCTGATATTCCAGAGCGCAAAAAGCATGGAAACAAACAAACCCCAAACCCCAGAGAAGAAGACATTGAAAAACTAAGAAGCGGTTTCCAAATTATTGTTTATAAGACCAACTTGTCTAAAGATAGATATTAGAGAGTGAAATTTAAATCACCCTTGTATTTACAACTGTGACCTTAAAAAGAAGAAACGCATGATAGCTCAAGGAGGGCTGTTGAACACTGAATGTTCTATTTGTCCTCAAAAATCTTGTAAATGTCTGCAAGAAACTAAGAGACAGGCTTCTTTTGGGAAACATTTTCAAAATCCTCACTACTTTGCACAAATTATTCTATTCCAAAGATTTTTATAAGGGATTCTTCTGGGCTCAGTCATGGCTGGCAAGGAACACTTGGCAGCACCCAAATAAGGGGGTATAAACCTTAGAAGGAAGGGAATGTTTTAAACATCAGTATTCGAAACACTGGCAGCCTTTTGACAGGAATTTTCCTGATCTGCATCTCTCTGCCTCATTGTACGTGTGAAGGAATGGTTGGGTAAAAGTAGTAAAAACACCAAAGAACACAAGTAGGAGGAGTGGAAATTCAGAAAAAAATATTTTAAAAAATATTTTTTAAAGAAAAAGAAAATTAACTTACAGATGTGAGAGACTGGGAGGGTGGTCGCCTGCCAGTAGCTTTTGGTCTGGTTGTAGTTGGATGATTAAGCTTCTCAGCAATTGGTATTACAGAATCAAAACCTTCCAAGTCTTAAAAATAAAATAGAATCGATTTGGTTTTCTGGCAATTGTCTTCAAAGGGAAAGAATCACATTTTTTTTCTAATTTCAAAGAAATGAAATCCCATTTTCCCCACTCTGTCACAGTGTTCTACACATATTTAGCCACCACGATGGCACTAAAAAAAC
The DNA here is from genome assembly GCF_031753505.1 of Anomalospiza imberbis. NCBI lineage: Eukaryota > Metazoa > Chordata > Aves > Passeriformes > Viduidae > Anomalospiza > Anomalospiza imberbis. The sequence goes on along the minus strand of NC_089682.1, from coordinate 15,732,348 downwards.
CTGGAAGTCAAAGGCAGCTGTAATCCAGTCACCCTTGCCAAAAACAATTACCCTTCCATCTCAAACACAATAAAGCAGAGGGGGAATGTGTAGAGGAGCCTTTGGCTTTGTTTACAGCATAGTGAAAGCTAAATGACATCATGGGTTCTTTAGCATGGAATAAACAGTTTTAAAATTTCGATCTGGCTACTGAAGGGGTTAATAATTTTTTTTTCCTGAATAACTGGAGACATAAGACTGTGCACACATTGTCTCAGGAACAGTACTGTCAGCTTTGCTTTGCAGTAATTGATCAGGAGAATGCAGAATGAGAATGATCAAGCTGGAAGCGATCTGCAGGTTCCTGGACACCTGCAGCTGGAGGCACCATGGTTTCCAGTAACTGCAGGTGAGAGGACTATCTCCCTCCAGTAGTCCAGAGGCTGGGTAAGTAAAAGCTCTAATAGGCTTCTGAAGTTGTACAGAGTCCAGGGAAAGCAGGTCTGCTTGAATGCTGTACCAACCATCTCCATGGCCAGCGAAAAGCTCTGGGGAAGCATTTACTGAATCCAGGCACAGGGTAACATGTTTACGTGAAAGAACGATGTGGAGGCTCAAGGAATACCACAGCTCATGATTACATGGATAAATCAAATGGCTTAATACCATTCATCTATTTTTATGGGTTGTATCAGTTTCACTCACCTTCATTTCAAAATGCCCTACAGCATATGTTGAGCAGGAAGAAGTCAGAAAACACACAAGAGGTACTTTAGACAAGATAAATCAAAATTCTTCAAAATTACTTTCAGATATGAATCAAACACAGGAATGATATTCATTATTCAGAGACTATTTTTCATTGCACATATGTAGGAAAAAATAGCTTTTAAGTTAATCATTCTATATACTAGGCACTTAATTTTCCAAACTATTACAGAACAATAAATCTCTGAAGATCCAGTTTTGTTGCCATATTACAACCAACCATTGTACAAAATTACACAACAGAAAAACAAATTAATTTATGGGCCTGTGCAATAAGCTATATGCACTGAAGGACATTTAAATTGATTCCAAGTACTCATGATTTGTCAGCTAGAAAGTAAATGGGATTGTAGCTTCCTTATTCAGCAATATCCTTCCACCTCCAAGAGAAAAAAAAAAAAAAGGCAGGAAAAAAGAGAGCTCTTTCAATAGCCCTGAAATAGTCTAAGGTTATTCACCTCCAAATACTACTCTATTTTTGGAGTGACTCTTCCTATATATAACCAGTGACCCCACTGTCCTCTGCCATGTGTTTTTGTCATTGCTCTTTCTATTGACCGTTGCAGCCTGTGTGCAAAGGTAGGTCACCCACCCAGTCTGCCAGTGGGATTTTGGCAATCTGAAGTCTCCATTGTACCCAACATGTCAGGTGAGGCCACAATGCTTGGAGAGTTAAAATGAACTAATTTTAGCAGATTGCACAAAACCTATCTGGAGTCCAACAGAACTTCAGGGTTTCAGGAGAGGAGAAGCAGAAGAAAAAATTGGTTTTCTGGGAAAAAAAATAGCAATCAAGTATAAGAGCTGGTTTCTATTAATATCCAGTTTTAAGCTGACCCATAAGATAGCCAAATGAGTTAAGATCACAAAGCAAATCAGTAATCAATATATTAACATATTGTCTAACTTTAATCTTCACTACTGAGTTACTTTGCTAAATGGCACAGCCAAAATGTAATACCATCAGAAATATACACTCCCCTCTAAATGGGTGATACTCACGCTCATGAGCAGAAATGGAGGCTGAAGCAATCCTTCCATTTGCCCCAGCCACTCTCTCCTGCTTTACTGTTTTTACTATTTTTTTTTCCTGAGCAAGCTTTAATCCAGCTCATTTTTCAGTGGCATGTGCCAAGCCATGCAAATACTTGCACTGAAGGAAGGATCAGTTACCAGTACCACAGGACTGATTCAAGCTGCCAGAACTGAGAGGAACAGCAGACTTCTGGTTTGGGGGCAGGAAATTGGCTGAAGCTATTCTGCAGCCCAGGAAAGCTGTGGTGCATGACTTCCCTCTCCCTATTTTCCATTTCTGTGGTCTACACAGGAGTATGAAAGGAGATGGAGTGAGACGGGAGTCAGTATCTTATCCCAGGTAACAAGCAACAAGAGAGGAGGAAACAGCCTCAAGTTGTGCCTTGAAGTTTAGTTAGGGGAGGTTTAGATTGGATACTAGGAAAAATTTCAGGACCACTGAAAGTGTGGTCAAGCATTGGAACTGGTTGCCCTGGGAAGTGGTAGAATCAACTGCTCCTCAAGGTATTCAAATAATGTGTAAATGTGGTGCTTGGAGAGATAGTTTAGTAGTGGACTTGGCACCACTGGGTTAATGGTTGGACTCAATTATCTTTTCCAACTTTAAAGATTCTATGATTCTGTAAGTGCTACTATCCCTTTCTCTGCTCTTAAAAAAGATATCTACACTCATATGGAAAACAATCAATGAAAAAATAGTGAAGTCAATTAATTCAATGTGTTTCTTTGGCTTAAATAAACTATTAAATACCTAGTGTTCTATATTTGATCAGAACAATAAAATACTCAGGTTTAAATTGTAAAATGTATTGATAAACAGAAAATGTACAGATTTGCATCCTTGAGACCCATAAGCATTTGCAGACATAATTTGCTCCATGCATTTTATAAATACCATGCTATGTGCAAAGCTTCTATTATCAAGAAATATTGGGAATCCTACATTTATTCCACTTATGAATGCATTTTTGATAGCTAGGAAATAGCTAGGAAAATAAACTAAAGCAGCCTGTACCTGCATTGAATTTTAAACAAGAGTAGAACAGAGGCTATAAAGGCTCCACAGGTAGTATCTGCTGCCAAACTAGTGAAATCACAGCCATTCAGTTGATACTCTAAATGAAATTCTATTAAAGTGTAATGGACAACACTTGGTACAACAATAAAATAGTAAATCCACTTCCAGTACTCTTATATGCCCTTTTTCTCTCCATTTGTCCTCCTCATTTAGATGTTGTTCTTCCTCCCAAATCTGCTCTGCATCTAAGGCTATCACCACTTCCCACAATCATCACCTGTGGAGATATTAATTTGAGAAAATTCCCATCCAGTGAACTGGTAACTAGTAGAATGAGCAACAGAGCCACTCACAAAATTTCTGCCATGCTGTCATATATGCTGTGGATTCAGTAATTCACTTGTGCTGGTTATTTCATTATTTTTTGCTGGTGGAAAGGAAGGCTATATGGTTCTGACTATATTCAACTCACTGAGGTCATTAAATGCAGGGATTTTGATTTTAGTTTGTATTTCTGCAGCTATCAGAAATTGGGAGCTTAAATTCACAAAATAAAAAAAATGTACAGTCTTCCTGACAGGGCCCAAATGGAATGTTATTAAAGAAAAAGTCCAGTCTATTGTATTTACAGCCAAATTAACTGCCAGTACAGCAACCTCAGCATCCAGAAGACCTGGACTCTGCACTGGTCCAGCTTTTTCTTTGTCTGGTAATAACAAACAGTAAGGAAAATTCTAGTAAACGTGTGGGACATAGAGATGGCACCCATCAATTAAGTCCCTAATTAAAAAATAGTTGATATTTGTGCTACAAATAAACAGATGCATTCATCATTATTACTGTCTCATTAATCAAGCTGGAAATTCACAAAGTAATCAATGAGATGGGGAGAAAGCCATGAGAATAATTTTAATATATCAATGTAGTACATAAAGTCTGGCTTACTGAGCAACCATATTTCCTGCATATAAAAAAAATGTTAGCTGGGCAAGAATTTTTCTCTGGTATCCTTCCACACACCTTAAGAATATATTATTTCTCCCCATTGCTATCTTCATTTGGAAACATGGTTATTTAAAAGGATGATGTTGGTATTTTTAAAAAAATGCCCGGATCCAGTAAAACAATTATTTAGAGAAAAAGTTTGAAACTCATTAGACTTGTACCTTCCTAGAAAATGACCTTTAGTCCCTGCCCAGCAAAAGACCCCAGAAATAAGAAGTTAAGTGGTTATGCTTCCTTCCTTATCCCTCTTATCCCCTGCATTTACTATTCTCGCATAAAATGTGGCTAGGCTTTATCTTCCATTTCAGTTTCTTAGTATTTGGACAAAATCATTTGTACATAATGATGACAGAAAGTTTTTTGAATTAGTAGAGAGAATTCACCTTGAAAAAACTGAAATGGGAAATGATAAATAAGAGAATCAACACTTTCAGAATGCTAACGGTGAGGTTTCACAGAATAGAAATACAGCAGTGCTGAAGGAAATGAGGCAAAGTTGGCATTCAGTTCATTTGAAGAAGATTATGTCACAAAAGCCAGAGGTGAATTTCATTCCATAATCATCTTCAATACATTTTACAGGTTGACAACAGGCATGTGAAATAGTGCATATCCTGTCTTTAAATGCAATAATCCTCAAAGGTGTCAAATGAGACACAAATTGCAGAGAAAATCTTCTGCAGTAGTATCCATTCAATATATAGTAGAAATTTAAAAAGAACTCAATAATCTGAATGTTAGTGTGAGTTTTCAGAAGACTACAATTATTTTGACTACTTCAAGCATCCAGCCATGCCGAACAGCATCGTGCCCTTTGGGCAATACAGCCATAGTCCCAGCCAGGATCCGTGCAGCAAATCTCACCCAGAATGAATCACAGACTGTTTTCTAAGATTTGGGTAATGCAGTTTGAGGAGGAGAGCTCCCTGGCTGCGAGGCTCCTTTGTTCAGGGGTGCAACAGTGATGTGCCAGGGAGGGCTGCCCCCATGGCTCTGTGCCTTGGGTGAAACAGCCTAGCTCACCTGGCTTCCCAGGACTGTCACTGCACAGCTGTGACTTTAGGACAACCTCTCCTAAAGCACCCAGTTATATTCTCCCATTTCAGTCCTGACTTTTATCACTTTAGTAGATGAATGTAGAAATGAACTGCCATAATGAGCTATGCTAACCCCTTGCCAGTGCCCTCATAAGGATTTTATTTTTAACAATTCAGAACATGCCAAGAAAGGACTGAAAGGTCAGGAAAACTGAGGAGCTAGAAGAAATGGATATGCTGTTTTCAGGCACCTCAACTTGATACACATGACAACTAATTTAAATTTCTAGTTTACTGCTTTTTTCTGGACCCTTCAGGGCAGCAGCCCTACTGAATTTACATAAAGAACCATTACCATATTCCTGATTACAATATTTACAGTCCAAAACTATGTTTATGGGTGATTTTGACTCGCTGACGCAAATATTGCAACTTAAACCAGTCAGGCAATTCTGTTCCTTTGCTTTGCCCTATTAAAATGAGCATGAATAGCAGTATAGAAAGAGGTTTAGACAGATTTTGATCTTCATTATATGAGTCACATTTTGTCCTCTAACCTTTATATTTAAAAAACAGTATTTTCTGATTTTCTAACATTCATTTAGTGTTTTCAGGCGAAATAATTATAATGTCTCACAGTAAAACAGCCTGTGATTTAAAGAAAAACCTGCTCCATTCTACAACCTTTCACCAGAAATATTCTCCATCTTTTTCCCTAGTGTGGGCCAAATCTTATTAAATCACTTTTTCTTGCAGTCAGAGGCCCAGCGATCACCTCTCCAGCTCTAGAACAACTGCAAATACAGTTCAAGGAAACTTGATATACTGAAGATTTTTTTTGTTGATTAGATATTTTCAAGAGGGTATTTTTATCTATCTTTTCAGGCAAGCCAGCACCAGTCTTGCAGGGAGGGAGAGGAAAAAAATAATGGGTAATCACATGGCTTTGGCCAGTATTCCATGATCCACCAGGAAATATTCTGCAGATTAAAGTCTGAGGAAATGCTAAGAAATGGACTTGCACTGACCAGCTTCCAGGGAAGCTCTTGCAATATTTCATACCATCATTAGATGTTTCAGTAGGAATCAATGAAGGCATATGTGCCTTATGTTAGCACTGGTGAAGATTATTAACTGCTTTCATAAATACTAAGCAAAATGTATAAAGAGCCAGGAAGAATATTGGAAAGACGTGTCCACTTGGCTCTGTGCAACTCACTCTGCAAAGCACAGAAACTGCTTCTTGTGGGGATTAACTGATCACTTCCACAGTAGATACATTATTTTAAATTCTTTGTGGCTTATGCCTTAAATCACTCAGCTTAAATCCATATGGATTTAAGTATTAGTTGATGCCAAAGCAACCCTGCTTTGGATAGACAAGACTTGTTTGAGGATTCCAGGATCCCAAAGTGTGTGTGTGTTTCTCTGTGTGTGTGTGTGTGTGTCTGTATAGTTAAAAGATGTAGGATTGATCCTGACTTGAATAAATAACTCAATATCATTTTTTGGAAAGCATTAGTTTTTGATCTAGTGTCTTGATAGGTACACTGGCATTTGGTCAGTGCTCAACCCATTACAACTACTAAGCTATTCTATCTTCTAGATGTTTCTGTCTTCACAGTGGCCCTCATACACAAAATTCTTTATGAAATTAAAAAGAAACACGTCACCAAAAGAAAGGTCAAGTTATGCCATAAGGAATGAATTGAAGCTGTTGAAATCAATGTAGTTCTATGTAGGAACAACAGTTTGTAGAATAGGGTTTATTGTCAATGTGGCCTATGTTGCTTTAGAAGCATTTTACAAGCTCAAAAAGCCACTGCCAATCCAGACCTGTTGTTGGTAGAAATGTACCAAAAGATGTAAGTAACCACTGAGATTTAACCCCAGCCTTGGGTACATGACCACACATTTTCCCCTGAGTGTCCCTGAACACTCTTCAAATTTTTACTGTATGGTTGTTGTGATTTTTTTCCTCTTTCAAACTAGAAAACCATACTAGTGTGTTTCTAAATGCTTTTGCACAATGAAACACGTGCATTACACTTTATGATGACAAAATCTGTCTGCAAGAACAAGTTAATGAATCCAGAGCATTGACAAACACCACATGTAAACTGCACATCACCTTAGCCACTAAAATTTCTTATGATACATTAAATGATAATGATTTCTCATTTCAGTACTATGATGCAAGTTTTTCTGCCACAGTATGCTCAATTTCAACTTTTAATTAAAAAAAAATCTGTAATATCCATGTAAATTTTGGCATTCTATGAAATGCTTCTTTTTGTATTTGCTTGTATATGCATTGTAAATTAAACCAAAGACAGGATAGAAAAGAAATGGAGAAAAAAAAAAGCCTTACCCTCATGAAATGAAGAAGAGTTAGCCATGGCAAAGAGATGTAAATAGGAAAAGTTGAATGCAAGATGTGTGGAAAGGAAAGTAAAGACATCACTGAAAACAGGGAAAAAGAAAACAAAAGAAAAAGTAAGAGGAATTGGGAATGGTTCCTCTTAAATAATATATTCTGAAGGCTAGTTTTCCAATGGCTTTTGTAAAGAGTGTGAAAAAAGTAAATGCATGGACAACAGGAATAAGAACTGCCATTATATCTACAATCAGCAGTGATGTTGCTAAGCAGAATTTTTTCTCGTCAGTACAGTTTGGGAAATTGTAATCAGTACTGAATTATCATCAAGAAATTTACATGTGAAGTCACAGCTCTGCTGAACATGTTAAGGAAACCATGTCATGAGCTAATATCTACATAAAAATAACGTTTTTATATATGCAACTCTTAGAACATTATTAACAGTATTACACATCACTCAACCTGGCTCAAGCATTTGTGATTTTCACAATTAGTAAAGTGGGGGGAGAATGTTTTTAACGGTGTGGGGTTTTCTGGTTAGACAACACTGATCTGCTGGTAGAAAGTTACTCAGAAAATAAACAGGAAAAAGCCATTCCAAGGGACCTAAACAAAATGCAAGTTTTGAATCTGGATTCCCAATTCAGCTCAGTATATTGCTGCTCAGATGTTGATGGCTGATTTACTGATTTCATTGTTGCTGATCACTTTTTTGTTTTTTGAGAGAAGGCATATGGAAGAGCCCTGTATCTTCTCCTCCCCCATCATAGAGGTGCTCATCTCATCACAGTAAAACGAACCAACTTAGAAGTCCTTAAAAAGGCATCACAGAATAAACAATTGCTCTCCATCCAGTATTAGTTTGGTTTCATTTAATGACAAAAACTGTCTCTCGATTGGTTTTTGTCCCTCTCTCTGCTCTGTATGGAAGGAACAAGAGCTTTAGACTGGCTATAGGACTAAGAAAGTGGCAGCCACTACTCAGCTTAATATCTCTAGTGCAAAGTAGCCAGGAGGTGCTGTGGTATTCATTTTCAGTGCACAATTTACCATCAGTACTTAGCATAAGCAGGAGAGAGGGTGAGGCAACTTGCAAGTGATTGTTGCTTTTCCCCCTGTTCTCTCTGAGAGCTCTGATTGACTGGGAATGGTATTGGACTGATGGAACAATAAAGAGGAGCCCAGTAACCAGAATGGTCATGCATCCAAGCTGCTACAAAGGCCATTTAACTACAATTTTCTTCAAAGGCTACTGCTAAGTCACACCTTGTCTGTCACATCGGTCCACTCTAACTTGTTGTGTAAATTTGGATTTCTGAAAAGACACCAAATGGTAGATTTAATCAAATCCATTTTGATAGGATGGATGAGCCTCAGAGAAGCTGACACTGTCCTTCCTACAGAGCACATGATACAGGGGCAAAACCAGTAAAATATATCATTGTTAAAATATTATCTGGACCTATACAGCCAGATCCACCAGTGTTTTGGAATACACTGGACAACTCCACTCACACATCCGTCATCTTTTCTATAACTCATGTAGCCACAAGACTTCTCCAGCCCGTTGTTCTCTTTGTAAATAAATTAAACAAAATCACACGCTTACCATAAATCTCTACAATTACATTGCACCATAAACTGCTCTGAACTCCAAACCACTCCTCATAGGAAAAGACATTAATCCACTCTGAATTGGTTTTTCTTATTAAGCCTTGATTTATTGCTCTGCCCTCTCTTAAAATGCCTTTTATTTATTCGACAATATTTTACACAAGCTGTCAAAAGCTGCCTGAAAATTTATAACAGTTCTGATCTCTGGATCCCCTTTCAATTCAAACCCATAATTTATTTATTTTTTTTCTTTTAACAAGTTGTCTAACAGGCTAGAATGACATGATTTGCCCTTGTAAATGCCATTCTGGTTTGACCCTATCAAGTTATACTTATTTAAGTATTCACACTATTTTTTCCTTGAGCTCAATAGGTTCTCCGTGTAAGTGGTAACAGGAGGACATCAGCTAAACCCTTTGCAACATGTTATGGTTTGGTTTATGGATTCTTGTTGGCTTCTATTCTGCATCTAAAAAAAAACCCCAAAACAACCCAAATTCCTCCCTCTGCTACCCTCCTCTCCCCCTCCATGTTCTGGAAATGAACAAAAATTTCTATAAATCAGATTTCCTGCCTGACATGGTAAGAATAAAACAAAATAAAACCATAACCAATGAAACTTCAAAATACAAAACACTCTAAGCTTTTATCCTGATCGTGATTCCAAAGAAACTAGAACAAGGAATAAAAAAAGTTTACCTCCATCACAGGTAAGCATATGCTACCTGCACTCATAACTTTCAAGTAAGCAGAGGCTTATGTGCTTTGAAGCAAATTTGTAAACATAGTTAAGAAACAGTAAATGGTAGAATTTGTCTGCATTTCCATACCATTCCTTTCTAATAATCTCTACAATAAAAAGGTTTGTGCAATTTATCACGAGCTTCTGGCTTTCCAAGTTTAAGCCAAATGAAAATCTGGGAAAAACATACTACCTGCTACTCCAGAAGAACCATAGCAACAGCAGAAGCATTACAAAAAGCAGATATGTGTATGCTGGAAAGCTCACAGACCTATGTGAAATGTATTTAGTGTTCTGTCATTATGTTGCAATTAAAATTCCTCTATAACCTGAAGTTCTGCTTACAAATCTGAGGAAAAGGCATGTTTGGCTGTTGAAAGGATGCTATTGTACAGAAATGCTTTACTAATAAAGCAGTCTGGGTAGACACCACCACACCAAAATGACATTTCATGCCCTGCTGAAAGGTAGCAATGCTTACACAGGCAGGACCCCGGGCTCTGCCTCAGACAAACACGGGTCTGTGCGGGCACAGCTGCGAGCCAAGAGCGACGGCAGCAGCTGCTGGGCTTTCTGAGCAGGGGCAGAAGATGGCTCTGGGGCTTCCCCGCTGCCCGGGGCCAGCGCTCACTGCACCCTGCTCACCAAGGGCCACGCTCGGCAGCACCCACCCAGCAAACACCATCGCTCCTGCTTTGCCAGCTTGAGGAGGAAGGAGGGTGAGAGAGGACCAAAAAATAACCTGTTGTTGCTCCTTTCCAGGTGACTTCCTGATTAAATGGCTCATGGGTCAGGAACACAAGTTGTTTACAATAGAAATTTAGACTGCTTTTAATAAATGAATGCAGTAAAACTTAGTCAAATTGACCTGAACTGGGTTTCTGTTCCTTTGTATTGGAAAGTGTAAAGATTACTAACTGCACCGAACCCACAATGTTTTGCAGTATTAAAACCATGGCAGCACTATTACATCAGTTAAACAAGTATGCCTTATTATTGTTGGCCTTCTCACTTGTTTCAGAGTTTTGAACAAAAAGAACAAGAGCCTTCCTATTCAAAATAGCTCACTATTCCATATTTGTTTTAATAGAAAACCCCAGCAAAACTATTTTAAGTAAAGTAGAAATGATCCTTTAATCCTGCAATCTTTTAAAATTTCATATAAAAGCACTCACATTCATTGCCAAATCCTCAATCTGCCTCTTGAATTATACAGAAGTCACTAAAAAGCAGAAACTTGCACCATAAATTTCTTAAGCAAACTGTAGAAAGCACTATAACTTACCGATGTCATTGCTTCTTTCCGAGGAGTCTTTCTCTAGAGTGCCGGATACTGTACTGCCCACTAATTCCACTTTTGGACTATCACTCCTGCATTTGGATCAAGAAGAGGAGATGTTTTATTGGGAGTTTTTGTGTGGGTTACAGTAAATTGATAGCTAACTTGCAATTAATAATGAGAGAGCAAAGTATTCTTCCTTTGCAGCAGCAGAGTAATAGCAATGTCAGCAAGAGCAATCTCTAGCAAGTCGACATGCTGTACGGATTAACCTTATCCCATTTCTCCTTAACACCTGTCCAAAAAGCCTGTTTTAGACCCTGTAGTGTCCGGAATAATTCTTCAGATGTTCACAGCATCTCAACACGAAGGAAACCTAAGGGCAAAGGGACATTCTTCAACATCTTCTTTGTAGTTTTTGCTAATTAATTGGCTTGCACAAACTACAGCAGTGGACTACCTGGAATGCTGCAGAAAGTGAGAGAACCTCAAGCTAGCACTGTGTGTTTCAGCATTTCCAAGTATTTACTCATAAATGCAATTCCTCCACCATGTTTTTGCACTTTTCTTATGAGACTAGACTATGAATACTATTTCCATAGTCCAAAGAACCGAGATCACCTAATTTGTCAGAAATGTCTTTTGAATAGTAAAGTGTCAGGAGCTACGATACTTTATACAGAGGGGCTATTTTAAAATCAAACAGAAGATCAAACAAAAGCAACAAAATTATCCCTGCTTTGGAGAACATTCTATCCCACAAGTACTTGAGTTTACTGAAATAATCTATCTACTGAAACAATATAAAAAACCCAGCAATGGTAGGTGGGTAACTCAGTATCGCACAGGTCACTCAAATCTCTGATATTTACTGTGACAATAACTGTTCAGTTAATGCAATATATCGTACTTGCCATCATTATCAGGTCACTTGACAAATACAACAGTTTTTCCACAATGACTATTCCCAGTGTAACACTATAAAAATTATGATGTATGTAAGGTACCCAACTTAGGGATAAAAATATAGATCTGCCCTGAAAAAACCCAGGCAGATGTGTACTATACAGTGCAAAAATTAGCAGTAATTAGCTGTTGGCAGTAAAATACATAGCGAGCTCTCAAATCTTGTTGATTTTTTCATTGGTCACTGCTTTTGATACCATAAGCTGATGACAGATGGCCTGAACCTCAGCTCATGGCAGCAGCTTATGAGCAAAACACAAAGTGGCTGGAAACCCTATTTCAGACTTCAGGAAGGCTGTGATAAAGAGCTGAAAATTTTTCTTAAAACCCAAAGGAGGTCATAGATTAAGTGAATGTATATCCCATTGAACCCTGTGATAGGGTGATCAGTGAACAAAAAAAAGAGACAATCAGATTAATAGCAAACTAGTCCTCCACAGCTCTCAATATGGCACGGAGTCTGCACCAGGAAGGACACAGAAGAAATTTAACACATGCATAGAAAAATGTATGAATTGGCAAGATGATAAATAAGAGCATTTCCAAGTGATCTACCGGAACAATTAGTTTTCTTATTTTTTAGGCTTTAACTTTTTCTTATATTGCTAATAAACTTGTAAACCTATAAAAAGCAACATAGTTCCTTGGCTGACAGAGCAATGAGCATCTGTCTGCATACTCTGTTTTGCACACATACATCTCCCAGCAATCTGAGAGCACAATGTGATTTGGAAGCACTCTAGGAAATGTGTGAGTATGGCTTTGGAGAGATTCTTAGAATGGCATGATTTAGGGCTGAAAGTCACAATATTTACCATTTAACTACAAAAGATACCAAGATAAATGGCAACAGCCCCACAAGAAAACCCCAATCCTGTTGTCAAAGAATCAACAGGCTTATTATGCCACTCTGCATCCATACTGTTGTGAAAGGAATGGACCCTCCCTTCTCATTCACAGTGTCCCTCTCTGCTTGTGCCCATACAGACAGGCTGTCAGCTTGACCAGACAGATGATCAGCCTGAGAGAAACCCCACACTAATAGAAGTCCCACTGCAAACTGATTTATTGCCATCTGAAGCAACTCCCTGACCTATATGGCTGCGCAGCTGAACAAATGCAGGTGCTAAACATAAGGGAGGCTGTGGGAATGGGGTGCCAGGACAAGGAATCCTGTTAGCAGTGGTATGGATTGTATTGGTTTAAACAATTAAAAAAAAAAAAAAAAAAAAAAAAATGCACCTACTATAGGTGTTTATGGCTTGCCTACTCCAGGGAATTGACTTCTCTATAAATTGTACAATCGTGGTATGTCTAAGTAAGCTGTGAAGCCTTTGGAACAAACTGACAGCTATTCACTGTCCCACATGGTTTTTATCAGTCCTACTGCCCTTGAAGGCCTACTCTGCCTCCAGTGAAGGAGGATTATATTTAAATGGAAAAACAATCATCACTACAAAAAGTCAGTGAGATGCAAAAGGTGCAAGCCACTTACTCAGGACAGAAGAAAACCCTCTTTTGCTTAGCAGCTGCCAAGGAAATCTCATAGGACTCACTTTGTAACTACAGCAATTTTCCCCAAATGATCATGTACTGGTTTTGGCTGGGATAAACTAAATTTTCTTTATAGCAGCTTGCATGGTGCTATGTTTTGGCTTTGTGCTGAAAACAGCGTAGATAACAGAGGGGTGTTTTCATCGTTACTGAGCTGTGCCTGCACAGAGTCAAGGCCTTTTCTGCTTCTCCTGTCATCCCACCAGGGAGGAGGGTGGGGGTGGACAAGGAGTTGGGTGGGGACACAGCTGACCCCAATGGACCGAGGGATGTCCCACACCACATGGTGCCACACTCAGCACGCAGAGGTGAGGGAAGAAGGAGGATGGAAGAAGGTGGATGTTTGGAGTTATGGCATTTGTCTTCCAAAGACACCACTGCAGGTCATGAAGCCCACCTTTCTAAGGGATAGCAGAACACCTGCCTGCCCATGGGAAGCAGCAACATTCTTTTCTTTGCTTGCACATGCATCATTTTCTTTTCCTGTTTAACTGTCTTTGTCTCCACCCACAAGATTTTTACTTTTGCCCTTCTGATTCTCACCCCCATCCCACTGTGGGAGAGTGAGCGAGTGTCTGCATGAGGCTCAGCTGCCCACCAGGGTTAAACCACAACAGGTCAGCAAAAGTTCTGCTGATTGAATTTTTATTCTAATTGCTTTTTCAGATTTTGGAAATGGATACCAATAGGTCTTAAAGTAATTAGTATCTTATTATACAGAATGGATTTAAAAACAAAATACCTTTATTGAAGTAACTGCTTCCACTTGAAGTTTCATATTTCTTAATTATCCAAGTAGTTAAAAGTATTTTCCTTTTTTTTTTCTGTGCTAGACATAGCAAAGTTTGGACTATTAAGAACATAAAAAGCTTTCTGTTTAGGTATGCCTTTTGCCTTTGATAACATGAAAATTGAAATATTTTTAAAAATACATGGTTACTTCATACAATTTTGTACTTAGGATAAAAAAAAAAGGAAAACACAAGAGCAGCAAAATAACCTTCCAAAGTTCTAAATGCTAAAACTTTACAGCATGTTTAAAATATTTCAAGTAAAGGATAGAACAAAAGAATAGCTACTCCATTGCATGCCTCACCAGTGAACTGAACACTAGGGTATATTTTGGTCATTCTAAGACATCACATTGCTAAGCCTGAAGATTGTAGCAAATACTTGTATTTCCAAGTATGCCCAGGTGATCAGCAGGTATGGACTGTATTTTGGAGCAATTGGGCAAGCATGTTCAAAGACAAGTCCAAAATAAGTTGTGGCAATAGCACCTGGATAGAAGGGTAAGTTCTCAGAGATGTACAACTAAAGCATGTCAGTAAGATGAAACTGGGAGCCCAAGGCAGGTGCCTTTTTTTCTTTTTATTTGCACCAGATTTCTCACTAGGAGCATTTTTTAATTTAACCATATGCGGAGGAATGAATGGAATCAATGTCTAGCATTTCACTCTACTCTAACCAGTACTCTCTTCTGGTATTTAATTTACCATTACTATACTTGAACTCCAGTTGTTCAATGGCAGCTAATTTTCCTAATAGTACAATAGTAAAACTATTTTCATGCCTATATTCTAGTTTGTCTGCAAAATGCACAGCTTGCCCATTTTAGGCAATTGTTTTATTCTGGTTTTCATCTAACTCTATTCACTATGCATAAATGAAATCTACAGTACACAACCCACTTGCTGATGACTAAAAGATAGCCTCCTAGACTTGATTAGGACTACTGTGAGACCTTTAATTTCTGCAACCTTTCCTCTAGCAGTGAATAAACAGACTTATGCTGGCAAGTCCAATTTCTCAGTGCTCCTCAAAGACTGTAACCTCCTCTGATAAAAAGCATCATGTAACTGCAGAGTGACAACCAACATTAGAGAATAACTACTTGACAGCATTATTCTTCAGTGGCACGAGCTAGAAGAGCTCTGAAGATGTGTATTTTGCTAAAGTTTGATCTAAAATGATCAAAGAAAGCAGACTGAAACCAGGCTGACAGTATTTGAAATGTGCATTGCCTAATGCTATTCCTCAGCACAATCTAAGCTTTTGCACTGACTTAGTACCTGAGCTAAGCTGCAATAATTTGAGGTAAACTAAGAAAGTCAAGATCAGAGTAACATTCTGATGGAAGTATTTCCAACACATTCTGCACTGTTGCAGTAACAGTAGAATTTCATCAGTAGCAATGTCATGAACTTCTATTATTGAGAAGAGAGTTATGGTCCAGCCAGATGACTATAAAGATTTTCTTCTTTCTTGTTGTTCTTTAAATACACTTACTGTGAAATAAACTGGGACATAAACTGCAAAACCTAAATTCTTTAAAGGTGTATTTTTTCCACTAATCCCAAAAGCACTGGACAGAAGAAAAGCAATACCTTGCATGAGTCACAGGCACAACTGGTCTTTCTGGTCGTCTCGGGGGCAAGGTGCCAGGTCTGTTCACAGCGTTGGCTTTGGGTGGCCGAGGTTTCTTCGGAGGTATAGCAGGAACTGAAGGCTTCTGCAAGTCTAACTGTTTTTGCTCTCTCTCTGATCTTTCTTTAAATCAATCATTTCCAGAAAAAAAGAATAGGGATATTATTAAGTGGAATTCATTTGCACTCACATGTCTACATTCAAAGAAGAAATCTTCAACTGCAGATAGACTGTATACAAAGAAAAACCTTTCCATTTCTGTTCTAAATCATTCTTTATTTGATATATTTGCCACAAATCAGTTGTTCAACCTGCCTGGCTGTTCTTCCTGGATTTCCTCAACCAAAACATGTGTGCAGCATCTTGATGGGAATACTATTTTTTATTTTAGTAACTTACTGGTTTTTGACTGTAAAGTACAAGAATGGCAAGAAATTAAATACCATATGGTACAACTTCCCATGAGCAAAACTTATATTAAGTTTTAATTTGAAACAATATTAATTTAGAAGGTCACAAAAATAACTATGCTGGATATTCTTAACATCTCTTGGAGAAACAGAGAAATACTATTTTTGGGAGGGAAAAAAGCATGTTTCAAGTGAACTACAGTTAAGTGAAAATAAAATATAAGCACAAAAACTTAATAATGTCTAGCAGGATGTAAACCCCTCAGAAAAACCAGACCTATTATTTAGGTTTTAAGCACAGATTTATATGCTGAATTTTTCAGCTTGCTGATGAAAACCTAGATCATTTGCAGAACAGATAGTTAGGGAGTGCCACCATGCTAATATCCAATGCCAAACATGCAACGCCCGTGCATGTCTAAAGTACAATACACATGAATAACTCTTCTAAATAATATGCTCTAAATTCCTAATACAAAGCAAATATGTAAGCACATTTTCCACACCCGAGAAGACCTGATTTTTCTTAAAGAAAGGACAAATCTCTCCAAGGAACTAAAGTTTTGCTCTCTATATCCTACTATTTCAATACCCCACTTCCCTTGACAATGCTGCCTATGATATGCTGTAAATGTTACACCTCTGTATACATCTAAGAGACATTGGGAATGTTACAGGATATTGCCTAATGGGTTCTTAATGAGAACCCATTAATGAGAGGATCATGGAATAAATCCCCAGCAACACAATGCACATTAGGTGTGGAATAGTCCAGCTAGCGACTATTGTTCACAGGCAGGATGCTTTGAGCAGATGCAGTCATCGGGTCCTCAGTAACACTGAAGCTTTTCCAGCACACTGTGTAATTTTTACACACTTAATCCTGTGACAATTTATACTGCATCAGTGTCCAAGAATCTAAATTGTATGAGGGACAGGCTGGGCAGTGTGCCAACACAGAGCTCAGAGGACCTTCCTGTGCCACCCCTGCTGCCACATCATATGAGCCATTCCTGCCACTCCCTGGTACTCCTGAGATGTAGGCACTACTCCTACAGCCTCTTTTCAATGTTTAGAAAAGTTACATTTATTTATAGTCCAGGACAGTTACATATTTAAATTTCCTCTGCTGTTTTAGCAGTTGGCTTTTTAAATCCAAAAATGGAAAGCAAAGGGTTTTATTGCTAAGATAACCACGAGAAGCAGCATACGTAACCAAAAATAAACCTATGTAGAGGAAACAGCTAAAACACCTGTCAGATCGCTAAGATTTATATCTAGAAACAGCTCTTGGTACAAAGTCTGAGGGTTCTGTCACTAAATTATAACTGCATATTATGCATTTAGTCATGTGCATACACATACCTTTTAAAAGGCTGCAAGTTCAAATACTTAGACTTTGAGAAATCCCATAACAAACTTGTTCGTACAATCTAGTAGTCCACTTAACACATGAAACTTGGCACCATCTTCAATTAGAGAACAGATGTAACTATTTTCCTGAGACTATTCACCATTCACAATGAACACAATGAAACCATTAAAGGTTTAATTTGCTTGTCCCTGCTCTGTGTGGTACTGTGTCCCATTTCTTGCAATGTTCAAACATGGCTTTGAAGGATTTTTTCATTTCTTCGCTGCCTTGCCTGTGACTTTTGTGGCTATGATAATGGGGTGATTCATAAGCATTAATGACTGGATCTCCACAAAATCCCTTTGTGATGCAGGAAAGCCACCAACCTAGCTTTCAACTAGAGAACCAAAGAAGACAGATGTTAAGGAAAAAGTACACACTAATCTGGGGTATTTTATTTGATTGAGCACCTTTGTAAAACCTGGGGTTTTACAGAGCACTGGGCTTTATATAGCATTTCATGCATTGAGAGCAAATCTCCCCTGGACCTCAGTTGTGGCTGCATGTACTCAACAGCTCTAGATGGGTACAACTGAACACCCTGAATTCGGTCTATAAGCAGCAATGAGAGCGTTTCCAAAATGCCTATCATCACAGTCTATCAGAGTGAGTCCAAAACATCCAAACAATACACATCCAAACAATACACAAACATCCAAACAATACACATAATGGAAACAGAGAGTGGGAAATGAGAATGTGCATTGGCTTTATTTCCCTCATCTCTCTGCAGAGAACAGGTAGGAAAGCACATTTCATACCTTTTTCTTCTGTTCGATTAGGAAGACATTCTGGCCTTTCAGGTGGTATCTTCTTGATTTCATGCTTTCGATCTGTGGTCCCTATCAAAGACAGAAAAACTTGGAATTCTGACCAAGCCAACAAAAGAGTGACATAAGATTTAATTCTGCAATTTCTTAGGCTTTTTATATTCCCCAATTTGGAAATGTCTTGCTAAAACTGAACATAAATTTATATAAAATATTTACCTGTTCATAAGGACAAAAAAGCAATTGGGTATTTATTTCTTTATAATCAAATTCACAGTTTCCAAAGTGTGCAATCCCAAAGAATAGACACTCTGACTATTCTATGGGAAAAAAATCAATAACTGCAGATTTAAAAAATGTGGACAAATCCTTTATCAAAGACATAAATCCTTTATCGTTACAGACATAAATGAAGAACAACTCAACAGTGTGCAGAAACATTAGGAATAAATCAATTAATTGAGCGATGTCAGGAGAATGCATGATGGAGCTGAATATACAGAGATTATTTTACATTAAATTAACATATCCCTCCCCTTTTTCTCCACTACTAGTAGCTGTTCACTTCCACAGATTAGAAGGAGGAGAAAAGCAGTGCTGGCAGCATTCTGAATGACTATTTGCATGACTATTTTAGTTGACAGCTTTTGGCCTGGAGGTGTAAGCCCCAGGCTTCTTTTGCCTCTGTACTAGAGGCCCTGACATATGGACTTCTGTAGCTCCAAGAAATATGAGAACTTGTGGCACCAACAACGGGAAGATTTTGCAAAAATTTCCTGGCACATTCAAGATGAAATCTTCTAATCCCCATGTTATAACAAACACTTTACTGGATATTGGCTTTGCTGCATTGGCTAACCACTAGGTGCTAATGCCATTTCAACTCAGTAGTGTTGAAAACCGCTTCAGGTAACACTATTAGCATTTCAATAAAAATTACAGTAGACGAAATCCAAGAAAAGCAGAGAAGGCAGGGCAAGGAGCACAAAGCAATTTTTTGTTTCAATCTATTCTATTATATGCAGTTCTCATGTGCATTTACATTTTCTGAATGTGCTGTTGCAACTCCCTTCTGCAGCTGGTTCCTAGAAATCAGTAGTCATCAGTGGTGATCACCAGCCATTGTTTCTTTACCCAAGGGTGCCATTGGACAGGCAATAGTACCACATACCATGTCAATAAATAATACTAAATTCTCTTTTATGGTTGGATTTGATAATCTTAAGCATCTTTTCCAATGGAAATAATTCTATGAAAAAGACTTCACTCCAGAGAGGAGAAGCTGTTGCTCCTAAGCAATTAAAGCCTTTCAAAACACAAGTTATGCAAAGCACAAGTCAATGTATCGATAATCTTGCACACACTACTGTGCTCAAAAAGAAAGATACATGAATCTGTGTCTAATTACAGTATGATTAACAGTCATCCTTAGCACACAAAGGGACATTCTCAGGCCAAGTCTAGAACAATGAGCCTACAGCCACAGAAGAGCTCCCAGACGCAGTTGTTCTTCCTACTTGGATTGTGACCCCCAAATTAATCATCGCCCAGACAGGCACCATGATCCTGCCTTAGCTCCCAGGTAACAGTCACCTTCAAGGATGCTTTGGGAACTCCCAGAGCAACTCAAGAGTATTCCTACCCTTCGGTCTGGACACTCTTGTGTTGCTTACCCCAGCTACCCCGCGAAATGACAATGCTTTTCAATGACTAGTTCATTAAGGAACTTGTGCTCCTAAATTTGGCTCTCCAGTTTTCACCTTGCTTTGCAAAGTGCAGCACAGATGGCCCTGGCTGTTTACTGCTGTGGAGATTATAAATTTCTATCTCTACTATAATACAGACACCTCTTTACACATATGCCACTTGTACTACAAAGACAAGTTCTAATTCTCTCCTTTGATTTTATGCTCTGCATCAGAAGATGCTGACATTTAAATATTTAGGCTGCAACTGACAGTTTTAAATTTATTCAACACGCTGCGACTGGTCAAATATGCAGAAGCATTACTGAAGTTGTTACCTTCTATCAACAGTAAGACCTGATGTGGAGATGTGGTAAAATCCAGTATAATCTCAGTGAAGAAATAATTTGACAAAGTAGAGGAAGGCAGGATGGTAATAAACACAGGATGATTTTTCAGCTCTAGATATATATCAGAAGAAACTCTTGTGCCTGATCAGCCAGGAGTTATCAAATAATGAGTATGAAAAGAAAGAACTGCAATAGTCTTGGCTTTCACATAGACTTAGAAGGCCTTAATCAGATTGTCTGCATCCTTTTTACAACCATTTTTCCTTCTGAAAATGGGAACATTTCAGAAGGAAAAATGCTATGGTGACATAGTTAAAGCATTTTATGCAAGCAAGTACCTATTAAAAGTCTTATTCTCTAATTATAGCAGTATAAATTGAAATAAATATAAAGTTTTAGAGAGTTTTTACAAAACACGTCAGGCTTTAACAGCAGTGGTCACTAAGACATCGTTGTTATACAACGACCACTAGATGGCAAAGTCATACTGCTCTCTCTGGTCCTATTACTGGTTTACTCTCCCTGGATCTATTACTGATTTAAAATCAAATTTATGTTTCCTTGAGTCTGAAGACAGAGTGAAGAAGAAACCAAGGATGTCAATAAGAAACGCAAATATTTATGGTCATGATTCTGTAGTCAAAGAAGTGCGTGACGAATTCAAACTACTTAAATTATAGCATATTGATTAACATTAAATTGTATATTGGTGTAAATTGCATTTCTACTATCAGCTTAAGTCTGTAGGAGAGGAAAATTTAATTTTTAAAGCACCAAAAGCTGGAACACATCACAGTAACAAGAAAACTATCTAGAGATTGGACATCTTTGTTTTGGTTTTTAATGTGTGCCTGCAGTGGGGGAAGCAGTAGTGCTGCTGCAGTTTTTACAAACTGACTGGACTTAAGGGATTAAAGAATTCCAGCCACAGTTATGTTTCCACCACAACTGCAATACAAATGACAACTCTGAGAGCATCCCCTGCCTTGTGATTTGTATTTTTACAAGAATGGAACTGGAATTTGGTTTCCAAGTTCAGGACTGTCAAGTGCGTAGATTCTTTAACTGTTTCTAAGTTTCATTATAAAAATAAATCATGCAAGCACTTTTGAAAATTAGTATGGAGAGGTCCTTTTAAAATTACAAATACAAGTATGCTCAGCTTTCAGTATCTACACACAATTCAGTATAACATATCATAAAATCAGTTTTGCTAGCACTCATCTGTTTGGAAAACAGAATCAGCTCCTTAATACTTTTTCAACATGTTTATCTACATAACCATTCAGGATAACTCCTTTTAGTTTCATACTCAGGGCTATAAAAGTATTGAAAACCAAGAATCTATTGCCTATAACCTGGAGCAGCCAGCCAGATCCAGCATTCATGCAGATCTGCAAGACTTAGATTGCAGCTCAGAGGAGGCCACTGTATGACACTGTTTTATAGATATTCTAAAAAGCTCTGTGCCTCTAGAATAAATCAGATATGTAGTGAATGCAGTTTCTTCCTGCAGGTATTATCAAGCTCCACATACTGTGTCTGTACTGCAAGGACACACACACAATCAACTTCAGTCAGGGAACAAAACCAAAAAAATTTTAAAAACTGAAGTATCACACTTGCTCTGATTTAACATGATTAAGTGGAAAAACAGGTTCTTCTGAAATGGTATAGATGATTGACTTCAATACATTTAAAGCCCACCACAGTCTTTCAGGGGTACCAACTACTTGCATTTGATTGTGATTTATTAGCTGTTGTCTAGATAGCTGCTTGTCAATTTTGATACAGATGAATTCTATATAAATTTGAATACACTTAATTTAGATTGAGATGTGCTCACTGACATGTGCTGTAAAAAATCAACTGCACTTTACCTGATCCTTGTTTGATGACAGGAGCTGATGGAGGTGGTGGTTTCTTCGGTCTCTAAAATTTAATAACAGAAGAAAACAGGTTGCTTCAAAAGGCCTGTAAATCTCATTCATACAGAGGCTGGAGTTAATCATAAAGTGCTTAACATTAATAATGACAAGTCATGAGACTACAGATCTGTCACATATTTCTCCTGAAATAACTTCATTTAAATGAATTTGAGGAGAGAAAATAGCATTGACAAATAAAATATAATTTTCATTTTTATATTTGCAATTGAAATGTCCTGCTGAGGGGTTAAAAAAGTTCATTTTATGTACCTAAAGACTGGAGGAATACATGACCTTTGATCTAATGAAGAAGTCTATTTCTTTAAAATTTAACCTCGTGAATATTTACCCTTTTTGGAAAAAAAAAAAAAGAAACACAAAGAAACTCTGAGATTCATGTGGCAAAACCTGAGGTATTTTCAGACCCATAAATGAGTCAAAAATGCAGAACTCAGGAAATACAGCAAAGGTTACTCTTTATTCACTTACTAGGATATATTTAGAGTTCCAGTTGTGAAAGATCAGAATTTTAGATGTTTGGTGAAATGAAATGAATTATTCTGACTAATCTGTCCTTTTATACTTTCACCTTCCCTGTTATGATGATTTTCCTAATAGATCTGTAATGGTAAGACTGAGAAACATGACCACCAACAGTTCTGGCAGTGCCAGAACAATTTCTCCTCACCTGCAGGCTGGGGGGCTGATGGCTCTTCTTCTGTGCTGATGTGTGTGAATGCATGCACAGCACACTGGCAGGCGCCGCAAGCGCGTTGGAATGAGTACACAACCAAATGGAGCATCATGCTAGATCAAATGACACACTTTATCTCTCACTTTGAAAAAACCTCAACCAACTATCAAGATTCCTGTGAAGAAATTCCAAGGAAAAAAAAAACCAAACATTTTTTCCTCCATATGTTCATCCTTTTTTTCTGAGAACTTCTTTCCTTTGCTACAGATTGATCACAATCACTTTCACTACATTGCTGGCTATCTAGCAATGTATATTGTCTTGTGGAACAAATGTGAAATAAAATTATTTTCCCAGATATGCACAGCTTTGCCAAACTTCAATCAGCCATTTAGGCTAGTATTTTCTCTCAAACTCTCATTGATCCCTGCCCTCCCCACAGTTACTTTCTATCTATCTGCCAAAGCTTTTGAGAAAGATCAATTGCTTTGTTCACTTGCAGTAATTAGTTCAGTGTCTGCCCTAGAACTCTCAGATCCTGGTCTGAGGGTTGAAAGAGAGCAGGTTTGCTGTGAAGGCTGAGTGCCTGCCACATACCCTTCCAAGGGATCTCTCTCAAATCTAACAAATGTATTCATCTCTGGAGAAAAAAAAAAAAAATCAGTTTTTGCCCAGACAGGGTAAGTCTCATATTCTCAAAGCTGTTATCCAGCAACCTTCAAGTTTCTCCTACCATCTTACCCTGACCAGATCACCTCCCATAATCAACCTGAGAAAGCTGTGGCCAAGAACTTAGGAGATCAGAATGATCTTCTACAGCCTGGCTGCCATGGGCCATTGTCCACAAACACTGAGTCCCTTACACTCTCAGAGAAACTTCTGCAAGAATTTGAGCAACATGGTTTAAGGTTTAAATACAGAAAAGTGAAGAAAAATTTGGAATGGAAACGAGACAGAGACAATGACTGTCCTGTGATAGGCATTAGGAGTCCTGTTGATAATGGCTGTAGAGTGAAATAGTTGATGCTGAGGAGTCAACAGTACAAAACAGGCATTTGGGGTTTTATTGGGGAGGGGTGTGAGACTGAGCCCATTGACTGACCATACATCAGCAGCTGGAATACAAGAGATGCACTCCCTTAGCACATCTTTTGGCTTAGTTCTCTCCTGTAAGGGGTCTAAGTTATGTCCCCTGAGATGTGTCTTCCAAAGCATAACAAGTGCAGATGGACAAGTGACAGATTCACTACAGTCACTATTGATTACAACCAAAGCACTTATCTAGGGAGGCACAAAGGAGAAAGGGTCCTATGGTTCATTTGACAAAGTGGCTTTAACTGAAAGCTGAGGAGGGAAATAGATTGTTTCAAAAGGACAGACCAAGGTCAGAAAGGGTGTAGTTTGAAGGAGCCATAAAAGACTCCTTCGGGGAACATGGAGGAGCGAGAAGGATTTACAAGGGTCTGTGGCTGGATGAGATAACCAAGAAGGTGATAGAGACAGACTAGAAATTAAGCCAACAGAAAGGAAGCCAGGACTGGTTGGACAAGAAAAGAACAAAACTACAGAGCAGGGACAAAGAATAAAAGGTGAGAGGAAAAAAAGCTGTATAAAGAAATTTGGTGAAGGGATAAAAAGTAAATCCAGATGGTGATTTGGACTCAGGTAGTGAGCTCAGGGGAAAATCCTGTAATGGAGACCACCTGAGAGGTGGAGATTGGGACTAGGCAGTGAATAGAAAAGGCCTGGAACAAATAGGCATGTGTGGAAAAGAGTCAGGCTTGGAAAATTGTGGACTGGACAAGGAGATGAGAAGAGATCCCAAGCTTTTGTTGAACAGACAGAAGAACTACTGCAACAAATACTTTCAGACCATGGGATGGAATCCAAGGCTTCTGGATCACATCAGAATATACCTGACAAAATCACTGGTAAAGTAGTTATCTCCTTCCCTTTTAGCACTGATTCAAGCAAAGACAGATAGTCTATAGTCCTACCAGTTACTTACTCAAATGGCCAGATCTGTGGCATTTCAAAAATTAATAAAATTCTATTCTCCACAGTTAGAGCAAACCTAGCTGTAATTTCCAAGTGTCTGAATATCTAATTTACTTTACAAGTCATATTCAATTGTACTCTAAAAATCACTTTAAAGATACATCATTTTTAAGTTCAAAAAGACTGAATAATCCACTAAGGATTTTTTTCTTCTATAATAGGTTCACTATGTCTTCAGGTTTTTGATTTCTGCCTCTTCTAGAAATCACCTTCTTTCATTTTTAGGCCTAAAGCCAGGATATGCACTTTGCTGTGGAATTGCCTTTTCATCTTCCACAGTTTTTGCTGCTCTTCTCCTTTCTTTTTCAATAATTATCACGTTAGCCTCTGTGAGTTGTTTAATAGTTGCTTTATTAAGCTTTCCAAGTTATTTAATTTTTGCCTTTAGCATCTAATTTTATTGCCAAAGAGTGAAGCTGGGCGTCAGTAAGTTTCAGTTTTATCACAGAAGGCTTACACTGTCACTGTGAAATACTCATCAAAAGCCTGATTGCAAGCTTGTAATATCCCACTGATGACTCAGAAGGTTCCTAAAAATGGAATGGTCTTTTGGGGGAAGTAATCCATTACTTTATTCCAGGAAACCAAAAGATTTCTAAATATTGTCTGGCAAATAACAACTTTTTTGAATAAATAGGAGCTGAAGAAAATTCTGCATAGGTTTTATACCTTCTTTTTTAGTAATTCTGAGAGGTAAAGAAATTTATCTGTGATAAATTTACCTCCAAGATATCAAAAACTTTTTATTTTTCAAATTTCACAAATAAAATCTCACCCTTTTTGTTCTGGAACAGTGCTTGACTGCTGTTCATCAGCATGTAGGTGATATTCTAACTTTTCATATTCCATCACAAAAACAATGGAGAAGATTAAAGAATTCTGGATATCATCGCATCACATGACTCAGTCCTGGGACCTCTAGTTCTTCTCTCTCTCAAACTTATAGAACAGAGAGTTTTCAGAGCAGCATAGTGCAGGTGGGGTGACTGGATGGGCAAATCAAACCCTTCAAGGAAACTCTGTAATATGACTTTGAGTGCCACACGTTCTTTTTATGGATGCTTTCTAACCCAGTTTTTTTTTCCTTTATGTTTTTATGTTATTAGATGAGAAGTAAAACTTTGTCAAAATCACATATCTGAAAGAGGATTTCTTTCAGCTCTATTTTAATTCTAAATGTTCAAGTGAAAATGAAAGAATATATTGCTTACCTCTTTTTCAAAATCTGAAGGGAGTAGCTTGACAAAGTTATCTGGAAAGACACCTCGTCTGCCATTGAGTTCTCCTTCCCACCAACCCACATCAATGCAATCCTACAAAACAGTAAAATAAAATGAAAACCACAGTGTTCTGGTGCACTGAACAGATTTTTGAGCTGAAGCACTCTCTTGCATAATGTCCTGCCTGTTTGCTAGAATATGACAATTTGCTGGAGTGCCAGGTTAACAGTGTAATCCATCAGACAAAAACTTCAATAACCACCCTGCATTCCATTATCACATGGAGCAGCTAGGAAAGAACAATGAACATGCTGTAAGAGCTCAAGACCTTGTCTGTGTCTATAACAAAATGCTAGTTCACCATTTGATCTATTAAACAAGTCAGCATTTTGATCATGCATGACCCTATGTCTCTCTGACTTCATTCTGCAGAAAGACAGTAACTTCATTAAACATCGTACATCGGGAGATAAAAAATTTCCCTTATTTCCCATACTTTCAAAAAATGCTTGACACACTGGAATTATTAAATTCCATCTCACTCCAATTAATAAGGCATAATGCACCTGATTAATATCTGGCATCACCTTATTTTTCTGCAGCATTTCTGAGCAGTACAATGCAGAGTATATAGCAAAACAATGTACAGATAAATAGGTGAATAAGTAACATCAGTGGGTCTAATTGATAAAAAAGCAGCTGTTTTTGTTATTAATAATAACAGTAACAGAAGCCACAACATTTTAGAGAAGGTTGAAATGGCTCCCTAAGTCCTCAGAGCTCCATATTCACTTTTTTGTGTCTGTGTGTTTGCTGCATAGAACACTTCCTGTTGAGATTTTCCACATTCTTTTTTCCTGAAAGCTCAAGTTGAAACAGCTCAGCTGTTTTCCAAAACACAATTACAGGAAAATCACCCATTGTCTGCTTAGTCTTAAAACCACTTCAGCCAATTTTTAAAGTTGGCTCAACATCAGGCTGGCCAACCTTTCCTGATTTCCATAAAATCTTTTATTTTAGCTGCTAAATGGATGACAGAACAATGCAGGTTAACTTAGTGAGGTGTACTTAATACCAAGTCTTAAAAATATTGTTCACAATGACTGTGCTTATTGGTATTTTTCTGTAAGCTACTGGATGATATCTGAGAGAAACCAAACTAGCATTAAAGATCATTGCTTTTATGTTTTGGGGGTGGTTTTTGTTAATTTTTTTGTTCTAGGATCTTTATTTAGCTTATTTATGACTCCTGGTCACCTGAGTATGTGCCAACTAAACACAGAAGCTAAAGAGCCTGGTTTCTTACGTCATGTCTGTTTTGGTGCATTTGGCTTTTTCCCCCCTCCTATCTCAGTATTTTTTCTGATGTAATGCAGACACAAAACAATCCTTCCATTCTTTTTTTGATAATCTTTTCTCATACCTAATCTTTGCTTTTCTGCATTCTCCCTTCTCTTTAGCAGGGTGGCCCTCCACCAGGGAGGACATTTTCTAGGTCTTCCCACACTTATTTAGGAGGTATTTCCCAGCTCTGTAAGACCTTTATTAGTGACAGGGCTGATTCCTGACCAGCTGATGTTTCCAAAACATCTGCTGAGTACCTACAGGGCTGTCAAGGACTCCATGGAGGCCAGTCATGCATGGCATGGGCCGGCACGGTGCAGGATTCTCCTCTGGCCACAGAGCCAGCACCCCTCATTCCTGGTGTGAGGCTCTCTCCCACTTGGCTCTATCTACTTGCACAGCCTAATAATCAGGGCACTCAACTGTTCTATCACATGGTGTGTTTTATAATGCCCTCCACCCCCTACGCCGCTAATCTGAAACTGCCTAAACATTTATGACCCAATTTAGATTTTGAAAAATATTAAGAATAATTCAAGCATCCAGAGACGAAAAGCTTGTGCTTCAACTGATTGCACAGCTTAGCACTAGCTAATAATCCTGACTGAACAGCACAAGACATCACATATATGCTTTTTAGGTTAGATTTTTTATGCTCTTACGGAACACAAATATTACTCATACTTCTTCACTTCATTAACATGTGATTTTTTTCCTTTTTAAAGCTCATTTGTTTTCATGAAGCTGCTGTTTGTGTCACACATTCATAAATCCCAAACAGCTGCAGGTTTGCTTTTTTTCCCTCTCCAACTTGTCACTCAGGCTTATGCAGCCAATCACCATGGTGGATTTCCATACAGTAAGTAATTCTCTTTAGGCAGTTTCTCTTTAATTTTCTCATTTACTTCACTTGCAAGAGGAAACTTATGGGTCACTGAGAAAGAAATAAAGAGATTTCAGAAGTTAAAAGCTACTAATGAAATTTGGTGAAGAATCTCCATGGTGGTGCCCTCCTGCTACCCACAACTGCAGGCTCGCCATGCCCCAGCTCCTGGAAGCCAGCCTAAAGTGCTGGCAGACAGAGCAGCACACAAGCACACCTGAGTTACAGCTGCACCAGCCACCACAAGTACTGACAAAGGGCAGAGCTATGAAGCACAGTCAAGGCAGCGTGATGAAAACCATGTGTCTGCTTGTGAACACTGAGCAAAAACCACTCCAATTCTTCCAGATTGCCATCAGCCATGCAATCTTAACCATATTGTCTTTTTTTAACATATCTTGTGTTCATGTGTTCAAGTACAGCAAAATGGCTATAATTTCAATATGCAAATTTTATAGAAAAACTGTCAAGCAATCCAGTATCAAGACTGACAAATCTTTATTAATAACCCAAAATTTATTAACAAACCAAATGGATCTCTGCTTTATCTCCATGTTATCCTGTCAGACTCATATAACAACTTAAACAAAAATCAGATGATGCAATATCCCCAAAGTCCTATGAAGAAAATGTAACCCAAATACTAGAAATGCATTTTGGTTTCCTTTAAGAAGAAAGCCCTCACAAAATATTTATGAAACTGAAAGAGTAAAACATGGCAGAAAAGATACTCCAGCTACTGAAATTCATCAAGTTAAGTGGTAGCTGCATCAACATTTAGCTACTGTAAAAATCAGCTCCTAACAAAGCTTAATTTGGAGACTATACCCACGTTCTCATTGCAGTGACAGTGCAAGCAAAGACCTTAGAGAAATTCACTGCTGGTTCACATTGAGGCAGATTAATGAAACAGAGAAATTAAAAATCTTGAGGGAGATTTTTGTATTTTCTTATTAAAATACAAATCTTGGTTTTATCCTCATTTCTAGTGAAGTAAAATCATAAAACAGTTTAGGATGAAAATGACTTCTAACATTACTGAATCCATTTTTTTTTTGTCCCAGCACTGCCAAGTCCACCTCTAAACCATATCCCTGAGTGCCACATCTATATGTCTTCTAAATACCTCCAGGGATGGAGACTCAACCACTTCCCTGGGCAGCCTGTTCCAGTGCTTGACATCTTTGGTGACAAAACTTTTCCTAGCATCTAATCTAAAATTCCTCTGGCACAGCTCAAGGCCTATCACCTGTATCTTGGGACAGCCTGTCAGTGGACTATACCAGGGCAGCTGGACAGGTGGGACAGTCACAGAGGAGATGCTCCTGCTGTGCTGGACAGGAGCTTGCTGCCATTGCCCCTGTCCCTTCAGACCCTTCAGCCAGGAGAGCGAGGATAGGGAATCCTCCATGTCATGCATCCTGTCTGCCCACTGAGCCTGCCGCAGCGAAGGCAGAGTGTGATTCCAGCTGTCACATCCATTCAGCAACCATTCTAATTCCAAGCCCTGTAGTTCCCAAATAAAGCATAAAAAACTGAATACACTGGCTTTACTAGCAACATTCATTTTGTGCTAAATATTTGGGCAAAAATTGGACAAAACATAGCAAAAGGTAAGACTAAAGTGTTGAGGAATTTTTGACATGTTTAAACTTTATAAGAAATTAATATTACACAAAATATAAGGTACTAAAATGTCAGCCTGGGCTGGAACACTTACATAAGTCAGAGGAAAGGGTAAATCTGGGAGAAATGGAAATTACTAGAAAAATCAGAATATAGCTACCTTTTGCAAGAATTATAAGAGTATACACAAGTGAACTAAAAAACATCAGTCCAGTTCTTGATGTGAACAATAAGAAGAACTATTCTTCACAGAATTATTAGTGAGACATGCAAGCTGTGAATAAAATTGGAAAAGAGAATCATCTGGAGAAAATAGACTTTTTTTTCCAGAAGGGAACATCAAAAAGGAAAACAAAATACAAACCCAAACCAATGGTAAAACAAGAAAGGTAAAAACACAGTTTTTACTCTGAAACTTATGTCTGTGGTGACTAAAAGAGTAGGGACAGAGGAGAGGGGGAAGAGAGAGATACATGAGGAGAGAGACTAGCCAAAAGCCATGCAGAGATATTTGTCAAAGAAAGTTTCCATTCAGAGCACTAGATTTATCACACTGTTACTGAATGGAAGTGAAATACAGTGAGAGACATAAGTAGGGCTGACAGCATAAAATCAAGGCTTAGTCACTTTTTAGCAGCTGCAGTGATCCTGCAGCTACTCTCGTACTGACGAAGAAAAATCATAAAACAGTAGAGTCATGCTTTCTCCTCTTCTGGGTGAAAGAATCATGACATTGCTTGGTCTCTTATGCACACAGTATCCTACATTAAAAGGTTTCTTAGCAGCAGAACTACTGCTCTGTATTAGAGCAAACATTGTGCTGTTCCTTCCCTTGGTGCTCTCAATTCAACAGGAAAAAAAGCAGGAGATGGTGGAGATTGAAGAAAAAGCCCAGCATAAAGCACCTTATGCTCTGCAGTCTGACAAATACTCCACTCTCTGCTCAGAAGCAGCTGCACCCAGACAGACTCCACTGACACCACACTGGCCCATGGCACCCCCCCAGTGCAGGAGCCCAGCTGCCACCAGCCAAGAACACAAATAGCCCTTTGGTCAAACACCATCGCTGGTTTTCTCTGATGGTAAAACAGGTGACAATGGAGGTGGATAAGGCAGAGCTGTCAGTCCCCTTTAGTACCTGATACCACATTGAAGACCATGAAATTAAGACTCAAGTTCATGCCTGGCAGCTGACGTGTCTCTCATGCCAAGCTGTGTCCCAGCTACAGGCTTGGTGGTGACTGATTACCCACTACCAAACATGACTGAACTCTCCCTGCTGGAATTGCTTACAGCTTCACAGCCTTTCCCTCTGCTCCAAGGAGGCAGGAGTTCCATAGAGAGACCCCAAAGACAGAGGAGTTTTTATTTCATATAAAGTTCTCTCTCTTAAAAAACCAGACTTGGTTATTAGAGATGGGCTTATTTCTAGCCCACACTGCTGTTTGCACTCTAGGCCTGAGCCAGATAAAAGAAACATGAAGGAAACCAACATTTTTTGCTGAAAAGGCAAAGCAGCACCTCTGGTTGGGAACATATTTATAATAAAACTCTATTTGGATTTTTTTCATTATTTTACCAGGAATCAATAAAGCATGCAAAATTACTATAATTTAAATGTCAGACATGCTCCAGTGTATGTTTTCTTCCAAGTACTATGCATTATTCTACTCTTTTTCTTTTACTCCTTTTTTTCTTGAAGCCACTTACAGGAGAGTTATTGTATGCTATGAGACTGTTCTTAATCACTTAAATAAAACCCTGTAGCTACTTGGCTCTATGTATACATTATAATGTGTTCAGAAGCCCATTGGACTTGTATCTCTATCATCACTGCAGCCAGCTGCAAGTGCATCAAGATTGCTATCTCCAGCACTAAGAGCCATCTGACACTGGGAATCTACCAACAGCTGAGCAATTTCTGCAGCTTTACCAAAACACAAGGAAGCCTGAGAGGAAGCAGGCACCCACTGCTGCAGCCGTGCTTTCCACTTAACTTCACGGGCAAAGATGTTTCCTGCCTTTTCCTCCAAAGCAGCCAGGCCTTCAAGGCAGCACACACTCCCCTCCTCTCTTGCTACCTTTGGGACAATTTCAGGGAATGCCCTGGCCCAAGTTCATCCCTCCACTCCTTAACCTACCTTCCAAGCTGCCCCTAGTGAAGAGGAAGGCTTTTGTCAGTGTAAGTAAATGAGAGATTTTTGTATTTCAGAAGGTCACAAAATGAGTAATAAGCTATGTAATTATTTTATCTTCTATCTATGACTTGAACTGCAGCTGTGTAAACTCTTGAAGAAATACATCTGAAAAAAGCCAATATTCTAATCTGTAAATGGGACTTCTGTTTTTCTGAGGGAACTGATTGCTGCATAGTCTGGTCCTCTGAACATGATGGTACTTTGCAATACTGCTAAAATATGAAGCTATAGTTTAGACATCAACCCACAACTGCTCGATTTTTCAGCTCTTTGATTAAAAGATTTTGAAACAGAACCATTCCATCACAGAGATTTCATCATCACAGCTAAGATAGAAAGCAACACTAAGAACAAGAAAAAGCAGGCCCCCAGAAAAGTACACACGAAGCTTACACTGTAGTATCTGTACTGAGATACACCATAATGGTGCCGGGTTTAAGAAAGTATTATTTTTCTGGAAATCTCCACTAGAAGACAGAGTTCCTTACAAAATAATAATAACAATACTAATACTAATTAAAAATCCCAGCAGTTGGCATTTGCATTCATTAAATCTCTGCTTTCCTTCTGCCCTTCTAAAGTTGGTTCTCATCAAGAAGAATGCTGAACTGGAAAAAGAGCATCATTCAGAAAGCCATGAATCCCTCTTATGCTTGCACCGGGAGGTTTCATGTGTCAGCTCTGCCGTGCTGGCAGCCCCCCATTAAATTATTGCTAACCCCATTATAAGCATCTCTCCAGAATTCTTTTGACAACAGCTAGCCAACATCATCATTTAAAGAAAAACAAACCACCTTTAAGGCAAACAAAATGTGTCTATTGAGCTTTTCAAGACATCAACCATACACAGAGATACATGCAACATATAAAGGCTTCTGAATTTGAGGATTAAAGGCCTCACAGAAAGACAAATCTGGAGGATAAGCCCTCTGCCATTCAGCCCACCTTCACAGGGCACCTGTGGGGCCTCCAGGCTTGACTGCAGTGCTGGGGCCAAGAGGTCCCAACTCTCACAAACACCAGAGAAGGCCACTGGAAAGGCTCTGTGATTTTCAAACCATCATTAAAAACACATCAGATCTTCATTAATGCAACTTGGCTTTTGAGGGAAACAACCAAGTCATGTTAAATCAGGGTGAAAAAGCATTTTAATAATATTAAAATATGTTTCTTTAGAAATTCTTGCTACATTCCGTGTCATGGTGCTGAAAACAAGAGAGATCATTCTCAAAATCCAAGTTTATCTTAAGAGTTAGAAAATAATTGATTTTGGAATCTTCATCAATTCTCATTAAACTTGATAAACTATCTATGAATGAAGGAAAGCATCTCTCCAGAGGCTTACATTACACTCACATTTTGCTACCTAGTACTTCTCCAAATGATCAAGATTTGTTACGTACTATAAGGTCAGGTACTGGGATTGAGACCATACAGTAAAAAAAGTGCAAAATTTGTTAAATTCTGTTACGAAAATGGCCATGATTTAGAGCATCTGGTTAGTAATCAAGTACTCCTTGGCAGAAACATGATTTTAATAAAAGCATTAAAGGAAACCTCCGAGTCTGGCCTCTAACCTCTGTTTGGTCACTAACCCAGAGGTCTATCCTGCTCAATAACCTATCCCAAAAGCCCCAAATTCTGCTTGGATCCTTCCCAGCTCCTGTCAGCTCTCATGCCCAAGCCATACAGAACCTTACATCTGATAATGCCAGCTTCATCTCTCAAAGTTTAAGGAGTCAAACAGGAAATTTTTTATTTATCTGCAAGCTCCAAGGCTCTTCTAAGAAATACTCATGTCAACCCTCTATGGAAGGGAAACAAGAGACATAGTCAGAAATTAGACATTATTTCTGCTCTGGTTACACTGCTCCTTCCAGGCTGTGGTTTTTACTGGAAGGCACAACAAGAAGACACCTCTACAGAAGACAAAGTGTGGTCAAAAATTGGCTCAGGTTATTGAACACTGCAAAAAAGAAACTTGCTGAAAATAATGAATGACCTGCAATACCCAGGATATTAGAGCAGAGAAATTAACAGAGCAGTTATATTTTTTCTGTTAAATATTTTTCAGGCTAGGTCTAATCTTTTGACTTTACATTCTGTGACTAAATAGTTTAATCAGTAATGAGGCTAAAAAGCTTTGATGAAATATTTGTACAAACAGGAAGAATTAAGTTGCTTATTGAACAAAACCATCTCTTCTGAGGATTCACTTCATTTGCAGTGTTCAGTCAGCAGAATTATTGTGGAAAAATAAATATGTTCCACATCATAAAACTCTAACACTCCAATACTCAAATTAAAACTAAATTAGCCAACACAAACATGAAAGGTGGTGCTAGTAACACACATAATTTATGCCTCTCATGAGCCAAGATAAAATATTTATGTAATTACATTTTCTGTATTTAGAAAGATTATAAAAACCTAGAACAAAACATTTGAAAGATTATTTAACACTATTACTACTTAGATTGAAGACTTTTTAGGACCAGGGTCCTAATTACAATTACTAGTTACTTGGCATTATATGTGAATTTTTACTTCCCATTGAAATAGCTTTCTCTGCCCTGAAAAGGCTGGACTTCAGACAATACCATCAAACCAGCAGGTGAACCCAACATTCAGAATAAAAGAAAGGATGTAGCTAAGCAGTGAATGTAAAGCCCACACTGTGAGCAATAATCACAGTTTTCCAGACACCTCAGCACTTCAGCATTATCTTTTCTAAGTAGAAAAAATGATTCTTTCCCTTTTTATCTCAAAATATGCCACCCTTTTAGTTTAGCTTGGCTGTGTTAAACATACTTACAAACAAAACGCCTTTCAAGTTATGCAAATCTTGAAGCATTGCATGTATGAGGGATCCTGCCACTTCACCTACATAGCTTGGCATGAACCTGTGTTTGTCAAAATTCAAATCTGAGACTTCCCATGAAGAAAAGAAGCCCCGTCTTTTGAAGTCACTGTTGTAGCATCACAATTGGTGGTAACCAAACCAGGAAAAGACAACTTCAGTGTGTACTTTAAAAAAATAATATTATAAATACACTAATGAGATCAGCATTTGAGTGCTGGCTGTTCCACTCTCCCTGGACTAATCACAGGCTTAAAAGCTTATTTAAGTGCTTAGCTCAAACATTTGTGTTTCAGTAATATTTCTAAAGATACTAATGAAAAGTAAGCTGCACCTGGTTCCCAAATAAACATTGTTAGGCTTTGTCTCTACAGAGACCTTAAAGCCCCACTGCTAATCACAGCAGCCAAGACATGCTGCAAGATACGACTAAGTGTAACAAAATTATTTATAAACATTTAAAATTCTTGGCCAAGGACAAGGTTCAAGCAATAGACTGTACTCAGAGTCCATTTACCATGATTTACTGAGTATATAACATAATTTCAGAAAATGAACATTTATTTACTTGATCATCAGTGTGCCCACAAGCTTTATATCACTCATTTGAGGAAGCACTGATGCTTCTGTGCAGTGACACGGGTTTTACCCCAGGCACTAGCTGCACACATTGGAGGTATGTCAAACAGGGCTCCTTTTGCAGGACCTACCCCAGCTGCCATCCCTCATGGCTTGAAACCCAGAAAGGATCCAAACCTTCTGCTTCCTATTAGTCAAAACCTACAGAGGAAAGTTTCAGGTCAGGGAAAAGTGACCCTACTGCTACACCAAGCTCTCAGCAAGCTGCTGGGACAGTCCCACTCCTCCATCACCTGTGCCTGCTCACACACCCCTGTGTGTCCTGTGGTTGCCAGGTGCAAGGTGAAAGGGCAGGAGAGCCATCCCTTTTAGCAGCCACCTACCATCCATCACATAAAACTGCACCCTCAGCATGCACAGTGTGAAAAATAATTTCTTGTATGGAATCTGCAGTGTGATACAGGCAGGTTTCCCAATCAGAGGAGGAGGCAGAATGTCCTGGGGGAAAAACTGGTGCCAAGGGAAGTAGTGAAGGGTAGGGGACAAGGAACACAGAAAGCAGATTAGGCACGGCTATTAGGCCTGGCCAATGATGAATAATTCATGGATATCTCAGAAGCCTTTATGGTATTGTTCTTTCTGAGGGAAATACCTATTCATTTCCAGAGGCAAGAAGTAAGTGCCTTTATTGCTTACATGCTTCTCTATAAACACAAAACATCATAAAAGCTTTCTTAAAGCCATCATAAAAGCTTTTTTAAAGCTGTGCATTATTAAATGCTTACTTACTGTTTTCCTTTCAGTTTCTGTATGCAAGATTGCTGCAGAAGTTACAAATGTGCAAAATATCTTGTATTAAAACCCCAAAAAGGGGCATCTGCATGACCAAATATTCAGTGTCAACAAAAGTCCATTGTGTTACTCTGACAGAAAGCCATTTTTTATTTTATTAAACCAGATCATACTTTAACTACATAACATAAATTTTTTGCATGGTTATATTAGAAAACTATTTTCCAAAAATGAGCTAAAAGCTTGATTTTAATTGTCAGTCAAGGAAAAACAAAATTACCTGTCTATCATGAAATGAGACTAATTTTTTCCTTTCTTTCATAGGAAGAAAGACAATCTTAAACTTTATTTTGAAAGAGACAGTCTTAAGCTACAATAATTCTGCTTGGAAAAATTCTATCTCCTTGCCAATTAGGTGTATTTTAATGACCTCAGATATTATCACTCTGTTGGTTTGTTTTTACCCATAGAGACGAAAATAGTGAACACTTCATCTTAATAAGGAAGAATTAGTGATACCTACCTATTAGCTCATATTTAAAGAAGAACTTAAAGAGTTTTTAATTCCTTCACATACTTCAAAGCCAAGGTTTGTGAAATATGTGTGTGCTGTTTGTAATTAAAGGTTTACAGAAAAATTCAGCAATGAATAAAACCCCACAGAAACAATTTCTGGCAACCCTAGTGACTCCCCAGCCCAGCAAAATGTTCGATTGAGTATCAGCAAGTGTCTGTCTCTATCATACTGTCTGTGTCTTTCTCCTTCCCCTGTTCATGGCCTCAACTCACTGGCAAGATCCTTTAACATAGCACTTACTAATTTCATCCCTTTAGGAGCCTCCTGCATCCGTCAGAGCAGCTGTTTTCCTTCACAACCCTGCCCAGATGAGTTTGCCTTGCCAATCGCTCAGCTAAAGAAAGTGCTCTGGACAATTACCTCCTGCACCAGGATGAGCATTTAAAGATGTTGTGAGAGAGAAAAGCAGTAGAATTGTTTTGGCAAAAGGGCCACGCTCCAGTAACTGCCTGTAAATTCAGTCAGGGTTAAATTCACTGACTCATGGCTACCCTAAGGATTGGGCAGTATTAACGGCTCTGCATAAGGCCAGATTCCATGCTCTTACAGGGACAAACACACAGAGCACCACTGCAGCAGTGAGAAAAGGACATGATGAAAGAGACTACCAAGACTGAATCTCATTGAACTGTTTGCTTATACTCTCTACTCACCTGTGCTTACTTCTCTGTCTTATCACTTGACTGCATATGCTTCAGGGCAGGAAGTTGCTAAATGCACATCATTTTGAATGATGCATTTTGAATGATTTGCACAAAACTTGCAAATCTCACAATAAATTATTAACAATAACACCAAAAGCAAATACGAGCTTTGTAAAAAGTGGTTGCCATTATGTTCATTTTTCAAACAAGGCTTGTGGCTTTTTGCCCCCCAGCACAGAATTAAGTTCTACAAATTGGAGTGCCATTAAATATCTCATTAAACATCTAGACCAGATAAATAGTCATGTAAATTTTTCACTAGTAATTATCCTGTTGTGTCTTTCATGATACCAATGCAGTAACTTTACCAGTACTGAATAGCATCAGCAAAATCACCTTATAAATTCAGAATTAGCCGAATTGCCACTGATATCAGGGCTGTCCACAATAATAAGGGTTCAGATGAGGACATCTTTCCATTGCTGCCAGCTTTTCAACTTGCAATTATTTTTGAAGCAGTTAATTTTATTTATCCATACCATTTTCACTCCTGGAAACGAAGTAGTCTTTACTGTCTAGAGCTCAGGTAGATTAATGCACTGCAATGAAGTCTTCTTTACATCCTTGCAATAAAACTGCTTTTGAATGAGTGCACAGCTGCCAATGTGTGCTTGATGTATTTGCTTTGAAATTATGTAGCTGTTTCTATTGATTCCTCACACAGGTAATTTTCTGTGTGCCAGTGAAGTCTTCAGAATCCTATGCCCTTTGTCACAATTTATCAAAGCTATTAATACATTTGTAGAAAAGTAGCTTACAATAGCTATGTCTAAGAGGGCTGGAATAAAAAGTCCTGTAAAATTTTCATGATGACAGTTGAAAATGTCACATGAATCTTCTGCTGCTTAGAAGAAACTGTATTTATTACAAATGCAATCTTCAAAATGAATATTTGAGCATGATAAAAGACGTGTTTGCCACTCTCCCTCAGCTGCAGGGTGCAGTGATTACCGGTGTTCTTGCCCATACCCAACTGCTGTCAGGAGTATTCTGAAGACACTAAAAAAAATACCTAAGGAACACAAATGTTTGACAATACCAAAATAATCTACAGTGTCAATCTCATGGCCTCTCACCATTCATAATTTTAACCTTATGAACATATCTAACCATCAAAATGCACAATCATCTCCTTAACTGTACAAGTAAAATTACTCTTATTTTGCTTTTTATTCTCTTTCTTTTTAAGGTGCATTTTTCTTAGACTCCTTTTTTGTGCAGCAAAGGTACCAGGTCTATTAGTTTATTGCCTTGAAGATGAAGTTTTTACCTTCTGTTACAATTCTGACCAATATTTTCAGGGTTTTACATTATTCGCATGAAAGAATTAAAGCACTACCATTTTCCCACTTTTATTTCCACTTATTAATAAATAAAACATTTTCTAGGTATTTATAAAGGTATTTGCTTCACTGAGGAAACGAAGGAAAGAAA
The DNA here is from genome assembly GCF_031753505.1 of Anomalospiza imberbis. NCBI lineage: Eukaryota > Metazoa > Chordata > Aves > Passeriformes > Viduidae > Anomalospiza > Anomalospiza imberbis. Next base: position 15,693,018 of record NC_089682.1, on the reverse strand, counting down.
AACCTTTCCCAGAAATTTTTGGAATAGATTGTATGTGAAGTTTCTGCTTTTCTTCAGTCTTTTAGGTATATTTTAACTAATATATGTTTGGACTCTATCTCATAGTGTGTATTTTCCCAACAATTGGCAATTATTTTTGGTTATCAGTTTTGCATAATGCCATCCTTTACTCTATATCTCCCCAAATACATACCATTCTGACCTGCAAGTGATCAGCCTCTACTGACTTTTTCCAGCACTTAAATAAACCTTTCCAGCAAGTTCTCCATCTGATTAAGGAGGTCACTTGTGATTCGGCAAATCTGTTCAAAGTATTCTTTAGCTATTTCAAAGAAACTTCAGATATTCAAATTCTCTTATCACAGAGACCTATTGGGAAGTTCTGACCAGCTTGTGATTCAAGATCTCAACATCCATCAAAACAGTGAGAACTTGAAACAGAGTTTGCTCTTTATATTAGAGAGATATTTTATGATCTTGATTTTATGATCTTGACAAAGGGACTTATATAACTAATTCAACTGAATAAAAGAGAGAAATCTACTATATTCTTATCCATTTTATCTGTGGATACTGTTAAAATGGTGATATTGAATTCTGCATTTACTGATTCTACACCGTTCTACAAAATTAGGTCTTAGCATTTTAAGATGAACATTAGACTTACAGCTTCCTCACATGCCCACTGTCACACGTGTGTGCACCTGTACCCAGGCTCTTGTATTATATTCTTTTATTATTTATTATCATTTATTATGTGCATTATTCCTTTTATTACTTATTATTTATTTATATTTATTATTTATTATTATTATTATTGTATTTTTATTCTTCCCATTTAGCTCATTTGATCCACCCCCTTTTGTTTTAGCATCTATCAAGTGCTATCTCACCTTCATGCTTTTAAGATTGTTTCATAAGATTTCTCTCCCATTCTTCTGTCACTTATTACTTCAGCCACTACCACACATTCTCACCAATGCTGTTGTTTTCAAATAAAAGCAATTTCAGCATGAGTTAAAATTATGAGTCTTCAACACTCCTATGGATCTAATTGTGGAAAAACAGACTAGTCTAGTGACAGACATTTTATGCTGGGAATCTATATCAATTTTTGGTTTTAGTGATTTCAACAGAATACATTTTTTATGGTAATGCAGCTGTGGTTGTAGGAAGTACAGTGACACCCATCTGTTTCCTTAGAAGTACCAGTCTTCTCTCCTTGAGTCTAGATAATTGGGAAGAATAAATGTTGCCTAATGCTTTCCAGCATAGAAAGCAAATATTGCAAAACAATTCATTACAAATAAATTAAAAGAAACTCTGTAATCTGATAGCAAAGCAAAGCCAAGATAATAATTTCTGAAGGATTCCATATGTTTCTCTTTGATGCCTCTTAGTCAGCATGGCTCACTAACTGGTCATGTAAGTGTGGTGATAGGAACTTCAGGTAACTCTCTAGCACAAGCCATTGGTGGGCAGAAAAGTGAGGCTGACTTGTTATTGCTGACAAAAGAAAAATGACAACAGACATCTGCTTCAGAATTCTGGAATAAAATAAAGTTACTGTATTATGTGGTAGAGCATAAAGGAGATCTCACTGTTTTCAGAACTCTACAGCAAAGACCCTGACTCCACATAGCCTGAATTTTATTTTTTTAACTGTATTAAAAACAGATTAAGAAACCCAACAAGCCTTACTGATGAGGTATGCAAAGGACAAAAGGATCTGCAAAGTCCTTAACCCTTGTTAAGCACCATTTCTTCAGTGGCTCAGATCAGTTCCGACAGTGCATAAAAAGGCATCCCTAGAGAAACTCCAGGATTGTGAGCACTGAGATCCCCCACTCTCTAGAGATGTGGGTTTATGCAAGTGCTCATAGACGTGACATGACACAGAAAAAAAGAAGAAAATTAATTAAAATGTCTGCAATGGCTTGATATCACTAGAGAGTAGAAGGACAGGGCTAAAGAATAGAGTATTTACTATTCCAAACCATTCTCTCTGCGTGGTTTGGAAAACTGATCAATGTGGTCAAATCATCAGCTTAGTTATTATAAAAGACAAATATCCTTCCACTGTGAAGGCAGAGGCAGAGGGAAGAAGAAAATGCAGAAAAGCAAGCTAATGGAATCTCACACAGAAACCTCAGTAATGTAATTGTCTTTTTGTCTATGCTTGCTGATGAACACAGCTCCACCCAGAGACCAGCCATCTTGGGGAGTTAAATCATTCTGGTCAATAAGGCATAAAATGGACAGGACAACATCTTAAAAGCCATTTTCATGATCAGAAACACTGTTAAATACTCACATGAGAACATTCTAAATCAGGTAAAGCTACACAGCTCTACAAACAAGCTAAACAAAATTCAATGAGAGCAAGTCAGTAAAGGATTTAATGTACACAATTTATTTTTACATTTGCAGTTTCTCTTCCTACCAAATGTGTGATTACTTTTCTTTGGTTACATGCAAATTGTTCAGGACAAAGAAGATGTCCTCTAGGATTGAAAATAGCTTCGTATGTGGCAAACACAGCCCCAGATGGACTTCCCAAGATTTGGGTTTTTTTTTTTTCACCCAGTGCCAAATTGTTCAGTGAAGTAACAATTTCTTATGACACATCAATTAGAGAATTAATTATTTTACTTTCATATAAGCACAAGCAAAAGTAGCAGTATTGTGTACATTGTTATGATTCATCTTCCTCATGGAAAATCCGCAGCTTTCTCTAGCTTATAGATTTTTTCCCCCACAAATATGTATGTCCAGCAATCAAAAACTTTTAAACAAATTGTAAAGTCTTTAAAAAGGAGCAGGAAATTAAGTGCATCTAAACTGTAATCTGTTCTTTGTAACATGGTGCACAGCTCTTCCAAAGGAAAACCAACAGTTTACTCACCATCTCACTCTATGGCTTTTAAAGATTTAGTATAAATCCTGGCACTGTTTTTCTCATTTCTAATCTTGAATAATTTCACATAATTTTAGAAAAAAACACAGATGTAAAACTATTCCTCTTCTGTTCTGTCATCTTTCTCTGCTTTACCAGAATATTAAGAGTGGCTAAATTTTAAATGTTTAGTTCAGTAAGTTAATTTAGGCATATTACTTCAATCTAACACAAAAATCTAATTCACAATTCCTACAAGAAGAAGAACTCATTCACCAAAGGGAGATATTCAAAGCTGCTGCTTTTCTGAATCTTCCAGTTTATTCTCCAAGCCATTATGTTTGTTACAGGGATCAATTTACAATTTATGTTGATCTGCCAGCACATTCAAATTAAAATTAATTGTATAAATTTGAGTACACATTGGCTGTTCTTTGCATAACATTCGTTATCAGGGTAAGGCTCTAAAGCACAAGAGGAAGGGAGATATAGGGCTCCGAATGTTTCATTTTCAAACTAGCATTGGTTTAGCAACAACACTATAGGCACAAATACTAATTTTATGGCAATTAAATTATGCCAATTTGAAAAACTGTATCACTGCTTATAGGAGAATAATATTGCTTTTACCTTACTGATAAGTGTGACAACATCACCTTCCCGGATTGTGAGTTCATCATCGTTCTGTGCTTCATACGGAAATATCACTTTGCAATACTCCTTGTCTGAAAGAAAGAACATTCATTGTGATAAATTACCACTTTATAACAACTGCTTATTCAAGGGTGAATAATCTTCATAAAAAATTCCATTAGTGTCTCTTTGTGCTGCCTTATTTCCTTGCCATCTTTCTCTTTGTATTTTACACCTTCATAAACAACATGAAATATTTAAAGAACTGCATGCTGATAAGCATTCCCACACACGTCATCCAGGGAGTCAGCTCTGTAGCCCGTAGAACCAATTTCTCAAATGAAATTGCTCCAGACAGCAACTTGCCACAAACTCTTTCCCTTAAGAGTAAGCCTTTATCATAGTTCCACTGGTATGGCCTCCCACCAGACTGCATAAACTGGAAGCATAAAGGACGCCGTAGGTCAACATAGCTTATCTATCCCCTTGTGTGCAAGAAAGCAGATATATATGAATCTATAAAGATGGTACAACAATAAATAACACATTAATAAACATTAATGCATTAAAAACTAAACCACCTGTACACTCAATGTAAGAGTTTTGAGAATTACTCAAGTTTCCTTGACCCTTTTTCCTTTACTGTCTATAAATAAGGGCATCATTTCAACTTTCATCTGGAAAATACAGAAGCCAGCACTCCTACTCAGAAATCATAAAAAGCAGTTGTCATGAAAAGCAGTTACATGTTGCTGTGCAACAGATGAGCATGTCAATGTGCCTTACAAATAAAAAGGGAATATGTTTTACAGCTGTTAAACTATGCATAAAACTATGTGATACTCTAAGACAGCAGGTCTAAAAGGACTAAGTAAACTACTCTACTGTTTGTAGAAGGGCATGTGATTTTGTAGAAATGTTCACCTCACTTTAAATGTCTCAGTTTTGATGACCTCTATGTCTAGTCAACCTCCATATTCAATGCAGAGAAGTACTGGCAGGCCACAGAAATACAAATTAATTTGAAATAACAGGACTTATTCTTTTATACTTACTATAAAGAGAACCTGCATTATCACACTTGAGGGTATCGGAGGCTCCTCCAGAGGGTCAGTTCAGCTGCCCAGACACTAAGTGCCTTTTCAGACACTTGTGGGCATGTAAGACACATGCATAGTATGGCTGAACCTATGGAATTGCCAGGTCCCTCTGGCCTGACAGCTGAAGACAATTCAAAACAAAATACCCTGGGGGTATCTCAAACAGCTCCAGATGCAAACTACTGATGTCAGCCCCCAAGCTTTGACCTTGTGTCTAAATTTAGATTCAGGTATCTGATGTTAGAAACCAACCTGGTCAGTGCACTAAAGTCAATGAAGATCAAGTCACTAAAATGAGCGAAGCCTTGAGAGCCACTCCTGACTCCAGGAGCAGACACCTAACATTTGATTAGCTAACCATGATTTGAACTCCCTGGACAGCAGTGACAGATGTCTAGTGGGACCACCCCCTGAAAAATCCAGATACCAAACTCATGATTATAACCTAAACTTAGGGCTCTGACACATATGCTCCCTCCAAACTTCTGAAGTTTAGTGAGAGGAACATCAACTGTAAAGAAGCAGCCCAGAAATGTGCATCTGAAAATTTGCTCTCTGTAAGCACCATGAGCCTGAGAAATTAAATAGTAGTAGTAGGGAACAGGAAAGCTCTTCAGTTCACACACTGTCACTCACAAACAGCATGAATTTTATGTGTCATTGATTCAAGCAAACAAGAACTTCTTAGGCTTCACAGATTTCTTATTCTGAACACAAATGTTTGAATTTACCCATGACCATTACAGTTGGTTTTCTAGCCATGCCCTGCATTAGGTCTGGCTGAGATGGAGTTAATTTTCTTCACAGCAGCCCACATGGTGCTGTATTTTTGATTTGTGACTAAAATTGCACTGGTAACACACTGGTGTTTTGCTGTTGCCCAGCACACCTACACAGCTTTCTTTTTTTCCCTTTTTCTATTCCCCAAGTAGGCCAGGGTGAGCAAGAAGCTGGAGGGGACACAGCAGCTGACCCAAGATGAATAAAGGGATATTCTGTGCCATATGGCCTCCTGCTCAGCAATAAAAATGGGTGGGCTTTGGGGGTGTTTCCATTCCTTGGAGACTGGCTGGACATTGATCCACTGTAGGTGGTGAATGAATTGATCTGCTGAATGGTGGCTGCCTTTGTGTTGCCTCTTCTAATTTCTCTTTCATTTATTTATCAAACTGTCTTTATTCATTGATTTTCTTGCTTTTGCTTGCTCTGATTTCTTCCTTATGGGAAGCAAGTGGCTGGGTGGAGCATAGCTGCTGGGTGGGGTCAACTCACCACACCTCCTCTGGTGCCTCTGAAGAAACAAAATTCAGATGAAGACAACGAACAAAAGTTTTCAGGGAAGAGAAATTAGCAAGGGGAAAAAATCATTTTCCCTGTTCTGAAAGCAGAGAACACTATGAAATAAACATTTGGTGACTTTTCCAAACCACTGGGCATGTGAAAACCACCAGGTCACAACTCACATTCAGAGGATGAATGGGGTGTCTGACTGCAGCTTTACTGAATTCTGAGGAAGGGTTGGGATGGTTGGGATGTCTCCTTGTGGACTTGGCTAGGATGCTCCACCTGCTCACTGCCTTGTCTTTGAGACAATGTAGCAACATTTTCTGTAAAAGCTGGTAGAAAGCTGACACACACAAACTTAGGTGGATGCAAAGCAGCATGTAGATAAATATGAGATTCAACACATTTTACACTTCAGTGGCATGCTACCTTAAATTATCATCGTGGGGTTTTTTGCTATTCTGAGTATATCCACACACTGAAAAGCAGCTGTGCTAAATAATAGATTCAATGAATTAGCCCAGAGTTGATGTAGATGTAATACTGCACTAAAGAAGCTGAGTGCTGCACACTCAGGCAAGTCTCTAGTTACTGGGAACAGGCTTAGCATTTCTTTTTTGGGATACAGAACTGGCTGGATTCTCAGAGGTAAACAACACCTGAGCCCAAGAAGGATGATTCTAGAACATCCGTTCTCAGATGCCTCCATTGATCCTCCATTCAATAACAGCATCAGCTGAAGATTAAGTGGAAAGCCAAGCACAAAGTACAGCTAAAAAACTGCAAACAGCCACCACAGCATCGCTCTGACAGGATGCCTGCAGTGCAGCTTCTGCTCAAGGCATGGATGAATCCCACATGTTTCAGGTTAAAAAATGCTTTAGATAGCAAAGGGCTTGGGTGTCCTGAGTCCTGTAACAGATAAGCCTCCCTCAGGCTTGCTGTTTGAAGACTGGGTATTTGAATTGTCTTTCAGGATGAAGACCCTGACAGACAAGAGTGGAGAGAGTGCTGTGGTTTCAGCATCTGAAATATCAGTTGTTGATCAGGAATAAGTTCTCTCTAGCAGATAGATACACATCTTGTCCTTCTAGTTTTGATGTCAAGAACTCTGTTGTCCCATGACCTGTCCATTCTTCCTCACCAAATTCTAAACCATCTCTTTTCTTAAAAAAAAAAATCCAAATAACAGCAAACCAAGGAATTAAACTATAGAAAAATATAAAAAAATAAACCAAACAATGATGGGGTTCATAAAGAGCCAGGAGACAAACTTTTGAGAGGCACAAGAGGGAGCTGGGGGAGGCTCATGGCCCCCCCGTGCTCTGAATGCTGGCACAGGAACTTAGATTGAAGGAACAGCCACAGAAAAAGAATATGGTTTATGTACAGTGGATGTCTGGACTTCTTGAGTACAATTCAGACAGATCTACAGTAAATCACTGAACCCACTGGATCAGCAACAGAAGTCTCAACATCACAGATAGGTTGGGAGCAGTGTAAGCAAGTGGACAAAGTCAGCTTTCAAACTTCACCTAAGGGATAGGTAAACCAACATGATTTAAGCAAGCAAAAATAAAGCCAACAGAACTCAAAACAAAGCCAGCAGAACTTCATATTATTATATGAACCTTTAAAATCAGATTAATAAAAGCAGAGAAAAATCTAATAGGCCATGTCATATCAGGACTAAAATTGTCCTTACTCAGTAGGGCACAATACCACAGGACAATGTAGAAGCACTTAATGTCAAGTCATGTTTAGATAGGAAGGAAGAAAAGTTAAAAGTAAAAACTAATTTCAGACACAGCATTGTATAGACCACACTGGAATTTGCTAAATTTGGGATTTTCCAAATGAGTAAAAAACAAAACAGAAAAATAGTAAAAGTCAAAACAATATATACTATTACATGCCTGGCAAATAAGATTAAGCCAAATTAAAACTTCAAACTAAGATACCAATACTCAGTATCCCTCAGCTGTAGATGATAAATTTCATTTTTACATTTGACATCCAAAGCTGGGTTTATACATCACAGACAGTTCTTCCAGAAACCTCTTTTTCTCCTCCTGACCTGATAAAAATGTACCTGTTAATAAACCCGCAGCAGCAGATATCTTGGAAACATTAAGGGAGGAGAAAAGATGATACTCATGAGCTTTTCAGTCCTGTTTTATCAGTTCAGCAGTACTTTACTCTGTCACTGCAAACTCACAGCTCCTCCCAACCATGGGCAATGGGCACTGCTCAAGGAACTGAGTGAATAGATAAACCTAAAGAGAATGAGATATTTTATGGGGGTTGTTATCATGTATCTTTGTGCAACACTGTTTGTCCCCAAGTTGGCAATGTGGCCTTTTTGATAAAGTCTCAACCCCTCAAACAATCATTGCCCCAAGAGGGAGAACAATAGCAAGGGGCAGCCTTCCTACAGAACACGGCTGCTTCATTACCCAGGCCATTGCAAGGACAGTATTTCACTGACAGGACTCAGTGGCTCAAGATGTATTTACAACTGCAGGGCAAAGAGCTGATGTCAAGCTGCAGACCTGCTCTGTGACTTAGGGTCCTGCAGTAGTATAGAAGGTAAATTTGTTTGTATTTTGAGAGACTGGTTAAATATTGTTCCAACCAGATCTGAGCAAACTCCATTTACTGTATCAGTGAACCCTGCTTCACTTCAAAAGCGTGACTCTTCTGTTTGTTCTCCACACTCTTAGGATGAGCTGAGACCTTCAAGAAGGCAGTCCACAGACAAACATTCATTCAAGCTTAAATTTCAAAGGGGACAGTGACTCTGGAATTTGCTTTTCCTCTTAGGGCAGGATGACACAATCTCTTCCTTTTACTTCTATTGTTGCTTCTTTCTATCATTAATTTTTGAGGCTTAAACATTTCCCCATCAGTGAAGTCTAAATCATACAGCAATCAATATGGACACAAATAGTAATACTAAGCAAGAAAACAAGCAGCATTAAGGTAGTATTCCTTGAGCTTAAATTTCCTCTCTTTGACTATCACTGATAAAATGTTTCTGAAATGCAGTAAAACATACAAAATCTAGAGAAAAATTACATAATTATTACCAAAACCACAAACCAGATGAAAAAAATCCGAACATTATACTCAGCAGAATTTGGTTTTACTATTAATTGCTACACTCAAGACTCATAAGTAGATTGCACTAATAAATATTTTCACAGAACTCAATAAGATGTAAACTGTCAAAACACCACCTTATTAAAAAAAAAATAGAAACAGAAGTAACTATGATCCTATTAATGCATTTTCACCATGCAAAAAGATTAGCTGTTTGCTATGATTTTGGTACTCCTATGCTTAACACAAATTCTAAATAGTGAGTGGAATAATCAAATTAAGTGCTGTGGTCAAGGCACTCTGTGACTTACTGCCTTTGCTATTTTGTTGACTGCTTATTTATACTCCATTAGTGCAGTCTCAGTAATCTACAATTACTCTCAGATGTCGTGGATATTTTTGTTTTGCTGAATTTTAGAATCCAACAGAGCTACTTCAAAATTTACACATATTTTCTACAACATATCCTATTCACCACAAGCCACTCATACTAAAAGTAAGCTATTTCATAGAAAACAATATATCTCACCCCAGACATAGGATTGTAAACACTCATGCATTAATGTGCCCTCCTATCTACATGACAGAGATGAAACTTCAAGAGCAGAATACTCCTCTAAATGTAGGAACCCACAAATCTAAACCAAACAGCTCTTCCCTTTTCTCTTCAAAGATGCATTCCCTCATTCGTAAAAGACTAGTGATGTTTTCCAAGGGATCACTCAAACCCTGTAAAGATTTGTGCCTTCACTGTGCTCTTCCTTTGAGCAAAAAGTTGTCTTTGGCTCCGAAGAGTCATCTGTTTATCCCACAAATCTTAAATCCATTTTTGGGGAGATTTACATAGCATATTTCTGGGAGATGCACCTTAGAGAACACACACCTCTGCCTTTTGCTTCAATCAACTCAACCCATTGCAGAGATTAGCCCATCTTGTAATTTCCAAGAGCAGATGACACATTAAGTGCCTCACTGCTGGTCATTGCCCTAACACATCAGAAAAGTCATAGAAAAAAGCAGACTGGAATCAAAGTGTGAGAAAAGTCAGCAACCATCACTCCTTGATGAAGCCCCATGGGCAGAGAGTGAAGATGCTGCTGGTACCTGCTTCCTCTCTCAGGTGGCTCTTTCTCAATGCAACTGCATTTTTTATCCAATTGGCACTAAGCAATAACATCATCAGTCATGTAAAGAAATGAGGAAAATCGAAAACTGGATTATTCCTCTCCTAATATAACCTCTGTCTTGCTTGCAGCATTCATCTCCAAGAGTAATCCCAAAGGAGTCTAAACCATGTATCCATGGTTCTTGCTGCTTCCTTGGAGAATGGCACAGTGTCTGTTTTGTTCAGCAGTTAAAGACCCCAAGAAAGACTGGGACGCTGCCTTCCCAGGCAAAGTGAACGTACTTGAGGTCCAAGGTGGAATGATACTTTTGTGCTGAACACGGTAATTGGAACATTCAGCATTTTTCTGAGACTGCAAACTTCCTTGGACTGAATCCTTTATCAAGCTTGTTTGTGGTAAAAAGTAAAAACTGAATTTTTGAGAAATGAGAAATACTAGACAGATTATAGTCCTATGCCAAAGTCTGATTATACTCCTTATTTCTGACTATCAGGCATTAACTTTATTATGAAGAAATTATTCCTCTGCCTATATTAAACACCAAACCAGACTGAAGCATGCTTCATTTGCACTGAAAGGTTTTTCAATTTAAGTGAAGGACAATTTCAGCTGAATGAAATGTGTCTTCAATGATGTCATTTGAGGCTAAGAAAATTATATATAATTACATTACATCAGACCTTCCTATAGACCTGCTTCTCTTTCCCAAGCATGAACAGAGATGCCAAGAATTCTACAGAGGCCCCAGAGATTCCAGGAAAGATAAAATAATAAATAATGCAGTTTAGTTAAAATTCAACAAGATACTGTGCAAATAAGTAGCCCACCCTTCTCACCCACTCTGACAAAATGGATGTTGAAGGAAGACAGCAACAGAAGAAAGATTTTTCTGGCCAAAAAGATGTGTCCACGGGAAATAACAAAGAGGTGAAAGAAGGACTATCCAGAGCCCAAAAATGTTGATGGAAAAGTGTCTCTGTCAGCCAAAGCTCGATGCATCACAGTAAAAGATACAGTTTTCTAACCATTGGTCAGAAGGTCTCTATACTCAGTTTATAAATGTGAAAGTTTGAACTTCCCATACCCTGGGATGGGATTTAGTGAGCAGGTTCAGCTGTCAGAAGTATGAGCTGATGTGGAAAGGAGCAGCCTGGCTTCCCACACAAGGGTTAATGCTGCAGGTGGGAAAGCCCCTGGAGCACCCCTTCTGATGGCACCTGCACTCAGGTCAGCTTGAGCTGCTCAGCCTGCAGGCTGGCAAAGGTAATTCCAAAACAAGTTCAGGAGCCCTCTTCTGCATTAACAGTTCACACATTTCTCAGCATTTCAAGTTTTTACTTCCTCAGGACAACTGAATTCTTGCAGCATTTCCCATTAGAGCCTGCTGGCATGGAGTACAAGATAAGAGGATGTCAGTGACTGTGGTGGGACTAATGGACAATAACTCACTAAAAGGTCTTTTAAGCTGCTTTTGCAACTCTGAGCTGAAAACCTGTACAAACCAGTTTGTAACCACACGCTTTCCTCAGACAGACCCTGCTCTGCTGATCCAGATGCCTTCCTACAGATGTCTGTATGTGTTTCAGTTCTGAGACAAAATGTTACCTGCTAACTATCTAAAAGGATAAACACATCAGGGAAGAAGGACTGTGCAATATTTAAAGAAAATCAACTCTGTTATATTCAGCTTCTTTTCTAAGGTATGGCTATGTTCTCTTCCCTCTTACTCTTTTCCACCAGAATCTGTAACATTTATTTGTAACTCTACATAAATAAAATCAAATTATGGGGAATATATATTTATGTTATTTGGTAAGCTAGTTACATATGCCTCCCTAGACCAGCATAGAGACATACCTGAAAGATTTAATCATTACTTCACCATTGCTAAGCACTGAAATGATGCAAAAAAGAACTGAAGGTCAGAGAACCAGAGAACAGTTTGGATTGGAAAGAAACTTTAGGATCACCTAGTCCCAATGCCACCTGCCATGGGCAGGGACACCTTTCACTATAGCAGGTGACTCAGAGCCCCATCCAGCCTGGCCCTGAGCACTGCCAGGGATGGGGCAACCACAGCTTCTCTGGGAACCTGTGCCAGTGCCTCACTACGCTCACAGTAAGACATTTCTAACATCTGATCTAAACCTGCCCTCTCAGTTCAAAGCCACTTCTCCTTGTCCTGTCACTACATTCCCTTGTAAAAATTCACTCTCCAGCTCTCTTGCAGGTCTCCTTGAGGTAGTGGAAGGCTGCTGGAAGGTCTCCCTGGAGCCTTCTCTTTGATTCCTATACAAACTATACCATGCATACAGTTTTATTTCTGCTACATAAAGAAATAAAATAATTAAAATAATTTTTTTAAAAAGAGGCAAGGGCATTCACAATGAGAAAATTATTTCTATGTCCTACCTACAAGTTACAACCTGAATTTGGATCTTATTCAACTTTGATTAATTCCAAAGTATCCTCAAGGCTGAAAGTTGATCACAATTTAACTTGATTTTTGGTGGCAGAAATCTTGAAGTTGGGTCACAAGAGCAAAAACAATTCAAAGGATTCTGTGAAACAAAGTATTTTGTCTAGGTACCACCTACTCAAAGTTTATCCTAAATATATCTATCTGCATTGTGGCTTTTTTACATACAGGACACTCTTTTAATCAAAACCAAAGAAAAGCATTCAGCTTGCTTTTAATAGCACAAAGTGCAAAAAAGAAAAACCTATGAAACCTACTTTTTGTTCTGCTGTCCACTTCTATTTTTGTTGGCTCCTGAGTTGCTGTGGCTGGAGGTAATTTCTTCCCAACACTCTGAAAAAAAATAATTATTCTTCTTTAAAATGTGCAGGTTCAGTTAAAAGTTGGACATTATAAAAAATAGTAATGGAAATACAAAATATAGGAGTAGAAAAGGGACAGTAAAGAAAAAGAGGCAAATTATAAACTATACTTATGTTTGTTACTGGGGATTAACTTTTTTTAAAAATTATAAAGAATTAATAAAAATGTGATCCTTTAATTTCCTTTTACTAATGTTTCTAACACTTTAAAATGATAACCCCTTTACACTTCCCTGAGTTAGGGAAAGGTGTTATTCAACACCAAAAGCAAAGCTGAAAGAAGCAGCAGAGAGGAATCCACCTGACTTCTATTCATACAAGGAGTATTCATTTCAGTCATTCTAGATTGCGTGTGATTTTTATATCGACAGCATCTCTTTCTTATTTTATTATTTTTTTATCTTTTTAGCAAAAGTAACTAATTTACAGTGAACTGCTATAATAAGCAATAACCTGCCTTAGACAGGTAAGCTGAAAACCGTAAACAAATACCATCCGCTCCCACCAAAATAAAATAGAATAAAATCAGTGATATTCATCTTTATGTATCTTCTCCTATTATTATATGCATGCTATCCCCCCTCTCTCTCAGCTTGTCTCCCTATGAAGAAAGTTTTCTATCTTTAAAATCCTAGCACTGTGTAGATGAAAAAATTAGCATAATTGTTTCTGAAAAGTCCTAGCTGCCATTCCCTTCAAGGTCTGCACAAACAGCACAAAGCTCCTCCATGCTTTCATGACCTCCTGAGTAAAAGCTTAGAGACCAGAGTGCTGAGATCTAGCCTTGAAAGTACTGAGTGCCATAAGGACCATAAGAAAACACTGGTCAATATAAGAAGCAATAGGAGTAGAGCTCTTTGAGTAGCTGAAAATTTCCAAGGTGTATAAAGAATACTGAGAGCTCAGTGTTAATAATATGTAATAATGTGTCAAAATGTATCTGTGGAAAGGACTCAAATACACACAGGGATTTCAGGCTGGTAAAAAGAGCACATGGGGAGGAAAGATAGTTCTGAGAGCTGTGCACAAGACAGCCATCAAATCCACGTTGGCAGCAATGCAGACTACGAATGGCAATACCCAAAAGCATCCCGTTGCAACTTAATTTGCAGGTGGAAGAAGAAACACCTGACCTTCTGATGAGCTTATAACTCTAATCAGAATCCAGAGTTTGTGAACTGCTAAGAATTGGAAATAAACAACAAAACTCTAGAGAGCTTCCCAGATTCTTTTCTGAGGTGGGAATGAAAGATAAGAAGCTTTAGTTGAACCAGTGATTAGGGAGGTAACAGAAAAACAGGAGATGACAGATATCTGCAAATTGAGAGGACAAAATTAAGAAAAGTTCATGACCTGCTTGTGCTGGAGAAGTTTAAAGTCAAGAAGATGATAAATCTGAGATCTATCTGCAAAGCAGTGAAAATTGTACTAGAAGAGATATAATGAAGAATTTGAAGCTACCAGGCATTTGCATTTACATAGATAAAAATACAGAATGCTTTCAAGATGAAAGCAAGACTGGGAAGGCAGCTTCTAGTTCAGAAGCAAGCATGGCAGTTCAAGATAGCTGCATGTCACAGTACATGCTCAGTCATGATCAAACCTTTATTCACATTTCCACTACATGAAATTGTTTAGGAACATGACAAAAGCAGATACTCTACACTGCACTGCAATAAAGACATGCTAACTAAAGGAACATGAAAACCCTTTAAATTAAGGGAGGTTTTGTTATTTTAAAGATTAAATTATTATGCAAGACCAATTAATTAAAGGAAATATTTTAGTAATTGCTTTACCAGACATGAATCATTGATTTTATGCCACAAAACCAAACACCATATAAACCCACAACAGGCTAAAATTTAACAAGCTACAGATCACAACAAAAGAATCATGGGCAAAAAGGAAGATATTTATGTATCCTAGTGAAAAATCCATTATGCAAAGTAATTTCCTAATATATAGAAGCAGATGCAAGAGCAATGTTTGAAAACATTATTTCATCTGTTCATTCAGGACAAATGCCTGTGCAGGTGATAAATCAATATTGGGAACCAACTTGTGAACAGAAAAGGCTATCCAAACAAGGCTGCTCTTTTATTAGGAGCTAGGAGGAAGAATTCAAATAATTTATATGAGGGTTGCATAGGACCCACTCCAGTGAGAAGGGATACCTGAATTTGTTGTGGGACAGGGAGAGGAGAAGACAAGTGGAACTGGTATTCTTTAATTGTGAGGGGACTACACTCTGGGATTTCTAGGGATGAAACAAGCATCACTGACAGGAAGAAGGAACAAAAATTGCTAATTCATGTAAATCTGCTTTCAGGTGGACCTGAATTGCCAAGGTGTTTTAATTGTCCTGTTAAGTGGTCCTAAAGGAGGTGGGGTTTAAAAATTATTATTTTTGTTTCCAGTTGGTCTACATTTGCATGGAAAATGTGTCACCACTTTCTGAAAACACCTACATGAAACTTAATAGAGTACTTTTTGTTCATAAGGAAATACCCAAGATAAACTTTTCTCACTCTAAGAGATACTGAATCCTCTGTGATCTGGTAAATCTGAAGGTTCTGCTGTAACAGGCTACAAACTCAAGTATAGCTAAGATTTGGAGACCCAGAGCAAGCATTATTATCAGAGCCACCAATTTTTCTGACAAGAAAACAAAAATGGGAGATGGTGGCATCTCCCATATAAGCCAGAAACTTTCCTCCTCTCTCTCCAGCTGTTCTATGTCACTCATACTCCCATACAGGTCAAATACCTACCACTTTTTTTAGTGGTGAGGAGAACAAAGGAAGCCCAACTTGACTTCTTGCTGATCCAATGCACATCTGCGTGACATAGACTTTTCAAAAACAGTTACTACAGGATATTTTGTTGTCTTCTTCAGTTAAAGGCCCAGTGCAATTTATGAAAACCTTCACTTCTAAAAAAAGGAAAAATGGGAGCAAAGAACACCCAATATGTTGAACTGAAGATTTCGGCATAATTCTTTCTCCTTCTTTGTTCTTCCTTTACATAAGATGGTCCAAGCCCGTCTAGACACATTGATCTATGCTACAATACTGATATCCAACTCCAGCTTTGCTGTTAGTCTTTAACCTGATTAATTCTTACCTTTCAGGCTCAGGAAGCAAGCAGATCTTACCCCTTTGGGACACTGGCACAAAACAAGACTTAGAACTTGAAGGACTTTTTGGGAATTTAGACATTCCAAGTCCAAGAACAGGATCCTCAACCCTGTCAGCAATCCCTGACATCTCCCAGCATAAACTGTCTCACTTCATTTACCTAAATCTATGATGTTGTCAATAATGTTTGCAATTAAAAGTCAAATGAAGCATCAACCAGAATGCCCATAATGGCATCTCCCAGCAGTGGCCTAAATACCAGGCTACAAAGACAAGTGAAGTTCTGCATTTTCTCTCTAAAGCTATCTTGGATTCTTGGCTGCAGAATGGTTTCATCACCAGCAAGAAGGGCAGCAAATCAATCTGTGCCCTCATATTTCTAGCCCAGTGGTACAGAGACACTCCTAAAGACTACTGTATCAGTTTCCATCTGTCCTCCTCCAGCATGCTGATTATCATAAATCCCTTTTCTAGGTGGTGGCAGTGAGCCTTGTTCCACTTACATTTCTCTGTAGATATCACTCTGACTTGCTCAGTCCTGTCACACTAGAAAAACATGGTGGAAACAGTTTGTGTTTTCTGACTCCAAGCCTAGGCTGACTCCCAACACAACAGAATATTATCAACAAAACAGGCAGAATCTTAAGTCCACTATTTCTGCAAGACAAGCATAATTAGATTATTTAGCTGTGAGACACAAATTTCACTAATCTCCTGACAAGCGAATCCTAAAGATGAAAAGGGATGAAGTGCCCTCTTGCTGCAGAAACAGCTGATAAAAGCATAAAAAATCACCATGATTTGGCATTCAGATATTGAGAGGAACGAGACAGATTTAGCAGCAACCCGGCAGTGTTAATGCTTGGATCAATGACGCCAATGGAAGGACAGTCCAGCACTAAATAACCAGTTCTGTGGGCCTCGATGGCATTTTGGTACACTGCAAATCTGTATCACTGCAGACCAGTTTTCTCTGATACTGAATTAACAGTGATTGCAAAAATGGTTGAGGTGGCACACAAAGTCAGGTAAATGGTACAATCTGAACAGCCTCATTTTCTTTCATTTATATATTTTGTCTCAACTGCAATACCTGTAACAGCAGAGAACAACACAAGAGAAACAGAACATGAAATGGACAGTATGCAAGTGATTTTTTTCTCACCTAAAGGTATGGTGGTTGTTCCCTACAACTACTGAACTCTGAGCAGAGGGAGAAAAGTAGACCTGTGACCAAGTTTCTTCCTTCAGGATATTTTAGCATTATACTTCAGGGTTTTCTGTTGTGGCTGAAAACTGACTTGTATATTTACTTTCATTATTCAGGTCTAGTGTGTCTAGAACATTTCATCTGAAAATTCAAATTGAATATGTGCACAGATAGGTCCATGTTACACTTTGCACCAAAGTAACATATTTATCCTTTGACACTCCTTTAACAATACAGGCTTCTTGAAGCAATAGCTTATTTACTCAGGAATAAAGAAAAAAGGAATTACTCAGCATCATTATTGATTTTGAAAAGTGTATTGAGGTCTGTATCCTAGATAAAATGTCATGGAAACTGTTACTTGGAATATAACTCTATGAAGATATTCTTAAGGAATACATCAGACATTAAAGAATTCAACAAAAAGGGGCTGTATGAGCTGGAAACATTAAGCTTAACATAGTTTGTCAGTTTGAATAGTGATACTACAACAATGTGCACTGGTGCTTTGTACAAGGGAGGAAAAGGCAGTTATGTATCTTTTGAACTTTTAGAATTTCAGAAAACCTCAATGACTGGATCAGAGGAAAAAAGTGCCATGTTTCTCTGACCACAATACTTCCTCTTAACATTCACCTAAGTATATTTAGATGTGGCTTATATGCATGAGAATTTTCTAATATATAGGTTTATATGCAAATCCAGGGCCACTATTAGTGAGAGTATAAAAGCTGTAGCCTTCAATGTGTCTTTACACTCTGTTTTGTAACTGAGGACATTTGTTCACAAAGAAGCAGAAATGGTTATTCGAGTCTTCTAGCTCTGAAGCAACAGGAGCATAAATCTTCTCACTGACTATGTATAATGCTGGTGTTGTGAGGGAGAAGCCCTATTAACTTTTTTTTCTAATATGCATCAAATGCTTAAGGAATGTCATCAAGTCCTCTATTCATCCTATCTGTTCTACCTTAAAATCAAAAAAAAAGACAAAATATAAAAGCCCCAAAGACTTTCAGATGTCAAAATGCTCTCACTCTGTTAGAAACAAAATAAATGTCCAAGACTTCATTTTTTCCCATGCTACCAACATTCAGCTCCACATAAAGCCCTTTCTGTGACAGCATGATCAAGTATTGCTATCCTGAGGTTTCCCAAAAGGACAGAGTTAACACTTTTCTGAAGGGTCACCAAATGGGATTTCAAAGAGGGTAATGGGAATTTTAAGAAACATTTATAGAGAAAACAAAAATTCTTGAAGAAAAGTGAACTAAGCACCTGTCTACACATTTGATTGCCTCAGCCATCTACAGTAGCTTCTTCCTCTGTAACTACTTTCTTCACAGCTTTGCTTTGCTAGAAAGACTATCCACATGCATGTACAATTATTTGTGTTTTTTAACACCAACCAGTTAGGTACATCTGCCCAATGCACTCCCAGCTAATACAGAGAGACTCAGAAGTGCACACATTTCCACTGACAGCTCAGCACGAGTGGGCCCTGCTCAAAGCCTGGTGCAGGTGAAGTTCCCTTGGCTCAGCAGGGGAGGAAACAGAGACTGGATACCTTCAGATAAGGGCTGGGACCCCAGAAGCCCCAAGCTGGAAGACAAGAGCAGTTAACGGCCTGCCCACGTAGACATGGAGAAAGAATCCAGGGAGATATTGGAAGACCCCAGATGAGAATTCACCACTGGACCAAGAGGTGCACGCAGGGCACGTGAACATCTTGTGCACAGACTGTGAGGGTGTAAAGGCCCAGGGATTTCTTTGTTCAGGGTCCCTCTCCAGAGGCACCCAGCTTGAGCTTAAAAATAAACCAACTCTGCCTCAAACCCAGGGTCCAAACTCTTCTTTAGTAGTTCTTGCCTTTACATCATTCAAAAGTTGAAACATGAACATTGCTCAGCTCTAAATACCAGATGATGCTTCCCTAAAGAATGGTCCCTCTAACCACAGCATCAAATGTAGCACAACTCAGAGAACGTTTTAGTGGAATGTCTGGTAAATGTTCCACAGAATGCAGACAACAAAGCAATTAAAGTATTTTAAGCTTCATATTACAGTTCCTTTTCACATAGTCAAACTATATTTTCTTCCATCTGACAACCTGAGAAAAGGGTACATTTTCACACTTTGTCCATATTCCAGCAGATTAAAGCACAGGTTTTTCCAACTGATGTCTTTATTAGATGACACTTGGACTTGAATGAACATAGGCCTTCTGATTTATATCTTTGTAAAGAAATGAGTCCTTTTTTTTAATTTTGAAAAAGATTTTACCTGTGAAAGGCTTTACCCTTCTGCAGCAAGATTACAGACCATTATATTTAGATGCTGTGAAAGGCATATGAGCTGCTGGCATCTCAATTCTCTCTGTCTAGACAAATCAGCAATCTCTAAATAAAAAATGATCCTCCAAATAAACATCCTCTTGCTACAAAGCAAAAGACTGAAGCCTTCATCCTACAGGAGCTCCTTGGAAAGGAACACAATTTCAGCCATCAGCATGACTCTTACCACAATTAACCAGTTTGGACAAAGCAGACAAGCCAAGAGTGAAGAAGCGGAGGCCCTATAAATGCTCATGTACATCAGTCAACTGGGAACTGACTGCAACACCACCAGTGCTTTAGAGGAAAGCAATATTCAAGTAGTCAACAAGAATATGCTGCTTGAATGTTTGTTTCCAATGGCTTTTGGAATTAGCATGCATATGCAGAAAAACTAAAGGTATCTGGGGGAAAAAATGCTTGCTAGTGTTCAATTCAGAAGTTACTTCTTGAATACAAAGAAAGAAAAAGAAAGAAAAGACAAGGTGTGTATAAAAATAGCATGTCAGTCTAAATCCTACTACAATACCCATTGCAGAGAATGGTAAACAGGTTGTGATTACATTACACCACCCTTAATTCACTTGGTGCCCTAGAAATACAGCACTGATTGTCAGAGCATCTTACAATTACTGCATCTGTCATCCACTGTCATGGCCCTGGAATCCAAGAAGACAAGCAAGCAAGCAAGTAAACAAAGCAAAGGAAACAGAACTGAGGCTCCTAGACAAGGGATATTTTAGAATAAAACATGATTTTTCTGGGGCTTTTTTTTTTCTGATTCATCACTGATGTATATTCTTCTGATATAATTCTTTCTTACAGTTGACAAGAAGCAAAATAAGTTCTACTCATTGGTTAAAATGCTTAAACTACATCAAGTCTAAGAATAAATTTTTGAATGCTTAAGGAATAGTCACATTTTATTTTGATTAAAAACCATTATATTTTTCAAAATGACTGTAACTTCTGAAATATTTAATAAAAGAAGTCACTGGTGTTTTACTTAACCATATGAAAAAGTATTTGAAAATCACATAAAAGGAAATCCTTGAAAATCACCTGCTGGACAGAGAAGGAATTATTTGTATGTTTGTGGCAGAATAAAGAGAAAATGACAAGCCTGTACTACTTTTGGCATGGCACTGAGAAGGATTACATACAGAAGAAAAGGGAGGGAGAAAGGAAGGGCAGGATTATTTAATCAGTATGTGTTGACACTCCCTATTGGCTCAGTCTGTTACTCCAAAACTAAAGATGAGACTAAGTTCTTTGGTAGATTTTCCAGGTGTGTATTTTCTTTAGGAGACGGCACTAGGTCCTGCAATTAAACTTACTTTACTGTTTTTATCTTTTATTAATCAAATTTTATCTACTGAATGTGTTACTCACAAGTGCTTACTATTTTAGTGATTATTTAGCATGATTTCTTACTTAACCACTGAAAAGCTAAGAAGTCTTAAACTTTAAGGTTTCATACTACCCCTTGCTCTGTTGTGACTACATGAGCCTCACAGTTTACATGTAATCTGCTTATACTCCTTAGTGCAATGACATTCAGCTGAGATGTAAAAAGACAAGATTTAGTGTTCTGCTGTAGTTATTCAAGATTGAGTTAACTTCATTCAAACATCAGCTGGGAGCCAGATGCCAGTCATTGCAGGCTTCCCTTTTGTCACTGGAAGTAAAACAGTCCCTTTAGCATGTAATTCATCTTTGGGATAAAGAAAGCTCCTGTCCTAATAATGCTTTTTAGTCTACAGTCTATGAAGAAAGACTGCTTGTTGCCTACAAGCAACATCACAGACACCTAAATTCAATCACCAGAATCTCATGACAGTTGCTATTTTTAAATATCTTTGTTGTGTAGTCCATGCTGCCAGGACAGCACCAGGTAATCTATCTAAAGATCTGTCCTTATCTATCTGGATCTATATATCTACAGATTAGCAGTAAATCCATAAATTCAGTTACCTAATAACTAAATAATTAAATAATGATGTTGTGGCATACAGTGTTGTCTTTATACAAGTCCTGTATTATATTTCCTATTTTGCATAGCCAATTCACAGCAACTTTCATTAAAATACACAGATTTAAAAAGTTCTTGGTTCTGGCTCCTGAAGAAGACTGAAATAGTAACCTCACTGCACATTCAAAACTAAAATTGAGATTAGGAAGAGTTTACTGTTCAATCCTTTAAAAAAAGGTATTAATTTGGATAAGTAACATTAAAAGACAGAAAACATAGAGTTTCATCATGGTGATCAGTGGAGCTGTTCAAGGATCTAAATCAAGGCTCAAGGTTTTTCACACCTTCCCAGATGACCCACCAAAGGGAAAGACAGAAACTAAGTTCGGATAGAAATAAAACAACACACTTGGAGGAAAAGTGATATTTTAAGACAGAAATTACAGGCTTTGAAACCCATAGTTGTTAATATTTTGGAAAGCAATAAAGAGCAATGAGAAGGGCTATAAAAATGCTGCATAAATTCATCCAACACTTTGGCCATTGCGTGCAGTTCTCACCTCCTTTTGCCCTCACACACAAACCCCCTGAGTTCTCAAAGGGACTGAAAAAGACAGAAAGTCACCAAGAATGATCAAACATATGGAACAGATCCCTCATTCTGGGAAAAAAAGATACAGGTGACACAAGTCTATAAAAATCAGGAGAGCAGGTAGATAGGGAGGAGTCACTCATTAACTCTTCCAGTAATAAAAATTAAGGACTCACTCAACTCTTACCAGTAATAAAAATTAAGGGCTATCAGATGAAATTAGCAGGTGCCATATTGAAAACAAACAAGGGAAGTAACTCCTTCCCACAGTGTGTGATCCAGCAGACTGGAATGCATTCACAGGAACTACAGGTGCTAAAATATTACATGCAATGAAAATGTGACTACTTGATTTGCCAAGGAACAAAGATCCATTATGGTTATTAATACAAAATTATTAGAGGCTGTTAAGACTCCCCGCAGGAATTTGTTTGTGCAACCTTCCCAACATCTTCCCCAGGCTTCCAGTACTGACCTCTCATGGAGGCACAAGAACCCAGACACAGTCCTGATCTGAACTACAGATTTCCCAGGATCTTCCAATTTCCAAGAAATATTATTCTTTAACATATGGAAATGGAATATTGAATACAGTACTCTTCAGAAAGTAAATTTAAATAAAGCGAAGTGATATCAAAACAAAGTGATAACTTAAGGGAAATTTCAAAGGATTGCTCTAACTCCTATCTCCCACCCAAATATTATCAAATACACCAAGTTCTTCAGTTACAAAGAAAGCAAAATCATAGAGAGAACAAAGATATATGGAGAAAATAAGAAAAGCCTTCAAAATTATATAGTCCTCTGATAGGACACTACAGAAATTTTCAATGGAAAAATTTCAAAACTAAGAAGTGTTTTGTGGTATGTATTAAGTCTACTTTCCTTGGCCATCTTTTGTAGTTGCCACAGAAATGGAAAACCCACTATGAATCTAAAAGATTATAAAAATCAAACACTGGATTGACAGTCAGCTATTGCAATGAAAAAGACAAATCCACAGTACAGAAATGTATATTTACATTTCCTGTTTAGCCACTTCAAACGTGTATGACCTGTAAGGTGGATTATATCCATCACAACACTACAAAATGAAACCTTGTACAACTTACCAACCTCTTGAATAAACTCTGATTTATTTCCAGTCAAGCTGTCAGGAAGGGCTTTGATAGTTACCAGCTTTTGCTGAGAAATCACTAGAGATTTAAGACATCTTGAGATGCACAATATTTCAGAGTATGAATACAAACTTCTCTCAGTGATGAAACTGATGTTTATGCTGAACTGTAACTGTATCTTCCACTTTTATGTAATTTATATTTCTGCATTTAGAGGAGTCTCAAACCTTCATAGTGGGGAAGACTTCTAATTAGAGAGGCTGCTTCACAGACTCCTAACTTCCCATTTGCAATGACAAAACATCTCTTCAGCAATTTCTGAGCTGCTTAAATGGAAAATTGCTTCTGTTCCTGTTTCCAGCTGTTGAGCTCCATTTAGAAATGACCTGAGCCAGCACCAAATGTCTCATCCAAGCACTAAAACTACCAGGTATTTAGGAGGCCATCAGTCTTCAAACCACAGATCAAGAATATCTTCAATAGCATTATGCAAGTCACCAGAGAAATCTGTGCTGTCTGAAATAACATTCAAAGAAATAAATAGGTAAACCATGCAAAGTTTTTGGTTTAACCTCTTGGATGGAAAAGGCAGTAGAAACAAAACCATGAACAGTGAAACATCATTCCCATTAAAACTCTGGCTAGCTTGGAGAGCAGAACAGTGCAATTTTGCTTTTTGCAGTGTAGTCCACAGTTAAGCCTCTTCTACCAGCAGGTAAGTTCAGATTCTAAAGCTGTTGTAACTTCATATTTTGACAAGTTCTTTAAAATTTGAAATTATGGGCAGGGAGGGGACTGGGGAAGCTTTTTTCCTTCAAACATGCTTGATGTGTTGGATAGAAGAGAAATCTATATATCTTAACTTGCATGTATTACATCATCAGTAGTTCTGTAAAATTTGGACTCCTGACATTTGATGCTGTTAGGCTGTCAGTATCAAACCATTAATGAACTAAAAATCTGCCTTCCTAAAAGGTTAATGGTGAGAAAGTGAACATAAGAGTTTAGATTAGATAGATGCCGCTGAAACAATTGGAGCGAGACATATTAGAACCACTGATGAGTAAAAACACTTAAGTAAATGAAATAAAAGGCAAGCACAGAATGAAACCCACACAGCATACTCCCAGCTGCCTGATCTCAAAGCTCTGGAAGCATGCACATCAAAATGAGCACGATGAACAAGCTCATTTTCTTTTTTCCTCAAGCTGCAGATTTGTAATGCCAGAAGGTGCTTTTGTATCAAAAGTATTTTTTTAAGCAGAAAGCCTTCTTTCTTCCCTGCTCTATTTTTCATTCTCCTTTTTTACTTTCCTTCACATAAATGTAAAGGAACCATGTGGCCTTGCTCTCTTTGTCATGAATTTTACAATTTGCAAGTTGCCATTCACAATTAATTTCTTCTCTTCTAGGAAAAATACTTTAGTCAGTCTGCACTGAGTGAATGAAATTCCTTCCTACTCTCCCAAGGGAACCATGCCTGTCTAGATTGGAGCTGGTAACTTGCATGATCCAGATTGCACCATCCAGTTTAGAAAACACGGTTATAAAACCTCCCTCTTTTACAACAATTATTGAACCTTACAACTGCTACAAGAATCTCCACTTTCTTTTGCAGTACAAAGGAAAACAGTGCACCTACCTCCATCTCTGAGAAGAATATAAGAATCTACGAAAACAGTAAGTAGAGAATGTCTCTTCTTTAATATCATACTCTTTGAAGTGGCAACAATATTTCTTTGCTCCTTTGTGAAAGTTATGATGTTGTCAACAAACTGACAAGTAGCTATTCAATGACATTTTTCAAATTCAATTATTATAAACAAAAGAACAAACCCATACTGTCATGCAGATTGTCCCAGATTTAGGGCTGACAACAAATATTTATTCCATTTTGGAATTATACTTCTTCTTTTCTCCTCAGATTAACTTTCATTTTTTTAGATTTGGGGTTTTTCCTCTCACCTTACATCACTTAAATCAGAAGTTACTGAGGAAGAATAGGGAGATATTTTTATTTTAAACACTTACAGGGAAGACTGCAGAGCAACAAGTGACTCAAAACACAAATGGAAAATGACTTTCACCATGTGTTTCAGGCTGCTGCAGAAGAAAGTATCAGCTGTCCAGGTGGAGGGCTCTGCTCTTTGTGTGGCCAGTGCATGGCAAAGAGCCCAGCACCCAGCAGAAAGCAGCCTCCAGCAGCCCCTGCTTGGCCACTGGTCACTGCTGCAGCAGGACTTCCTCCCCAGGAGCTGCCCTCTCTCCCTCTCCTTGGCTTTTATTGGGAAGCTTTTGTAAAGCACTTAGCCAACTAACTGTAATAATATGAGCTCACGTCTCTAGTATTTAAGGACTATTTTAGAAACACAGAATGCCAAGAACCTCCTATAGAACACACACACACTAAGCATTCAAAGGCTTCTTAGAAACTGGCCCACAGATTTTTTATCTTACCAAGTTCCTGACTGATCTATGATCCTTTCACACTCCTTTCCTCCTTCCTCTTTTCTTTATTTAAGGCAGAAAAAAAAAAAAAACACACGGCACACTTTAAGAGAAAAGGCAACTCAAAAAACTTGTTGCTGCATTTCGACACACAGCTTATTGACTTTTGCTATGAAAAGCCAAAGCTGAGGGAAATTTACATTTTTGTACTAAGCTCCAAAATTATCTGCAAATAATCAAATAGTTTACTTGGTACCTCTCCATTCAGCTTTCTATAAAATTTTATAAGCAACAGTTTAGTCTAGTTGCTTTTTTCTTGGAGGGGGAAAAAAAGGGTAATTTCCATGTAGGTTTTATTATCGCAATATAATTTTCTAAAACACTCATTCATGTCCATTCTCCTCACTTGGACAAATAGCACTTCACACAGAAGAGGAATTAGTAAAGCTTTTCCTCTTTTTCCTGCCAAGAAGAAGCACAGTTTTGTTGGTGTATTTAGGAAGGAAAAAACACAGGGTGGGGGTAGTGAATTTTCACTTACTAAGCAAACATTTGAAAGAGAAACACATCCTAAAGACTTTAAAACTTGTTTAACTCTAAACTTGTTTTATTCTTTAGAGTAGGAAAATTGAAACCATATCATATAGAAATAGAAAACACGTGTGCAAGTTTAATGGCCAAACAGGCCAAAAGGAAAAAATGCATGCTAAATAGAGCCAGGAGAGAATATGGTTTTCACACAAAAGTAACCCCCTATTCTACTATGGACCTCCATTGCAGGAATGGATTTCAGGATCCTCAGAACTCTTTTTCCTTCTTTTATTTTACATACCCAGCATCTCCAAAGTGTGCAGAAGAGCCATAGAACCCTACAGATGAAACCTGTGCTATGTAGAGTATATATTACGATATATTTTTTAACAGCCACAGAAAGAAAACCCCAGCTAATTGTAAAATAAATACCTCCTCTCCCATTGTGAAGCCAAGCTACCTTTCAGCAGCTTGAAGTGTCCAAGAAGAGTCCTGGAGTCCTGCCCCTGCCCTGCATGAGCTCAGCTCAGCGAGAGCAGGAGCCCAGCCCTGACACTGACTCACGGCCCCGCCATCCCCAGGAAACAAAAGTTCCACTTGTTTACTGCACAGGAAATCTGGACCTTTTCCTACCTCTGCTCACTCATAGCAAGAAGTTTCCTCTCCTTTCCAGCTTAGACTTTCCTGGCTTCTTGAGACCACCAGCTAAGAAAAGCAAGGATTTGAGTGATAATTTACAGAACTTTTGTGCACAGCCCAGGCGGTAAATTTTGCAAATAACTCTATGGGCAAATGAGCTTATGACAAATTCTGAATGTATTGGTCTTTCTGGTGGGGGGAAAAAAAGGTTGAAATTTCGTGTAACTTATGTCTTTGTTTTGTCTTTTGTTTTTAAAGAAAAATGCTCAAGAAACTGAAATATCTTCAACATGAAGCTCTGTTCCATTAAAATCTTATAAATTCTTAATGCTGTCTCCCTACAAACATTCAACTTTAAAATGTCTGAATAAGGTCAGGGGAGGGAAAGACACAGATGATTTGGAAGAAATTAAATATTTATATTTAAGCAAGCCATAAGATACTATACACTCTCATTTTCATTTGACTATTAAAAAATAATCCTCAACTAGGAAAAGTATAAAGAAAGAAAACATTTTAGAAAAATTCCACAAGCTAATAAAGCTAAACAGACAACAAAAGATGAAGTGAAATCTTCAGTTTGGTTTACATTCATCAACCTTTTTATTTACGTAAATTTCAAAGTGGTGTAAATAAATAAAAAGGCAGGTAATTTTTTTTTGGAAAATAATTATTTCTTCAGTTTTCAAAGGTAATGTGTTCTAAGAATATCAGAAGTTATTTCATTAGAATTTCTTTATAATCTTGTCAAAGTTATTAAATGTAACAACCCAGATGTATTAATTAAAAATCAGAAATACTATCCAACAAAATCCAAATGGAGCAAGAAAGAAAAATACATTTTACTGAGAAACATGAGGACAGTTTATAAAACTGTTTATCCCTAAAGCCTTGATTACAGTAATTTAGATATTTTCCTATCAATGTATATAAATTAATTTTGCTTAGGTAGATTTTATTGCTATTAATAAACATATCACACTGATTCAGGAACCGCTCCTCTTAAACTCATCAGACAGTAACTAAGCTAGCTTGCCTGTCAGTAGTTACCTTCTGAAGCATTTTCTCTGTACTGTTGAAACACGAGACAAAAGTTGCTAGAAATTCAGTTTACATGTCCCTCAAGTATCTCTGGAAGTCAGGAAATCAACCTTATATAAGCTATGTAAGCAAAGCATTTTGGGGTTTTTAACAATTCTTTTTTTAGAATGCCTGTTGGGGTAAAGGGCCTGGTAAAAGTACAACTGAAATTCAGAGATTTACAGTGACTTGCAAGCTAATGATCACCAGCTGGATCCAGAGCAACTTAAAACATATAGACTTTTATTGCCATCCTATTATGAAATAAAATTGCATTAGCTTAAACCTACACATCCTGTTTTTCTGACTGGAGCATCCCAAGATTTCCTAATCAAAACCATGGCTGAAATAACAGGAGTTTTCCTTCCCACAGAGCACTCCTCCAGGAGAAATCAATCTGGCAGAAACCCAGTGCTGCGCCCAGGAGGACAGATCAGACCTTCCACTTTGCTTTTAGGAACAACTTGTGGTACTATCAGTACTTCTTACACTACTCTGCTTCTATTTTAAGATTTTCTTCAAGCAGTTCGAGTCAGAAACAGTTGAAAATACTTTCATGCATATGTTTGGTGTCTTTCTTTCACACTGACAAATTTTTTCTGAATAAAGTCCAACTGTATACAAGTAAAAGTCTTGTGTCAAGGACAACTAACTTGCAATTTTTTTAGAGTCAAATAGCTGGTTTAATTAAAAAAAAAAGCCTAATAAAACATCACAGGCAGCACAAACCAGTGTGTGAGTAACATCCTCTGCCAAAAAGCAGTAGTGCAGGCTGATGTGTAAGCTGAACCATGTCATCAATACCTGGACAACTCTGTTCAGACAGCTTGAACATTTCAGAAACCAAACTGACAGAACATGAAAGCACAGATGGGATAGCATGGAAGGGAAGGAAGCATAGAGGAGATCAGGAGTCATTCTTCACTCACATTGCACAGTTCAGTGACTCAGCAGAGTCACTGCCAGCTGAAGTTATTGAATTTATACCTCTCTTTAAACCTAATTTTGCATTTCCCATTTTATTCCCTTAGTGCTAGGTCCTGCTTTGAGTCTGCCTCCCCAAAATAGGCTAAGCTGCTTTTCAACTCTCCCCTGTCAATCTTAATTCCCCTACCCCTCCTTCTTATTCCTCCAGAATAGGGTAGTAAATCTTCTAAAGTATTTATTTATAATGTCTACACTGCCTCATGAACATCAGCCATCATTTGCAAACCTGTAGTATTTTTTCACATAATGAAAGAAACACATAAATCCTGTTTCCACAGTGAACTCAAGGAACGGGAAGTTACACCAGCAAAGGAGAGAGACCCTGCTGCAGGCAGCCCTGCTCTCATGACAGCTGCAGAAGAGGTCCGGGTCCTTCTTCCCCTGCAGCTTTCCTCACAAGATGGCACTAGAATAGATGGTTAGGACAGGGATGCCAGACTGTAGCAGACAGAAACTTCAAAGCAGAACATGAATGTAGCTTGAACAGATGAGTGCCTCCTCTGTTCCTACACGGAATTCAACAAACTGCTGATGCTTGCCACGTCTGCTGCTGCCACTGCTGATGGCTGTCTCTGAAGAAAGGAATGCCAGAAACCTGTGCTTTCAAGTGCAAAGTGCTGCACACACACTTGGTGCTCCCACTGTGTGCTCTCTGCCTCAGCAGGTGTTTTTAATAGTGTTGCTAGTCAGTACCAGGTGGTTTAGCTTGCATCCATTTTTCATCTCAGGATTTTGAACACTGACTCCAACATTTCTATTAGGGGAGCAAGCACTTCCAAAGGCCTGGGAGAGGCAAAGCAAGCAGCAGCAAGCCATGAGCTGCAGACACATGTAGCACACGCAGCCAGGGCTGGCCATGCACCACAGGTGCCGCTGGGCAGGGCTGGCAGAGCTCAGGCACATCCTCAGCTGGCTTAGAAACACAGGAGGAGCCTCCAACTTGTGTCTCTCAAAGATTTCTTTTCAAATGACAACTGAAAATTAAGGGGTAAAAATGTTTTCTGCAAGCAGGCAGGCAGGAACTGACAGAACAGGTGCGCAAAGACAGACTCTCAGCACAGTTTCTGGGTTCCCAGCTTGCCAGCTCGAAATAGAAACTCAGCCCTTGCAGGCATTCAGTCTCAGAGTTTACAATTTTTTATCTTATTACAAAGGACAGGTAGACTTAATAATTGACAAGAGCTTCTAGCCCCTCTAGCCCTTGTGTCTGCTACCATTAGTTCTTCTCCATTTCTCCTATCCAAGGCATAGTGAATATATAAAAAAAGAAAAATTTCTGTATGAATTCAGTGCTTTGCAGTAAGGATCTCTAAACACCAGTTAACTAGCTCTTACAAGTTGCTGACTCTAGAGCCATGATAGCCTCCCCCTTTATATTAAATCATTACAGTGTCTGCAATACTCCCTGGGTTGATGGCTGAGTATGTAATTTACAATAAGTTGTGGTAAACAGTACTGTGATCTCATCAAAGGATGTTCATGAAATCTAGCTCTAATCAAATCCACCACTGCTAGCCAAAAATGAAAGTTTTGCCTGAAGAAAGTTACAAATACATCTTAAGTGGGAAATGTAAAAAGTACTCCTGATAGTCTCTTCTGAAGTAAGGACAGTTTTCAGAAAGATAAAAACAGCATTTTAAGACCTTTTATTTTATATTCACCTATCATGGTCTTTAGCATTTCCAAGCTGAATCCTCATCTCACAAATCAACCCAATACAGTTAACTCAGACTAAGGAATGCATTGGTTGAATTAATTTTCCTGTACTTGTAGAGGTTTATTCTTAGATACAGGAGAGGAAAAAATGATAGCTTGTTAGAACAACGGAAGCACATACAGATCATACTGGAAGTCCAACCTAGCAACAGAAGCTTTAGATAAGCGACTACAAAATGAAAAAGGAAAAAGAGAAGTAAGCAGAAGCACCTGTTTAAATGTGTTGAAGCTGCAGAGCAGAGGTGAAACATGTGAGACAGGCACTTCTATTTGACCATAAATATTGTGCTGCTTCAAGAGTGTTACCCTGAATTTTGTCAGGACACACAACCTGTCTGTATACATACTGTATTTCTCCTAAAAACTCATCTCTTGGTGAGTCTTGACTATGACTGCACGTGACCATGACTTCAGTCACGTGCAGCATTGTAAAACAGTTCACTTACATCTATCAGTAATGGAAATTTGTCAGAGCCAAGCCTCAGTAATCTGACTCTGCTGATACACTGCCAGTGGTCGACTCGTCAGCACCAACAGGCAATGAAATGGACTACAAAGCATAAGTATTTGATTCTTCTATTTTTCTAAAAGCTCTGATAGCACTGTGCAAACAAATCTCCCACAACTGCATCATTAATTTCCCTAGGATAATCTGCCTCTGTGATTTTAGAACAAATAACAACTAAGGAATGATTTCTGCACACCAATAAAACCAGTGGGGTTTCACACAATTCCTCAGTTTTGCTTTTTATTGAGAGTTTATTGATCACCTTAAAAAGCAAGGATGATTATATCCCACATTGTTGCCATTGAGCAAACACTTGAAGCACATTAAACTGCCTGGTGATTTACAGGAGACCCTAATGGCATCTGCTTCTGCTCAGATGGCAGCAAACCTTTCTGCCTTCATGTTCCTGCCAATATTTGTGTAAAAGACTTTTTAACACCCCAGTAATTCTGTGTGAAATATGATCTAAGCTTATGATTCATAAAATTGAAAACATATTAGAACACAAAGTGATAACAACAACAAAATAAGACCCTGCTGATTCTTCTTTAGATAACACTGACATTTTACATGAGAAATATCACATTATAAATAATCCCCCATTATAAAATCCTCACAGTAGCTCACTGACACTTTTCAAAAAATAACAGTTGTTAGGGAATATTTTAAATCAAAAAAGTTAAAATTATCATTACATCAATAATGTTTCATCAATAACTGTATCAAGAAGAAGCAACAGAAAGTTTTAGTGTCTCCAAACTTCAGAAAGCTTTAAAAAAATTTAAAAAGGGGCAATAGAGGAAAGCATTTTTGGTCCTTTTTCAGAAGTTTACAAGTTATTGAAAAACTAAGGCTACTTGTAAATGATAAATACGCATAACAAGGCAAAGATCCCTTTAAAAACTACATTGCTTGAGAAAAATATGGACCTATTTGGAACTCTTCATGCATTGCTACACCTTGAACCAGTACACAGGGCTATCAAGCTAAATTGGACCTTGCTAGTGATGGCCAACTTAATGCAGGATTCTCTTACACTCAACATTAAATGGTAAAGAACATGGCAATGACAAGGGAGAAATTTCTTGCAGCGGGGGAAAAAAGTGTTTAGGGATGTAAATGGTCTGCAGTCCTAACAGATGTCTGTCACTGACTCATGTTTTGGTGCTGCTAGCAGGCAAAGACCACGGTGCTGAAGCCTTTGAATGGCACCTCTCAAAGGCTGACCTAATCCTACACAGGAAAAAAGCATCAACAGGAAAGAAGTGTTGCCTTTAGTTATCTACACATTTCAAACACTAATGATGGATTGTGTTTACAAAATGAAGCCATTATTTTCTACTAACCATGCCAATTTTAGGGGAACCTTAAGACATAGGAAGGAAGGTCTGTGTTATAAGTTTCCTGAAAATTGTATATCCCATTTTTGGCTGGGTAAAAAACCTATTATTGTTTGTGCAAAACAAAGGTAAGACTTCACATAATTATAAAGTGGAGTAAGATTTTCCTTCAAGGAATGAAGGCCACTTCATGAGGACTTTTCAAAGACTTCAAATGAAAAGAAATGCTTCTGCAAAACCCCACATGTGAGTTAGGAAGTCCACCCAGAAACAGAAGGCAAGCAGGCTTTGAAGAAGTCAGCAATGGTCAAGCAGTAATACAGTCCAGGTTTTTCCTTTATTTAGATTATTCCAGCTCTTCCCTACCCATTTTATACTAAATGAAAAATGGCCCCCTGCAAAATATTAACCAAATATCCCTCAGCATAATTTAGTTGAGAAGTTTCCATCTCTCTCTGCAGGACCTCCTCTTCTCCTGTACTACTGTAACTCAGGGTGCATGTGGGAGTAGGTGCTGTGCTACAAATCAGATCACTGAAATGATCTAGGTTGAAAAAAAAAATCCTGTAGGCCAAAAAAGGTAATTGCTGTAGTGCCTGTTTCTACAGACAAGTGGACAAGCATGAATCAAAAGGTGAGAAGTTGCCACACCAGGTATCAAGAGCCCAGGAGCTTCCTAAAATCACCATTGGGGGCACAGAAAAAGCATCATGTAACTATGCAGAACTTGAGGCTGTGGAAGCCTCCTAACACTTCTCAACACATCAGGAAATGATGGGTGAGTGTGTTTTAGTGAACAAATCTGTTCACTTAAAGGAAGGATTTCACAGTTTTTTTTTTTCTTAGTCGTGACTTCATTGGAAGTCATGCAATTCTTTTTTGTTTCCCTAAAGAACATATTTGAGAGCGATGAATTTTTAATTTTATTTTTTAAAATTTTATCATGCAGCTAATCTCACAGGAATCCATTTTCTGGTCTGAGGCAAAAATAAAAAAAGCAGAACTTTGTCTACAGAAAGATTAGGAAATAATGACCATAAAGCTTCAAGTTTTGAGCAGTGACAGAACTTAAAACTTTAAGATGAAAACTTATTTGAACCAACACCAAGAGACAATGAAGAAAGGATACATACCTTATCTACTGGGAGGAAATCATTTTCAACTTCTATTGACCTTGGTCGTAGCTTTATGGGTTTGTCTTTGAAGATGTCTCCAAAGCCAACACCTTTGACCTTTTTGGGTTGGATTGTCGTGCCTCCATTGGCTCCTTCTGATTTTGTACTGCAAGAGTCACCGCCATCACTCTCAGAGCCTGTAGCATCTTTTAGGCCTGTGAAAAGGACGGATGAAAGGTGTGAAACTCACTATTTTCAGATCAGATTGTGACTGGAAAATGATCCCTCCCACTATCCTCTCGAGGGAAAAAAAACACAAGAAACTGGTAGAGAAGATGCTCTCTATGCCATGCACTCATTTTGACTTGGAAAAATGACTTTATTTCATCACATGGGTGTACTGGTTAGAAATTACACCAATCCACAAATTCACAAAACATGCATACTCCAGCATCAAAACTTCACAAATTAGGATAGTGATTTCTTGAGTAGCAAGAAAATCCTTATTCCTCAGGCAAAACCTCTTTGGAAGAGACCTTAATAAAAGAAAGAGTTAAATTCAGCGGTAAAGCACCTATTGTATAAAGCCACGTAAAGCTAACAAGCAGTCAGATCAGGCATGCTGTACCTTAAATCTGTGTGACTCAAGCCAATTACGCAATTAGTATCTAAAGCTACATTCCCTAACTGGGAAATATAAAGCTGAAAGCTGTTCAAACAAATTTGCAATCAAATAAGCTGCATAATATGTTCCCTGCTGAAAATTAAACCTCTCTGCAGCATAGACAGCCTCATAAGATAAGCACCCATGCACACTCTCCTCTAGGAATATAACAGATCAAAACTGACATTCTGATTTGCATTACTTCTTTCAGTGAATAGGAAAATTTATCTGTATTTATCTGAAAATATCTGCTGCTCGAATAGCAGAGGCCACAGATGCAATAAGGTGATGTTTCAGCCACTATACGGAAGCGTTCATCAACTCAAACAGCCACGGGCAGCAAAAGTGACCCACTGAAGTTTCCTCCCCCAGACCACTTAAATCTGCCTCCCTACATGAACTGCTTCCAGGAAAACCACAACAACTGCTGCTACTACAGCACTAATTCTACCTAACAAGAAGCTCAAATCCTCACATTTTCCTAACAAGCACACATGTCACAGACATGGATCTTACAAGTCAAAGAAAGAAGAATTTCAAATAAGCTTTTCTTCTTAATTACTTTTATATCAAGGTCAACAAAGAGATTGCAATTGATTTTTCTCGTAAAAGGCTGACAGTACAGATGAACCACAGAAACCAGTGCAAGTCCTAAGGCCTCCAGGTACATCTTCATGATCCAGGACATGAGAGCCTCATCTGTTAAAAGGGTTTCAAACCAGGGTGCTGCTAGGAAATGAAATCAGGAATTACATGTCAGATCAGGACTTTTAGCCAAAAACAGGAAAGCCATGATATGCTGCCCTGAGATTTTGTGTATCTTTAACATGAAATGAGTGTAAAAGCAGAATTAGAGAAAGTTCCCAATTAGAAACAAACAGAAAGACTACAGACTAAACAAAATACTTTAGCCCTCTAGCCTCCTGAGTGGCTGCTCCTCTGCTGTTGAACATCAGCAACATTTCTATTTCATCAGATATTCAATTCAATTCAAATAACACTGAACAAGTTATTTTTTTCCATAAGCCGTGCAGGATTGCAATTTAAATTAATATTAAATAATTATATTACAATACTTGATAATTATTATATTTATTGTTAATAATAAAGTATTACAACACTTTAATCAATACATAATTAAATATGCAAAAGCTTTGATTTCTTTATGTTTTATTTTTCTATGGTGGGCATGGGAGAAAACCTCAAATCTGTTTAATTATCATATTTATTATGGCAGTTAGAATGGCAGCATGCCTACCATCAGTAAAGTAAATCCTGTGCACTACTTTTCTTCCAGACCTCAGGAAATCAGTAACCAAGGAATTTAAGCATTGACTGCAATGCTGATTGGTGCTCTGGAGGGCAGGAGAGGAGTGGTTATCTGTAGCACAGCCACTGCACAGTGTTTCCAGCAGAGGCACTCAGAGATGCAAGGGTAAATTAAGCCAGACAGGTATAAATCTCCTTGGGCAGTGTGGCTAAGTCACTGTCCCTTTCTTGTTCCCTCCCATTGCTCTGACTTGGGCAGTAACTGAGGAAGCTGTAAGTTCTACCAGATAGACCTTCTCCAGCTTTGCTAATGATCAATCACTGGGGCCCTGGCTGAGATAGAAGCTAGAACCAACTTTATTTACCACTTCTAACCGCAAAGATGATGGTCAGCAATTTACTATAGTGAGTATAAAACTTCCACAACTCAAAAAACTCAAACAAATTGCAGTGATTGTCATCTTTTAGCTGAACAAATTATCTTGATATGGAAAATTACCCTCTGGCAAAGGTTTCTACTGTCATTCTCTCCAAAATCTCAAACTATTCTGTAATGGAGAGAAGAAGCAGTGAAGACACCTCCCTCCAGAAGTAACTGATAAGAATCCATGACTGCTCTTAGCCACTCCCTGAAATGAACAGAAAATCTATTTTTAAAATAGGTTATTAAAATAGGTTCTCTGCATCCCTAATTGTGGAAGAAGAAGATCTGGACTTTGGTCAGTGGATGGAATTAAAATATGGAAGTAATTGTGAGAATTACTCAACAGGTCTCACATGCACTTCAGATCTTTGAAGTTTACATGAAAGAAAGATCAGAGACCTCAAGGAGATCTAATAAGAATAAACCTTTTGTTTCTTTCTGGGTCATCACTTGTTTTTCATTACAGCATTTTCAGCTTGTATGACCATTCTTCTGTGATGAGGCACCACACTTTGTATCAGAAGCCTCACCTCAGGCTCACAACAGATTTCCCAAGCATCACCCATCTGTGCTTGATGATAATCCAAGAGTTGTTTGTTCTCTACTACCACAGAGCTGTCTCAGTATACAGTCCTCAAAATGAAACAACATAGGAAATAACAGCATTGCTTCTTGTCCCTCCTTTATTTTTTTTTTAATGAGGACAGAATGAAGTGTGGCCTGTCCAAACTAAATTGCATTTGGGTGATCAGAAACAAAGCTCCTTCAAAGTTAAAAAGAGTTCTTCCAGATCAAATGGGAAATGATCTAATTTAATTATTTTTGACTGACCCAAACTGATGAGTTCTCTGTACTTAGCTAAATAAATCATTAAGAATAAAAGCCCTGCTTGTGCTCTTACCACAACATGACTGGGGTCTAGAGACAAAGGGGATAAAAGAGAAGAACTTTATGCAGTGGAAACTGTAGAACAAATCAGATAAATTGAGGATCTGCAGTAATATTTAGAAAGAATAATGCATTGCTTGAGTACAGAACAGTCCTGCAGAAAATAGTCTAATAGTCTAATAGTCTTTAATAGCTCTTACTATTAAAGGCATGCTGAGGAGACTCTCTCTTACTTTCCTGTCCGGGTACATGAGATACACTCTTCTGATTTGGACAGATAAAGAACTTGGAAGCAAGGATTTGCAACACTATGCCCATCCTTGCCTGATAAATTCTCTCCTCACTTATGTTTTCATTGGGTTGTTCCTTGATACATATGTATGTGTGTGTATGTGATACATATGTGTGTGTGTATATATATGTATCAGTATATATCTATCAGCAATTCTCTTGGTGCACCTGCAACCTGGCTCAGGTGATCTTTTCTCTTAAAACCAGAAAAATGCTCCTTTTCATGGAATTTTTTGCCACTATGCAAATAGTTGGCTGGATAGTTTCTCCAAAAGACAAATGTAGCCCATGGACACAGCTGGGATCTAGGCAGGAACCCGAGTGACACAGACTGTCAGATTATGAATTTTAAGTACGAATTTTTCTTCATGAAGAGCTACAGCTATCAGGGAGGTTAGGCTGCTAAATGAACATTAAAAGCTGGAGACAATTTCAGTGGTCATAGTCCCCCTCTCTGCTGACCATCACACCCACGCAGCCTGAGACAGCTGTGCTCTACCACAGCGATGAGCACAAGGGTGAGGCCAGCAGCTCAGCAAACTGCTCTCCTCAGAAACACTGAGAACATCTTGCTCTTCTTGTAAGCCCATTAAATACTTCAAACAAAGCCAGTATAGGATAAAAGCTACATTAGTCAGGCCTCTCACTATTTTTTGCTACTTTTTTTTTTAACAGCACAACTTCTCTAGAATCTGTCAGCTCTCTGTCAGCATTTGGAGATCTGACAAGTTAAGAACATAACATTAATAAGGTGCTCACTAACATGCTTACTATCACATCAGTCTTAATAGCAGGAAAGTTTTTCAGAACTTTAATATTTCTCAGGACATATTTCTCAAGTCTTTTGTAGTGTCACTTCAAATTTCTGGCTCTATAAGCAAAACTGCTATTCTTTTACCTAGATTTATTGTTGCTGAATCTTCTGTAGGACCACAAGGTAGAGCTGAAATCTAAGCACTGGTTGCATTTTTCTAGTAAGTTCCTCAAAGTCTGAACAAGGGCACCATCACCAGCAAGAACTCAAAATTCCCAGGGGCTGACTGTTCCCAGCTTTTGGCCGGAACAAGATATGGGTCTACAGCTTTTTAAAAACACTCAGAATTTTGATTCTTTATTGAGTCATGCTCCTTACAAATGCAAACTCATTTAGTATTCATGAAGATTAAATTTTCTCAAAACTGTCTGGAGGAATTTTGCACTTCACACATTTTTTCCTCTATGGGTATAGAAGAAAGATTCGTTTCCTCAAGACATTTTAAACACACCACACTCCTGCTATAGCAGTTATAGGTCTTTTGAGAGCAACATTCTGAAATGTACCGAAACAGAATAGCTCAAACAGGGATTAAAAAGAGACCACAACATCAGACTTAATTCAGAAACGGCCTCTCAGAGCTGTGCTGGCATCAAACCAGGATTCTACATCAGAAAGATAGTTAGGGATGATAAAGGGCTGTTAAAACAAAAATAAACAGCTGTGGTAAAATTAACTCCATTCAAAGCAGGAAACAAATTATTTCTAAATAGCTTAAAATGGCAGGG
The DNA here is from genome assembly GCF_031753505.1 of Anomalospiza imberbis. Taxonomy (NCBI): domain Eukaryota; kingdom Metazoa; phylum Chordata; class Aves; order Passeriformes; family Viduidae; genus Anomalospiza; species Anomalospiza imberbis. The sequence goes on along the minus strand of NC_089682.1, from coordinate 15,654,231 downwards.
GAGAAAAGGAAATACATTCTAAGGTTACAGAGCTTTCTATTTTGAGCTATTATTTGGCAATTTAATTTTTGTTTTTTATTCTGAATTGCTCTCTCTCCTGACAATTTATGGCCCTGGGCAAAAGATGGACCACTAACACAGTAAAGGCCAGTGGTGTTCTGGTCCTCTAAGCACTTCTCAGCTTTGTTAAGCGATGGCAGCTGTTCAGAGGCACACACCTGAGACAATGCAAAGAATCTCCTGATTTGATATGGCAGCCAGACAGAAACACTGCCAACTGTGTTTAATAGAACAAAGAAATTTTTAAATTAAGCTTATTGAGTTTTTCTACTTTTATGGAAGGGAAGGAAAGCAAGGGGAAACACGATTTTCCTTCAATTTAGAGAATGACAGCATGGAATGCCCGAATGACCGATCTGAATGACAAAGGTGATGAAGTTATACATGGTAATTGCAGTATGTGAGACAGGAACTGTCCTTCTTCCTTTTCCTCATGTACTGATGAACACAGAACAAATACCCACATCCTATAAGGTATTAGTCTTGAGCTTGCTTTCTATCAAAATCCTGTATTTTATTGAAGCCATCCCCAGCATTCCAGTGTCATAAAAAAATCAAAACCAAGAAAATGAAATTGGATTCTAAATACTACTGAAGAAGAAAGACACGGTGATTCTTCTTAGTTTAAAGATTAATAAATTCATTCTTTCAAAATACAAGTTTATGCTTCTTTACCAAGAGTGATTATACATGTACAAATAGCTGAGGCAGACTATGTCAATATTAGTAATTATTTGTTATTCTCAGTCATTCCTTGAAAAAAATGTAACTGTGTTAGCTAAATATTTTGTCATTTGCTTTCAACATGTTCATTTTCCTTTGCATAACAGTTTTTGCCACATAAGAAATGCCCCAAGATTTCTATGCTTGCACAAGTGGTCATGCAAGGGGAAGGGGAGTGGTGCCTGGCCTCATGTAGCAGCATGCATTGAGGGCGATGCAGCACAAGCATCTTCTGCAGCACGAGCACAAAGCCATCAGTACAGAACTCGGTGGCTTCCCCACCTCCCCAGCCACTTCCCCAAGTACTGTAAGAGCAAACAGGAACAAACATTCATTCAGGAGCTCTACAACTGTAGACAACCATTGTCCTCATCATTAGGGGACTATTTTTTTCACCCCCTTACCCAATACAGGCATGTTATCACACGTGGAAGGAGAGGGAAGCAGCCACAGCCAATAGGGTTCTTCACCTGCCACTCACCAAGCACCGGTCTTTTGTGAAACTCATGGAAAACCACTTGGTAATGGGAATCCCAAACAACAGAAGGATTCCACATTTCACTCCAGTCAACATAATTTTCCACACATGGCCCCCAGTCCCATGTCATCTGTACATTTGTTCTCCAGCAAACAGGATGCTAATTTTTAATCATGAAAATTTCTCTCCCACAATTTTATAATTTTTCTTTCTCAGATGTTATTTTTTCATTGCAGCATCTGTAGCAGCTGTGTATTTGATACAAGATCCTTTTTGCAAGCAAGTTGTAACAAGGTGAGGTGAAATACAAAGTTGTAACTGTCCTCTCTTCAGAACTGTTAAAACCACATTTTGCTCATTCATTGAACTTTCCTCACATTCTGACACTCCTAAATGGAGTTTACAACATCATAAATACATCAGCCATACTGACTTCTCAGAACTCTGACCAGCCATAATTACTCAAGAATTAAGGGGAGGGAGACAAAAAAAAAAAAGGGTAAAAATAGCGGTGGAGCAATAGAAAACACAAAACACAATTGAGGTTACTCACGAATGTTTCTGTTTCAACGATCCTGATCTTCTTCCATTATATCTAATAGCTATTACTGACAGCATTGTGGATCCACATACAAGGAAAGAGAGGCAAAGATTTGTCAAATCAAGCATTTTATCTGCACTGTTCCTCAGTTATTGCATCTTTGAAGAAAAAGAAAGCGAAGCAAGAAAGAGAAACTAAATCAGTAAAAATAAATTAGAAATCCAAGAAGCGTTGTTCGTGGAGGAGCAAGAAAGTTGCAGGATGAGAGAAAAGAGGGCTGTGATCAACAAAATGACAAGTTTTTTGTTGCTGTGTGTCACTCTTCTTCCAGCATATGCAGTAGCAAAGATTTCTGACAGCAGGTTGATGAGCAGAATGCCAAAGGAGCTGGAATTGTTGCTGAGCGGAGCCTGGCGTACCTCATGACTAAGAAAGCCATGTCAGCATATAAAGGCAAGGCTGGGTGTTTCTGCAGGAGATAATCTTTCCTATTTCAGTGGAAGGTATCTCTAGAAGCAGTGACCAATTCAACAGCTATTATAGGCCTTGGTTAAGCAAGAAAACATCTTTTAAATGCAGCAGCTGGAAAATGGCTTTCAAAATAAAAGTATTTAGCACTGAGCACTGAGCATGTGTTTGTGAAGTAAAAGCTCTAAGCTTGATTACAAAGTTTAGCAACACTTCATGCAACGTGACACAGGTGAATCCAAGCATTGCCTAGGCATAACTAATCTAAAGTTATTAACTGACTCCGGCTTAATTCACAGAGAAATCAGCAAGCTGAAATTAGAGCAGCTATGAGTTGTTTTAACCAGACATCCCTAAATGAAAACAATTCTGTGGAATGTCTCCAAATGGTTTTCACTGGAGATGTAAGCTCATGGATATTTGCCTAAAATATGGACCATAGAGAAGACATGAAATGGAAGAAGCTGGCTGCACCACCAGTCGGCTTGTTCAGGAAGAGCATGATGAGTAAGTTTGCAGGAAGTGAGCTGTAAATAGATGGAGCAGGGAGAATAAGGGATCCTCCTTTTTGTGTGTTAGTTTAGGCAAGAGCATCTCTGATAGTAACAACAATGCAAACCCTTGTTTTGTCTAAGACTTCCCCATTTGACCTGATTTTGTGTATTACCAATTCCTCAGCCCCAGGTCCAACTCAAAAAGCAACTAACAGGCCATAAGTGTAGCTGGATATCTGGCCTTCTAAGATGCAGCTTTATGGAGAAAGTAACACACCTCTGCAGCATGAAAAAACATGCAAGTCTCAACCAAATGCCAAGGGAGGTAGAATTAAACCTCCAAGTAAACCAACTCCAGGTAGTATAAACAGATATCTTTTATCAGCTTTAAAAACAAAGTTTAGAAGGGTGTTTGCCCAGAGCAATGTGAGACAATCTACTGTGGGTTGTCTTCTTGCAGCTGGTTATCAAGCTTTCCTCTAGACACCCATCCAATCCTGCACTCTGAAATCAGTTTGATGCAATTTCTTTTCTGTGACATGGCACAAGAGTGGGCCAGTATGATTAACAAGAAGAACTAAACGCAGAGCTCTAGCACAACTGGAAAGGTGAGTGAATTCTTCCTGGCTTCAGTTATGCTTACTTTAGATGAATTGAGAAGAGGGGAAGGATGATTTGGCCCTTAATAAATAACAGGCTGGGCAGGGAGATTAGCCTTTTGGAAAACTTTGAAAGGTAATGTTAGGGCAGGACTACCCAATAAGACTGTGCAATTAAAGGCTCCAAAGGCAGACCTTGAATCTGATTTGAAGCTTCATCTTTAAGTCTGAAGTCAAGCATAATGGAAATTAACTTAATAAATCCTTATTATGCTCATCAGATGGGTGGATTAGAGGACATGAGGGTCTAAGAATTCTGCAAGAAGCATGAAGTTTGAGTGATTGATAAGCAGTCATGGAAATAAAAGGTGAGAAGCAGCACAAAAATTTGAAGGCCGCCAGCCACATGGTCTGCTCCAGCCAGAGCAAGGGCTTGGTTGAAGTTTACAAAGAGCTGCAAAATGAATTCTGGCACACAGGGAGATAATTTTCCACAAGGAAATACTCAGAGCTGCACACATTCACATAGATTTTTTTGTTCAAAAAAAAGGATCAGATTTGTTAAGAAAACCAAAAAATGGTGTAAGGGCAAATATCAGAATAGAATAATGTGACTTCAACGGCTTCATTCTTTGCTGTCAACGTGCATAAGACAGAAGTCCTCAGAGACAGAAGACCATACACTCCCACCATGAAGGAGGAAGAAGGGCAGCACAGCATGGATCCTCTCAAGAGAAAGCTCTCTGGGGCAAAAGCAGATGCCAAAGCTTGCACAACATCCTGTTCACCGGAAGACAGGACTGAACACTTTGCACTTAGACACACTAAATGTGAATCTTTTAGCTAGATTTCTCCATGAGGAAACAGGTGGAAGGACAGATTTCTGTCTTTCTTGCTTCCTCTGTCTTGCATCTGATATAACCATTCTCTCTTTTTCTATATTACCAGGGCAGTAAAAGAACATGAAAAGCAGGATGTGCCCTTCTTATAAAAAGCAGAAGCCAAAAACCTGAACATGAAATGAAAACAGCTCTATATCTTTTACTCTCCTTGGCAGGAAAAATGTTTCAGCCAGAATGCTGTGAGTAATAACTGTCAAAGACAGAATGCCAAATGAAGAGCATGCAGTAAAAATAAATCTAAAAATTACAAAAAAAAAACCCAAAAAACCCAGAAAAGTTCAAACAAATCAAAACCCAAAATATCCTTTAAGAAAAGCAAAGCATACTTTATGAGTTCAACAATCACAATGGGAACTTTACTTTTAGAGCAGATTGATTTTTAATTCAAAGATTAGTGGTGATTATCAACGGTCTTCTTGTTTCAGGGGGCAAAAGTCATGGGGCTAAATGGTCTTAGATTCAATCCATAGCTGAGACCAAAACATCCAATTCACAATTTATGGTGGGCATATACACATACATTGTACGGACACAGAACACACACATGCACAGGGGGAACAGGTGCATTCTCATTGCATTAAGGCTGGGCAGTTCATCAGCAGCAAACTGACTTCAGCTTACAGATATATGCATGTAGAGTAGCCAGAAGTGGGTAGCAGTGGCACAATTTACAAGTGTAGATAAATCAAACAAGTTCAGAGGACTGAAGCTATTGCTTGATGATTTTGGAACTCACTGTTATAACGTCTGTAGCTGTCAATCTTTGCCGGTGCCACTCTGTACAGAATTGTCCCTTCAAAGGCAGATTTTCCTGACAGCAGGCAAGAGAAGGAAAGACAAAAAAAAAAAAAAAAAAAAAAAAAGAGAAGGGGCAGGGTGGAGGTAAAGAGATCGAATTATGGTAAAAAGAAGGGAAAGGAAGAGGTTTTAATCTGTATGTTCAGTCACTGACATTTAAAAGCCTCATTAGTAAAATAAGGAGCACATTAACAAACATCTGATTATAAATGAAGTTAAAATATTCTTACTGTATGTATGTCAGATAACAGAATCTCGTGATTTTGCTAAAGCTGTTATTTACAATGTCCAACAGAATGCATTCTTCTTAGGTTTGGTCTGTTGTCCATCAAGTTGTGAGACTTGCAAATAAAGTTATTTGACTGGTTTTTGCAGCCTTGCACAGGGGAATCCTGAAAACCTATTATTACTGCAATGATGTACTCACAGGGGCTCAACATTCCTGCTGCAGATGTAGTGAACTTGAACAAGCACAGCTGACATCCAAACAGTACAATGAAATACTCACATCTCTTTATTGTACCAGGATCCTGTGAGCATCAGAAATACTGCATCTTTCCAAGATCACTTATTGGAAATATTTTGGACATGGGAACTGGTCTTAAACAGTGCTTAGTAGGAAGGATAGGACACTAAAACCTGAATAAATCAGTTTTTCAGCTAAAAGCTTAATCAGGTGTGACATGGCATTGACATTAACAAAAGCAAAATTCTAAAATTAGGAGGGAAAACAGTAAAACTACAAAAACCAAACCTCACTTCTCATCTAAGATAGTTAAGATAACATTTTTATTAAAAAATCCATTAATTTTCTTTTCATTGCTAGTGAGATAGCTCATGCTGTGATATTTAGGACAGAAATTCAAGTGAAGGTAAAAGCATGAGCAGCTGAAGTGTTTTGTGTGTCAGGTTTAAAAACCCAGGCAAGCCCAAGAATATGCCAATGCCAGCTTGTTCCAAATCCCCCATAGGTATACCATCACAAAAATTGATGTCTTTGGTAAAATTTTATAGCAAAATAGCCTGTATATGTGAATTGTTGCAACACAGAATCACACCCAGTTTGGTACCAAAAATGTGTGGGATTTTTTTCTCCTGTATATCATTCTGTTGGACTTTCAGACAATAAAAAACTATACTTATTTATATATTATAATAGCTAATTCTTAGTTTTGTTATTGTAGTTTAATTAATAACAAAGTGTTTCCATTGCCTTGTGTAATAAGGAAGTAAAAATGCAAGAAATCCATTTTTACACTTTCTTTTTACAAGATACCATTAAAAGAGTGCTATTAAAACAGTCAAACATCAACCCACTGCTAAGAGAAAAGTAAGTTAAGCTTGATGACACTGTGGAGAGCCAGAGAAACAGTAATGGAAATCTAAAGTTTTAAGAACTCAAAACAGAGGAGGTTGCCTGGCCGAAGCATCAGCTGATGAGTCTATCAACAGTTCTACCTCCAGCAGCCAGGACTTTTCAGGGGTCATCACTAACAGGTCCCAAAAATAGCTGATAGATACCATGAGGCCCAGCTGCACCTTAGAGAACACACAACAGAGACAGCAAGATACAAAAGGCCACCTTTCAGTGCTGTCATGACACTGCTGTGAACATACTAAATGCTTTTTGAAATAACCTCCTCCATGTGAAATTGTGGTTATCTCAAATATAATTTTTTTGACTACATGTCAACTTTTTGCTTCTCAACAGGTTGTATTGGCAAGAAGTGGTATTGAAAATAGTCTTAAAATTAATACTGTATCTCTGAGAAATATGGAAAATAATCTTATAATCCATGTATCTAATATAGTAATAAATTGATAATGAATACTATGTGTTCATGATGTAACAGTTGGCCCAAGAAAAGCAATATTTTCATTTAAGAACATGCTTTAAAGAGCAAGGAACTGCTGTTTACTCTAAGAGTACCTGATCCTGTCTGTACTTACATTCCAAAATGCACCTTTGAAGACAAGAAATGTGGCAATCACGTTACAGCTGGGACAAATACTTTTAAATCAAACAAACAACCCCCCAGATATTTTGATCTTGCAACAGTCTTGCTTTCCAGCCTGCTGAGCACACACCATCAAGGAGAGGCACAGGTTCCCAACTCTTTCCAAATAAGGTTCAAGCTAAGTCCCATAGTCAGGATTCAGAAATATTTGGCACTTCTAAAACTAGCCCCAGGCATTTTCAAAATGGAAATTTTTGCTTTGAACAAGCTTCTGAGGTTAGTCTATGGCAGAGCATAAAAATAAACCAAGATAATTTCTTCTCGCTGTTTACTCTGATCTGCCATAAAATTTACATGGACACAATAAAACAAATAAAATCAGACATTTTTCTCTACATTGGGGCCACTGTAGATTGTAACAGAAGGACAGAAGAATATGGGATTTTATTAACTTTATTCCTAAAAAGCCAAGTTATGTTATTTTGGTTTTCTGTATTTCTTTTTCTTTGAGTTCACCAAAATTATATTTGCCCTTCAAAAATTCTCTTTATAGATAGTCAGTAAAATGTGATTTAAAAATCAAGTTTAATTAAATTTAACCAAGACATTAAATTTAATTATTAACATAAAAATATTTGTGGGTTTGCCCAGTGCCAGTTCTCCACATATCCTGTGCTATTTTCCCAGGTCTCACAGTAAATCTGCCAAGTATTACCTTATTCATTTTACAAGTTGGGCTATACAGTTCAAGGCTGCTGCTCAAGATTGCAGAGCCAAACCCTGACCCTTTCTAGGCTCCTCTGAATGCTGCACAGAACCTCAGGGGCTGCCCAAGGTCTGAGTTCCATGCCTGGGTACAACCCTTCACCCAAGTGCCAACTTCATAATCTAGAATTAATATTCAAGGATTCCACCTTGCAAAGTCCTGTGATAGAGATGCACTCAAAGTTTCCAGAGAAACAAAAAGGAGTTACTGCAGTTTTAAGGTGCTGTCACATCTTGTCATCCATGGAGGAAGGAGCTGATCTAGAGGCATAAATACACACCTTTCTGAGATGTAACTAGGGCATTGCAACAGTGCTACTAGCCTGATGGCCAAATCTTCCAGGGTTTACTTGTTTATTTCTTATTTTATTATGTTTTCAGACTAAACATGGAATGAGATTATCATTCCCAGTCAGTTGTGTAAACTTGTTGAAATTTTTGCAATCTGATTACAGAGATTTTCAAATCCAGATATTCAGTGTGCCTGAATAGAGCCTCATGAAGCACTATGTGTTGGAGAGCAACAGCTGTATCAGTCACATAAACCACATACAGAAAAATTTTAATTGATGTGTATTTCCCATAATTCTCCTAAGGGAATGCAATTCTTAAACTGATAGTTTTACTTGAAGAAAAAAAAAATTAAAAAGTTAAAATCCCCATAACGATCTCAGCATTCCTTCAGTCACTGTCTCTCTCTCAGAGGTTTACAGTGTTCTTTTGTTTTATAGGTATATCTAATAGCTTCTCATCTTAGATAGCCCCAAAGCACCTCCAAAGAATTAAATTAAATACAAGAAAGTAGGAAACCCATCTCCCACCTACAGTTACTTTCAATTTATTTAAAGATGCAAAACCGATATTTGTGTTACTGCTGCCTTCTACATAAAAGTATCACAGCTTTGGATTCCACTGATAGTCAGAACCGCACACAAACCCAAGACTGAACAAAGCATGGGCCATAATGGACATCAAGAGTTAATGCTTTGTGGCTGCTTTTGCACACTCCAAAGTATGTTTTTGTTAAAAGCCATTTTTAGGATGCTTATTATGAAGTTAAAAAGTACCAAATTACCTGAAAAGAAAGAATACTCATTCATTAATATAGAAAAAATTGGGATATTCCATTCTGAACATTATCACCTACCTTGTTCACTTATGTAGCACCAAACACTACAGACTCCAGAGCTGAAACTACTCTACTCAATTAGTTCCTCCAAGACTCACTGTGTTTATAATGAACATCATTCATGATAGCATATACAGGTTATAGAAAGCAGTTTGCATTCTCACTGAAACATGCACCTTCACTTAATGACCTTTCTCCCTCTCCATCACATTAAAATTTTAAAGTTTAAAATATGTTCATTCCAGTCTGAAGGAATGTTACATTTAAATATCTTGAACAGCACTGACCACAAGCTTTGGTCACCAGTACACATTCACACATGAAAATGTACTCCATTACAAAAAAATATAAAATATTTTCATAATTGCAAAAGTTAGGGCTTTAATGATCTTATTTTTGTGGTATGGAATAAGGGTGACAAATTTGCCGAAAGTGGAAAAATAAGGAAAAAATAAAAAAGTATTATAATTTTCTACCTTTTATTGACAGTAAACTACAAAGGTTTTGGTAAATTTCAGGTGAAATCAGCATACAAAGATCTTGGTAGTACTTTGACTTCTGTTTATTCAGAGATCTCAGGAGAATGCTACATAGCAATGAACATCTGCAGTGCTAAAAATAGGAAGACCTTGGCAAGTATTTTGGAATTAGCCTGAAATATGCAAATAGAATTGACTTCTTTCTTTTTTTTTTCTCTGAAAATTCAGATTTGATTACTGAATTGGGAAAAAAAACCGTAATAGCTGCTTGAAGAACATAAAAAAACATGAAGACCAACAGCTTTTCATTTCATGTAACAGCACACTTTTGGTTGAGGTTATAGTTATAAATAGGACAACCCACTCCCACGCTTATACTATTGCAAACTTGGTTACCAAACATGCTTTTCACCTGCAGCAGTACTGGCCCACTGTAAATGAGAGAACAAAGTCCATGTCCCAGTTCTGGCCTTTTTCCCTTTGGCTGCTGGGGCAGTGGGTGTCGGAGGTGATAGAAACATGTTCAGCACCTGGAGGGAAAAAGTGCTGCATGTCCCACACCAGTAAATATGAATCCTTAGTCTATTGGAGTTGTTATAGAAAGCATGGCACTTTAATCCCTCCACTTTAAATAAGCCACTTTGTACTTTCCACGTCTAAAGACAAAAAATCTCTTGTAAGGAATTGTGAAATACAAATGCAGTCATCATCATTGCCTTCTCTCTTCTCTTAGTCTCTTGTGACTCAGCAAGTCTTACACAGCTCAGAGAGCACTGACAATGTTGCAACTCAGGTAGCACTGCAGGTATACATAAATCATCATCTGACTCTTTCAGCATAAATTAAGAACATGGCATTCAAAAACACTTCCAAGCAAGAGACAAGAATGTGCTATCCTATCAATGTGTTATGAGCTAAAGACACAAACATACATACAGAACATCAATAATAAATTTTTCCTTACTTGACTTTACTTGCTCCTCCTGTGCTATTCCAACTTCATCAGAATCAGAGAGTTCCTTTATGAAGTTGGAAGGAAACATGCCAGTCTTTCCATTAAGTATACCTTCCCACCAGCCCTCTTCCACCTGCACCGAGACAAAAAAAAAAGGGGGGGGTTTTACATAAGCAACACTTTACTGAGTACCATTATACACATTCAGTAAATTACAGTAATGGCTCTGAATAGTTTATATTAATTAATTTCAGGTATAAGGAGCACATCGCATGGGCTCCAGGCCAGAACACCTCTCTTTTTTTCTTAATAAGTGAAAACAAGAGAGATACATGAACCCATCTGTAAATGTCAGCAGTGCTGATAGCAGTCAGAAGCACAGACAAGCAATAAATAAAAGGATAAAAGAGTAACTAGAGAGCACACAGTGTCTCTACATTTCAATTTTTATGGATATCCATTCAATCAGTAAATTTTCAGTGCATACTGTATGACTATTCAAGACCATCTTAGTGGATGTTATTTGCAGATTCTGTTTGAATTCCCTAAGTAATTAATGGTGAAAGAGAAACACCTACAAAGGGCTACTCAGAGAATCTGATTTAGGTATCTAAATATAATGAAAACATTCTTGCCTTCCCCATCAAAATCAGAAATTTTGTATTTTAGAAATAAGAATGCTGCTACATCATTCATGTATAAATGTAAGAAACCTGTGGAGAACAAAGAACACTACTAATGCATATTTGACTTGAGATTTACGAAGAGGCACTGAAATACATAATAATAATAATGATAGTGTCAGGAGAAGGAAGGACAATACCTAGCCAAAACCCAAGAGAAAATATCACTTTAAAATTGCCAACTCCCTCCTCTATAACCCATTCAGGATTGAATGGTGGTGTCAGGCAGTGAAATGACAGCTCTTAGAGATGCCTTTAGGTTATAATGGCACAGCAAGAAATGACTGATTATATGCATCAGCTAAACACATTCTTGAGAGATAAATGTTTTTCATCTGTCAGACACTGTCCCTTCACTAAAAATATGACAGGAGAGGACAGTGTAGGTCTGTGAAACATCAGTCTCCAATTATGTTTGACTCATCTCTTTCCTGCCTACCCTCCCCCTAGTTATGAAAAGTTAGCTTTACTGTTAAAAAAACAACCCAACACTTTAAATGAAGCTAGCTAATCATTATAAAAAAGTCTGTGAAAAGTCTTTTCACTTACCTGTGAAAAATTTGAGTCCTTAGGAAAGAAATCTCATAATAATACAACCAAATATTTCCTCAAATTATACAGGAATCTGTGCATTTTTTTCAATTTAGCTACAAGAGATATTTTAGCAAAACCCCCACATTTCTTGATCTCACAAGATGAATTTTTGTTTTCATTTCAAAGTGGTTCAGACCAGACTTTCATTTAATCTCAGTATCTGTCCCTGACAAAACTTCCCCTCCTTCAATGGCTCAGTAGTACTGGTAGCAGTAGCACAGTAGCACATCTCTGGGAATTATCTTGCTCTTTTTACTATCCTGCTGCTGCTTGAGAAGATAGAATACATACATATCACTCAACGACTTCAGTAAGGTGGAGCTTTTTCACATCACAGTATCAGTCCCAAAAGGTAGTATTTGCTTTCTTCTCTCCAGATTAATAAAAAGCAATATGGAAAACTGAAACTGCATGATACACAGCACTCAGACTCTACAAATTATATCTCTAAAGATGAATTGATATAAATGTTATATTCCATATAAAAATATATTGTTATATAGAAATCACACAAAATGGCCAAGACTCTTTAAGCTATAAAATATTTCCATTTTTCTAATGCAGTATTCTCATGTGGCTATATTGATTAGAGCTAAATATTAAACCGTAACTGCATTAGCTGATTGACCAGAAGATTAATGAGAGGATTTACACAGTTCCCAAGATCCCTGCTTTGCAAGATGCTGAAATTACTTTACAAATAATGTGACCAATATCCTTCAGTTCCATCTTTTCCTCAAGTAATTTTCACTTGCTTACTTCTTCCAGAGTAACACTTCAGAGTTTTCTTACAGTTAACATTAGCACTCTTTATGCGATATGTTGATCTGTGGATCTCTATGTATGGAAGTAAATATATATAAAAATCTCTAGACAGCTAAATCTAAATTGCACATGAATATGCTCAGATCATTCATTAGCTTATTTGAAGTTTTTCAGCTGACTGAAAAATTAATTGTCTGAAAATACCATGTTGTATAAAATAATTCTACAAATTCAGAAAAAATTCTAAAGCAAAACCCAGGGGTTTCTTCCAGAAGGAAAATGCAGAAACATGTTGGCAACACATTAGAGATTGAGGTCAAACTGGGCCTCCCAAAGATTTATTAGGAAATTTTCATCAAAAGTATCAAAAGCTTTAAGTATTTTAAACATTAAAGCTACCTGCTACATATCCTTAAGCCTCAAAACACATCAGCTAGAGATTAATGCATACAATATAAGACACTAAAATACCTCCAGGATTTAGTTATCCTGAACTGGGGCATTCCATTACCATATGGTTTGAAAAGTTGCAGTAATTCACAGCCAATATAACCTTACAAATGAAAATCCATTATTCATGGGGGGTAATCCATCTGGAGGCACGAACTCAATAAAATTTGTTACCATGCTATTAAAACAAAGTGCTTTCAGAATTTATACGTTTATGTCCTGATTTATGCCCAGCATTCATGTGCTGAACCGAACAATCTAAAAAGAGGAGGGCTTCATTTAGCAGTCCATGTCCCTATGCTGGAAAAGAAGTTCTACCAGCAGCTACTTCCAGAAAATCTAGGACTGCCACAGCTACTTGCTTACACCTTGCTATATAATTAATAGGCTAAAGCTGTTGAATGATTAAAATGTTCAGCTCTTTGGATTCACTGACCTGAAGTGTATTTCCAATAAATTCCTCTATTGGCCTGTTCCACAAGATGTTCTACAACCTGCAGATTTGCTGATTAGGCTGACAGATTACTCACAGCTTAGCTAAGGCAAATGAGGGAAGCTCTGAGTTAGGAAAGGTTTCAAATGGAAGAAAGTCTCTCTGGATCATAACAGAGTCTTTCTGAGCTGTTGAAACTAAAACACAGTCCCAGGAATAAAAGCAATGCCAGAAGCAGGCAACAGGAGAGAGAGAAGCTCAAGGTCAACAGATTTTCTTTTGCTTTGAGAGAACTAGAGCACAGAAAGCAAAGGAAAAAGCTCCCTTCTTTTATAAATTCTAATGGAAAACACTGAGCTCAAAGAACAAAAGCAATCACATGTTGAAAGGAAATTAAAAACACAGATTCCCAAGAGGCAAAATAAACAAATCACATCCACTGCCAATGGGAAAATAAATTTTGGAAGCAAGACTTCAAGAGAAGATGGTGCCTACAGTGCCACTTGATGGCTTATTCTGGGAGTGCATTATAAGAGAGAGCCATGCCTCTGAGGTGTCAGCCATCCCTTGGGATTCTGATACAGCAGAATATATCTGGAAACTGTTTGATAACTCAGGTGCAGAAGGTAAAAATTAAAAACTGCATAAGTACTTTGTACTAGGGAATCTTTTCAGCTTCAGGGTTCTTTATTTTAAAGTGTCAAAATGTGCTTTGGGAATTTTTGTGTGCTTGATTTTGTGGTTTGGGTTTTCATTGGGGTTTTTTAATATCATCTTCTAAACAAGAAGCTAAGGGACTGTGAAAACAATCATGTAGAACTTGGATGACCTTATATGGACTCAGCAGTACTTGCACCCTTATTTCCCAAAAAAAAAAAGTCCCCTACCACATGAACTAACCAAATAAGAAGTTGTCATAGAAATCCTTGTGAACAACCTGTGTAGAGGAGAATCTGGAAAAACTGCCACAGCATCCCACAGAAAAGTAATTGAGAGATGTGAAACCCCAGCATTCATTCCCAGCTGTTTTCTTGCAATTTATACATCTCTAGATTTGTGGCACCGACCATTCCCTCACTACTGTTAAATATTCATTCCCCTTTCAACTCTGCAGATGCCAAAAGAAGTCACTGTAAGAAAAGTCCAGCTCAATCCCCAGTTGATCTTGTTCTTGGATATGGTTTACATCACTTTGTCTGAAAACAAGACCAAAAAACACCCATCCACTAATCTTGCAAATAAGAGGCAACAGATTTGTCAAAATTCAGTTTGCATTTTTATATCTTCAAAACAGGTGGGATTTGATCAGGTAATATACAGCAATGTTACCTAAAAGTCAAAGAATAAGCTCAGTGGTATTACAGAAGGTCTCAGTCAAAGGCTTGTGAGCTTAACTCCAGCACTACACATTGCCAAAAAGCTATCTTAGCAGGAGGAGGCCAAAAGGTATATAGCAGCGTAGTGACAGAGTAATCCCAAATGCAAGCAGCCTCAGAACTCTTGAATGACATGCCAAATGTCCTTACTCTCATGCTACAGGTTAATTATCTGGCATCCCATGAAAGTGTAAGGGTGAAACATAATTGGAATTCAGATATCTGCATTTAATAAGACAATTAGTTACAGTTGCATTTTAGAACAACTGTAATTAGAGTTAGAGCTAATGAGGTAGGAAAATGACAAGCAAAAAAGCTATCAATCACACAATAAATGTGAACATAAACAATGATGAAAATGCTTCTCTTGTTAGTTTTAAATGTACTTTTAATTTAAGTCTGTTAATTAATGTCTCATGGGTATCAGTGTCTCTGTAGTTATGGAAACCTATTTTAATGACAATCATTTTATCTATTGTGTTGAATGTTTGATCTTGTTATAATTAATTTCTAACTGCTTAGGACAAATAGGAAGGAACTGTGAATTCGGAACACACACAACCTCTAAGGATATCCATCTGGTGACAAGTTCAAAACTCACTCTTGCTGTTGTTTCAATCCACCCTACAGCCCCAAATCACTTTTGCCACAATAGGAATTTCCCATTTAACCTACCACTACTACAGGTACAAAAACCCTTTCAAAACATCTTATCCCATCTGTTGGCACCAGGAAGAAGGATCTCGGTAGCTTTGGATGCTATTACATATGGAGAGGAGGGAGAAGGGAAGACATCCTAATCCTCAGCACATCCCCATGTGATGTCAGTGTCACCTATTTTCCCTGGGAATCTGGGGAAACACACTTGGACACTGCTGGAGGCATCTGAGACTTGTGCTCCCTCCTGTCAACCCTGTGCTGGAGGCAGTGATCTTGAACAGGCTTGAGGAGGAGCAGAACACATTTCTTTAATAATGAAGTCCAATTAGCTTTTCTTTGTAACAGGAAAAGCTTAGTGAGTTGTTCAATCCAAAGCAACATTTTAACATGTTTTTTTTTTTCCTCAATCACTACATGAAGACATATAGATGGTATTTTGACCTAAATAATATCAGTTTTATTTGCTGTAACTCGGTTAGGAATTGATTTTTTTCAACTAAACAGAAATCCATGGAGATTTTAAAATATTAATCCAAGTCAATTAAACCAATGAATTCAACTGATACAGCTTTCTTAGGAAGATACAAAAAAATACTATCTGTGGGAATCTGAGACCTATTCATGAATAAAAAGATGGGATAAGAAAAAAGAGCAACTGGAAATGGAAAGTGAATTACCATTAATGTTCCAATTACACTGAACTGCTCTAAATAATGTGGAAGAGATCATCCAGTTTTTAATCCTGAATAATGATAAACAAAACCTATATTTTACAAGAATTATCTCAAATTGTTGCCTATGTGGAAAGGTTTTTCTCTGGTTCTTTGAGGGGTTTTGTACAATAACAGAGCATGACTTTGGCCCTTCCATAAAAAATCCTCAGCTTTCACAACTGAGGAAGACATATTTTTTAAACAATAAGTTGCTCACATCACATATTTATCATTTGAAATAAGAAGCATTGTATAGTGACAAAACCACTGTGAATTCTATTCCAATGTAATGACTCCTTATGCAGCATTACTAAAAAGCAGTAGAGTTAGCAATTAAATAAGCACATCCATTGGTGCAACTTTCTGCCTCAAATAAAGTTCCTGTTTCAAAAGAAACACTCTGCTCTACTTTTTCGAGGAATTAATACTATTATGATAACAGCAGAAGAGGAAGTTACAAGTGTTCAACATCAACTGCTTGGTATCAACCATAATGGTCCCACAACAATACTTTCTGAAGCACTGAGAATTTCTATTGAATTTCCTATTTTCCCTGTTCCACCAGCTAATCTACTTTCATCCAAAAGAGAAACCCAAGTGGGTTTCAAAAAACATGACCTTAACTATAAGCAAACACATGCAAGTACATGGAATGTTTCACTTTTATAGTTCTACATTTTTCAATTCTAATGCTGATATTTTCAGTCTCTTTTGGATATAAATAAATCAGGTACATATAATTAAGTTTTTCAAATTTAAAAAAAGACAAGATACATTCCATAAGAGATGCTTAGTGTGTCATCTAAATTATTTAATCATATAATTCATTCAGTGGAGTTAATTTGTTGGCTGGATACTAGGAAAAGGTTTTATTCCATCAATTTACTCTTAAAAGATACAGACTTAAAACTTTTAAGTAGTATTTGTGTGGCTGTGTGAGGTGAAATATACCTCAAATTGCCCAATGAAAACAGTTCATGTGATGTCATGAAACTCATTGCAGTATGGAGTTTACATTATGATCAAAATATGTTCTTATAACCTTGAATTCCCCCATTACAAAACTGCTCACAGACAGAATAAGGTCGGTTAAGTGACACATCATGTCTGATTCCAGGGGAAGAAAGATGTGCAGAGCTGGTGTGCACAGTTAGGTTAGAGCAAAACCAGTGATCACTAAGCTTCGAACATTTAGATGTGAGAATTTAATCTCTTATAATTCTGGATGCCATACAGATTACAGTAGAATTTATATTCTTTTCAAATTGCTGAAATGACAGATGCAGGGAAAAGTAAATTAACTATATATCCTAGACAAGAAAATTAATTTTAAATTACTAACTGCTGAGTCATGGCAAAGAAAAAAATCTTACAAATAAATGATACAAACTGCAACACACATTATGTTGGCTGCCTGAGCAGACTAAGGTCTTCTTTTTAAAGCTAAGTTAATAAGAATAAATGAGTTTAAATGTGTTCTACTTAAAGGATGCATGTTATCATTTTGACTTTGGTCCTCATGCTATCGAGAAGATATTTGTAAAATCTCTAATGGAACACTGAAGGTATCAGGAGCAAACATCATTTCTTGATCCTGCAGCCAGAGTCACCCATGCAAAGAAAATCTCTGTCTCTTTGTCCAAGCTTGCATAATTTATTCCCAGCTCATGTAATTAATTTTCCACATCCAGTTATAACCAAAATAAGTGCATCTTGAGTCTCTAAATATTTTGTTGGGGGGTTTTTATTTGGCTTTAGGGGTTTTTAAAAAACTAAGACCAAAATGAAATCCTTAAAATTTGCTGTCAAAGATGACAAAAGGTGAACTCCAGCAGAGATTCAAGTAAATTTTTTAAATGTGTTTAACGTTGAAAAGGTAATTTTTCCCTGTGGTTGGCTTACTAAAACTGTGAAAATTTTCTTCTGCTATAATCTTTGGTTCTTCAGAGATATAAACTCAAGAGCTCTGTAACACAAACTTGGAGCTCTTTCCCTGAACAGAACTCTGAAACATTAACTGATGTAAAACCAGCAGAAATGCTACAGGGAAAAAAAAAGTCACAAAATCCTTAAGAAAATAACCAACATCCCCTAATCCCCAACAGTAACCCAAACCTTACAGGTCAGTATAGCAGAGAAGAAAAATGTCTGGTTTAAATTATGCATTGAGGAGCTTAGCATGCACAAGACGTGTCAGAAATGCATGTATGTATATTCAATTAAAGATGTACTCACCTCTCCCACAACTTCAATGATGTCACCAACTTTTAATTCCAATTCATCTTCATTTTGAGGCATGTAACTGAAAGCCACCTGACATCTCCTTCTTCTGTTTCTCTCTCCTGAGGGAAATGAAGGAAATTGGGAAATCATAAAATGAAAATAGAATTCCATGCCAAACACTAACCAAGATAAATTTAATAAAGATGAAAAAATTATTCTTTGAGCATTGTTATCAGAATCTGAATGTTTGTGATACTTAGTCTATCTGCCTAGATTTAACTTACAAAAAGAGCCAAAATTTAACTAATTGGGCTTCCTAATGACAGGCTAGACAAACTTCACCCAATGGATCTTTCCAGGTGTATTCACTACAATTTCTCTTCTAGGCTAGTGCTTTATACACATGGTAAATAGGCAAATCCAGAAACCAGAGGGAAGGGGAAGGGAGCCAAAGCTAATAAGGAAATAAGCTCTCAGCTGTATCTTTTTGTTCACAACTCTTTCACAGGTGTATAAATAACTCATTAACTATTCTTTATATTTTTTTCACAGAATCATATAATTGCTTAGGTTGGGAAAGGCCTTTAAGACTGCTTGGTTCAACTGTTAATGTAGCACTTCCAAGACCACCACTAAATCATATCCCTAAACTCCACATGTCTTCTAAATACCTCTCGGAATGGTGACTATACCACTTCCCTGCGCAACCTGCTCCAATGCTTGACAACATTTTCTGTGAAGAAATTTTTCCTAATATCCAATATAAATGTCCTTTGACACAACTTGAGGCCATTTTCTCTCATCCTGTCACTTGTCACCTGGGAGAAGAGTCCAACTCTCAGACTCCTTTTCTCCAGGCTAATCAATCCCAGGACCCTCAGCTGCTCCTCATTGGACTTGTGCTCCAGACCCTTCACCAGCTCTGTTCCCTTCTCTGGACATGTCCCAGCACCTCAATGTCTTTCTTGTAGGGAAGGGCTCAGAGCAAGGTATTGATCTGCTGGCTCATGTGTCTTCTTGCATCCTCATTCCCAGTGACTGGAAGGACTGAGAAGAATACTGCTTGTGCTCCTGATCCCTCAAGCAGGTGTCCGATGGCCCCGAATATTCAACCTCCTGATTGCCCTTAGTCTGCTAGCTGCAACTTTATCACTGCCCACCTGAGAAATCAATAATGGACAATAATCTGAGGTCTGTACCAGGGTAGGAACCTTTCCATCCACACCTTCAACCCTGGCCCCAGGGAGACTGCAGAGTTCCCAAAGAAATGGGTTCTGTTGGCATGTCAGGCCCTCTGTTCCCTTCAGAAGACAGTCTTCCACAATGGTGACCTGCCTCTTTTTTTTATTTTTTTATGGTAGCAGTTTGAACAAAGGGCATAGGCTGACATCACCTTGGTGACGTTTCCATGGCAGATGAACCATTGTCACCATTGTTCAGTTCCACTTGCAGAGCCTCACACCTGTTATGCCAAGGCACCAGGGAGGTGGGGCAGTCACAGAGATACTCCTACTGCACCAGGCAAGAACTCACACTTATATACCCATGCAGATATATATATTTATGTGTGTGTGTGTGTGTGTGTGTACACACACGTATTTGTAAGGTGCAATAATATTAGCTTAAAGAAACTAGAAGGAAAACCATTGCAATTGGGTTAGTAAGGTTAAGACCGGCTAATTTTGATAATCAGTCAGACACTGGAAATTATGTTAACAGCAATGGTTCTCTTCTTTTGGATGTCCAGGCTGTGAATCCATAGCTTTGAGTAAGATCCCTCACTTGACACTTCTGCCATCAGAGTTTCAAGACAGATAAGTGAAAATACTCTGTTCCAGAGGTTCATCTGCCAGACCTGCTGGCTTACATGTAATTATAGTCGTATGAGATGAGAGAGCTTCCCTAAATGAAGTTGTTAGCTGGCTGCTTAGCCTCTGTTAGCTGAAGTACAACTTGCTGATACAAATCATGATTGTGTTGGAATGTGATGGGGGAGCAGAAGGTAGGAAGAGAGAATTTATTCAAACCACAGAATTCCCTGACTATTCTCTCTTCTCTCTAGAAAGTGTGCAGTGTATAAACCATCCTATTTCATATAATTTATATACATGTATCCACACAAATATATAAAGGCATTCTACACAAATAAATGTACTTTCTCTTATGCTATTTCCCTTAACTGTTAAAATATGCTCAATATACACCAAAGTTGAAAGTGTAATCACATTCCAAGCATGGTCTTAATCTGAAATCAAATTACAGAAGTAGATTTTCTGATGAGTCTACTTTTTATTCTGCAACATCTCTTGATAATCCTGCTCTAGAGTGAATAGTGATTAAAAAGTTACAGAATTTTTTTCCTAATCTATTAATTTAAACTAAAGGAAGAAGGTAGAAAGGAATCCACTGATTTTAGCTTTCTGACAATATTTTTCACAGCCCCCACAATCCTGCATGAGTGCCAGCTTTCTGAATGTAAAAGTTAATACCTTAATGCAGTGTAACTAAACTGACTCAAATTGGCTCTTGTTTCCACCTACTCATTCTTCACTATCTAAACTAAAATGGTCCTAAACTGACAACTTTACACAGCTGCATTCCAAATAACTTAAATGTAATAAATACCTTCTGTATTGAGGGCTTCTTTTATTGTGCAAGTGAGGCTGGCTATTTCCCCTATAAACAGCATTCCCACTATGATTTCTAACACCAAGTAGCAACTGATATGCTGATGTTTCCTGATGTGACAGATGGCAGTTGTCATCCTGTTTAATAATAAATATCGTGTGACTCTTTGGAGAATATTTTTAAGAGTAAGAAATAAACACAATTCTGGATGTTAATAATACAGCTGTATGAATCCTTCCCCCTCCCAATCCATGAAGTTATTTTATTACTGTATACAAAATCTAGTGAAAGTCTGCATTTATCTCCAATTGTCTCCTGGTCATCTCACTGCTTAGTTGTTCTCTCTGATCTAATGCAAGACAACAGACCCAGCAGTGAATACCTTTGGTTTTAAGGAGAAGGTGCTGAGGGTCCCTATGTGCATGCTAATGCTTGGTGGACTTGAGAGCAACATGAGATGTGTGAAGAGCTCTACAGCCCTTTTTCTCCTGGTGTGGCTAGAACAGACTAACTTTAAAAGGTCTAAAGTTAGGTCAAATGGAAAAAGGAATTAACTTATATTTAGAAGTTTGAAACAAATAAGCAAACAAATCTTTGAGGGTACAAATCTAATTTGTGATGTAATCTAAGTAGTGTTTGAAGGAGACCACAAAGGAGTTTCCTCCAGCTGTAAACATGCAAGAGAGAGCATAATTTCCATATATTTAAATGGTCCTCTGGCATTAGCAACAAAGAAGGGGCAAAGACAACACATTGGCATTCAATGCTTACTTTTGTAAGGGGCATCAAGAGCTGAGGTAACGCTACACAAAAAATCACACTGGCACTTAAGTGCTGCCATCAGACCCAGCAAAGGCCACAAACTGACAGCTCATGATTAGCTGAAAAGCACACAGCACCAGCTGTAGAAGCAACATAGTTTGGAAGTAAACTATTTCTAAGTTAAATGGAATTCTGAAATCCAAACTATCTATTTTTTTTAATTTAAAACCTCTGTCATGAAACAGACATTTATATAAACATGTGCATGTGTGAGTGGGTTATATGGTGGTTTCTGTAGAGTCTAATTTTCCCTGCTGCCAATGTCTTTGTAGCCTATCCTGTTGCTCTATTAGGACAAAAATTACAAGATGAAGAAATTTCCTGTCTTATATTTCAGATTTTCCAGCACATGGCATTATCTGCCCATCAGTCACAGTTGGACTTTTGATTCTTCCATCTTTAAAGTTGTATCTGTAACTGGGGTGACTGTAAAGGAACTGTGACTGGTTCAGTCAGTGTCTCCTGGCTAGACAAGCTGAGCTTTGATATGATTCAGCTAGAAATTAGTCCTACATTTAATGTGTAAAAAGACAAAAGGCAACTATTGCATAACTAAAGATGACTTATACACATATAGGTGTATAGATTTTAATGGTACAGCTGTTTTGCACAGCCAGCCTTGGTGCTTACTGTACCACCTTTTTGTTTTTATAAATAACTGAATTTTTGTCTTGGTTTAAGACAATTGAAAGGAGAACACTCTAAAATTTTAGAGTTTTAGCTAATTTCTTTCCACCAATAAGCAGAAGCAAAATACGAGTTATTTCTGACAACCGTTTAAAAATGCACGTTAAGAAAAAATGTTGGACTGCAAACTTCCTTCCAAAAGTTTATGCTTTTAAGAAAATTACCTAATTAAGAGCAAACAGCATTAAAAAATGTTAACTTTTTTATTGCTTTAAGTGCATTGAAGGTAGTGTTGTAAGACTTCAGATAAAGTCTTATCTAAATTCTAATGTGGACTCTGTCACTATCTTCCACAACACAAGGACTCCATCCTCTTACACCCACCCACTACCAAAAATACCATTCTGATTTTAGAAGGCACCAGAATGGTCAAGTTCCAATTTCTTTCTTTTCCTGGATGGCTTTGGCAGTGTAATTCTGACCTGTGGTTTGACGTTGTCAATTCCAACTCTCTCATCATCCACATGCTGTTAAAAGGTGAATGGCTTTGGATGGATGACAAAAAACACCTGCTGAGGTCTCTTCCCTGTCTAGCAGAAAACAGAACTAAGATGGGAGAGAATACTGGCTGGGGAAATCCATATTTAGGCTGAAGATGCGTTTGTTGGAGGGGGTTGTTTAGTTTAGGTTTTTTGGTCTCATTTGAATTTGTGACATTGATATGCCAGAGAAGAGAAAGATAAACTGAAGGAGGTGAGGGGAGGCAGAATATCTGAGGAGCTTCCAATAGTCTCTCAAATGGGTTATGTAAAGCTGCTGTGTTTTTCTCCAGGCAGATGAACTGGGAATTGCCCTGCTTTGACATGTGCAGCTAAATCACAGAGACTGCAGGACTCCATTAAGCACAATTAAACCACAATGCAGTATGGCATCACTGCTAGTAGTGTATTACTCTGAGTGTGTTAATGTTCTACTGTTACCCAGGAGTGTTTTCTCTTGATAGACTCCACAGCAACACTTCCAACTTTCAGCCATCTGGCTGTTGCTCTGGATTTTATGGCCAAGATTTGTCTGTGAGGAACCTGAAAGGCTGGAAGACACCTTTTTTTAGCACCATCTCATTTTAACACATATGACCTGTCAGAATAACAGCAAGCCTCATTGTTCAATTATTTTATTCTTTTGTTAAAAACATGCAGCAGTAATCAGGCCTTTTAATGGGTATAATTCTTTTGCATAACAGCAGTTATTAACTGAAGCAACTTACAGCAAAAACGTGGTACTAGTGGTCAAAAGCTTTAGGAGAAAATCGTAAATTAACTAAGAAGTTAATTCCATATGCCACAGCTGGAGCCAGGCTTGTGCATGTGACAGACAGAACCACAATACTAGTAAGGCTGAGATCACCACTTAAGCCTAACCCAAAGCAGAAGGAAACATTAGATAAATAACTGTAAATAAACTCAAAGGACACTTCCAGATTTCATCCATACACTGCCAACATTCTTTCTTTCTTAATCTGAAAGTTTTAAAACGCACATAAATGGAACAGAAACTTAATCAAGAATGCAGTTAAATCATCACTAGCAAATTAGACAAAGCAACTCCAAACTCACAGGAGCCCCAGGACCTTGCATGCAGGCTACATACTTTGTCATCTATCTTTACGAAAGAAAGTGTAAAATACAGTATTAAACTACATAGTAAACTCAACCACAGGCAGAACTGAAGATGTGGTTGTTCATCAAATATACTAATTCTAGTGCCTGTACCTCTTAAACTTCATCATGTAAAGAGCTTTAATACTGCAGACAATAGATATCTGTAGCAATAAATTAGCTTTTCTAATGAACAAGAAGAAATATACAAACCTGAAATATTTTTTTCTTGGATGACAGACCAAGTTTAAAAATGCAAGAACAGGAACACAAGATTTTCAAATGTCCCAAAGAGGTCTTTTCTCTTTCCATTCTCATTGCATATACGTCATGTTATCCTGGGACAATCCCAAAAATTTTATCCCCTTAGCTAAATTTTGAGATAGTGGCCAACTACTTGGGTCTTTGCTGCTTTTTTGTATTGATCTCTAGAGAAAACATGTGAAGAAACCAAAAGCAAGCATGAGTTACAGTTGCATCTTTGCCATTTCTCATATGTTCCATCACATAATTCACATAACTTAAACTGCCTGTACACATCAGTACTTCAAACATACAATAAATGAAATAAAATAGCTCTCAATTGCAAACCCACTGCGCATATTCAGTTTTTGTTATGTTCTCCTCACTATAACAAAGGCACCTAAATTAAACCATATGGATTCCTACACAGTAATCTCCAAAATTAAAGTATATTAGCTTTATACTACCAGCTTGCTGTCTTGAAGCTGACTTCTGGCCAGCTTAACTAAAGATTAAAATTCACAAACACCTCTAAAAAGTAGGACTTTTTCTTAAAGAACGCTAACAACTCTGCTACTTCATTTTAAGATACCAGAGTGTCCATGCTTTTCAATAGATTTTCTGTAAATCTATTGATTTACAGAAATGTAATGACATTTTTGTCATGTAATGACAGGTCTTACTCTGTAATGACATTACATTGCAGGTCTTACTCTGACCTCTGTTAGATCAGTTTCAAATAAGCCTCTCTTAGCAGGGGAAAAAACCCACCATTGTTGACATTTGATTTTCATTCCAACAGGTAACAACATACGTTAAACAAAAGCATCAAGAAATGCTGAGAAGATGCAAAAAAATACAGAAATTACTTTTCTGCTTGCTGCAGTCATGAGAGCTATTACAAAATGAACACATGCAATAAATCAACAACTTAACAAAAAACAAAACTCTTTCATATTTGGCATCTAGGACATCAGTCATATTTTTAATCTAGAATTTTGTTTTCCTCTAGAATATCTGTACAATCTGTTCATTTTGTCATTAAAAGCAACAAAATTAAACAAAAATTAGTAACACATCCACAAACAGCAAACACGTCACTTTCCAGTTCAGCAGCGCTCCTAAAGCCTAGGAAACGACATTAAATTTGCCTTGAAACACGAGCCCAGACAAATCCTAAATTCTAGGAAGCTAAGAGATGCCCTGGTAAACTGGGAAAACGACTCAGGCAGTCTGGGCTACGGGTCTCATTCTGCAACACGGACACTGAGACACTGAGCAGTCACTTGGGCAGGAGCACTCAGGCGTGTGTCTCCCACGGCAATTAAGCCATGACATTTCAAAACCTTGTGGACAGCGGAGCTTTGGCAGGACTCCTCTCTGGGCTGGGGCCACGCTGCAGCTCAGCGTGCAGGGTTATACAACTACCTGTCCTTCAGCTCTGCTAAGAGGAAAAGGCCCCAGGAGGAGCCCTCAATTGCACTCCTCGTGTTCAGATTTGTTATTTTTTTCTCAACTACCATCATGAAAACGCCATAATCCAAAATAGCCTGCTGTCTTAAAGGGCATGTTATGCTACACTTTAGTATTTGAGGGCTGCACAAGAACACAGGAATACATGTCCAGAACAGCAATAAAAAAATATGATACATTGAAATAAATAAATTATTCTTGCTGCTACTGGCCCTCTATCACCCCAGGCACCATTTACTCTGTGATGGCTAAGCAGAAGGTAGGTTTCCTGAAAGGCACCTCAGTAATGAAAGTGAAAATTAATATTCCATGTCCCACAACTTCAAAAATTAACATTGGCACAGGATCCACATAGGACAGTTTCCTCTGCAAGTGGAGGAGAAATATTTCTGTATCAAGCAGATCAGATGTGTATAATTATCCTCCAAAAGTGAGCAACAAATTGAAAAAAAGAAACAAAAGGCAGTTTTGGCAAGTCAGCCTACATATACAGTGTAAGGGGAGAAAAGCCACCTCAGGCAAGGTGGGAGAAAAAGAGGAGGCAGAGTTTTGCAATACCTGCATCTAGCCAGCTCTGCAGCATTTTCAGTTTTTTGGTCATGAGAAACTCTGAATGCCACAGAAACTTTCCCGTATATTTTTACTCGTTCTCATCAGTTAAACAAGCCTCTGTGGCATTTATAAGCATTCATTTTTACTAAAATAATGAAATATTAAGAGTGATGGCTCATGGTAAGAAGGCTGCCAGCAATTTAGTGTTTTAATATAGTGTCATTTTCAAAAGATGCCACAAACAAATCATGTTCTTTTGGTCTTCATCCTTTTACTTTTTTCAAAAGATTTTAACACATTCAAAAAGCTGTAATTTATTAAGAGGGTGTTTAATCAAAAATGCCAAAAGGTATAGCATTCAATTCTGCCATCAATGCCTTGTAGCTTTAGTTCTCACGGGAAGCAGGCTTTATTCCTCAAAATCCTCTGCTCCTCTGCTATAGCCCTGAGTGTAAGGGATTTCCTTGTCTGCAATAATTAATGCTAAACCAACAACATTAATCCAGCATAAATGGAAAGCCAAAACCACGGAGCATCTTACAACCTCAAGAAAAGATACTGGTCCAAAGTGGCCCAATAATGGGCCCAATGTGCTCAACTCAAACACTTTTTCACCCTACTTACATACAACACCCTACTTTCCCAGCTCTTTTCTCATTGCTTCCTTGACTATTCTGTTTTCCTGCCTGGATAAAAAAGCAAAGATGCAAAGATGCATTCTTGTCTTTACAATAATGAAATATACCAATTTAGAACAGCAAGGACGCTTGAATGATAGCGATACAGTCTATTTATAAGGGCAGAAAATTATGGGAGTGAGTTTGAGCAATACATGTATCAATCAAAGTGATTAAAAATGTTAGTACAAGAAAACATTCTCCTGTAACTTCTTCTCCATCACTAAAAGCAACCCTTACTAAGGTATGGAAAAATAAGTGCACACAATTTTTTGTAATATACTCCTACTGCTTTATTACCCACAAGATTTACATCTACTACATACTTTTATAGTAACATACTCTCTGTTCTGCATTAATATTATTCAATATACAGATTAAGACTGTAGGATAATAACAGTCATAGGTTTAACCTTATTTTCCAGCTGTGTATACAGTCAGAGATATGCATAATCAGCCTACATTTCTATTCCATCAATTTGAAAGAACATTTAAAAATGCTTTTCATTTAAGCATTATGCACAAAAAAGCTTTTATAAAAACCTTGCTGCAATCTCAGCCCACTGATCATTCATGACTTTAAAGACTTTGATATTCATTACACAAAATGCAATAGTCAAACTTTATAATTGCTCCATTAGCCACTGGAAGCACTGCCGTGTCTCAATATGGTGCTCACTCTTGTCTAGAGGCCCAAGTACACACTCTGGTGTCAACAAACCCCTCTTCAGATGTTGACGCTACAATACTAGAAAGAACTTTACTCAAGAAAGCTTCTTGACATAAAGGGAAACAGGAAAGCCCCTAACCAGAAAAGCAATTGAAATATGACATACTAACAGGTAAGACAGCAGCCAATGACTCCCCTATGGGATCAGCAATTTTTACAGCCCTTTTATCATGTGCTGTTCATCACTACTTCAGGTACAAATATCCACTAAAATCTTGCTTTAAAGAGATCAAAGATTAATCAGCTTTTTCTGATTAATCTGTGCTGCTGTTTGGAGAAGGAGAACAGGTGAAGTATGCAGCTCCCATTGGCAGCCCTTGAATGATCAAGGAATTTCAACTGACTTTTCCCAGCCACGTCTCAGTCATGCCTTGCACTCAGCTGCATTCCCACAGCACAACTGCAGCCACAGACAACTTCCACTTCCAGGCTAATGCTCATATTTGTCCTCAGGGCTAGAATTATTTTCTATGTTGGGAATAGCAGCAGCATGTTTGCTTACGGAGCTACTATGAGCCACACCATATCTTGATACAGTCATTTGTAAATATTAAGTCATCTACTAATAATCACTCTAAATATCTTCACAAAAGCCAGCACCTGGGAACTAATATGAATACTGGCTGTTCTCAGCAAGTGTGTGCTGCTTACATTATTGAGTAATGAAATCCAGAAATATAGAAAACTTTATTTAAGCATCTAGCAACACCAAAGAGGAAGAAATTACAAAAGCAAGTCTATGATTCCATATCTCAAACAAAAATTTCAAATCAAACACCTCACAAAAGATTATGCTGCAAGGAAAGATTGATATAAATATTTTTAAGGCTTTGTGTAATTCAGTATCTTTTGCCTTGCAAGACAGATGATAAAGCAAGCAAAATATCTGGTAACTTAGTTGCATCTGAGATGATTCATACTTCTTTATTTACAGAAATAGCCCTTTAAGTAACTTATTACTTAACTTTTTTTTCTTGGCATAAAAAGTGCTCTTAGACCACTTACCTAGTTTTGTCATTCTGTGGTGTTCACAGATGTTTAGTATCTTACAACCCAGTAAGAGAAATGAAGCCTGCACTAAAACTTCAATTTAACAACCTTTTGTAAAGACAAAGAAAGCATTTATACTTAAAAAAGTGCGCACTAAGGTAGGATGATGACTCTGCAGCAACAGGCTAAAGCAAACACAGCACTGTTTTATATCCTTTTCCAACAGATGAAGTTTAACCCAGAGCTGGAACACAGCAAATCTGATGACCATTTGGCCTTCACTCTGAGTGTAAACATGCTCTTGTAAATCAATTTGCAATGGATATGTATGCATGTAAAAGACCTCTGAACTCCACATAACTTAGTGAACAAAGCCAAATTTGTGTGTGGAAACAGAGGAAGACAGAGAGTCCATCTAAGTTCAGACCAATACTGCAGCAGAGAACTTAGTGCTTCATGGCGACACATTTGCTTGCACGGACACTGCAAACACGGCCCCCTGGTACTTTCGCAGTGCACGGTATTGGCAGCCACTTCAGAGCCCTCAGTCCTTCAGTTTTCACTTCAGTTAGCACAGAGATACACATAAATGATAAAATATTCACCAATGTATCTAGCCTTTCTCTTAAAGAGGGAGTATATCAATAATCCCTTTTGAGTCAGAATAATTACTTCACATCTTATTCTGTTTCTGGTACTTTAAATGCAACATGTTTTCAATGTAGAAACCCACAAAGAATACACTGTCATGTTTGTTTTGGGTTGCAAAACTAGCCTTGTAACAAGTCTCAGTATTCTTAAAGTATTCTTTGGTATCTTCAACAGAAACCTAAGGGGTGGAACTTCCTGATCCCTAAAGGGATTAGCATTTTAATGCAAGAATCTCACCTAGTGAATAGTGACTGCAGAGAAATGGTCCCCTACTGAAGCTGAAAACAGACTGCACTGAACTAACCTTGAAGGATTTCATACCATTAAAGATAAGTGTCCTTTGAAATTCAACCTCACCACATTCTGCAAGAAGACTTT
The DNA here is from genome assembly GCF_031753505.1 of Anomalospiza imberbis. Taxonomy (NCBI): domain Eukaryota; kingdom Metazoa; phylum Chordata; class Aves; order Passeriformes; family Viduidae; genus Anomalospiza; species Anomalospiza imberbis. The sequence continues at coordinate 15,624,556 of NC_089682.1, read as the reverse complement.
ATTTGATGTATAGCACAACAGAAAATCAGTCTTCACGTTTCCCCAGGCCCAGCTGATTTGCCTGAAACCAAAGGCTGGATCACAATGAACAAAAGAGATTATAGTTCAAATACAGAAGAACCATTTCTCATCGAAAGCCTCATTGAACCAAAGTGGTTGTGAGCAAGTCCTTCCTTAATACAAGAGCTTTTCTAGATTTTGAGATTCAATACCTGATAAAACATGAAGAACAAAATATTTAAACTATCAGAATACTGTCTTGGCTGCCCGTTGTCTTGCGTTATTTTCCTATAATGCAATATTCAATTCATTTATTGAATGATTAAAGAATTCATAATCTTTAAGACATCTGTTAACTGAAAAGGCAAAGAAAGGAATCTCAAGAAGGAGGCAAGCAAATGAATCATTTATCATCTGCCTTCTCTCCTCTGACCAATTCTCTCCTGACTTCAAATGATACAGGAACAGTTTCTTTATAAAAGGCATCACTGTTATCTTCTAATTTTGCCTAGGTTAGCTTTTTTTCTTCTACTCATGCCACCTGCCGTTATTTCCAGGGCTGGATTTACCTCTTAGTTACCCTGCACATATTCAGATTTCTCGTCACTTTATTGTCTACATACACGTATCCTCTGTTTTAAATGACTACTGTGCTATGAAATGAGAAATAAAGGACTGACAGCACAATCACCCAAGTAAACTTTTCAAGACAGGGAACTGAAATTAAATTGTTTCATTGCTGTCCAGAATGGATTTGTGTGGTGTTAAAAGAAATACACATAAAGCTCTGTAAGTTTGAAGTTACCAGTTAAAGGATGAAGTTACCAGTTAAAGGATGCAATGCATTTCTGAGGCCAGCCCAGTACTGTTACCTGAGCCATCTGTGCTTGTGACGTTCCTCTAATAGGAGAGCATTGGCAAGAGAGGAAGACACTGCAGCAGTGCTCAACACTGCAATACAGCAACATGGCTTGGACCCTCAAGTCTTCTGGCATGGGCCACTGGACTCTATGGGCAACATTTACTCCTGTTTCACCTGTGCTATCACCCCATCCTTTTCACCTGTGCTGTCACACCTTCCACAACACATTCCCCTCAAGTCTTTCCTGATATCCTCTCATCCTGTCCTTTTTTTCCAGACACAATGATATTTTTAGTAAATATAGAACAGTAAGTTTACATTTCAAGATACTAGCCTGGGACACAGCGTGGCTTCAATCTGCAATAATTTACAACTTGTGCCCTGAGCATTCAAGCTCCTGTATGTACAGTATATTTCTATTTGGTATGTACAGCTCCTGTATGTACAGTGTATTTCTATTTGGTCAGCAGCCAGAGAAGTAGGAAAGTAGTGATTTTGATGGACTAGGACTGGACCAGGATCTCTGGTTAATGAAATATAGCTAACATTTTTCTTAATTTTTGTTGTTGCTGTTGTTTTTGTTTAGGTTTTCTTACTGTGTGGATGATCAAACACTGACACAGGCTGCCCAGAGAATTTGTGGAGTCTCTGTCCTTGGAGATACTCAAAACCCAACTGAATGTGATCTTGGGCAACTTGTTCTAGCTGTGTCTACTTGAGCAGAGGGCTGACCCAGACCTTTTCCAGAGGTGCCTTCCAACCTGAGCTATGCTGTCACCCTATTTTAAGGCTATTCTTTAAAATCCTTATGCCCCATGACTCTATATTATTTCTCTGTCATTAATCTTCCTTGTCTACAGCTTGATTGCTAAAATCCAGCCAAGCTTTCCAAGCTTCTTGAAGGCATTCTCCTTCCTCTGAGTCAGCCTTTGACAGGTAAAGACACCAAAACCAGAGTTTATTACTGCAACCAGGTGTGAGCTGTCAGCAAACCCACAGAAATCCAATTTCATATATTTGATGCCTTTCCTTGTTTACAAAGCATGTGTTGTAACCCATCCTTCAGCTTGCCAGGCTGAGCCAAACTCCCTTACAATCTTTTCTGCAGCAAATGCCATTTGGGATAAGAAAGCAAATACTAAAACTGTAACTATGAGGATTGGCATTTCACTAGGGAGCTGCAGACAGCCTTTCTTTAGCACTTTTCATTCCTCTCTTTCTTCTTAACTGGTAAGACTTCCACTAAGGTAGCTGAAATACAAAGTAAAATGAAACCTTCATCATTGTAATAGAAATACTTCAGAACAAACGTTTATTTTTATCCTCAAAGAGAAATCAGGAAGATAAACTGCCTCATTTTTGCTCTCCATTTTATTTTGACAAAGATGACATAAGGTGAATGAAAAAACAATTGTTTTGTCGGCCTAGAAATATGTGAAACTTCCATGTACACCTCCATGTTATTAAATTATTTCATCTCTGTACAAAGAACATGACATCCAAAGGCATCCAATAATTCTTTCATGAGCAGCAGAATTAATGAAGCTTGGAGTACCATGGATTTGCACCCAGTGCCTTCTAATCACCTCAACCTGCTCCCACCACATCTTGCCCCTGCTTCCACTTGTATCCTACACCTGTGAAAGTGATAGTAGATGCTGGGAGTGCTTCAGAGCAGCTCAGGAACTGACTGACTGGCCAGCACACCTGTGTGGCTTGGCCACTGCCTGTTGCCTCTCAGAACTGAGCTTTCATTCAGTTAGAAGCACTAATTCCCCTATTCCTCTTTCAGTTTAAAAGAACTATTGTCCCTCTTTAATTATGGAATAATTATGTTCCTCTACTCTTTTGCCAACTCTAGCTGGTGTCATGCAGAGGGTTCAAAAAATCAAGGGGAATAGGGCAAAGAGATGCTCTTAAAAAAGTATTTGTTCTATTAGGAAATTAAAATAAAATTCCTAGTAGCAAAGGCCTCCAGAATGTCATGGGAGACAGCAGTGTCTTTGCTGTTATGATTTCAAAGACTCTTCTCTCATATGCAAACCACTATTTGTGTATTCAGAAAACAACATCAGAGCCTTCATATTGTGAAATGAGGTTTAGAATAGGTTTCCTACCAGACCTTAACAATTAAGTTTTCATGAAGATATATGGCATTCATGAAGAACCTCTTTATGACAGATTTGTCTTTTCCTCTTCAAGGACATAGTTAATTTTTTATTTCAAAAGCAGTTCTGTCTCCCAAACTACATTTTTGGATTTGAAAAACATGAAGAGTAAGAAAGAAAATAAAATCCTCATAGTCTTCTATATTGTATACTAATCAGTTGTTTGCTTATTAAAAACAATACCCTTCAGTGTAGTAGCAGTTTCTCAGTGTTAGGTCCAGTGTTTACACTGAAAAGCTGAAAATCTAATAAAACCTTTAATACCTTATATAATGAAATAGCTAGTAAAGATCTGTCTCCTTTACACTGCAGACTGACAGAAAGTGGTCCAGTTCCACAATAAATTTTTTTGGTCCCAAAGATAATGTAGCTTGCATTATGTTTCTAAACATTAACTTCAAATAACCACTTGAGCAGTGTGTCACTCTTGCATCAAACTTTGAATTTCACAACACAAATGGCGGGGAAGCCCCAAAACACAGCAAAGGCATAGTTCAAACAAACTCATGTGCTGGATTTTAACCACTCTGCCCACTTCTGGAAATGGTCAGTTCACACTTGTTTACCCAGTTTTTGGCACAGAACTTCCTACAACCTGACTGCTGAATATATATGCTGGTTGGGTTTGCAGTCTTTATTATAAAAACTTGTCTGCCCTTTAATTTCTATAGTTCTCAGAATTGCAAGTAATGAACAAACTAAACATTCTGTCTCCTATTCAAGGGATCTATTGCCAACCACCTTTCTAGTGATGTTTACTTACCCTGTATTTTCAGCTTTTTACTAGTTTACATGGATTTTAAATTAGACACTGAAAGGCTTCTGTACAGGAGTAACCCTGTCTTAATACACTGTACCAAATTCCAACTCCTAAGCTGTACAGAACTTCCTGTCAAAACCCTCTGCTGCTTTGCTTGCTGCAAGTCCTTCATCCAGTAGCTAACCCAGATTTGCCCACTCCACAACACATCTGGGCATGTCATACTTGCATGACTCTTCACCTCAATACCCCTTGGCTCTGCCTCTAGGGCCACAACCATTTCCACTTCTGCCAACACGCTGTGAGTAGGGATGACTTCATGTCAGTTCCGATCTGTGCAAGGATGAAACTTCCTGCCAAATTAACGAACTCCTGGAATCTGGCTGCACAGCTCTGCTAATTCTATTCAAGGATGCAACTGCACGCAAGATCCCCTACTGACCCTGCCACCAAAACTTTCCTTAATCTGTCTTTTCTCCCTCCACAGCAGCATTACACAAACTAATTCTCTCCCCAGGTCAAAGCACTTGGCCACCACCCAAAACTTGCACCAGAACTCTGCCTAAGATTCCTGAGCATCATGTTAACCAAAGCGCTGGAGCTCTCCATGTTGAATGGAGCAATTTCTTCCAGTTTACTGTCCCTTTTATTTTTTGTTCTGTTTTCCTTAGACAGGAGATTTCCACACTTTCCAGACACCAGGCAAGGCAGGCAGGCTGGTTTCATACCTTACCAATTTAGTAGCCTTTTTAATGGCATATGTACACCCTTCACTACTTTCTCCTTCTGAATCATACAGTCTGCTACAAAACTATTATCAGCTCTTACGCTGATGCATTTGATCAATAATATTACTTTTATTTGTGAAAGTGTGCAAAATGTTCTTTGTGCATTTGAAAGCACAAAGCTTATCAGGTTTACTGTTTTTCTGGCATTACTGATTTCCAGCTTTTTTGTGGTTTTTTTTCGTACACCACATAAGAAAATACCAATTTGCATAGATATAAAAATGTATGCGGAGGACTATTGAAGTTGACAGGGCTGTAAAGTACGCATTAAGAGAAATTCCTTCACATTAAAATAATTATGGAAGAACAAAACCACAACTGTCTAGGTTTCAAGTGTGTAATGTCTCAACAACATTTTTAGTTTTGCTGGGATAAACATTATCTTTTCCTAAAAATAACTGTTGAGTTCCTCTTGTCTTTTCCATTACTTCTGCTACATGAATGAGAAGTTACTTCCTCAAACTTAAAAGCTGTGAATAAATAGGTCTCTGGCTCAAGTCAGCTGTGTCAGCAATGAAATCCATCTCCAAAACAGTTCTGTGATTGAAAGACATAGAATTAGCAGGCAAGAAGGTATCTGCATAAGAATTCTGTATGCAACTGCAGTGATGGTTTTTCTGGACAATGACCAATGCTTGTATTTTCCCAACACAAGAGAAAAGTTAAGAGCAATATTCACAATAGAAACTAACAAGAGAGCAATTTTCTTTTGTGGTTGATTTAATGGAATGACTATGAACCAGCTTTCAAAAAGTTTGACAAACCATCACTGTCTCATAGAACTTTTGGAACTATTTTCACCTGCAACCAAATAAAAGGCAATACTGCTGATCCCTCTGTTCCTGCAGGTCCTGCAACACTCCTTTCCACCCTGTCAGATCAAGTGCTTGTGAAGCAGTATGAGGAGGTAGGCAAGAAACAGACCTGCTATTAAAAACAAGCTTCTCTCTTGCTAGTTTAATGCTAACCTTGATCAGTCTCCTCATCTGGCCCACAATGTAGCCAAATACTTGTACCAGAACATAGGAAGAATAAAAAAATGAAAAATGGCTCTTTTTTGGTGGCAATGCAAGCTTAATATCTTCATGAAACTACAGCCTCAGGCTAACATTTACATTTGTTACTTTTGTTTTCCACTACTCTATTTGCTCCATAATGGCCAGGCATGTGACAATCTTTTCGTTTTTCTAAGGTCACTGGACCTTTTTTATTAAAATAATTTCCTGGAGACTTCTGACCTCTCATGAATTCCCAGAAGTAACTGTGACCTTTAGGATAACACCATGCTGAGTCAGTAGTCTAACAGAGAATTCCTAGGTCTAAAAAACACCAAGTCTTATGACTGCAGTTGCAAAATGAAGCAAAAATGGCTGACACTGCATCTTGCAGCTTTTGCAGAGCTAGATACCAGACTATAGATCAGGGACATCTGGAATTTAACAGGAGTCTAACAGAAGCCAGCACATCTGGTACAGAAGTACATCTGGTACTAAATGTATAGTAATGAAACATGTTAGTACAGGACAGAACAACCAGCTTGGAAATACAAAGTAAATGCCTGAAATCCTTAAAGAGGTCTTAACAATGGCATCAGGCTTGGACACATCACTAATAAAAATATTATCACACCATAATGAAAAAGATATTAACAAATTGTGTTCTAAGCAACAGTATTATGGTGAATAGAGTTCATGGAAAGTCAAAATAGTGTGGTAAACATCTGTGAATTGCCATAGTAGCATATTTTCAGTGCTAGGCTGAGCACTCCCTGGGTAGAGAGCTGGCAAAATCTGGTCCCTAGACAAACCAATATCAGAAACAGATTCTGAAGCAGCCAAGTATTTCTTGGGGGAAAGCAGAAATATCCTGGGCTGTCACAGTGGTGCCAGTGCTCTCTGGTAGTTTGTGGAACAGTGGCAGATTCACAAATACGCAGCCACAGAAGATGCTGCAGTAAAAGCTGAAGTCATGAGGGCCTTCACCAGAGCAATGCAGCACAGACAGAGGACCATGGCAGTAGCATAACACCCCTGCTGACTTCAACAATCATTCCCAGCTAATTCAGGCATCTGCAGGGAGCTGCTTCCCACCACGAGGAACTCTGCCCAGCCTCCACTTCTGTTTCTAAATAAAGTCAGCGACGAAGTTAGGAAATAATGGCTCTTGCTGTGTGACTAATAATAATAATAATAATAATAATAATAATCTTTAATATCGCAATCCTGTGCTTGGGGCCAAGAATCAGCCATCAGCCACTTGTCAGCACTTCTACATTTCACTCCCTTGTCAAGCACAACCACACTACCAATGAACTTGGAAACTAACCATCATCAGCAACATGCTTTGAATTTTTATACAAGATGATTCTACAAATTAACTGCAAGAAAAGAACAGGCACAAACATGTATTTATATTTGAAAAGGGAATGCAAAAAGATATAGAATAGGAACTAATTCAAATGACTGGTGCATCTTAACTGTGAAATAACATTAGAAAACAGTGACATAACCATAAAAAAACAGGGTAAACAGTACTATACATCACAACACATGACTAATAACAGCACAAGTTCCCATGCTGTGTGCACCTTGATAATGGTAGGGTAGACTATAAAGAAGAAAATTCTGAAATAAGATAAAACATGTATGAAGCACTCAATGAATAAAATTTGGGAAACTTCATACCAGTGGAAACTAGAAAGGTACCTTTGCAGGCAAACTATCTTGTTATTCAAGTTACTGCACCTACATAATACAGGCATTCAAAAACTGAATGCCTAAATAGCTCAAAATGCCATCTTACTCAGGATAATCCAGGTCATGTGTTGCTAACACTGTCTGATACCTCCATGTGTTTTTCAAATCTAGTTATAGCAAAGCAAATTTCCCTAATTTCAGGGGCTTTTAACCCAATGAACTGAAGTATTTCACACAGTGTGTGAAAAATAATTATAATGAATGCAGTGACAAGTTTATTCCAGGCATGGTGATTTATCAGAAGACTGGTTTTAAAGCATGTATCAGTTCCTGAAAGTAAAATACTTCATAGAATCTATCATACATCATAAAAGAGCCCAAACAATGTGCCTTATGGGCATAGCTTTTGTACAGTTTATTGCCACTTGCAGAGAACAGCAAAGCTTTGCTTAAACCACTCTAGAGATTGCATGTATGCACATAGGAAAGGGAGCAGGGCAAAAGCAGAGGTGAAAAATACCTCTGCAAAATGCATTCAGAGTTAAAGCCCGTCCCCAGACACACATTGCTGTCCGAACCCCCACAAGAAGCTGGCTCAGAGGTCCTAGGAAAGCCTATTTCTGAGCAGAACTCTGCTCAGCTCTCCCAAACCACCCAAACAGTGATGCTCCTTCCTACCAGCAGCCACAGTTCCTTTTTGCTGTGTACGTTCTAGCCACTTTCTGCAGAAGTTTGTTCTAATTTGGGTTTAAAAACATCATTCCATCAGATGAGGAAGGTCTTGAATAATAATTGTAGTTTCCTACTGATTCAAGTAGACAGAAATCCACAGGTTTCCTACACTGAAGTGACTCAACAGCAGCAGAATAAGTCACTTGATGCCAATGCAGACAGCACAAGTATGGAGCTTTTTAAAAAAAAAGTACAAAGGCATATGTTTACATTAAACTTTCACCTACATCCAAAAATCTTTTATACTGGGGGGGGGGGGGGGGAGAGAAGCTTCTTAATGGGTTAAAAAAGAAATTTTAATACCAATACCAATCATTTATGCAAACTATTTAGGCCTTCAATTCATGTTGGATGACACTGCAATTTGAAGGAGACCCAAGGAAGATGTTGAGAGGCCCTGCTCCTCGCCGACAAGCCCAGAAATCATTCAAAGGATTTTATGGTTGTCCAGGAGCCAGAAACCTTCAACTACCTCAGGATGCTCATTAGTGCTGTTACTTACATAGCACAGCTTACTCTTATCTACAAACCATGGGGGAAGGATGTAAACAGCTGCACAGCCCCAGCTCCAGCCCGCAGGAAAAGCTAACACCAGTTCCCAGTCTCCTCAAAATCAACACAGCACCATCCCAGTTACCACCCCATCAAGCGAAGGTAAAGGAGCTCTGAACTTAAGATCTGCCTGTCAGTGTTCTTGAACATTTACAGGGGCATATTTAACTTAGAAGTTACAAATTCATCAAGATAACTGAAGGAACAACAAAAAAAGTGTTACTGACCCAGTTTAAAGTACACCTGCAAAGTTTCAGAGCTCATGGAAAATATATTAACTTGCACAAAGTATATTCCCTTGACCCCAAAATTCAGTCCAGATAGAGTTGTGTTCTGTATTCCACAACAGTATCCCTGCATTTCTCCTCTGCTTTCATTGTCTCTACCCCAGAATAAGAAGTCCAGCTCTCTCCTATCACAGCTGCTGGATGTGTCTTGGCACTGGGAAACACACAGAGATCCCGAAGTCTTGCTCCAAGGCTCAGCATCTGGTGAACACCCTGCTCATCTTCTGTTATTCCTTAATTACAGGCGAGAAGGGACAGGAGAGAAAGGTTGATCTGCTAATTTTCAAATCAAGTTAGCCATGTTTTTCTCAAAAATCCCACACCACCCAGATGAAAGGCTAAAGGCGACAGACACAGCCAGCTCAGTCTAGAGGTGAAAGGTCAGGGACAGACCTCAAGGGCAGCAAGGCCTTGCTGGGTGCCAAGTGACTTATCCAGCAGCACTGAGAGGGACACAACTGCTGGCTGCAGGGAGACACTTCTCTGCAGAACCTCATGGAAAAGCCAACAGCCAGTTTTGTCATGGGCAAAGGTAGTTTTGAGACAAGAGGAGGTTTCATTGCTGTTGTTACTTCAGCATATTTTATTGGGTTTTGCATTCTTTAAAGGAGATTTCAATACAAATTTGAATAGAAAAACATTTTACACCTGAGTTTGACAACACGTTTGCTCTTGACTAGTACATTGTGGGCAGTTATCACATATTGTGATAAAAGCGAGCTTGCAAATGGCTTGTACAAATGGAAAATGATAAATGACAATTTTATACTTCAGGTGAATAAAATGTATTGCAAAGCTTTTAGAAATGAAGAAAATAATTTAACTGAAATCCTATTAATGAAAAAGAAGCTGCCACTGTTCCTCAACGGCATTTTTGCAGCATTTTTGGGTATGTGCATAAACATTAATTATTTGCAAAAATACTTTCTTCTCCTTATTCTTTCAATGCTTCCCGTAGCCCTGTTCCACCACTTCACTTGTTCCCTCTCGCTCTCTTCCTTAAAAATTCACTTACCTCTGCTTTTTCATTGATACAAATATAATTCTGGGTCTAGCTTAAATAAAAATAACCAACAAACTAAATGATGCCCACATCTGTTTCCTTAACTACCTCCTTCTGTTTCATCTGGAAGCTGCTGAGAATGCTCAGCAGTCACTACTCTCCCACATCTCTTTAGGCTTCATATGAAATGGTAATTTTCTGCCTCTTCTCTGTCCTGTCCAGCATCCACCAGGATAAAATTAAATTCTAAACCATTGTCCCAATTTTTTCCATACCAACCTCCCAGTTTCCAAATGCAGATCCAGATCTAAATGTTTTATTAAAATAAGTGTGCTCTGTCTGCAAGAAACATGAAAACATCCTGCTAGCAAATGCCCAAATATTGCATCTTCTCTTGCATTACTCTTTTTTTTTTTCTTTTTTTTTTTTAGTTATCTGTTACCCTGTTTCATACATAATAAACACACAGAGAGGTGTATATATAGTCAGCTCCTCGATGCAGTGGCTGTGTTTTTGTTTAGTGTTTCCCAGCATGGTCCATAAATAGGATTCCTAGAGCTAAATATATGACACACAAGAGAGACACTGAGGCAAACAGATGTTCAGAGGATAGAATTAACCTGGAATTTCACTTCAAACCCAGAGTGGCTTCTACTTCTTGTTTCTATAGGCTGTTCCTGCACAGAACCTCACAATACTAGCGTGCCACACCAGTGGATGGATCCAACTATGCAAAATTGCAGAAACTAAGTCAGGGCTCAGCATTCATGCATTTTGAAGACTACAAGAATAGAGTAATTGAAGAGAAATGGTAAGCAATTAGGATTAAAAAAAAAAAGATGGGGGGCACTGCACAGTAAATAACAAGAAAAGAAATTATCTCCTGGAACAAGATACTGAAATCTTAGATAGACAGAAATCTAGAAATCTATCTTAGGTAGATTATGAAACCTTAACTGAATACCAGGGCAGCAAATGACCATAGCACAGGAAAAGAAATTCAGATTTTATTTATCTCAAGTCATTATTTAAATTGAACTCATAAACAAAATGTGCTTGAAAAGAATGAGCGAGCACCCATTCCACTCTTGCCAAGAAGATAGCACTGAGATTTTTTTCTGGCCACAAAAAAATCATGTCAATGTCACAAGCACATGTCCAGCACAGACTGATGTCTTTTCCCACCTCTCTGAACTGAAAGCATTGACTTCCAGGGCAGTGTAGCTCACCTAAATACTGGGATAATTTTCACCCTTATTTTCAAAAAACAGTACTATTAAAGGAAATGTGTATTATCTGAGACACTACATAAGCATGTGCAGATATGGTATTTAAACTTAAAGGATAAATATTTTGCACGTTCACATTTCCTGTGCCATTAATTTTTTATGTCTTGTTTTGGGTTGGTGTCATATGTTGCATGCATATTTTAACCTTAATAGGCTGAGCAGTATGTTCTTGTGCATATTTGTATAAACTGTATACTGATTATACACCAATTAGCTGATCTTAAAAATGAAAGGGATTTTTTTCCTGCTAGCAATAATTTCTCTGAAGCTGGCAGTATTTGCAAGGGAACACCAAAGCCTGTCTGTGGAGAGGGCCAGAATGTGTAAATAGCAGAAGAATAATTCAACAAAAGAAAGATCAGTGCCTTCAAAGTTACTGTGTTAGAAAGGAAACCAAAGGAAAACCAATACTGAGGGTCAGACACCTCATCAAGCACAATGAAGGCAGTCACTTGCACTTCTTGGTAATAAAATATTTTATTACCAAGAAAAAGAGTTTGAAGTTTGCCTTTCTGCTGAAAAATATTACCAGAATCATAGCTTATATAGATTATTTAATAAGAGATTGAGTCAATACACTCATATGTTGAGAAGCCAACAGCCTGTGTTTCTAATAAATGGGGTACCTTTTTATATCCAAATAATCAACAAACTATCAAACAAAATGATGAAGCATTTTTCTTGCAAAATATTTTTCTCATTTATCTAATTTACAAAAATTGACTTAAATCTCAGTTTTGCATATAACAGACTTGTTATTTATTCCTAAATGAAAACCTATTATATCATCAAACTTATTTACACAAAATTTCCCTTTTAGCATTGCATGCAAATTATTTCTATTATTTAAATGTAGGCTGGAAGGTAAATTAAATAATTCTCAAGAGAACTAAAGAAAAACTTTCCTTGCTTTCAGTGTTTGGCTTTGATTAAGAGCATGTAACACGTGATAAACTGTTCCAGATTTGCTGGCTCAATGCAGCCTGCAATTACAGTTTATAGAAAACAAATATATCTGACAAGGCAATATATCTTTGCCTCAAATATGTTTACTCATATAACAATTGTTGTTAGTTTACTTACAAAATACAGTCTATCAGTTCCAGTTTTGCAGCTTGACCTAAGTAAGTGGGCTCTTGTTCCCAGACACACAAAACAGCACAATGAATAAGATACTTAAAAATAGGATACTCAAAAATCAAAACAAAACTAGTCTAAAATAAGTTATGGCCATTTAACACTTAAAGGCAAGTTTCCTTTAACACTTATTGAAGGCAAGTTTCCATAATGTACCTTTATACCTGAATGAAGATCATACTGTATTTCTGACAGATCTGAAACAGTTGCAAAACTTTGGATCTTGGTTTAGATTTTGAAAGTTAACTTAGAGATGGAATTTCACCATGTTGGAAAAGCATTCAAGGAAAAAAAAAAAAAAACAACCTTTCTATGTTTTTCTGTTCCAAGACCTGGTTGTAATTTTCTTATGTTATTAAATAATTGCAACAATAGCAATAGTTTTGCTTTTTTCAAACAATCTGAAAATATTCTCTGAGAAGAAAAGGCTTTCCCACACTGCTATTACCAAAGTGCAACAATGCCAATTCTAAATAGCAAAAAGCTATTTTTAATGTATTTTTAAATGTCAGCTTTATAAAAGTTTTCTAACAATAATTCTATATGAAAACAAAAAAATCTAAAGCAGGGAAAAGTTATATTTAAAGATCCACTCATGGTGAGGAAAGGATTTTCTTGACTTATGAACTATAGGAAGAAGCAAAAGAATAATCCCTCCCAGTTTCTGGCAATGAATATGCAAGCCAACCAACATCTGACATTCCTACAGATGCAGATAGGTGCCTCAGTGCCACGGCCTTTTTCCCTAGACTGGGCTGACACTGCAGTACCTGAAGCACCCAGCAAACCAGCCCAGAGCTGCTGCAGCCCTGGGAACAGCCCGGGAAAGCACAAGGCCATCACGCTTCCCCAACCCCATCCCTACACTCCAGCAAACTCCTTTCCTGAGCCTTTCACAGGAGAAGAATGAACCCACTGCAGTGCTAAATTAAAACGCTCCGTTTCCTGGATATTAATTGCCATTGCCACCATACTGGAGCAGATCTCAACATCTTAATGAGGCAGGTATAAACCAGGTTTTGCCAATAGGCAACCTAAGGCAGAGCCACCTGAAAAAAATGGAAGTTACTCATAAAACTGGATATATCACTGCAATATACAAATTAAATACATATTAAAATACCTGACCTAGGAAGATAAGTGTGGTAATTTGGCCAACAGTGATTTAGCAAAAGTTCCATAGAATTTCCTAAATTATGTCCACCACAGCAGTGGTCACTACTGTTTGTTTCCATTAGGTCACAAATATCTGTGGTCAACAAGAAACATTAAAGGATGAGACATATTCTGGTTTTACTGCCCACAGTGAAAAGCAGAAAAAAAATCAAATCTTTCCATGTCCTCTTGGCCTTTGCAACAAAAACCTGAATGATTCACAAATGGTGACATACAACCAGTTGTAACCCTCACTACGTAATGAAAGTAATAACCCATGTAGGCCACTGCTGGTGGAATTACACCAACTTTAATTTGTTCCTATGCTACACGTGCAATCCAACACCCATTACCGTTGTGCTTTAACTCCAGTCAGCAAATAAATATTATGCAGCCACTTACTTCAATTTACACTGATTTTATTATTAGAACCCCTAATTTCAATTCAGTATTTAGAAATAATTAGCATGAAAAAACAGGATATAAAGTTGGATCCTAAATAGCTTTTTAGTTCAGAAATTAATTATTTTCCTCTTAGTTACTTAGATGCTTCTAACAAATAATTTAGCTATTTTCCTTGAATACCACTGTTGGACACTTGTCAATATTTCTCAAGGAAAAACTCTCTACAGGCCAGAAGCCCAAGAGACCAAGATTCTTCTCCTCAAATGTAAATGCTTGCTAAAGTGCTGACACTTAAATTAGGCCAACCAAGTTAAGTAGTAAAACTACACAATATAACACCACAGCAGTAGAATAGCACTTATTATCATCATCTTGGTAATAAAAACAATGCAGCAGCACAGAATGCTTCACTTCCACATCACTGGCTCTGCTCTGAAGTTGCAAGCAGCAGGATTACATTGCCCAAGCAAATAAAAAATACTGCCTACCACTTTCACTGCTGAACAGTGGCTAAAGACCTTTAGATGCATCCTGTCCTCCTCACTTCCTAACAACAAAGAGAACACAAGAAAACAAAACAACCAACGAACCAAACACAAACACTCTGTCCCCGTCCCCTTTTTCATGTCATTCAGGTCACATTCTGTGATCAATAAATAGACTGAGTTAGAATTTGATAAAAATCCCAGGACAAGAACATTTGAAGAAAATAACACCCATGGCACTAAGGGCTCACTCTTCAATACAATATGGTAACACTTTCCACAAGGAGATTGGCCACACAGATCTTAAAAAACTCTTTCTGAACACAGCAGCCATTATTTGCTGAACCCTCCACACTTAAACAAGGCTACCATGGCTACCATGTGGCACCATGCTCTAACAGATCCCAGGAAAAACACGGGGAAGCTCTCCTGCCTTGTTGTGCCTTGTGCATCCTCTTGGTGCTGCCAGACCATGGCCTTCTGCACCTGCTTTTTCTGCAGCAACAGAAATGGTTGTGAGGATGCAGCCAAGATGAACAGTGCACCAACCCTGACATGATGTACAGGTGGCCATGAGCAGTGCAATCCCCACCAACCAAGTCCAATGAAATAACTTCCTAATATGAAATTGCTACTTCCAAACCTAACCCCTGCCTCAACCTACAGATCTTCATGTCAGACTTTGCTTTTCTCATCTCAGTAAATATGAGATTTTGTATTCTTCAGCTAGAGACAGAAAAATCTTTCTCTCCTGAATCCTTTAAAGGTTCTAGCCAGAGGGAAGAAAAAGGAGGAGAAAGTGCCCTAAGAACCATATTTGGAGTGCTATCCCCTTGTGACTGAAACAAATCTCTGTATCTGCCACAGCTATTAGCCTTCTCCAAATAGCAGCTGAAGCAATATGGAACAAACTTGGTCCCTAGATAATTTCCCAACTACTCATATGGTTCTGTATAGCAGCCATGAAAAATAATAATTCTTAGTAATTTAATTCTGCTGTTGCTTGAAAAACTTATAACCCGAAGCAGAAAATTTGGACGTGTCTCTAGATTCAAGACAAAACTGCAAGCTCAAAAGACAAAGTTTTCTGAGATTTATTTCCAATCTTTTCTTTAAGAGGATATCAATCATTGCAAAAGAGGTAGAGATTAGTCTGCTTCAGATTTTAAAGGAAGTAATACATTTTGCAAAAATTATTAGTTCTTCTTCACTTGCAGTTGTAAACCTTAAGTATAAGACCTCTACTGAAACTGCAGCTCAAATAAAATGCTAGCTGATAATACATAAAGGAAATGTCCATAACAATCCTAAAAGTATAGAAGACACACTAAAATGGAAATTACATTACAGCAATTATTAATGACAGCAGATTATTCTGTATAAGACAGCAAGCAAGAAACTGTCATGTGAATCCTCCAGAAAAAATTACGGCACATCTCTTGCACAGACCCTGTTGTCCTCCTACAAGCAGGAGCATAAATATAACCTGAAGAAAAGTCCAGGTTTTATATTTCCAATTTTTTGTTTTGTTCTGGTAGTTCTGAAAGCAGGGCAGGGAGCTAGGGAATGACACAGAAGATATGGAGGCTTTCATTTTAGCCATCCAAAACCCTACATAGGAATCTGCATTGGGAGTCAAGCCAGACATGAAGAGGACACATTCCAGTCTCAAAAAAAAAAGACAGTAAAAGACACTTCCCAAGAAAATAATGCATTAAGTTGTATGTTTTCCACTTTTTTTTCCTCTTTTAGAGATCTCTGTCCCAAATAAAGCATGAATATGTGAATGTAGACTGACATCCCTGTGCAAAACCCTCCATATATGCAAACTGCCATTTCCTTACTTTATTAAGCTTTAGCAATCTCCTCATATAACTTTCCTTAATTAAATGTATGGAGGAGGGATTTCCCTAAAAAGAAAGGGATGTCTGTGCAAATTTATGTGGAAGTATTAGACATGCATCCATATATGTCAGTCAAAGAGGACAATGATTTTTTTTCTATTATTATTCCTGCTATGCCTTTTCAATTAAATAGACTCTAGCTTTATTTCTAGAAACAAGGAAGGTTTACATTTTGTTCTTTGGAAGTCTTGAATTTAATATACATTTAATGTCCATATACTATACCTTTTTTGTTGGTTCTAATAATTGTCTCAGACAACAGTAAAGGGCTTCCATTGGAAACTTCATTTATAGGCTTCTCTGGTGGTTTGTTGGCAGTATTTTCTTTCTTCATGTCTTTCTTTATTTCCTGCAGAAGACAGGTAAAGAGGGAAAAGAAAAAAAATAACCAGTTTAAAGAAAGGTATTACAGAATATTCTAAATCTCAAGCTCCCAAAATTTCTTAAATCTTCTATGTACACACCTCTGCCTGCTCTAATGTTACCTCAAAGACTCTTACAAAGTTGAAATGCCACAAAAAGAAAGCAATTTTCAGTAACCTCTTCCAATGGCCACTACTGTTTTTCTTTTTCAAATAACCCCTTATCTATGTGTGAAAATTGTAGGACAGCTTTAAAAATCTCTTAGTTAAGATCACCAAAGCTGAAAAGTGTGAGGAGGGAAAAAAATAGATGTTTCAGTTTATCCAGCAGTGAGCTGTACATTTGATAAACAGGGCAGAACCAGTACAGAGCCCCTGATGTAAAGGCAGCTAAGTCTGCTTCCCCTCCAATGAGAAGACCACAGAAACAACCACCATAGCAAGAAAAAAACTATTAACTAGGAAAATATGACAAATGTTACCATAATTGGCAGAAGCATATAGCAAGACTGCTGTCAGAGCTGTTGCTAACACTGACACATTTTGTTGCTCACTACCTTTTAAGGGGATTGACAATATATATCGAAAATATATATGGTGGGGTTTCATGAAAGCAAATCCACAGAAAACAGCTTCATAGTTACTGCTAGAGATGCACAGTACCCTCTCTATCAGCTTCTTAATCAGACTTTAAAAGCCTAACTCTGTTGATGTTCATACCCATTTTGACAAAGCATCCAAAATATCATCACCTTTCATATGTATTATATTGAAACACCACTGAAGCAAACAAACAGCATTATCTCACTTTCTAGACAGGTGACTGACACACTACAGAGGCTGAACCATTTGCTTATAAGCACGTCCCAAAATATAAGGAAAAAAAAGAGTTTTGGCTCCAAGCTTTGTCCTAGATCCACAGAACCACTCAGGCTGAGAGAGAACTCGGAAGGTCCCTACTCCAATTCAGTTCAAAGCAGGGTCACCTCTGAGTGGAGGTGACCAGGCTGTGCAAGGCTGTTTGAGCAGCTGGGTTTTGCAAACCTCAAAGGACAGAGGCTGCAGAAGTCCACTGCTTGACTGACTTTATAGTGACAAAATTTTTCCTTATACCTTGCCTGGAACTTTCTTCTCAAATCCCATCTGCTCTCTCCTGTCCTGCCCACGACATCACTGCGAAAGGTGTGTCTCTATCTCCTGGATAACAATTTTTATGTAGCAGAAGGTCCCCCCAAAACCCTGTTTTCAAGCTGAACAAGCCCACACCTCCCTTAGCATCTCCTTAGGGAGCATGTGCTCCAGCTTCCAGAGGCACAGAACTTGCTTTGGCTTATCAATATCTTCCCTTTATGCAAAATTCTCATCCCATCCACAAAATGGGATGCTGTATTCTGGATGTGGATTTATGAGTGCTAGGCAAAGGAGGATTACCACTTCCCTCAATCTGCAGGCTATTAATGCAGCCCAGGCTGCTGTTCACTGTGCTGGTGCCGGGGTACAAGACTGGCACATATTTACGTTGCTGCCCACCAGGACCCACAGGTCCTTTTCAGCAGAGTTGTAACCAAATTTATCAGGTCCCACTCTGCAGATCTGCCAGCATTCCTCCTTCCCAGGGCAAGAACTGGTATTTGTCCTTGCTGGATTCCATAATGCTTCTGTCTGGGGCCCTCTGAAGTGCAGCCCTGCCTTCAAGCATGTTAGTTGCTCCCCCAGTTTGATATCATCTGCAAATTAGATGAGATCTACATTAAACAAGCATCAGAGACAGGTGATGGCTTTGGATGAGCTCTTCCCATTACAAAAACCTCTACCTCTCCTCCTCTCTTTCACCTCTCTTACATTCACTGCCCTCTTCTACATCCCAGTGCAGGATCAATTTCCACCACCCCACAGCTTTGTACCATACACAGGAAATACTGTAGATCTTATTTAGATTTTCAGCATATCAGACATGAGCACTAATGCATAGAAAGCACATTTCTATTTGAAGTTTCTGAAGCTGTCATCTGTAAACAGCATCAAGCACAGCAAGAATTTTAAAGTTATTGTCTGTAAGATAAACCTTAAACCTGAATCTCAAAATTTTTTTTAACCTTCTATTTCCCCAAACCAATTATTTCAAAGCTGACTTATTAGCTATACAGCATTAATACAGTCTTCTACATCTGCTCAAAGCATTTTCTGTGTATCAGTACATTAGCAGAGATAAAACTTTTATAAATTACTGCTTATGGAAGGTACAGTAAATCCTTTATGTACTGCCATCACACTGGTAAAATAGTATCTAAAAACAACTCCTCAGAGTAACCATAATAACTGAAATAACAAATGTGAATATGTGTATGAAAGGTGTGTGATATCTGTGTGATAGATGCTGCTGTTGTTAGAAGAAATATTGTACATAGTTGTGGTAAAAAAGTGAACCATGTGAGACTTTAAGAACACTGTATGCATTTAGAAGAATATATCACTTTCTAAAAGAAGTGGACTAGACTAAACATATACATTATTCTACAAGCTTCTTTTTCACAGCCTTAAAAATTAAAATGTATAATAAATTACTTCACCCAGAGCTTTACATCTATTTTGCAGCTAGGTGACAAACTTACTGCGTATTAAAAAACTATCTGCCGTTTAAACAGAATTTGTGAGTCAAACAGCATTCTCATGTGAACAAGACCACAAGACAACATCCTATGGAAGACCCCATCGTGCCAGAACTTACTTCCTGTGCGTCATTACGTGTTACTTTTCATTCTTTATGTCAGAATGTAATTAAATCCTCAACTCACAAATTCTGAAGCAGCAGTACAATATTTTTAACTGTAAAAATCCCTTTGCAACTTCAAAACTGACAGAGAAAATTGTCTGCTATAACAGAAAACAATGCTGTACCCTTTAGTCTCCAGATGAATGACACTGGTGCCTTTGCTGCTGCTGACAGCTTTTTGAGAAAGCCTTGTTTGGCTTCTGAAAAAAGCAAAGGAATACAAGACAACTCCCAAACACTGGCATTTGTTTTTAGCATGGGGAATCTTGCACTTCTTTCTCATCCACTATTCGTGGAAAGAAGAAAGACACACATGCCAATTGTCCACTAAACTGAAATTCACACAGAAGGTTTGGCACCTTACAGGCACCAAAATTGTCCAAGGACTTCTTTTTTTGTGTGCCTAACAGTTTTTTGTGGTACTTTTCATTACTGTTACCTTTGATGCTCACGAGAAGGGCCATAATCTTTCATAGCTAGTGCCCAGAGTAACATGGCATGATCAACCCCAGCAACCTGAAGTTACAGACCCTGGAGGGAACTGAAAGGAAAAGTGGAGAATTGTCTAAACAATGAAACAGAAATCAACTAAAGGTCAATCTAGCTCTACTAAACTAAAATCTTATCAGAAACATACTCATAATTAGCAGTACCCTATGGGAAGCCCATATCTAAGTGGCTTAGGATGCATTCTGCAGTAAGTGATGCCAGCTTTAAAACCTTTGTACCTCTCTTCAATTCCTGGTCTTAGCCAGTGGTATTCACGTGCCCTCTGAACAGAGAGAAGCTGTGAGAGAAACAGAAATGAAGGAAAAACAATTCTCATCTCTGCTTGCTGCTCCTGTTGTTATTTTGAACATGTGAAATGTGTTGGAAGATTATTTATCTGAAGGTGATGGCTTGATTGGATTCTGGTGATGGTGTTTTGATTTATTGACCAATTGGATCCACGTGTGAGTGTTGGGACTTTGGCTGACAGTCACGCGTTTTCAGTAGGAGTAGTTAGGAGTAAGTATGATGTAGTATAGATATAATATAGTATAATGTAATATAATATCGACTTAATAAAGTGAATGTTCAGCATTCCAAAGCCATGGCGTCAGATGCCAATCATTCCTAGAGCTTGGGGTTGCCTGATTTTACTATATTAGTCTACAGCATAAGACTAAAATCTTATAAACAAAAGCTAACAAATGCCCCAGCCTTCAGCAGCCTCACCACTGTAGCCTGCAGCAAACACTCATGCCAATATTACAGCCTCTCTCCTCTCTCTAGTATGTTGCTTCTGCCTCCTTGCTGACTTCTCTTCTGTAGTGCTGTCCCTTGGGGAACTTAGGATTTTAGAACTTTTCTTCAGCCGTGGCTCAAACAGAGCCAGGCATCCTTATCCTCAGGCCAAAGGGACCCTTGGTACTATTAAATTCAGAAATACTGACATAGCCCTTTACGTCTATCCCCACCCCAAGCTGCTGTAAAAAAATAGATTATTACTCTAAAATATTATAATGCCTTATTCAAAATTGCATTTCTTCTTGAAAAATGAAGTGAAAACAAACACAAATAACTCTGGCCAAATAAATATACCAAGTAAATTTATTTTTATTTTTATTTTAAAGCTCACTTTATTTTCCTGCAAAAAGTATACTGAAAATGACTACCTAGCATATTTGGTAAATGAACTACCATAGCCCTAGAAGCTTTATCAGTAATAGTTATAGAAATCTCTCTATGTAACCCAGTCCTTCCAGATCTGCAAAGAGTTGAAGCCTACCACATGAGCGAAGAGTAGGCAAATGAGCTTGCAAACCCATGCATATCAAAGGTGGCTTGTGGGAATTTTCCCCAGTATATGACAAAATCTATTTCTAGTTCTGATTTCGAGTTGAAGTTTGCAGATATTATTTTTTTAAAGAAGAAATTACATGTGCAGAAATAAGTACAAAGCAAACTTTCAGTTAGGATAGAAATCCTCAATCTGCTCTAAGTAGCTCAAGAACAGCTGAATTTAAATGCTAAAGGAGGATGAACAGAAACTAATTGTCCAGTTTCAAGTTCAGAAACTGCTGTGTCTTGAAAAATAAGCTTGTGTAATAAAGGAGAGGAGAAACTAGACAGGTAAGATATTGGATTACATTATTTTGCCCAAAAACACTGGGAAAAGATCAACCTGCTGCCTGCCCAGCAAGGACTTCAGTGCACCTCCTGCCCAAGACTTTTGCACTGGTTTCTGGTTTTATTTTGACTACAGCAGATATATTCACACTCTAATCAGATACAACCACCACTCACTGTGCGCCAATCTGCTCTTGAGTAGAACAGGGTGGGTGGACGGGGACAGCCGGACATCTGCGCCACGCTGAGTCTCCTCTAAGGGACAAACTGTGAGAACCTTCACCAGTAATCCCTGTGGTGACAATATCTGGAACAGGCTTGACAACCTTGAGGCCTCTTCCCAGAATAAAGTTCACAAGACAGATATCAATGGAAACCCCACGAAGAGCCTCAGGAGAAGGAGCTCAGAGCTCCTGAGTGCAGTGCTTGGCTCTTTACCTCTCAGTTCCTGTGAGATGTTTCTGCAGAATGAGCAGTTGTCTCACTCACACAACCCATTTGCAAAGATGTAGGCTTTCACAGTGCTAACAGCTTCAAAAATATCTCTAAAGCTAATCTTTGGGACTATTTGGTTCTTGGTTTTGGAGCACTGCCCGCTATCAATTCCATGGATTTAAATGATGCACTTCTTTCCTAGCCCACACAGAGATAACTGCAGGTTCAGGTTAATGGTAGATCATTTTCAAGAGGCTATGTCTCAGGAACCCAGCCCTTAAGTAAGTAACCTTGCAATCAACCACTAAACCTAAAAGATGCTCTCTTGATGTCAGAAATTTTAAGACAGCTTCCACCTCCTGTCTACGTGGGTTTCAGTGTGATTCCAATATGATAAGCAGCTCTTACTCGGAAGAAGCACCCTCAATCTGAGAAATATTGAAAAAAGTAATTGTGAAATTTAAAAATAAACTAAACTTCATTCTGTGAAATATTATGATTTCAAAGATAGTATGAGGGCATAAAGGCCCTTACAGTTTGTACACCCTTTTAATACACAAAATATACTACTTTTTTGTAACTAGGATTCAACCATACTGCATAGATACCAGCAGCCAAATCACTGTGAAAAGATTCTTTTCTTCTAGCAAATTTTGAAATATATTTTCTGCAAAGAAACACAAAATCTTAACAATACCTGAGCTGTTTTTATTTGGGTCTTCTTTAATCCTATCCTACATCAGTGTAAGCCACAGGAAATTTGAAAGATGCTATCCCTAAGCTCATCAGCTTTACAACGTGACAAAACTTCAAATAACAACAAATTACATAGTGTGATGAAAGTCCATCACATAGGAAAATACAATATATTCAAGTATACCTGTACCCTATTAAATGGCTATTTCAACATATAAAATTTATAAATTAAACACAATTAAAATTTATAAATTAAGCACACCTTATCTTTTGTTACTCATTGAAATGACACATGCTTTGTCATTCTGAAGAGAGACAAAAAGAACAGTTAACAGCTTTCAAAGTGAAAATATAGTTTTCTACTACTGTTTGCAAGACCTAGCTTTTTTTCTCAGAATTGAATCATTTACTAGATTTCAAGAAAAAAGTTTCCTCTATTTATGTGCCTTTACATGACGAAGTTTACTCCCCTCTATCAAAAAGCTTCCTTGAAATTAGAGCAAATGCTTGAATTAGGTCAGCCATAAAAGTTACAGTTAGGAAAGTACAGGAACTTCTGCCATTTTCACTACACCAAAGTTTCAAGTTTTTTTACCATAACAGTTCTTTTATAGGAAACTCAGCTGAAAACATTTGAGGAAATTGCTGCAACCTTTGCCATGACTCTAAACGCAACAAAATCCTTTTTTGCACTGCTGCAGGTACAAAATCCTAAGGCCAACACTTCATTCCTCAAAACTGTTGTGAACCATGAAAAATTATGAGAAGAATCACTATCAGACTATAAGGTGATTTATCTGTGGCTTCCATATGAAGGGAACAACAGTTCTTGCATCCTGGGAGCAAGAGGTTTAATGAAAATCAAAGCTTTTGAAAACAAGATACATGCATAACTAAAGAATTGAAAGCTGAGAAATAATGAGTCTTTCACAATTCTAAAATCTGCAGCATGTTCCCTGCTTGAAGCCAAATATGGGAGCAGAAATTAGAGCCCGGAATCATACACAGCAAAGAGGAAACAATGCAACACATTTGAATTATCAAAAGATGACAATGGAAATGTCAGGAGCACTTTGACCCCTCTGAGATACAGAATGCTTTTCCTTCAATCCCTTTTCTCAAAAACCACACTTTACATTTCAAGAGACAGCTGCCATCTTGATTTCCTGCAGACAGCGTCTCTAACTCCAAACAATATGAGTTCAGTCATTCAATTATTAAATGCCTCAAAAGAAAACTCTGCTGCATAGTACATCAATTTAATATTTAGACCTCCTAAGTAAATTCCTGCAACATTTTCACTAAAACTAGTTAAGAGTTATTGAATAATTATGAATGTCCTTAGTTAGAAATGTGACACTGATTTTCAAGAATCTTGTAGTTCTAATATAAATAAACAATGTATCCTAAAGCAAGGTTGGAACAAATTTTCACAGCAACTGAACTAGAATCAAAATGAAAATTATTTTCAACCAGAAAGATGTTGCCTGCACTAAAATCCAGTATACTTTCATAGCATGAACTTTACATTCTGAAAAAAGCAAAATGACAACATTTCAGGGAGAAATAAGAAACCATCTAGCTTTTATTTGCTGGGCTTCTGCATCACTAGCCTTTAGTTTCTCCTTTCTAGGGCAATACCAGGTCCAAGATAGAGGGAGGACATGGGACCTTCAAGCACGGTGATCAAGACTGAGATCTCCCCATCATGACAGGAGACACTCACCAGTGGCTCTGTCAACAAGCAGAGGGGGAAGGATGGTTTGGAGACTGTGCTCTGTAGCAGTGACCCCCAGCTTCCAACAGAGGCACAGATCCCAAACTGCTACTGCACACGTCCTCTGAGCTCATGACAAAAGCTATGCTCTTGTTTCACTGCTGCAAGAATCCACATCTGCTCTCCTTTTTTCACTATCAGCCTCTTGGCTTGTGCCAGTACTGCCTAGTTCCGGGGTTATTTCTAACCACAGCCTCCTAAACCTCTCTTTGGTTTCTGTATCTGGCCTTTAAAATCAAGTCTGTTTCTGTGGCTCACATGACTGCTATCTGATTTGCAGCTTGACAGAGAAAATCAGTATTTGTTCACCAAGATTTACATGCTGAACAACATATCTACTCCAGCAGAACAGGTACCTTAAGGATGAGGACTCTGACCTGCTTTACCTCCTTTGTTTTTCTTGTTGTGTTACATTGAACACAATGAGAGATTTGCTCTCTCCCAGCACGGATAAAGCCTTGGACACAGCCAGAAGTGCTGCTTTCATGGCTGCTCAGGTAAGCCACCCTTGCTTCTCAGATGGAAGGGCCTTATGAGTACTGCAAAGCTTCATGTCAGGACACTGCTCCCCTGCCTACTGTACACCTAGAACCAGCCTGCACAATCATAAATTTGTTACACTGCCATAAGTAAAGGCTTCTACAGCCCATCTGTCATGCACATTGCTCTTGGAACATTTAAATACTCATTTTGGCACTAATTTTATTAATAAACTTTACTTAGAACAAAGGTCATCCCTCAGACATTTGAGACAATAGTGGGGCAATTGAAAACACCTATGTAAAAAAATTAATAGGTCGGATTTAAAGCAAACAACTGGCAACAAACACATTTACTATGATGTGACAAACCAGCAGTTGTTATGAAAAAAAATTAACTCCTACATCCAGTGTACTCTACATTAACCACAAAAGCACTGTGCACTGAAGGCACAGTGTAACCTGCTCCTGCTTAAGCTGCTTTATCACTTCTCTGTGATATCTGTGTCTGAACTGTCCTGTTTATCCCAGCCAGAGATGCCCAAGCTACGAGGCCCTCCATAACACAGGAGGCCACACTGTGCCGCACCTAAATCCTCTGTTCCTCTTCTACACATCAGTGACCTGTAATCTACAGCAAACTCAAGCTCCTCTTTTAAAGAATCTCCACTTTCTTCCTTTTTCAATAGAGATTTGTTATGTTATTTGTTATATATTTTTTTACATCCTGATAAGTACAGATCTTCTGGATAGGATTTACACTCTGACATATGTAGAAAGCCTTGTACTTTTAGAGAGATGAGTGCCTGCTTTCTAATAAAATTAAGAAAACTCTAAGGTTTGTTGAGTCTTGTGCAATTTCAGCTCTACTTGTCTGTGAACATGAGTGTGTGTTTCTGCATTCACTCAGCTCCAGAAAATCTTGTTAAATCCCTTAGCCACACACTTTGTACTCAGTTCAAAAGGAGACAGCTCATATTCACCTATACCAATTAATTTACTGTGGTTTTTTAATTATCAGAAAAGAAAATATTAGAGAAACATGGAGGGGGTGGAGGGGGAAGGGAGATGGAGTCTACAAGAAACAGCAAGGAATACAACAGTAAAAAAAGTAGAGAGCACATTTTAAAACAAACAATCACGAAACACCACCTGTCTCAGAGAAAACCAGGAAGAAAAAAGAATACACCCTCTGCACATTGTGGTTTGGGTTTTGGAGATGTGCTTGGCTACATCAGTGATCAGCTTCACTGCCACCAGAAGAACCAATTCATTACATCTTACTGCAGTTAACAGAGCAAGACTGAAAAGTATAATTAGAGCAATAAAAAAAGGGAAATAGGAAAACCATGGCGTGCTGGGTGCTGGATGCCACTCCAAGCCACTCAATTCATCCTGACCCATTTTTTTCAAATGACAGTACCTCTCTCTGAGGCCTCACAACGTAGGTGTAAGCAAAGCATAACTGATGAACAGACACAGCAGATGGCAGGAAGCACGAAGACGCAGAAGTGATTGGCATAGGCCGGCTGCATAAGCACTTAGCATTTCGTGCACACTGTGACAAGACACCTCTAAGGAAGACTTTGAAAAACAGCAAGTACATTTGTTGATCTTTATGTGTAGGTTACCCAAAGTAGGTGAGAAATACAAAAGCAGAAGTTCGTTATAAATTTATTAAAAGGGTGAGGAAAACCAAACCTGTCACCTTGTCACCAGAACAGAGGGACACACCATCCATGTATGAGACACTTGAGAGATGATGACCCAAAGACTCTAAGATTTAGAGCAGGCAAGTTGCAGAGTTGACACGGACTTTGCATTTCAGAAACCTCCCAGAGAATCACACCATACAACTGCAGCAGGTCTCTCAACCTGCAGATGAACTGGAAGCAACTTCCTGATTTCCCGCTGCTGTAGAGTTGTCTGCTAACACCTGCCCATGAACCCCTGCAGTACACACTCCTTCCCAGTTTTCATCTGGGGCTGGGAATTTGTTTTGCTTTACATGTTTAGCAACATATGTGAGTAGTGGGATTAAGGGCAAAAGGCACTGCTGCAGCAGGGATTGCTATGGGGAAGATGCTCAGCAACCAGACTCTAGCTGGCATTTTCTTCCCCCACTTCTATAACCTTCATGACAAGGGATGGCCAACCAGGCTTTTATCAGCTGGAACTCCTGCCTTTCACCTGTGTCTGGCGATAGCACAGTACATCTGTGTGCATTTCAGCTGCCCCGTGTTCTCAGCACACACACACACATCTGTGCAGGTGCTCAGAAACACATGTGTGTTCCTCCCTGCATCCTTGGATATTGCAGGGAGGTACTGTGGGGAGGCACAAAAGGTGCTTCTCAACCATCCTCCCCCCCAGTCCAGCTCCAGCAAAATTAAATGACTCAAGCAGTTTCAAATAAAAATAAATTCCTTCTCACAAAGGTTCTATTTTCACCTAACTATTAAAAGCATTGTTAACTTTGCTTGAAAGTGCAATGTCATTCCTCATTTTTTTGAGTAGAGAGTGGGATATGCCAGAATCTAGCATGCTAAGAGTTTCTCCTCCTAGACACCTGGCCTTATTAAAAAATGTAACAGACTACAGTTTTAGACATTCAAAAATGGATATTTCATGTAGCAAAAATATTTCTGCTGACAGTATAACAAAACCCTGTGTGTATTAGCATATATATATATATACATATATATATATGAAACTTCTGTTGTATTTATGTTCCTTCTCACAACCATACCAATCTGAAGAGATTACCAATACAGAAAAAAAGCAACAACATACACTCTTAGGAAAAAAATTGCTGGGAGATATTATCACAAACTGAAATGTGTTAGATAAGCAGATAAGCTATCTCTGTGACACAAACAGGTTTAGAGAGAGACAAAGTAACATAAATCCTTTATGTAAAATCCTATCACAAATCAGATGATCCTTAACAGCAGGATTTTCTAATGAGAACATTAACTGACTCACCCAGTATCTTGCATTCTCTGTGTAAAATCATATGGAAGGTTTTTTTTAAGAAAGGATTTATCTTTTCTAAATTATGTTGTACAGTGAAAAAGAAACAACTAAAAACAAATCACACAAACTGAAAGAAAGTCATTGTGCTACACAAAAACATGCAAAATACATTAAATACAGCTGTACACAACTTCAAAATTTTCATTTCAACCACACTTTAAAAACTCTTGGTGATGGTCCAAACAGCCATTTTTCTATCCAATTAGCAAGTAATGAAAAATTGTACAAATTTCTATAGAGGTCTTCAATCACATAATTCTGCATTATAGAATGAAGAACTGTGCCATAAAAAGGTTAGGACAAATTACAGACATTCCTACTGTTTTTGATAGACCTCTCACCAAATACTCTATTGAACTAACACAACTGCTCAACCCTCTGCAGCATACACTTATTAAGGTAATGCAGAGAAGTCCACTGAACCCTGGGGAGGGCAAGTGTCAGGGAGTTCCACTGCATGTAAAATAAAAACTGAGATTCTTGAAGATGCATCTCTGTTTCAAAAGACAAGCTGAGACTTTTTTCAAAACAAAAATAAAGGATCATGAAAATATTTAGATGGAAAGATAATTACAGTGTTACAGGATTTTTAGGGCTTTGTTTGTTTGTGTAACCAGATGTATGAAAGCCTGCAGGAATTAATGATATAAGATCCTGGATTAAATCAGGGTTAATGAGATCAGGAGTAGATGCATCATTATTCAAATCACACACCATGTGAATAGTGCGTGCTGCCAGACTTCTAAATCAGAGATTAGAATTTAACACTCTTCCTTCTGCAGTCTAACTGTTTAGGGCTAGAGGTCTCTCTATAAATATTGCTGGCATCCACCTGCCACCGTTCACAAGACAATGTATTGTTATTCCAGTTTTTCCTGGTGCTAAGCACCAACAATTTCCAGAGGTAGCCAGTGGCAGAAGCAGTTCCTCAGCACTTCTGACAGTCACGTTCCTCAAGTCTTACAACCCTTGCAGCTATTAAGCAAAATTTTTTATTTGATTATTTTCCATCTTAATCTGACCTTTCTTCCTGCAAACATTACAGAAGATACAGGTTAATTCATGTGAGTTTTGAATGGGGCCATATATCTTATGGATTCCTTTCTGTCTGGTATAGCCTTCTGAGTTCCAGCATGTTGCTGATATGCTCAAACCCAGAGGTAATTTCTTAGAGGGGGGAAAAATGGTATGAAACCAAAAAGATTGAGAACAACAATTTTAATAATCCCTATTAAAAGATGTCCTGGAACCATGGAAATCCCTTTATAAAATGTAGGTCACATGTTTCTTTGGAGGTATTAGCCTTAATTCTAGAGATTTGATATTTAGAAAAGATAGCCCTATTCATAAAATCTTAATAGCTGGGAAAATTGACCCAAACCTTAAACAACGGGTCTCAAAAACTCCCTAGAAATGCAGCAGCTCTCCTCCACACTTGTTACTGCTTTCTCTTAGTAGAATGAAGGTCTCTGGACAAAGCTTTCATGGTAGAATTTTCTAGGCTCTTCATATGTTCTGTCTGCTCTTTTACAGCTGTGAAAAAGGAACAAGCAGTGAAAAGGGGATGTATTGAACAATCTATTCTAGCAAAACAACCTTCTATATCTTGGTCTTATCCAAGGGAAAAGAGGTATAAAGAATGCAAATAGAAGAAATAACCATGCTCAACACTGATCCAGAACAGCAAAGAGTGTTGCTCGAGACTAAAAAATTCTGATGGGTGATACAACTGCCTGAGAGAATTTGATATACCATTGGTATTTGTAGGAGAGGTGCAGCCTAGCATCACAGATGGGAGAAGATTTGGTGACCACAATCCTCACCTGAAATTACTCAATCCTGTAATTACTCAATTGCAAAAGAGATTGGCAAGCTACCTTGGAAGTAATGCATCATACTGAAACTACGTTTGGAGTTTCTCAACCTAGTATTTATTCAGCCAGCATGAAACTTTAAACAAACCTTCCTGGCTATCAGAGCCACACATACCCATTGGCTTGTATTACAAAAAAACCCCAAAACAGTACAGGACATATTATGGTCAAGTCCACATGAGAAAAAATGATGCATATCTGCTTAGCACACTCAGCAGGTTTCCTGTTCACAGATGAGTTACATGAGAAAGTATAATCTTTGTTTGGATAAGTGTCCTTCCAAGCAGAGACAGCTATTTTATGGTTTCTTCCAATGCACCATGTGGTACAAGAATGCTTGAGGCTGACTGTTATTGTAAATAAGATAGAGGTAAAAGAAAAGTACTGATTATGCAGTTCTGCTGAGGGGAAATGAAAGTTTAAAGATGAGAGTTAAAGAAGGAAAGCAGACAGCAGGTGCATAGGAGTCATCAAGGATGATGAAATGGTGGTCTCACCATATATAAAGATAGATCGGAACTTCAGGACTGAGTCCTCTGAACTTGTTTGCCTGCTGAGCATCACTGAATGATGATGCAGATGGTGCAGATTGATTCAGCAAGCAGGAACAAGATTTCAGCAGCTACAAACACCCAGAGAAATTGTCTTTAAATACTTTTCAATTAAAAAAATTATTACTTACTTTTCATTTTTACCTTTAAACAAGAATCAAGAGGGAAAAGTTGCATATGTCATGTGTAGAAGAAAGACCTATTTTTTGATCTAAGCATTAGCAATTCTTCTTACTCACCAATTTATCAAGAAAAGATCAATTAATTTTGAACATTTGATATACTCCTGGTCTGAGTGTTGTAAGCTGAGGGAAGACACCGAGTGTTATTCCTCTGTTTTGAAGAGGACTCACCTACATTTCAAGTAGACTTTACTGCAACTTTAATTATTAAACTGATATGGCTCCAATTATAAATATCCAGATCTATGCCTTGAAATTCTAAATATTGACATACACAGTTCTCAGGATGACAGGAAAAATGACAATATATGACTTAGCTTTTGTTACCCAGTAGCAGCCTACCTTGAAAGTAGCTGCCTGCTCTAAAAGATAAATGTGTATGCACAGTAAAAATCGTAGAAAATTAAGACAATTATTGTATAATTAATATAAATACAAATATCTCTTGAAAAGAACTGGGAGAAATCTCACTTAGCAGAAGGGAGTATCCTTCCATTTGTGGCAAATACTGAACTCAAGAAGCTGCAGGCAAAGCAGAGTAATTTGCCAGGCAGTTCATGAGAGTACTCTCTATCCAACCTCCCCTGAGCTGTATTTTTTACTGGGAAGGCAAAAAAAAAAAACCCACTCCTTCTTCTAGATACTCCAAAATCTTCTAGAAATTACAGGATATTCCAGACATTTAGATTTAACTGCCTTTACTGCAAAATGCTTTAAGTTCAGATGTAGGGGTGTTTTACCTCTACAATATTAATTTTGACAGCACAGAGCAAAAGCCACTTGCTTCCTTTGTTTTCATTGGGAGCTGTCCTTGACACATTTACTTCAGGTCAAGGAGTACATTTACACTCAGGTAGTTCTACTGATTCTAACAGGTCTCATCAAGAAATCAAGTTTTTATGCCCATTCCTCAGGGCAAACAAGACCCCATATCTATCAGCACCTCTTACACCGTGCTTACACTGCTCCTCCCCTCTGTGAGCCACTCCATGGGGGAATATTGAAAAAACAAAAGTTATCTAGGAACACCCACACAGCAGTGTTTTAAAGAAACACCCAAAGCATAGGTGTGTTCTACTTTGTAAACAGTATCATTTTAATCCCAAATCAACTAACAGACTCCTTCTGGAAAGTCATTAACCACTCTAGGCAAGGGCTGTAGTGGACATGTCCCAGAATTCATGGGAGTAGTGGCCTGGAAACAGATACCTCTGAAAAGGAAACAGAGCTGACCATACATCATACTACACTAAAAAGTATAAAAGACAAAGATGTCACTTTCAATCCCAATATAAAACTGGGAGGAAACAAGGTCCATTGAGGATGTTCTGCTAGAGGAAGAGGAAGACAAATACAGAGCAAGCAAGCAGCAAACATTAGATCCGAGGATCTGGCAAGCAGCTTGAAATCCACAACTGAAAGGAAACCCCACGCAGGGCTGGGGAGGCACAGCACAGCTGTAAACTGGTTTGGATGTGTCTGCACACTGCTCCACACAACACACAAGTGGCAGAGGTGGTTGTCACTACTACAGGCAGGAGGAAATGCAGAAATGAGAGAGGTGAGCAGTGTCTGCACCAGTGCACCTGCTAGCAATGAGAGCTGTAACAAGTACCCATTTAGAGAAATGAACCTCATACATTCCTATAACAGTGTCTCCATTTAGCTCTCACTCATTCAAAGAGAATAAGCCAATCCTACATTTGGTCACTTTTCATCCATCTTCTGTCCCTCTGTCAAGTAAGTGCTGCACAGTCAGCGACTACTGCACTGAATTTGTATTTACAGGTATTTTCAACACATATTTCATTATCTACCATCAATACTAACACAAAATTTAAGTTGGCACAGACTACAAGGCACGAGGAAAGAGTTTGTTTGCTTTGCACTTAATTTTTTCTAAAGTACTGTACAGGGTGTGACCAATGGCAAGAGTCACATGAGTCCACTGAGCAGCTGAAGTGCTGGGGAAAGAACCTTCACCTATAAAGAGGGGAGGCAAGTAACTAGTCTGGTCAAACATATTTGATAATCACTAGTTAATCTGCTAAAGCCAGATATTCTAGCAGCTACAAGAAGCTCTTAAACCAACAACTTAAACATTCCAAGTCCTGAAAAATAATGTTTATCTTTCCTACTTAATGTCTTTTTTAACAAAATCACTTGCTTCCTCATCTAAATAAGCTTTATCTCACATTCACTGTCACCAAGCCCACACAAATAAACATTGAATAACTGGGAAAAAGTCATTTAAAAAGGCAAAAAGGAAGCTTGAGTATAATAAGGACCATGCTGGCCAAGTACTGGTCAATTCCATATTTCCTGTATTTTAGATATTTATTAAATATACACACAGATCAAAATAAATGGTCTGGTCTCCATTTATTTATACAGCTACACAAATCTTTTAAAAAGAACCAACCACACCTTAACATTAATGCCATTGACAGTTTAATAGGAAGTAATTTATTTGTCATTTAGAAAACAAAGGTTGGAGACACAGGTAATCAAAACAAGTATTTCAGCTTCCTTTCTCCCTTTTTATCCCACAGCACAACATTTTGCTCTCCCAGCTTCTCCTTTACCTCATAACACTGCCTTCAGTATGGCAGTTTCACAGATCAGGGATGAAAAATAGAGCAGTTTGGTTTTGAATAACATGAAATTCCCTCTCATACTTCCAAATTTTTTTATTCAAATCTATTCACAAGACTCAGACATGCAGTTCTCAGGGAAATCCTATGTATTTACTTATTTGTCTTAGTTTATCTCTAAAGTTCTTCTTACTCAGAGTTTAACTTTCAAAAGTAATTTTATATACAAAGATGCTTCTAAGGTCAGAAAATAAGACTCTTTCATTTAGTTGCTCAGGTTTCCTGGTCACGTCAAAATATTTACCCAAATTTCTGAAGTGCACAAGGAAAACTGGAAAAGCATACTATTCCTTTTTCACAAAGTCACAACTCAGACCTTGTCTTTGGATATTTATTTTCATTCACTCAAAATCTGGGGCAGTCAGCCACAAACTACATTTTTCAACTAAGCATTGTAAAAACATTGCTAACCCTGAATTCAGTAAGAATCTTTGGCCAAATGTTACTACCATCAAAATTTATAATATTTTTAAAACAAGGGAAAAATTCTATTAAAGAACAAGAATTATCATGACTACTTACATTCTTAATTCACACACACACACATCTCATATACAATGAGGTTAACAGAAAAAAAAAAACAGAGAAAATTAGAATTAATCTCCAGAGCTTATTTCTAAAAATCATTAACTTTTGAAGTACCCTCTGGAGGACACAGCTAAATTTTACTTCCACTCTCTTCTCACATCATGTTTTTAAACTTATTTCCTCGTTTTAACAATATGAGATGTCCAAAAGAAAAGATGGCCTGAAGACGATTTTGAACCAAATTATTTTCCACACTCTGCTGTTTTACAGTGAATAGCATTTTAGGACATTATTTTGTTTAAATGAATATCAAAACTGTTCAGTGTCTTTAACATTAACAAAAATCTAAATTGCCAAAGAATATGTAAAATCCTTTTGATAATGTATAAGGCAAGAGTGTAGTCAATTGGCACTCATTTATATTCTGTTTAATTTTGTAAGCTTTATTTCATAAATCTAATATTATCCAGTTAAGTGGACGCTTAATGCAATTATTTTAAAAAGAACACTCTGATTGTTTTGATTCCATTCCCCAGTCACTGCTTAAAGAGGTGTCTGTTGGATACATCAGAAACTTATCATCATCACCAGTAGAAATTCTGCCCAAATGGATTGTAAGAGAAAGCTAGCAAATCTAGCTGATTCATGACACTTGTGGAAGGTGTCCAGTTTTTTTCACATCTTCTTCTTGAAAAAGCTATCCCATTTAAATGGTACTAAACATGTATTTATTTAGATTTTAACACA
Organism: Anomalospiza imberbis; assembly: GCF_031753505.1. NCBI lineage: Eukaryota > Metazoa > Chordata > Aves > Passeriformes > Viduidae > Anomalospiza > Anomalospiza imberbis. Next base: position 15,590,127 of record NC_089682.1, on the reverse strand, counting down.
TTTAACTCAGTTTCTTGCTTGTGTGATCCAGTCTGAAGCAGAAGTAGCAACACTGTTATCATGAGCATCACCTGTAACTCTGCCCAGGCAGTGACAACAGCCAGTACCTGACTGAAGGAGTTGAGAAGCCTTCGGTTTGTAGGGCAGAGAGCAATCATTCAACAGGGTTCAACAGTACAAGAACTGCTTGGTGACTCTCATCCTGTCACTTTACACATGAAAAGCCAGCCTTATATATTTGTAAGGACTTTCATAGCAGAAAAGTGTACTAGACATGACTTTTTGTTCTTCAGAGGAAGAAAACTCAGATTTGCACTATCCAGATGTCAGAGAAAACAACACAAAACACAAGAGCACCTGTATCTGACCACAGCCAGATGTCTCTCTGCCTGTTGCAGTGATATCACCACTGTAATAATCTGAACTCATTATCTTTATAACCTTTTATGATGCAAGTGTTTCCTGCTTAAACACTGACTCTTAGGAGGGCAAGCACTAAACCCACCACTACAGACTGTCAAGAAAAAAAATAAGCCTCAAAAACTGAAATACAGTTTGAAGATGGAGGTTTTATTCACCATATAACTGTATCATGCTGATGATCATTTCTAAAGCAGGTTTTTATTACAAACAGCTGGAAATTAAAACTGAAAAATATTAGAACCAGCCCCAAAGCCTGTATACAGTCAAACTTTTTTTCTGTCTATCCCATTTACTTGGAGACAGAGGAAAAGCCAACTGTGCAACTCTTATTGCTAGATAGCCTAAAGGGAGTGAAATCAGCTCTGCAAACTGAACAGCCATCAAAGCCTGTAAGGTTTTAGTTAAGATGCAAAAAAAAAAAGTCAAGGAATCCTCAAAATGGGGGTGGGATAGCACAGAGTAATGAAGATAAATGAGGGGGAAAAAGAAACTTAGCAACATGTAGCGCAGGTAAAGAATCCTTGAGCATCAATGTATTCCTGCCTTCCCACATAGCACTCAGCCTTCCACCCTCAGAAACTGTACAGGGTACTCAGTAAGAACATAAAACCAATCCTGTTTGTTTGTTAAAGGAAGCACATATGCTGAATTACATCCAAGACCTACTGAAAATGTCTGACACTGGGAAGAAATACTCTAAACACCACAACATTTGTACAAAGTAGTATTCATCTTTTTATGCAACGAAGCCCAGCCAGTTTTTTCCCTGGTGTGTTGAGGTACTGTTGAAAATTCATAGCTAGAGTAACTATGCAAGAAAGCTTCCAGAGAGGCTGGGGACTGGGACAGGCTGCAAAACAGCCTCTCTGGATTTCCTTAGACTACAGCAGACTCCTGTAAACACCCTTTATTATAACAGTTCCTTTATAGCCTGTAAGTATGCATTAAACAATAGGAGGCTGAGCTGTTGAAAGGGGGAAAAATATAAATTCTACTATTACAGATGTCTACAATAATATACTTACAGTTCCTGCTAACAAGTTTCACCTTATTTTATGTGATACTTGAGAAGAAATAGAGTTTGTCACCAAAACTCAGTATTTCTATAACAACCAAGACTTAAAAGAAGAGGGAAAGTGGGAAACTCAAGAACTGAAAAATGAACTGGACACTTTGAACTGGGTATTAATAATCCAGCAGGTAGGGCATCAGCTCCAGTCAAAGATCTGACTGTGGAAAGCAAAACTCTCTCCCTTGAAAATCAAGTCAGTCCATGGATTAAGCTGTTAAATATTAAACATGTCCTAATAGAGCCAGAAGTCTGGCAAACCAGGCACTGGGTCTAGAACAGCAGGAACACATAAATCAGCAGGCACTGTTAGTCTAAAACCCAGTGTATTGTTTACAAAACTCAAAGGGGAAGGGAGGAATTTGCAATTATTTTTTCCCTAATATAGATGGGTAAATTAAAAAAAAAAAACTATATAAGAGACAAATTGCTTAGTGAGAACAAACTATAAACTGTTTCACATCTGCATCTGCCAAGTCACTTTCCTGAGATCCCTCTTCATCAGAGACAGCACCTACAGCACTGCAAGACACCAGCAAGTTAAAGTTAGCACCTATATTTTCTTGTAAAAAAAGGTTGGCATCTGCAACTTTGTACATATGGATTAGGAATGGTAAATACATGAAAGCTTAACTCCATTAGAGCACAGTACTGCAATGAGCAGGAGTGGCATATTCACAGCATTTCTCTCCTAGGGTTACACACAGAATAGTCTCAATCTGATGTGTAGATAATTTCTGTAAGATATTACTTGAGAAAACAAACTTGAGAAAAAAAAGGTACAGGGATTTAAGAAGTATAGTGAACTGCATAGATTACTTCCTAGCAGACCAAGTACCCAGTCACCTATTCAGTAAACTTTTACCTTTTTTTACTTTTATGTGCACATTTCTTCTATCAGCATATATTGCACACCTAGTCACAATCGGTTACCTTCCCTTGAAAAAGGTATGATGTTACCCTGTCCTTCTCGTGCACTGTATGGAGCGTAACCGTTGCTATAGTTTTGGTTTGCCCTACAGTTTTTCAAGGTAAAAAACTAAATGCAACTCAGCCACCTCCTCTGTCACATTTAAATTATAAGTGACAACTTAGTTGGAAGACCTAATTTAAGAAAGAAAACAGGCAATTTGAATAAGGCAGAGGAGGTTGGCCTTTTTCTCAAAAATTCACAGTGATTTTTCCTGAGTGAAAGAGATCAAGTTAGGAGTCACCAACATTACATTACAAGCCCATTTTCATACAAATAAATGGAAGAAATTACATTTATCAACTCAAAAAATGCAATTACAGGCTATAATCAAGAGCAAGAGGGGCACTGGAAGTAGATCCTCAAAGTATTTCTATATTCAAAGCATCAAGCCCAGAGCTGGCAGGTTATATGCAGCATCATACAGAAAACAAAAATGGTTTAATGGCAATTTTATTCTCCCATTTTGAGAAGTAACAAGAAACACAACATTGAAGGGTTAATTCAGAAGAGCCTGTCCTTCTCAGCTGTCGATTACTGCTGAGGGCTGGGAAAAGGGCACTGGACAAGACACACCAGGACTACAGCATCTCCTTCATTTCTAAGTGTAACCTCTGTCTACATGCAGGGAGGATGTACTTCCACCAACATGCACTGATTTGAGGCAAGTAGCCTGTGCTTTCTTTGGTTACATGCAGAAGACCAAGTCTTGCAGTCCTATTGCATTACCTCCCTAATGCAACCCTTATGCAAAAATATAGTGATTATCTGAGTATTTTCAGTTCTTTTGCCACAGCCTTTTAAAAGCTGGGACAACCCTCTGCTTTGCAAAGTGAGCTTGAAAGAAGTGAGAACTAAAATCACCATATTATATGGAAGAGATACAATACCTTCCCTTACACATAGAAAGGAACTTCAATCAGCACAAGAAAGGAAAACAAACATGTATTTTTAATCAAAAGTTTTGAATTTAGATTTATATAGCTGATACCTTTTCCAGCTGCTTAAGCAACACAACAGATGACATGCAAGCCATAAAACAAGACATACATTTTTAAGCTTTCTTTCAAAATCTGCCGACTAATTTCTTATTCCATCATGCCAAAGTTCTTAAGGCACACATGTAGAAGTCAATGGGAGAGCCCTGCCCTTCTCTCTTCCACAAGGTACTAACAGGAATGTTCCTCTATGCCCAAACAGAGCCATGTGTCTAAAGTAGGAATCTCTGTACTTTATTGGCTGTAATATGGAGGAAGCAATACTCCAAAAGCTCTTCTGCTGGTCTTCAAGGTATCCATAAGACCCAGCTATTCATGCAAAAAGCTTGCATGAGTAGGCTAGGCTTTGTTCACTCAGGCATTTTTGGAGGGTTTTTTAAAAGTCTCTATTACTAAGTATGGAGGTTTAGATTCCACATAGCAAAAAAATTCTAAATCCACTAGGAAATGCACTCTAAGCTTTCCTACTGCACTAGGAGTGGAGCTGCAGAGACAATCAAACTGCTAACACAGACCCAGGAACCCAAACCTACAGCTTAAAAAATGTGCTGAATTGGTGAAAGGCTGCCAGACACCCGGGATCATTGTGAGCTGCCACGGTTACTAACTGGGGTTTAACTCTGCAGGCTCTAAACACCACCATGTACAGAACCAGCTATATAGTTAATTAGTTACAGAGAAAGGAAAAACTTGTGTGGCAGGAGAGGAATGTCATGGACAGTCATTTTCAGCTTAACTGTATGGACTTTCCATAAGCCTTTCAAAACAAGCATAGAAGATATCAAAGTTGTGGCCCATCCTTTCAGTTCTTAAGATCTATTTCAGGATATTATCTCCAGTTTTTCCATCCCTAGACCCCCAATTACTCTACTTCAAATAATTTCTAAGGCACAACAAGGGACATCTCACTGTCTTTACTTCACACTCCTGCTAGCACATCTGACAAATGCTTTAATACAATTGAAAAGGAGGGGAGAGGGGGAGCTAAAACTAAAAATGGTTGAAGGTGGAGTTAAACAAAGTGAAGTAAGATCATCATATTTTCAAGAAAGGCTCATGTAAAAATAACACAAGAAGAAATATCAAATATTTTAAAAGGTCAACCAATAGAAAATGCATTTCATCACTTATGTTCTTCACTATTAACTCATCACAGCTTTGACAAATCCTGCTCAGCTACATCACATCTGAGACCTTTGCAGTTAACATTAGGCTGCCTCAGGATGGCCTCCTCCTCCTCCTTCTCCTCCTCCTTCTAAATTATTTTCAGAAATACCATACAGTATGCCTAATAGGTGAATCACAGATTCTTTCTACATGCTCTCAAATACAGGCAGATTAATTTTCTTCAGAGTAATCAATCTTAGTTAAGTAAATGGACAACTCCAAGTGTAATTTTCACATTTTTGATAAAAATTATGAAAATAGATTTCTTAAGACTGGGTAAGATAGCCATAAGTACATTTCAAATGAGGAATAGAGCAACTTCTTCTTCAAAATAATAAAAAAAAAGTCCTTTTTTTTTCAAGTGATATGAATGTGGTGCTTTGTGTCTAGACTACAAAATAAATAAGGAAAAATGATGCAGCTTAAGTAGTTTATCTCTTCCCTACTATATGTTCTGCACTATCACTGCTCCCATACAACCACAGCCACGAATTCTTCACTCAAAGCCTAGCAGGACAAAACCACACACATGCTAGCACAGCTGAGCGCTCCAGGAGCCTCACCCATGGATCAGGGGCGGCGCAGCTCCCCGCTGCCGCCGCTCCGGGCACCCGGGCTGCCACCTGGGCAAACGGCCCATTGCAGGAACGGCAATGTGAGCGCAGGGCAGAAATGATGCTGTGAAACACTGATTCACAGAGATACCAGCCTCCCTAACAAACTGTGAGCCTGCTAACAAACCAGTTTCTGGCCCAACAAACTCCTGCCTTTTGCACAGACAGCCCCTTCCAAATACCAGTGAGAGTAGAAGCAAAGTTTTAGTAAAGGTGAGTAGCGTGTGTGTTGTGTTCACATTAGCTGCTTCTTTCTTCATATTACCTTTGCCATATGAATCTGAACATATTAGAAAAGAAAAGGAAAATAAATAACCAAAAATAACAAAAAAAAAAAAAAAAACCTCACCTGTCCTTCCAGCAGCACCAGAGAGTCCATAGAATGAGGAACAAGGGTACATTGTAATTCTTTCAGTTACATGTACATAACATCACTTGATATTGTTATTTGGCAACTTACAAAAGTTACAGGTTGTTTTATTTTTAAAAACACTGTAAATGTCCCTCTACCTAGTAGTATACAGTAGAATTACCCTGCTAGGTCATAGCATCATTCTATTCCACTCTAAGATGTAGTGCTGACACAGTTATCTTGGGTTTGTTTGGTTTTTTTCCAATTGAAGTGGTAAGCTGATTTCATATGGATACAAAGGATTTTTCCTAAGTCTGCCTCCTTACTAAGATGCTTCAACAGATTGCACCTCAGCTGGGCTATGGCAAGAGTGACTCCTCTCCCTCCCAGACCCAGATTCTCCATTCCCTATGCTGAGCAATCTGTGGAGGAGTTTACATACCCTGTACGAAATGGTAAAATATGGTGACACAGGCCATTGAAGAAGGACTAAAGAAACATGGGGGATTTAGACCTCTTTTGTCTCAGAACCAGACTGGGGGGGGGGGAGCAGAACTGCAGGAGATGACAAAGATTCCCAGGCTCCTGAGAGAAATTTTAAGAAAATGGAAACAACAATAATGTGTATTTTCATGAGCACTAAGAGAGCAACCACAAATTGTGAAACATCCCTGGAGCACTTTGTTATAGTGATGCAGACTTATTCACCAGCTCAAGGGAAAAACAAGCATCCTATCACCACCAGCAAAGACCAATCACTTCGCACCTCCTCACCCCAAAGTTTGTACCATTTTGTTCTAATAACATGCAGAGGTTTTCAGAGGGAGCCCATTCCAAGTCCAACTGAAGGATCCAGCAGTGACAATTCTGGTTGAATGAATACACCCTTCAGCACCTTGCCATTGCCAGGTCAGACAGCATGTCAGCTAGAGGGGAAAGAATATTAAAAATAAAAATATCCCAATCATTTCCCAAGAGGAAGCCCTCATAATGAAAAGGCTTAGAGTGATCCCTAAGTCCTCTTTCCACAGCACTTGTTGTGATGTGCTCAATAGATGAATCCTTATATTAGACTCCACACTTGTGAGAAATAAAAAAAGATTCACAATACTGTCAAAAGCAGGAAGAAATTTTTCAAAGGAGCAACCAAGTATGTTTACTTTTATATTACCTTTAACAATCTTTAACACAAACAATTTTGGTTTTATTTGAAATTAAAACTATTTCGATTCATAATAGAGAACAGCTACCAGAGCACACAAAAATTCCTGATTTTAGTTTTCATTGCTTTTTCTACTATTCATAACATCTTTAAACTGTCTGCACCAAGGAATAAATTCAAGCAGAGTATTTGTAATGCACTTACTTCCCTTATGAGTTGTGTGCTTCTAAATCTATTTAGTGGGCTCTGGAACAGTAGAGATTTTGTAAGGGTGGCTCAGTACTATCCCTGCCAAGCAATGAGCAGATATTAGATACTTCAGTCAATACTGTATCTATTTGTTGCTTCAGGAGATTTTTTTTTTCTTATGACATATAAGGAAATACACTCTGCTCTTTTGTGATTTTTTTTTTCTTCCAGGACAAAAAAATGTAATCCAACGCTAACAACATTTGCATTTCAAGCTGGAGCCCTCGTGTTCAAGAGCTAACAGTTTAATACATACATGATGCTGCACAAACTGGGGATAAAAATCTACATTATGAACAGGAGAAGCAGTACAATATTTTCAGGAAATAAAATGTTAATTCACATCAGCCAACTGTACAAATATAAGATGAATCAAATATAGAGCAAATAATTATTGAACAAATACATGGTACTCTTTGACACATGGATACAAATCATACATAGAGGTAAGTATGCCTCTCACTAATAATAAGTTTTATACCAGATAAATAAAATTTTCAGCTAAGACTTCAATTTATCTTTAATTGTTTGTCGATATTTATTTTAAGCATCTTGGATAAAAATGAAGGTATAATATTTGGCTGAGGTAGCAGTTAAAATTTTATGGTTTTTTAATAGCTTGCTCAAATTAAAAATAGGGAAATGTTTATTTTGTATAAAAACATACTTTCTTTGGTTCTGATTTACTTAAAGCTATGCTTTAAGTTACAAGTTCAACAACAAAACTGACCTACTTTTGTCCTCTTGAAAATGTAGCTTACACTATACAAATTTCACAGGAACCCTGTAGTACTCTCCGTTATTGCAAATAATTTCCTATTATAAAACTGAATTTATCTAGGTATTATCTTGACAATTCTTTTAAAAAACTGTATTACAAAATATTTGCTATTTTAAAAAAGCAATGTCAGGATCTCCTTCTTTTATTTCTAACAAGAACCTGCTTCTGGGGGTACGGGCATGAAGCTTAGGACAAAGTAGCTTTAACTATCCTAAAATCCTAAACTTTTGAAAAGCACAAGTTTTAACATGTCATACCTTTAAATATTACCATGGGTAATATTTATACAAGGAATACGTATCCACAGTGAAAAATCTCTCAAATATGGTAAATGATTTCAAAATTAAAAAAAAAAAGGTACGTAACTGACAGATTTAGTAATAGTTGTTAGGATCTCCATGGATTTCCTTGTCACTCACTACTGGCACACATGCTGGGATGCTCGAGTGTACTCACTGAAGGCTGTGAGCAGGAGGGCAGAAATCCCCTGTCATGACAGCCCCAGGTGCAGAAATTGGCTCCAAGCCCAAGCCCTGTGCTCCCAACAGCCCCTGGCAGTGCCACAGCCAGAGGGAATCACCAAAGATCATCCCGGAGGAGCAAAAGGACTGAGTGGGGGGAGAACATTTATATTGAAATAAGGACCAGGATCAAAACCTTGCTGGGGAAGCAAACAAGAGTGAAGCAGAGCTAATTCAATGGGATAACCTGAGATGAAAGAATAGGGAGAGGGAAAAGAAACACAGAGACAGGGGAAAGAGGAGGAGGCCTGGCATGGCTGGAAAAAATATTACAAGCTTAAGAAATCCCAGAGGTGGCAGCAAGGAAGGAGCAGTCGTACCTGACAAAGAAGGGAACATATGGGAAGGGCAGAAGCTCAAGAGTAGAAAGAACCAGGAGGAAGTGGGGGAGAGCAGATGAAACCAGGTAAGGAGTCTGAATGAGAAAACTGAAGAGGCTGAAGTAAGGCAGGAGCCTTGTAAAAAATTGTCTGCTACCATGTAAGTAACTCGGTACCAAGGCTTTCCTGAAGGGCTGCAGTAAAGGACTAACCACACTTACAGGCAAGGCAAAGGGCTGGATCAATCAGTGGAAAGGACACTTGAAAGGGGAAATCAAAAGAGCTTGGCCTGTTTGATACATTGAAATTATGCGTGGTTATTTTCTAAAAATATATCAGAGGGGAAGGAATAGTAAAATAACAGGAAGAGGAGAAACTTTTTAATCAGAAATACAAGTCATGAGAATAAATGAGCTAAGATCTCCCAGGAATAATTTTATGCTAAACAACTGAGGGAGTTATTTGTAGCTGGGTTTTTTGGTGGTTGTTTTTTGCTTGGTTGGGGTTTGGTTTTTTAAATCATAAGATAGGTATCTTCAATAACATCTACAAAGAAGAAAAATAATGTGCCTTTTTTTAGATGCACAAAGCCCTCAAAGCCATGTCAAGCTAAGAAGCCAAAACCCTCCCTCTAAAAAAAATCCCTCCGCCAAGACCTTTCAGTCTTTCAGAGTGGAACTTGCTGTGCTGATGAGATGAGCTCTCAGAGCTGTGCAAGAGCAGCAGAATACTCACCGGAGGCTCTGCCCAAGAGGGTTCTAAGCTGGGGCTGCCTTTCTTCTCCCCCCAAAAACAGCACCAGAGCTTGTAACGTGCTCCACTCAAAAATCACACGTGGTTCTGCTCTCTGCCAGCTTTACTTTTAGCCTCTTAATTTCCAATGGCTACAGCCAAAAGCAGGGAGCCAGCAAAGCATGGTTTACTGAGACCAGCACACAAAGACAGCTTTTTGTTTTGTTTTGTTTTTAAGCTCTGTGCTGTGTCTGACTTTGAAACGTCTGTAATGCTTTTCTGACCTCTGTGTACAGATCCTCCACAGCTGAAGGAAAGCAGCATGAAAGGAATTATTTTTGCAATATAGAAATGCTTTCTACTGAAAGACCTGTAAACTGTAACAGCAGTTCTGGGTCTATTCTGGGACACAGTGTAAGTCAAATGTAACACACATGCACATCATCTACCTTGACAAAAGGCTTTGTTCTCTTTTTAACTGCTATTTAATCAGCATCCCACTCACATTTAGAGTAGATCTACTCATACTTAAGGGTGAAGCCCTGTTTCCATTAGATTAAATAGGAATTATAGTATTGAGTGGAGACCGGAATTTTACTCCAGACAAAACATTTACCCTGGAACTACAGAATGCAGTAGTTAAATTGTTTAATCTTTCCATTCAGGAGAACAAATAGTACAATATACCACAACTGAAAACATTTCATTTTTACTTAACCAAAGTGATTCCAAAACAACTAGACTTCCCTTAAGCACAATTATCTAGAAATTAACTACAATAAATTAATCTCTTTTTTGCTATGAGGAAAAAGACACACTGGCCCCACAACAGAGAACTCCAAAAAACAACTGGTTAATTGTATGTTTCATTCAGTAGTTCCTGGGCACACTTTAGTGAAAAAAGGCACAAAGCCATTTCACTGTTAAGTCTGGCATTTTGTAGGTAGGATAGCAATGAATACTTTAGTTTGCATACTAAAAAAGGTTACTTTCAAAAGGTCTTTTTATAGGACCTCTAATAAATATTTAAATGTGAGTAAAATCTCCAGCTAATCCATCTTCCAACACAAGCAGACTCCAGGCCACCCACATATCTATAATCCTTTTTGCCCTAACTCTTGACACCCAGGATATTTTTTGTTATTTATGTGTTTAAAAAAAAAAAAAAAAAAAAAAAAAAAAAAACCACAAAAAACCACCACCTTCCGGTTAAAGTCACATTGTTTACAGATGTCTTGCAAACACAAACAAAGGGCTTCAGCTCTATCATAACCACACCTCAGAGGTTTTGTTCAAAACTGATTATTCCTTTCTTTCTCCTGCTAAGAGAATTCTGAAAGCATGACCCTCTTTTAACCAGTTGTTTGGCCCACCTGCACATACAGGCACAGTGACAGAGGCTACCCCAAACTCATACCTTTGCCATAGGTCAATATTAACTTTCACATATCTTGAAACACTTCCCATACATCACACTCCCCATTCTTCCACAAAGGCTGACGGTGGGACAAGAGCACACAGAAAGACACCCTCTCTCACAGGACAGCTTCCACCTCCGGCACCAGCACTCTGAAACCAGATCAGCACCAGCAATGGAAGTGCCTGAGTAAGAATATCCAGTCACAGAGAAAGGACTGCTTAGAGTCCTCCAAACATTCCAAATGAGACTAAATCCTTTAAAATGCACCACAAGATCCTATGCCCCAGCAAGAATTCTTTGGCATCTACTATCTGTTTCTCTATCCTCACTTTCTGAAAGCCATTGCTATGCTAAAAGACACGGCTGCCAAAAATCATCCTTGGTTGTTGGCTTCCTCCACACCTTTTTTGGTTTAGATCATTATTTCCCAGCTGTTGCAGCATACCATAGTCCAGGTTTTAGTATAGTTTCTTGCCTTCAAAAATGTGAAACACCACCCCCCCAAAATTTTTTTTTAAAAACCCCAAACCCCCCCCCAAAAAAAAAAAAAACCTGAAACAAAACACCAAAAAAACCAACCCAGATGGAATTCAGATGATCAAATGTTACAAAATGCCCAATAAATGCTTATCAAGACATGCTTCCCACATCAATAAAATTACTTTGATTTTTTACATTATGACTAGAAAAAAATAGAAAGCATGCCCTTCTAAAAAGTACAGTTCAGTTTAAAACACAGCTGAAAGCTTCAAATCTAATTGTAGATTTATCCTTGTCTGCATTACCTCCTAACTGCTGCACTGCTTTTTAAGAAACTATGAAAATAGGTAAACTAATAATAGAAAATTAAAAATCACAGTATATCACATTCAGACTGAGTGAGAATCAGAGTTTCCCTCTTGCACAGGTATTTGCTGTAACACAAAGCAGCATTCAACCATTCCATCTATCCTGTGATAAACATAAGGTTGCTTTTCGTGTTCTCGCTGTGGGTTTGATTCAAACTGCTCTGGGTTCGGAGCTGACTGGCAGCTCACGGAGCACGAGCTCTCTGCAGGTAACCACTCTGAGCTGCCTACAGGCTGTTGCTCAATGGAGTGGTTTCTCTAGAGCAGAAGAGAGGGAGAGGGAGGAGGAAGTGAGAAAGGGAAGAAGCAAAGACAAAGACCTCTCACGGGTGGTAAATGTAAAGATAACGTTCTCGGAAAGTTTCTTCAAACTTCTGAAGCAATCTGAAGAAACTTTAGTGTGTCCAGAAGTGCCGAGCTGAGGGGCCAAGTAACCATGGCAGGCAGTGCTCACCAGCACCCCACCAGGGCCACCACAAAGCAAAGCCCAGCAGGCCCGGGTCATAACTTCCAGTAAGGCAACAGGAGGACAAGAACACTCCAGGCACACTTACTCTCTGCCTACCACCACTGTTGCAGCACTGTATCTTTGAGAACACTGCCCTGGACACATAGATGCAGGCAGGCAGCATCTACAGCTGGCAGGATGCAAGCCATGTCCATTTAAATACTGAAATCCAGGTTAGATTTCCTCTGCCAACACTTAGACATGCTGTCTGAGCTTCCTGGAACCCCTGAGATCTTCAAATTACGCCACTGCAACTAGTTCCCTATCCTATCAATCTTAAATGCATATTATTTCCCTAATGCCAGGGAGAAAAGGTACTTCTCTCGCAGGAACCTCGTTCATTAGCTGTAAATGATAGTGATTACAAAAGGCCAGTCAAGGAGTCTCATTCATACCAACCACACAGCATGGATGATCATTTTACAGAGATGCTTGTACAGCTTAAGCTGTTGTGTTTATTTCAGTATGTGAAGTGGTTAGTGTAATGTTATGGTTCTGTAACAGAAATGTCATATTCTTTCAGGATTTCTTGAGATATCTACAGATTACCCTTCTCTATCCTCTTGCTTCCACCATGGCAGACTTTAGACAGAATTGGCATTAAAAGCCAGCTAACAGGCAAGATGATGTTGATTTCTACTTTTATCTTTCATGTTTGAATCTTTAGTATCTCTTTATCCACCTTCTTGTTGAAAGATTTGTAGTTTGTTGGATTTGCATTTAGATAAAAACAGTGAATAATACAAAGAAATCTCTTGGCTTCCTTCACACCAAGGGATGAGGTCATAGGGCTGTTGACAATTATTTTAAAACAATCAACCTTTCATTCAGTGATGTGATTGTGCACATTCACACAGCTTGATGAAATACAGGCTTGCTCCTATCTAGAGCCTCAGGATTGCAGTCATGATAGTTTTCCAGGGCTGGAAACATTTTCTAACAATTTCACAGACCAAAAAGACACTATCTTCCTTAGTACTTAATCCCCAAACTTGAACCATTACTTCCCAGCCCTAAAACTGCGGCTTTTATGCTCTAAAACTGTGGCTTTTAACAGATGATTCATTAAAAATATGATTTTTTCTAAATTATTTTCATTGATGGTAAGCTTCAGTTCTCTGATCATTTCTACAAGACTGCCTCTCCAGCTGCCTTTCCACTGCTCCCCCTTAGTCTCAGGAGCTCAGCCATCAGCTACAGTGACTTTCTGTGGCACCGCAGAGGGAGGGAGAGAGGAGGATGATTCATCTGTGTCTCCAACCAGATCTCTGAAGAGGAGCTTCAGCTTGAACATGAGCAAGAGAACAGTCATTTTAAAAACAAGAAACATTCAACTCTGCCTCCTTCAGCTGCTACCTGGGAGTCAAAAAAAAAAGTGGCAAACAAAAGTAACTGAGCTCCCTGAACACAGATTAAAGCAGCCACGTTGGGGTAGAAGTTGTGCCAAAATTCTTTGAGGTGTCCAAGATCCTGAAAGGACTATATCTACATAAGGAGTTAATAACACATCTTACACCTAGATTTTGGCATGGTCTCTGACACACCTGTCAAAGGAAGGTTTAGGAATAGCTGAAGACTTGCATGTTTGCCATTTCTGTGCAATCCCAACAGTCCAAAGGAAGGAAGAGGCAAACAGGTGACTTTCAGGGTTTGTGATGTTTCTCAATTAGTAAGGGCAATTTCATAAACAGTAGAAGTAGCACAAAAATTCCAAAACAGTGCATTTCAAGATGTTTTCTTCACAGCCAGTTTTAAGGAGGAAACAAGGAAAAGTAAATCCACAATACTGCAAGCTAATTGCTAGTAATTTTCCATGTTCTACCAAATCAGAAGGGAGAGGATACTCTACTTCATTGATCCCTTCTAATTAGTGCATTATGATCCACAGGCTTCTCCATCAGTATCTAGTCTTCCTGTGTCTCAGGGATAAGAAACTTCATACCTGGTTTCTCATGTGTTCAAGTTGTCATCAAAGACATGACCTGAAACTACAGCTTCCAGTTTTAGGACAGTGCCATAGTGTACAAGCACACAAATTTTCTTTATAATTCAGTTTGAATTTTTGGACTTGAAATGTAACATTTTCAGAAGTCTGAATGCCAGCAACTGGTTCCCCAGGCCTGATAAAGCAGTGCCCACTAGAGATACTGTTCCTCCAGTACCACTGGTGGCCAGACTCCTCAGAGTGCAGGCACAGAAAAGATCCTGTGACTCCACACAAGAAGGAGCCCTGGAAAGTGCTGACACAGGCTCCCAGACACAGCCCAGTGCCCAGCACCTCCCACAGTGATCAGGAACAGGACCACGAGTGAGGCTGCTAAGCCTGGGCTTGGAACAAATTCCCAGGCACCCTCTGGAGACCTGGAACACATTCAGACCCAAAAAAGTGCAAGGGTAACTTGCTGCCATTTTGCAAAGGGGATAAACTTCATAAAAACAAACATTTTTTAAATAACTACAAAAATTCAGGTTCACTGTTAAAAACAACAGAAAACCACATTCCTGCTTTGTACCCATGCTACAGACAGATACTTCCTCTGAAAAAAAGCAACTGCTCTGGCACCTGAGAAGGATTTTGTTCAAGAAATATAATAAATCCCTAGTGTCACTTCAAAGATTAGAAAGCCCATTCCAGAAAGTGTAAAAAGAAAAAAAATATTAAGATAATTATACACTGTTATATGTTTAAAAATTCTAATAATAGTTCAGGAATTAATGAAAAAAATTTCCTAACACTTTCACTCATTTCTTTTAACATTGGTAAGAAAAATCCATGCAGCATAAGACAGTATAAACCCATTGAGACAAACATTCCCTGAGGTATGTAGTGCATAATAGCTGTACTGGAAGCTATGCCAGTAACTAATTAAACTTTTGCCTCAGGCTTTAGTGATGTCAATTCATCTATTCCAAATTTATTCTGTTTTTAAAGAGCAAGTAGATAATTTTCTCCATGAATTCTCTCATTCTTTAAAAATTAAAAATTCATTACTTAAGATATTTTAAAGTAGAAATACACTGTGGAAAAAATGTTTTAGATATGATAGGCTATCATATTTTAATAAACATGGTAAAATGCCCTTGTGAATCAGGTGGTCAGCTCATCCAGGAATGTGGAAACTCCTTTCTTCCTGACAATAAATGAATGGCTACAGAAAGGAACTTTGCTCTTGGCAAGGGTAGCTTTTAAAACCTCCTACAGAAAACCAGGTGCTCATCCAAGATGCTAATTTTCACACTATATAATGGCTCTTACCTCAAGAGTTACAAGTTTTCATTACATTGAGGCATTTTTGGGCTGTAAAAGTCCTCAAGGTTGGGTTATTTATGACAGTAAACTACAACAACAGTCACTCTTCCAATTTCAGTAGAATGGCTATCAAACTATGTAGAAATAGCTCCTGCAATAAACTTTTGCAGCCTTCAGCTCACCCTTGTTGCTTCTGTCAGCATCTTCTCATGAAAAGAGGACAGTCATGTCAGTTCTTCCTGTGGTTCTTGTTACAAGGTTTGCAAGAAGGCAGCAAAATTATGACAGTACCTCTTCTTTTTAATTGCATCAGAATTCAGATTCAGTGTCTTCATAGTTACTGGTAAATTCCAATTTATGCAATTCTGCTTTAAAGGGCAAAATAACTTCCATATTAAGCAGAAGTTCTAGTTCATCCTCAAGCTCCACAAAGCTAACAGAGCCCTCAGATCACACTTCTTGCATAATCATTTTAGGGACACTAGGTTCACACCAATATGTTGTTATTTGAATCAGTCATGTATTACCAAAAAGAAAAAAAAAATTGTATACCTGAAGCTCAAATCAGAAACATATTGTCATTAGCTAGCTTTGCTTTTGGCATGCTACTCTGAAAACACAACTACACGTTACTTCTCCTTGCATCAGATCATGCTTGAATTTATGCAAACATTGTGTAAGTGGTCCAACGTCACAAAAAATGAAACTGCTGTTTGCCATCTGCATTGGTAGTGTTGTACTGCACAACATTAAGCTTCATTTAGCATTGTTTATGCTCAAAGTGTCCCCAGACACTATTGATGAGACTGGTTAAGTGCTGGTGTCAGAGAAGCCACTACAGCAGCCATTATAGAGCTTACAGAAGTTCAGAGTGCATGTTCTTCTTGAAGGTTCAGCCCTGTTTTACTGTGAGCAAATATTAGAGGTGTCACTATGTTTTACAGGCAAAGGGACATAAAAGCATGAACAATTTTAGATAATGTGGTCATTAATTGGATATTAACCAGGTATTCAGGAGAAAGTAAGTTAGGTTCATGCAGGTGTTCTGTTCTTAACAGGCTGAGTACTTCCAGCCCTAAGGCCTGAAGTTATTATAATTAGCTACAGAACGAAGACGTGCTGAGCTGCTCTAGCAGAAATTCATCAGCATGAACAAGAACTGCCTCTCATACATTCCAGGGGTACTGTTTGCAGAGATCTCAAACACAAGAAATCACAGTTGACTCTGATCTTTAGATGCAGCCAAGAAAGATGGTCTAAATACCACTTGCCACAAAGAGGAAAAGAGAATTCAGAATGACACTCACCCTCTGCAAAGGTAAAGATGCAAGGGCTACCTTCTGCCACCTCACCTTAATACAACAAAGCAGATCTACCTGATTCAACTTCTAATATATTATCCTTAGACAATAAGAATTATTTCTTATTAATATCATTTAAAAGAGTGAGGTTTCAAGAAAGAAAAAGACAATAAACCAGCTCCATAGGGGTGTAATTTTAAGTGACAACATTGGTCCGTGCAGTTTGCAGTTTTTATGCTTCTCCTTAGAGACTGTGAAAAAACTCAGAGTATGGTTTGGAGATAGATAACACACACACACATGTACAGAGTTAAATATTAAAATATTCAAACAACAGTGTAAATTGAAGAATATGCACTTTATGATTAGCAATAGGCAGTGCAATGCAAAGGGAGCCATAAATTAGACTACATGAGCTTTGGATCAAATCCATGAAGGTAACACTGCAAATCACCAATCAGGAAAGATTTCATAAAACAAAGCTATGTAAAGTAACTGCTGGTGAGTACCTATCAAAAGTGAACCCTTAAAACCAAAAAGAAAAGCAGAGAAATTGATTTTGATTACCAGTCTACTGCAGTTTTAAAGGAGGCTAACTGGGGGGAATCAATATAAAGTCACCATGGCACGTTTGAAAACACCACAAGATAAAAATTTATTACCAACACAGATGTCTGTCTTTGCCAGTACACAGTGTCACAGGATTTTTAAATCCAAGAACTCATCACTGCTTCTATTAAACCTTGATAATCTCAGTACAAATAGAGTGAGGGCCCTACGGGGTGGCTCCCAAGAGCCACTCTGCTCCACCTCAGGGCTCCAGTTCTTAACTTCCCATGCATTTCATCAACTTTGACTTGTCTTTATACCAAATCTCTGTGAATCAGGTGCAGTAGAGATGGTTTACAGACAGTGTTTATGGTCTGCAGAGAAAGCCATGGGGGCATGCTTAGTAGCAGGGTGATAACTGAGGAAGAAAATGGAAGAAAAAACACCTAAAAAAAGAAAAACAAACAACCCAAAAAACCCAAACCCAAAAACCCAAAAGGAAACACAGTAGAGCTGGTATGCTGCACTTGAACATTACTCCACTTGAACATTTCCTCCAGTGCACTTTCATCTTAGTGTTGCCTGGGGTTTTTTTAACTACATTTACATTTTTCAACACACTACCCGGGGTCACAGTGCCCTATTCAAGCCTTTTAACCCAACCCACAACTTCACTCCCTTTCAATCACCCTTCTAAAATTCAGACCTTGTTAGCAATTCAACAGATGTTTTTACTCTGGACATTATTCTTTTCCATCCTTTTATTTCTTTATTTTCATCTGTTTTAACAGTGGTCACCAGTTTTAACTCTTCAGAACAGCAAACATGCCCCAGCCATTACAATCCTCTCCATTAACTGCTCTATCATAATTTCACTGTTCCTCTATTTTCCTAAATCAAGCCTAATGTCAACCCAGTACCAGTTTCTCACAAGTTTGTCCTAGAGAGGCAAATATTCTATGTCTAAATGTAATCTAGATAATTTTCTATCCTGGCTGGCCTCTGCCAAGTGTTACTGAACTCAGGCACAAAATTCTACTGCAAGATTTTGTGCTTTTTGTACTTCTCTCACATGAATACAGTGTGTTTAGAACATGCCTGCTGAAAATAATTTTTGCTTCAAGACAGAATGGGCTGCTCAAATACCCTGTTCTGAAAACATCCTGTTCATACAAAGCTTCTGTCTTAGCAGAGCCCTCCATGAATGACAGAAAAGGAATGTGATTCATTTGGCAGCTAAATTATTTAAATAGTTCCACAATGGCATATAAAGCCCCATATGCATCACAACTTTTTTTTTTTCCCCACAATAATTTTTCTTTTCCTTTTCACTCAACCATTTTTTCTCTGAATTACCAAATCCTTCTCTCCCCGCTTCATACAGTTTGGGAATTCTGTGGCTGTAAGAACTCATAAGAGAAGGTTATAATTAGCAGTAAAAGAAAGGGTTGTAGGGAAAACATGGCTCTACGGAAATGTGAAATGGAGGCTATTTCAGGTAAGTGAAAAACCCAACACTCATTCCATGTATAACTTCTTCAACAAAACTCATCCCAGTCAGCATCCTGCTTTACCAGACAGTACACAGGTGGCTCTCTGGCTGACAGATGAAGTCCACAAATTAACACACACTCTTACCCACAAGCAAGCTGGTAAAAAGCAGTTTTGGAGAAAGGGCCAAACTGTGTGTGTAGCAGCTAAGAAGAGAAAAGCAATCCTGATGGCATGAAAAAATTCAAACCAATCATTAGTGTACAGCTCAAAAAAACCCCTATCTTATCATGAGATGAGTTTCAGAGACAGTTATAGCAATTCTGAGTAGCTAGAGAAAGATATTAAAAATTCCTGTGATTTTCAGAAGACCACACAGACTTTGCTTCTCTCATAGTTTTGAGTCCATTTGACAAATACAGGCCCATGAATTGCTTCACAGGTTACTGAAAATGAGAGAAAAAATATTAAATGGATAATGGATGAGTCAAACTCAATATAGGGTGCAATACTGAAGTTTAATCTGGCTTACTATGTATCACTCTTTATCATGTAATGTCTGTCCAGCATGTGCTGTAAAATAAAAGAGAAGTGCTGCTTGTACTCTCAGGAGAACGAAAGCCTACCTTACCACACTTTCTCAAGCACAGAAAAGACCTTACAAGGACAAAGAGCAAACAGGATTGATGAAATACCATGGGGGGAAAAACCCCCAAAAAACTGTCTTAACTCACGAGACGAGGAGAAAGTATAAAGGAACATTTCTAACCACGAGAGCAAAGAGATTCTCGAGCAGCATTTGCTGGGCAAGCAACAATGAATCTTCATAAACGTGAAATATGGAGCCTACAAGAGTAAGGGGATGATCTAAGAGATGTTTTCCAAATCCATCCCATGCCCTTGTTCTCTCATTCCTACACCAAACCATACATACACACTTACACATGTGTTAAGCAGTTACCTCACCCCTCACCTCTCTGAGTAATTTGAAGGTATTCACGGTAACATCTTCATTAATATTCTGATATTTTTATTCCTTTGTTTGCAAGTTTTCTCAGCAGTTACCTTTAACCACTCTTCTCCCCCTAGACTATTTTATATCAGACAATTCTTGATTTTGTCTTGCTGCCTTTCACAGAATATGGATACTCTCTGTAGATGCCTACTTTCATGAAGGGTTACTTATGACTTATAATAAATTAACAATTCACCTCTTCACAGTTAAAGGTCACTTCATGAATTGTGGCATATGGGAGAAATAATGAGGGAGGAAAAGGGATGCACATAAAAGTATTAGCCTGAAGAAAGCTAGGTTTTGTTTAAAAAAAAATCAACTAGAGGAACAGTCCACTCAGCCCATTCAAATGCTTTGAGAATCATAATTTCATAATGTTACTAAAACCTCCTTCTTCATTCTTGGCATAAGTGCATGTGTGTGTGTAGGCATATCTTTAATTGCAGCGTGAAAAATGCTGCTCATTGAAAGAAAAAGTAAGTAGTTATAATTAGAAGTGGAAACTGTAACCAATATAACTTGATTATACAGAAAAGGCATTGCTTATTCTCAAGATAGAGCCTCTAGATGTCTTGTACTTCTACTAACTCTCCTGTTTACTACTCAATACTAGAGTGATCCCTATTGAGCCAAAGTACTGTGATCCAACTAATTGCTTTCACAGGCTGACAGAATGGCCAAGGCAGGAAGGCAGCTCTGCAGATTGCTTGGTCCAACCCACTGGCTCAGAGCAGGGTCAGTGAGAGCAGGATACTCAAGGCTGTGTTCAGCTGGCTGTTAATTACATTCAAGGATGAAGGCTCCACAATATCCTTGGACCTGTTCCAGTGTTTAGCCAACCGCAAACATTTTTTTATGTTTAAAAGATTTTCCTGTATTTCAATTCATACCCACTGTCTCTCCTCCTTCCACTGTCTACTGCCAGGAGGACTCTGGCTCTGCTTTCTGTACACCAACACATCACGTACTCAGACAATTAATAATATCAGCCTGAGCCTTCTCTTCTCCAGACTGAACAGTCCCATCTCTTTCAGACTCTCCCCAGATGTCACAGACTCCAATCCCTCAACCACCTTCATGGCCCTGCACAGGACTCACTCAGCCCTCTCCCTCTCTCTCTTGTACCTGAGAACCCAGAACTGGATGCACAACCCCAAAGGTGCCTCACCAGAAAGGGGAAGGGGAGAAGGATCCTCCTGCTCACAGCACTCTGCCTAAAACAGCCCAGGGAGCCAGCAGCTGCCCCTGCCACAAGCACGCGCTGCTGCCTCATGCTCTGCTTCATGTCCACCAGGATCCCAGGGCCCTTCTCCACAAAGCTGCTTCCCAGACACCCAGGCACAGCCTGTACTCGTGCCTGGGCTTCTTCTTCTCCAGCTGCAGCACCTGGCATTTCCCTCTGCTCATCAGCATCCTGTCAGCCCATTTCTCCAGCCTCTTGAGGCCTCTACACATGGCAGCACGACCCTCTGCGCAGTCAAACACTTGCCAGCTTTGCAGCACCTGCCAACTTGCTCAGACTCCTCTCTGCCCTGTCCTGCTGCTCATTGCTGCAGACACTGAGCAGCATCAGCCCCATTTCCCACCCCTGAGGCACCACTGCCAGTGACCAGCCTGCAGCTGCAGCTCCTGCTGCCCTTTGGGTCTGGCGTTTCAGACAGTTTTTTCCACTCACCTCTACTGCACCTCATCACTTTGTCAAGTTATGGGAGACAGTGACAAAAGCTGTGCTGAAGTCAACATAAACAACATTCACTCCACCAAGTCAGTGATCTTATGGTAGAAGACTAACAGATTGTTCAGACATGACTTCCCTCTCATAAATTCACACTGACTGCTCCCACCACCTTCTTGTCCTTCTTATGTTTGGAAATGGCCTCTAGGAGGTAAACATGAAACTTGCGTTCCCCAAATTCTTCTTTTTTTCCTTCTTGAAAAGATGATAGACTTTTGCTTTCTGCTATTCCCCAGGAGCCTTCCCCAAGGTTCTTTCTGAGAAAATAAATTTTCTGTCTCAATTTAGTTTCCTCTGAGATTTTCTTCTGGATGAGGCACCATAGCGGATCTGTCTACACTATCTTTATGATGTATGAATGAAAATAACACTTGTTTTTCAGATATCAGGCTGGGTTGCAGGATGATAGAGAGAGGAGAGAATGCTTTAGAATGCTTTATAATGTGGAAGCAAATATGAGTTTGCTAGAGTTACTGACTGATATTTCACAGAAGCAAACAGGTTTCCCAAACCCAAAACACTGCAAATAAAGTTATCTATACTTTTGTAGTCAATCATAACACAGACCAAGCATTCATGTGAGCTCAAGGATAAGAAATGAAGCCATTGTAAGACATAAATCTTCAATCAATTCTAACACTTGGTGTTACACAGCTGTGATTAACTGGAACACCACCTTTGAGATTAAAATGTAATTTTTAGAACATATATACAACCTGGCAGCTACAATTTTAAAAATGACCATATATTACATAAATAAAGCATCCAGCTTTCCTGTGGGGAGCTATTAGACCACTGCTTTTTCAGAGATGCCTGAATTTACATGGTTTGTCCTGCCCCCATTTTTCAATGTTTTTCCTATTTATTCTTTTTATTTCCTGATCAAACTTGTGCTTCTTCAAGCTTTGCTTAGTCACACCATCATTACCATTTGCATGGAAGCAATCTAACACAGTACAAGCTCTACAGCTTTTCTCTCTGCACACAAGGTTTTGTGCACCCAGCAGAGAGGAGCTTGCAAGGCAACAACCACTGAACACAACTTTGGGGTTGTGCTAGCATAGCTATGGTTTCTGCAGTGCACAAAAAATGCTTCATTAACATTTCAAACAATGTAATTTGGTGCCTCAGCTGCATTTCCTGTGATGATCTGTACAGTGAAGTTAGCTTACTATGTGTTCATCTTAAAGAAGATTTTCTTGATACCCTGTAGGTATCCTTTTCACTTAAAAAAGTGCTAGATAAACTGTTCAATCTCTCCTTTCCAGTTGTCTTATCTGCTAACTGTTGAATACAAAACCAGAAAATAATGCTAATGTTTTATGAAAAAGAGTACTTATTTGGATATTAAATGCTGTCCAAGTATCTTGCACAGCTTCCACGGCTGTCATTATTCATTCTAACCCTTTCTCATGAGAATAAAATCTGAATATTAACTACTCTCTTCCAGTCATAGAATTCAAACCTTACATTTCTTTCTTCCAAGAGAGGCAGGTGGTTAATGACTGTATCCAAGAGCAAGTATATATAACCAAGAGGCATAGTTGTAAATTCCTTGGAGAGAAGGAAAAAGAAAGATACAAAAGGAGAAGGGAAAACAAGAAAGGAAAATACTACAATGCAACAATGTGCTATATATGTTAAAAACCAAAGTGGAATTTCCTAAAATGGTACCTATTTGCAAACGTCTGCCAGCATAGCTGAAGCAGGAAGACTAAGGGATGATTAGCAATTGAACCAGCAGAAGCCCCTGCCACTGACTTAAAGTAGCAGAACTGGTTTAGCTGATGGAGCTTTCACTAGTACAGCCTGTTTGCTTGCTGTGAAGAGTTTTACTAGATGGCCCTGGAGCAAAGCTTTGCCTTAGAGTTGCTGCATAGCAGAAGCTCCCTGGCAATACTTCATACTGCCACCCTTACAACCATGAAGGAACACCAGAGCAGGAGGTGCAAGTTCCTATCACAAGTGAGGTTGCTCATCCATAATGTTCACAAAGAACAATTTGGTTTTGTATTATCTTATGCTTTTTGCTCCTCATCAAAAGGCACACCCATTCAGAAAAAAAAAAAAGAAAAAAAAAAAAAAGAATATTTCAAGTGGCCACAGTTAAAACCAAAAAAATCAAAGACTTCTGTTAGTGCTACCAAAGGATCCTTGCCAGACAATTATGTTGGCATAATTTTTTTGCACACCTAGAAAAGCACTTGTAGTTAATCACTCTGTATTGTCACTGAATCATTACCTGTGACATCTTTTCACAAGTCCTGTCTACATGCATTTCCCTGACAGCAGCAGGAATGCAAAATCTTACTACTTTGAGATGAAGTTCAATAAAATGATAGTGTGACTATAATGGCAACACAATATCAAAAATGCCATTTCAAGTTCACCTCTCCCCCTACTACTCCACATCATGCTCCAGTGATGCAAACTTCCCTTTTCTCTCAAGCAGTCTAACCAGCTAACATCAATTGGCTTTAACTAAAAACAATTGGCTGTAGCCAGTATTTATCTTTAATTTCATTGCTCGTTGCCAGATCTGATGAGGGGACACTCAGTGTGGGAGCCAACTCAATTTTTCCAACAACGCAATCTAGTAAGAGATAATAATTTAGCCTCTCCCTGTAAATCCTGTTTTCACTTTATGAATGTCTGAAAACATCAGGAGAAAACAAATACATCTGTTAGCACTCATTAGCAAATGCTGGTGCTGCTGGTTGTCAAAACTCAAATCCCATCTCCCTGTCTGTGTTTCCATATATATTCTTCAATGGTAGGACTTGAGAATCTCATTTTAGTGCAGACAGGCTCAAAAACGTGACTGAGAAAGCCTCCACTAATACATCAGTCTTCAAATAAAAACCTCTCTCTAGCACAGCTGTAATTAATATTTTCTCTCATTCTTTACAGTGCTCAGTGTCATGGAGCTGTGATTTGACAGTAGAAGGACACGGCACAGAGATTGGAGAGGCAGGTTACCAACACAGTACAAGTAACTCCAGGCATGAGCAAGGAAGCCCTGAAGGAGCTCTTCAGCCCTGGAACTTGTATGCCCAGTTTCAGCTTCATGAGAAACTAAAACCCACACAGAAGCTGTGAGGTGGGAAAGTGGGAAGAGAAGCGCAGCTTCTAATGGAAACACGTGAGCCTGAAAGAAAACTTACTGGGAGTACAGTACACTCAGCTTAAAGAGAGCAAACAAAAACTACCCTTTTCAAAATATCTGAATGTTCACTAAGGAAACAATGCAATGGTAAAAATCCCAGCAAAAAGAAATGGGGTCAATATTACAGTGTCACTCCAAGTGTCACCAGGGTTCAGAAGGGCGAGCAACACGTGCTATTTCCTTGTGCAAACTCTCATATAGAAAGAAACCCCATCCTTATACAATTGCTTAGTGGAGTAAAGAAGGTTGAATTAATGGATACCAGAGGATAAATTTTCTTTCTTTATTTTGTATAATAAAATTCCATTGAAAAAAATTTCCTATTCCTTAACTTGTATGTTGTGGTTTTAGACCCAGTGTTTATTTCTGCATACAACACACATACATCATGTATGCCTACTGCATGGACACATATATATATGGAATTCTGAAAACACCTGGCAAGGAATTACAGTTTGAGAAAGAGCTTTTATTTTACAGTATAATGAGTCATTCTTCTCCCCTCTCTTACTCAACATTTTCCTCTGATGTCCACCAGTTTGACCAGTCTCTGAAAACTTTTCACATTGAATGGCAGGCTGCAGACGTTCAAACAACCTAGCAAAAACATGTGGGCTAACAATACAGAAATTAGAAAGTTTTCTGTGCAGAACCACAGAGCAATTAAGAATCATGAAATGCAGTGCTCAGTCCCACAAGCACCGTTGTGTCCTCCTTGTCATTCTATTAACTTCAGTGAACCACTGAAAGGTTTCAAAGCACATATTTATTTCTTCTGCAGGGAAAAATCCAGTTATATCTCACAGCGCGATAATTTAAGTCCTAACTCCTTTCAGGATTTAACTTTTAACTTCATCATTCTGTACTTTTACAAAACATCAGCAATAAACCAGTTTTTGCTTTTGAATTAACTATCACTAGTTGTGACAATCTGTTTGTGAGAGCTAATAATGCCAAGGTGTGGGTTCAATCCCCATATGAGCTTTTCACTTAAGAGCTGGACTTCATGATCCTTGCAGGTCCTTCCAACTTGAAATACTCTGTGATTCTGTAATCTTTGAACTCAAGTTCACAACTGCAGGCCTTCAGGTTCTCTCGGTTTGAAAGGATAGAGTCAGAGTCAAAGAAATGTAAATACAGCAAGTACACCACATAGCATTACAAATCAGCTGAAGGTCACAAAATTCATACATTGTGTGGGAACAAAAGTAAAAACCTGAGCATCTGTCCTTCTTTACCTGCACAACACTACATTTCAGGTAGTTCTACTTATAAGTGGTTTACTTCATGAAATTAATTATATAGCAACTGCTCAACTAAGTTTTAGAATTAGACTCCTCTAAAAAAAAAGAGAAGAATATAAAAATTTGTTGAAAGCTACATTGAGACATGCATGCAGATTTTTGGTGGGTGAATTTCAGCTAATTTTTATTCAAGACAGATAATGTGGTAGCTCTGAATTACAGGCATTTTCCATCCATAGTTCTCTAATTCAATTCTGGAAGGAGAATAACTCAGGTCAACCTAGAGGGACTTTTAAAGGAGGAACAGATTGCATTTTGATAGAACAATAAAATTGAGCCATGGGACATTGGGGAAGCATAAAGGAAACGAAGATTTGCATCTTACTTTCTTCTACCTCTAATTGGGCCAGTGATTTGACAATGGCTGATGAAAATGTAAGAGCCATGTCTCTGTAGTGCCATGCAGACAACATGACAGCACCATGCACTAGGACAGGCAGTCTGGTCACCTGCTGGCAAGGTCCAGGGGCATCATGATGAGGAAGCTTGGGGTGAGGGAACAAAAATGAAAAGATCTTCAAGCAATCAAAAAAGCTTCTAAACAAGTTGGCAAAAGCAAAGCTGAATGATGCAATGCTCTTGGCTCAAAGTAGGAAGAGAATAATTTTCAGCCAAAAGTATTAAAAGAGATTTTCATTTGGTTTGTGTTATTGATGAATAGGTAAATATTAACAGATAAATGAGGCAGCCTAAACACACCAAAGCATGTTTAAAAGGGAAAACAAGGCTTAGCTAAGCTGGTTGTAAGGAACCAGCCAAAATAATGGCAGTATCTTGTACCCTGAAGCAGTCATGAAAATTATAAAAGAAGTTTTTGTTTTAGAGACAGTATCTGTTGGAAGGGTGTTTTTAATCAGGGCTTTTGATAATACTGGCCTATTGCCTCTGGGAAGGCAAATGCAGACTCGCTGGAAGAACAAGTACAGACTCAATCTTTCAAAAGGTGCAGTGAGTCCTCACCAAGCGGAAAATGGATGAATTAAAGTTTTGTGAAGCCCCAGATACATACACTCAGCACCTTGCACATTCTTGAATGGCTTGTGATGCATTATTTCTCTCGATATTCCTATTTAAAAAAAATTCAATAAAAGAAAAAGTCATTACCAGCTTCTGTAAAAATGAAAGGTTTGCCTTGTTCCTTCTCCCTGGGTGGTAAGTGGCAATGTTATTTTTTAAAATGTATGCTCTACTTGCCTACCTTCCACCACCTCCTGTCACGACCACTGGCGCTAAGTATCCATCACTGAAGTCTGAAGTGAGAGTGAGTAAATAACCCATCCTATTTCATGATGGTTGTTTACCTGCACCTTTGACTTTTTCCATGGTAACTGAATAACTAGAGTGTCTATATATAAACAATGATATATTTTATATGGCTGTAACAAAGCCAGAAAATCAGGATTAAGAGGCTCATATACACTCGGCTCTTTCCAGCTCTGAAGAGAACAACATGTTCTGCTCATAAACCTAAATTGCTCTAATATACTCTGTCATATTATAATTTTACTTTTTACTAACAGTGCCAGTGAAATTCTAGTAGAGTACATAATTAGGTGACAGCAGGAAATGGCAGACCCTTTAAGGACTGTCTTCACCATCAGCTTCCCAAACAGTTCCCAAAAGATTCTAGGAGGAAAATGCAGCACTTACAGGAACAGAATACAGATATCTAATTAGTCAAATACTGCTTCCAACAGCAAACAGTGCAAGTAATTTGTCATTCCAGTTGATATTCACTTTATAAAAACATGAAAACTGTTACATGGTCTATACATGATGCTTCAGAAAAAAACAGCACTTCTGTACATAGAAGTAAACCCTAAATACAACAAAAATCCAAATAAATTAAAAATCAACACCACTAAACAAACCCCACATACACACACGTATTTACTGTTAATAAATCACAGTGTTTGATCACAACCAAAGAGTAACAGTTAGAGCAGCAATCTCTAATAGCTTTCCTTTTTTTTTTCCTACATGTCCCTGTTGCTCTCATCTTCATTCTTTCTTACTGTAAACTCTTAAGTAATATAAACTGAAAGACTATCAGTAGATGAAGTCTGGATACAGGCTGTATTGTTCTATGTAAATGCACTATTTGGCAGACGAAGACTGAAGCACAACCTTTCACCATTATGATTATTAAATGCTGTAGATACTCCATAGGTTTCCAGAATACTGTTTCTCTTATACCCCTTTTTGCAAACAAATACTAAAACCATTAAAATCAGAAAATATTTCCTAAACTTGAGGGAATGAATCTGAGGACTTTGTAATTAAACTGCAAAGAAGGTGGAAGTATTGACAAGTATTCTCATGTTAGCTTCAAACAGCAGTGAGACTGAACTGCAATTCAATTTCTAGGAGCTTGTGTTTTAAGAATTTTAATGAGGTTTTTGGTCCTGTCAGGAAAAATCAGATGCACAGCTGTACTTTGTTCAAATCCAAAACTGTAGAAGTATGTTTTGCAAGACATTTGTATGCAAATACTGCTAAGAACCTCTGCAGATTCTACCTACAGAGAAAAGTTTCTCACAGCAGCCTCCTCCAACAGAAAAACAATTGCCAGGCCAAGTGTGAAAATGAATCAGACCAAAATACATGGATTACTAACATATCCACCCACACACAATCTACAGAGAAAATAAAAACATCCGGAGCTTGTAAGGTTGCCAGAGGGGGAAAAAATAAAATAAAACTGATTTCAGGGAAGACACAATGTAAGTTTATACTTTTTTAATACCTTCTCTTTGCCTCACAAGCTTTTAGGACTTGGTTGGAGAAATGCTGTGAACCATCTAATCCTGCCAATTCAATAAATCCTTATGACTACTTTAAGAGGCTATTGCCAAAACCACATTGAATTCTTTGTATAACACACACTTCAAAAAATAACAGAAAACTAAGTACTGAATAAATTGAAGCTACCTTAAAGAATTATTATATTATAGCTCCAAAGAAATTATATATTTGAAAAGATGACTACTAGATGGCACATTGGGCTCTTGTTTCAATCTCTGATCAGATTCTCCTCATGTCTTGGAGCTTCAGGAAGAAAAGAAAGAAAAAATAGTATTTGTTTCCCTTTTTGCCCAAATTAGAGTTTTTGTAATTTACAATTTAAACAATAGAATTTTTTAAATTGGAATGCTGTAGTAAGGTTTTCTTAAGACTAAAAGAAACCAGCCTCAGCAAGAAGAGGAAACAATTGAGTCTTCTTTGTATATTAATTGATACTACCTACATTAACTCTATCAGTAAAGCAGTAAAATGTGTATTTAAATAAGAATGGTTTTAGACCTCAGCAATTAAATTGCATAAAGAATGAAAAACAATAAATTTTGTTTTCAAATTCATGAATCTCAAAAAATCACAAAATGGTTAGATGATGAAAGGGGCCTTAAAGGTCATTCAGCTCAGCTCCCCCTGCCATGGGAGGAGCTGGATCCATGGCAGAATTCTATCAGTCCTATCAGTATACAAGTAAGCCACTGTCTTTTCAGTAGGTTACTTTTTGCAATATAATGTACTAGTCACTTACAATGAGTAAACACCTCAACACTGAAGCTTCACATTACTGTGTGCTCACTACACAACTGCTGCACGTCCTCGTACTTTCACATGCTTCATAAAATTCCCACAAAACATCCAACAGCTGACAGACGCAAACCACCACCATTTTTCCTCTTTTCCACACCCCCACACTCCCCTGAGTAACCCCTCCCCTCAAAGCCTGCCATCAAAACATATCCAACAAAGTGGTCACCACAGGACAGCCAACTCCACGCTTGCTGCCATGATAAACATACGGGATCCATCCTGCTGGCTGCACTGAGCACGCTTCCATCCGGCTGGGAACAGCACCAGCTCCCTGAGACAGGCAGTGGGAAAGAGCCTCCCCCACTGCCAGGGAGTTTCAGATCACTTCCAGGCCAAACACCCAGGGCAGCTGCCTCACTGGAGCTCCCTCACCTCCTCTGAATGCAGATGAACAGGTTGAGGTGTGACATCGTTTGTCATCGCGCCTTGGGCATCCAGGACAGCCCAGAGTGCTGTCATTGCTCTGTGCTCAATTCCCTTAGACGAGTGAACACAGCCAAGTCATAGATTATTGACTGGCACAAGACAATCTTGGTCAATCTGTGTCTTTGTGAGGAGATGGGCTGGAAAACGGGGAAAGATTTTGTTTTACTAGTTTTGCTTTCACCATTGTAAGAGTAATAACAACAGCAATAATAAATAATTACAGCCTGTGATGTTACATTTTTCCTCATAAAATCTTGATTGCTGTTGACAGGAACAAAACCTCAGAGACAACATTTTCACACGATTATATTCTCTTGCATTTTACCGTAAACATAACAAGTTTAATGGCCATACCCAAAACTTGGAATAAGAAGCTAGTACTCCTGACTCTTATTCTCATTTAGATTTCCACAATCTAAAACAATTCCTGAAAACAAATATGTAGACAGTATTCTAGTACGATTTCCAAAAACAACAAAAGAAAAAGCTCATTAATTGAGCTGCAAATTCCTGCCCGTGTGTAAAAAGAGAAAAAAAAAAAAAAACCTAACACCAAAAAACCAAATCGAAAGTACCCCAGCATAACAATTCACTGACCCGTAAAGCAAGTTATCTTTTTAGGTACTGACAGAAATAATTTTCCTAGTCTGCATATAACCTCAGTGCCTCTGCTAATGCCACAACTTCCCCAGAATCACGGAATATTCTGAGTTGGAAGGGACCCATAAGGAACGAGTCCAACTCTTAAGTGCATGGCCTATATGGGGACTGAAGCCATGACAAGTGGCTACTGAGGCAAAGCTGAGCCGGACATCATTTAATTGACAGTACTCAGACTGCTGAGGAGAGCAGTGAAGGCCCTAAGAACCTACAAGCCCCAGAGCAAAGGCAGGAATTCACGGAGGTGCCAGAGATTGCAAATGGTTATGGCAAAGCAGCAGGGAAGGACAGCAGGAGTTGGTCAGCTCTCTGCCCTGGCGGGTACCAAGCAGAACCAAAGTGTTTTCAGACATGGGAAATATTCTCTTGTCGTAAAAATGTACTTACTACATTCTCTTTTCCTGTCCAGGAGCACAAACTTCAGCTGCAAAGGGCCTCTGCATGTGCACAGGACCTTTTTATGTTTTATGAAAAGTTTTATGAAAGCATGAACAGAGATAGGTAGGGGTGTGTAACAAGCACAAGGGTCTCAAGCAAGAAATCACTCAAAGTCCCCCCACAACCTCTGGCTGGTTGTGATAAAGACAAACAAATACAGAGAAAAAAATTAAATAACAAGCAACAGATAAGGATCTGCACCATGATTCAGCATGAACATCTTTGACATCCTATTACTAATGTGCACTTTTTAAAGATTGTATTCTGCTTGCATAACAAGAAATCCAGATTGCTTTTCTGACCCGAGGCAGCAGTACAGTTACACAAATCCCTGCCCCATTTCACTGATTCCAAAACACAAGCTATACACCAGAATTCCAAAACCAACTACACTATACTTCCTGCTTAAGATAAATTTACCTCTCCAACTCTGCTAGTAATATTGGCAAGTCCTCTGGAGTACAGAGAAGCTTTCAGGTTTTACATGCAGCAGATTCAGTTTACCAGTATAACACTATTCAATCCCACATAGAACTGACTTGAAAATTAAAGCCAGCAAACATGGCTCCGCACCAGTTTCCTGCTTTCTACATCTTCATCTGCCATCAGCCAAATCTATCGGTTTCAGACACCATCACACTTACAAACAGTTTTACACTTCACAGCATGGATTTAAAGTTGAAATTTTCAAGCTAGAAAGCCATCAAAAACCAACTTTATATCATATAAATGAATAATCACTCACACCTGATACCTCCTCTTTGTCAGCTGCATAACTGAGAATTAAAACAGACACCAGGAACAGTACATAATTCTCCATTCATACTTCTATTTCTCTGACTGAAAATTTGAAAGAAAAGAGAAGAAAACAACTAGATACACTTTCATACATTTCTTACCATACATTCATCACCAGTATCTCTAACAAAAGTGGGTATCTTCAAGTGTTGACAGAGGTAAGTTAGATCTTAAAGAGAGAGCAAAGATTTTTCTCATATTTAAACAAACTTCTACCTCAAAATCTTCCGAATGGCCACAGCCGCAGACTACTAGGCAATGAAAAAAGAAACAGAAAACAAATTTCAAATACCTTTTCTGTTACGCCTTGCATATTGAATTTCAGAGCATAAGAAGAGTATGAATCCGTCTTTTTTGTCACTATATGTATAAATACACAAAAAATTCAAAGCAGTTGTTTCGTAGATTCAAGAACAGGAAGCACCTCTGCTACAACTTCGTAGAGAAAGTCCCTTGAAAAAAAAATAACTGCGTGTGTACTTCACATATACCATTGCTACCTCCCCTTTCCTCTTTCTGTCTCACATCTGCCTTCAGACAACTCCTCTTCAATAGTCTCCCAACTTGCATCTATTCCAAGAAATTTAAAAATGCTTTTACTACAGGCAACCTCAAAAGTCTTTTGCACATTCACAACCTATCTCACATTCCCTTGGAAAATATGGGGGATTTATTTCTTAAGTAACACTTCAAATGAATGTCTTTTCATAAACATTCCAATATATTGCATTTCTCTATTTTTTCCATTTCTGATTTCTACTTCTTTTCTTCCAAACCTGACTTCCAGAATCTGTGCAGAAATGTTAACAGAAACCATTCAGTACTCTTTACAGTGTTAATTCCACTATTTCATTTTAGCAAACTTTCAATTTTTGCAAACCCCAACATCATGAATTTATTCAAAAGAAAATAAAATCACAGGGAGGAAAAGCTCTTCTCCAGAAGAAATTATTCCTACCTCTTGAAGGTAGAATGCAAAGTATCTCAAGAATTCAATTTGTAGTTTTTAACCTTTCAATAACTTTCTTAACGACTCTTAGAACCAATTTTGATAAGAAGTAGGAATTTGGAATAGCCTTCAAGTCCATTACTTGTCTGCAGTATCCCTTTTTGCCTGCTTCTCAATGACTTTGTTGACACACACTTTGTCAATGGGGCATGAACTGACTGCAGGAGAGCCCAACACTGCATTCACGTGTTAAAAAATTTTCCAAGACCAAGAGAAAGTTCACAGTTATAATCTTAATGGGCAGAGTGGTTATGCTCAACAAGCTTTCTAATGGGACTGTTGTTTTGACTATAGCTCTCCATCTAGGAGAATACACAAGAAAAACAAGAAAAATTAAGGTTTTCACTCAAGAGATTCATAAACTAACTCTAAGTAAATGTGTGTCTTCTACTCCATTTTACCTAGTTTAGAGAGAAAATGCTTGGCTACAAAAAACATCTTTGACTTTAAATTCTTCCTTATTCTCAACTTGAACACAATGTGGTTTTTAGATGTTTAGAAAACAGCCCTGGATGCTGATAAAAAAAAAAAAAAAAAAAAGGCAGGAAGGAAAGAGCAGGGAGTGGTATTTCATGAGAAGACAAAACCTAAACCATTTACTGTTGTTTTAGAACTTTCTATTAAGAAAAAGCTATTTATATTTCAATTATGTGACAGGATGCCACAGTTTGAAGTCATTTTGGAAAGAAGAGGCCTTAAAATTAAGTACTAATGGTGTCAATTAATAAATCTTTAGATTATTATATTCCCATAACAGACATTCATAGGCTGCAGTTGTTTAGAACACTAAATCCAACACCTCCTAAAATCAGCAGCAAATTTAAAATATCAGCCAGGAAAAAGCCTAGAGGAAGTCTGCATTTGTCCCACAGTTCACTTCACCAGAGTTCAAGCAGAAAAATATTACCAATACACAATGAATACCAAAACAGTTTCTTTCCCCTAGCTCCAAGTGTATATTTTCAGAGATAAGCAAAAACCAGATTATGCATTGTCCTCCACCGTGCCCTTTTCTCTCATTGAAGCCCTGGCTCCTAATTTTTGCTGCCTCACACACACAGAGCTGCTCCTTCTTCTTGCCAATGACAGGAGCAAGGATCAGGGTGTGTGCTCACCCCCACAGAAATCACAGCAGCCCCTCGAGGCTCCCTGTCCACCCCCACACCCCCTGCTATGGGCTGGCTAAACTCACAGCCAGACCACTTCCCCCAGTTGCCTCAACATATGCAGCACTATGGAAGCAAAATGAAATTACTTCATTATGTCCATATGTCTAAACACACAACAGGCTTACACAGTTAGAAGAAGTTAAAAGAATAAAAAAAGAAAGACACTTACACCCTTAGAAAAGGGAAAGTACCAGAGCTCCTCAGAAGCTGTACTAAAAGATTAACATAAAATCTATTTATGTAATTTATTGTAGTTTTTGGTCTCTTTTCCACAGTGGAGAGGCAGGTTTATGGAGACTTATGGAAATTAACAGCCTAGGTCTGCAATGACAAATCAAGGAGGGCCAGAGGTACTAATAGCTGACTTCATATGTACAGACATATGTGTGCAAACACAGATGCCCAGTAAAAAATAAAATTTCTTTCCAAACCTCTGAATGGTTGTCCTAAAACAAGGATTACTGCAAGTTCTTTGGTATATTAAGTGAATACAAATTAATATTTTCTTAAAAAGTTTTTATAGGCAACTGTACAGAAAAATCTAATTATTCTCAACTAGTTTAGCCAGGAATAAATATGCACCAAAAAAAGCTTCTATAAAACCTAAGAAAACATTCAGGAAAAGCAGAATCTGTTACAGAGAAGACAAAATATTTAAAATGCAATGGCCTATAAGTTATTCTAGAATAACCACTTTGTTCTCAGACCACGAAGTCAAGTATTTTCACTGAACACCAGAGAAATGTAGGGGTTGCTTCTTTATTTTCAGCTTGTCTTTGCAAAGTAATCTTTTCTTTGTAACACTGTCTCAATAGAACATTGCATTATATATATGCAATATATGTGTATACACAATACATGTGTACATGCAATATATTATGGTTTTGATATAAGAGATATTATGATATAAAGGCTGATATTTAGCCTGAAAAGCACAGTACATAAAACTTAAACACATAACACAAAAACAGTTCCACTTTGTACTCACTCTTACAAAGTTGTCAGGGAACAAACCTCTTCTGCCTTTGAGCTGTCCTTCCCACCAGCCTCCATCATCTTTCTTGATATTGGTGATTATGTCACCTACAGTGATTGTCAGCTCATCATCATGTTGAGCTTTGTAGTCAAACTCCACTATCGCCTCCACTAAAAGAGAAACACACATATGCACAATTATTGACTACATTTAAGTTTTCCTGCCTTTCAAAGGCATAAGAAAAAAACAGTGCAATCATATATTCTCAGTGAAAGTCATATATTCAATTTAACCAAGACAGTACATCAAAGAGGCAACATGCAATGGTAATGTTCTGTGGGTAGCTGCTGCAAGAGAGGCCAAAGTGAAAAAACACACAAGAAAGCCCATCATGATTAAGGCAACATGCATTTCTCTTTATTTTTTAAAGGAAATCAATTTGTGATGCTTCAGCAATATTAATTCTGGCAGCATTACAAATTTTACTTTTATTTCTTGGACAGTTTTACCTTTTGTTCACAGGGCTTTCAAATAATTTTATTTTATACGGAAATAAATATGGAAATTCGTAAGCATTCTAAGCCAACTACCTTGCTAAATACACTATAGCAACAATTTAGCAACTACCTTGCTAAATACATCACTATCAACCTAAAAAGTATCTAACAAGAATTTTTTTCATCATGATGACTTTCACTGTTGTTTATACAGAAATGCAAAGCTTTGCTGCATGAACATGCCCTCATAGGGTTTCATCAAAGAGAGAAGATTTACTTTCACTTGTGATTATGCATCAAAGAATTAAGATTAAATACTTCTACTGCTCTGAATGTCTGTTATCAGAGTTGCATTATAAGCTTGCTACCATTACACGGTGTATCTGTCTTTTCCCAAGAAGTCTCCCCATCTCTTGAAACCATACACACAAGAAAGTCTCTAGAGAATGAAGGAAGTCATAAAGACTGAAAAATTCCTTCAGAGGATCAAAAATAATACACCTGGGGTACTCAACATGGAAGCCATAGTTATATTTAGTGGTTCATCTAACATTTACTGGCCAGATTGGTGAGGTCTGGGACAGCCATATCTGTAAACCTTATTCCTGTTTTCTTCAGTGGAAAAGCTCATCCCAAACCAAACATTAGCACTTCAACCATTGAAACAGCAAAGTGAGAACTAGTAACAGGCATCTGCTTTCTGCACAAATGACTGTGCCATGTGAACCCTGCAAGCTCTAGCCTGCAAACAGGCAATACCAGCTCACAAAGCAAAGCCAACCATTACACCACAGGCAGCAAAAAGGTTCTGCCTGAATAACAAACCCTGCATACTAAACTGAATTAAGTTGACAGGAAAGCAGAGTTACTTCTTTCCACCCCCAAAATGTCACACAGTCACAATGCTGAATATCTCCATCCCTCCTCCGGAGCCTGCAAGTCATAGCTAAAGCAGTGTTCTGACTTTTGGATACATACCAGCCACAAGTTTATGACTTATAATATTCCTCTATTACTTCTTCTGTGAAGTCAAAAACCATTACAAAACCAGTTTACAAGAGGACTGCTAAACTACATAATGAACAGCAAAAGAGAAAGAGTGGCACCATACATGCAAACAGCTGACATGCAAGCAGAACATGAAAAATTTATCAGTGAAACTTAACTGAAAAATCAGTCATTGAGGCTGAGAGGGACTTCACATCTCTAGTTCAACTTTCTGTTCAAAGCAGGACCAGCTGTGAGGTCAAACCAGGTTACTCAGGGATTTCCCCACATGGGTCTTGATATCCTCCAATATCCTCCTACAGAGGCAGGTAGAGCATGCAGTAGAATCTGCTCCACTGCTTGACTAGGAAAAAGGTTTTCTCTCTACAGTCTATTGGAGCCTTTCTTGTATCAGTTTTCACCCACTGGTCTTGTTGCCCCACCGTCCACTGCAGGGTAATAACTCCATCGTCTTGATAACCTACTTGTAAGCTTTGTAAGGCTGCTATTAGAATCTCCCAATTTCTCTTCTCCAAGCTAGACAATCAGAGCTCTTCTAGATTCAGGTCCCTTCACTCTTTAACACATGAACTGTTCCACCAATTTGGTGGAAATCACAGATATGAGGAGAGTGCACTCCACTGTCTTCTCCAGTACTCGATAAAGATGTTAGACTGAAGAAGTTTCAGGATGGCCCCCAGGGGTACTTAATTTATTATCAGCTTGCACACGCATTACAAACCACTAACCACTGCCAAAATCACAGTTTTTGAGGTTGGAAGGCAACTCTGTAGACCAATCCCCTTATTCTGTGCAGAAACAGCTAAAGCACAGATTGCTCAGGGCCTTATGCAGCCAAGTTTTGAGTATTTCAAAGGATGGAAATTCCAGTGTTTGATCACCCTTAAGATTAAAAATGCTTTCAGACACATCAATAACATCAGCCTGAGCCTTCTCTTCTCCAGACTGAACAGTCCCATCTCTTTCAGACTCTCCCCATATGTCACAGACTCCAATCCCTCAACCACCTTCATGGCCCTGCACAGGACTCACTCAGCCCTCTCCCTCTCTCTCTTGTACCTGAGAACCCAGAACTGGACGCACAACCCCAAAGGTGCCTCACCAGAAAGGAGAAGGGGAGAAGGATCCTCCTGCTCACAGCACTCTGCCTAAAACAGCCCAGGGAGCCAGCAGCTGCCCCTGCCACAAGCACGCGCTGCTGCCTCATGCTCTGCTTCATGTCCACCAGGATCCCAGGGCCCTTCTCCACAAAGCTGCTTCCCAGACACCCAGGCACAGCCTGTACTCGTGCCTGGGCTTCTTCTTCTCCAGCTGCAGCACCTGGCATTTCCCTCTGCTCATCAGCATCCTGTCAGCCCATTTCTCCAGCCTCTTGAGGCCTCTACACAGGCAGCACGACCCTCTGCGCAGTCAAACACTTGCCAGCTTTGCAGCACCTGCCAACTTGCTCAGACTCCTCTCTGCCCTGTCCTGCTGCTCATTGCTGCAGACACTGAGCAGCATCAGCCCCATTTCCCACCCCTGAGGCACCACTGCCAGTGACCAGCCTGCAGCTGCAGCTCCTGCTGCCCTTTGGGTCTGGCGTTTCAGACAGTTTTTTCCACTCACCTCTACTGCACCTCATCACTTTGTCAAGTTATGGGAGACAATGACAAAAGCTGTGCTGAAGTCAACATAAACAACATTCACTCCACCAGTGATCCAACAACATTCACTCCAGTGATCTTATGGTAGAAGACTAACAGATTGTTCAGACATGACTTCCCTCTCATAAATTCACACTGACTGCTCCCACCACCTTCTTGTCCTTCTTATGTTTGGAAATGGCCTCCAAGATTATTTGTTCCGTCATTTTCCAGTGGTTTACATGGTGCTGACCAGCCTGTAGTTTTCAGCCAAAAAAAAGAGATTTCTTGCTCTTCCTGAAGATAGGATGTACACTCTTCTGGTTTTAATGAACCTCTCCTAATCACTGTGACTTTTTGAACACCATCAAGGAGGACCTTGATCAGTTAGCTCCCTCAGGACATACCACACCAGGGCTATGGCTTTGCACGTGACGAGTTTGTTTAAATATTCCCTAACCTGATTCTCTTCCACTGAGGGAAAGTTTACCTTGCCCTGGACTTTCCTACTGGTTTCAGAAGAGGCCAAAGTTTTTCCTCTTCAAGTCCGGGCTTTCAACCCTGCTTTCTGCCTATCCTCTCCTCCTCTCTGGATCCTGAACGTTATCATCCCCCAGTCAGTGCTGCTAAAGCTGCCCTCAGCCTTCAGATCCCCAAGCAGTTCATTGTCTGCAGGTGTGAGATCCAGTAGACAACATGCTCCAGAAACCTCCTGAACTGCTCACACCCAACCCAGCACATAAACAAGCTACACTATCCCTCCAGCAGATATCAGGCTGATTGAGTATGAGCTATCATATCTTCACAATTCCAATGAAATCGTAACTCTGCAACTGCATGCAGACATGTAATTCCTCTTCTTTGCATTCCATGCTCTCTGCATGAGAACACGGACATTTCAGAGAGGTAACCATCCGTGCTGACTTCCAGAAAGAGTAGCAGAGTTTTCCCTGTAAAGCACTTCCTTGTTTATATAGGTATGCTTGGGAAAGGCCCCAGTCAGTCCTGAATTTTTGATTACAAGGTCTCCATTGTTTGTATCATATTTTGTTTGCCAACCTGGTCCATCAGCTGCTCATAAGAGAGTTAGCAGAGATGCTTTTGTTTTAGTCAGATGAATCCCATCTTTTCCAAGCAATCCTCAAAAAGACCCTCATGATCATAAAACTAGAATTCTGGTGCTGTCACCATTTATGTAACCAGCTTACTCACAGGATCTCTCCACTCATCCTAATGCACTTTGCTCTAACCCAAAGGATCAAGGAGAATCCACCCTGGCTCCCACACTCTTGGTCATCACCCCAGAACTATACAGTCACAGCTTATAAATTCAGATCCCTTCAGGTGATATCATTGGAACCTACATGGGAGAGCAGCAGGGAGTAGTAGTGTGAAGCCAGAGAAGCTTTGGCAGTCTTACCACAGTGTTCCAGATCCTGGAAGTCAACAAGTCTCTCTAGATGACAGGTCAGGTTGGGTCAGGTCAGCAGATGGGAGTCTCCAACACTTGCAACAGGGAATTTCCCTACTGTTACCACTTCCCACTTTCTCCTGGTGCTTCTGTATGGCTCAGATTTACCAGCTTGCGTGCTTCACTGGACTGAGCACCCAGACCCCCATCACCTACAAAAGCATTGAATTTGTTCTCTAATTGCAGATCTTGAGGTGTAGCAGGAACCTTCCTCCTGTCATCATAAGTTTTAAACTTCAGGTTTTCAGGCTTGCCATTCTGGGAGTCTCTAAACCCACCCCAAGAGGCAGACTCCATCTGCCCTTCATTCAGGAAAGTTGTGAGTTTGGGCTCTTGAAACCTCAGGGACCTGAAGATCTGGAAAGCCCAACCCTCTGAGTTCAGCCAACTAACAAATTTTTATACATATTTCTAATATATGAATCAGAGTCCCTAAATTAGCATCAATATTATATATATATACACATATATATGTATGTGTATATATATACACATACATACATACAGTTTACCCCAGACCAACCAGTGCATTTGGACCAGAAGCTGTATTTACACAATAGCTTCCAAAGACTACTACAAAGACTACTGGATTCAAGCAGTGGCAGCAAAGTACACACATCAATGAAAATTTTTATCTCCACAGAACACAACAGGACTGTGGCTCAGAAAAGGCAAAATTTAGACTATTCAGCAGGGTATTTCCAGTTTTGGTTGAACCCCAGGAAAGATCTTTTGAAAGCAAGGTCCTGTCTCTTCATTTTTAAGCAGCCTACTAGGATGTATTTGCTTTCAGGACTCAAAGCCATGGGTCAAGTAATTTCTCCTCCCTACTTACGAAGCTTTAAAATCCTATTCTGATTTTGCAATTACATACTGCCTTGCTCTTCCTAAGCAGCTAGAAGGTGGGTAGAGAGCTGTAAGGAGGAGATGGCAATGCAGCAGGGATTCGGGCCAGTTCCAACTACTGATTCTTCAAACACTCCTCAACACTCAGATTGCAGCAAGACATAATGGAGGAAGACAAACTTTCCCACTCTGTAAGTCCCATATTTTTCAAGAGTTCTAGAATCTGTTGCTGTTCTTGCAGTTTTCTTGTAAGAAGGCTGCAAAAATGACATTATTAATGACAGTTTTCTTATTAATAATGTTCTCTCTCTTAAGTTGAGGCACCAAAAGGTAGAATGGGGCTGTTGACCTGACTCTACAGTGGCTTGGGTAGACAGGAGGTACTGGAATTAACTCTCTGAAGTTTGCACTAATTCACATACAGACAGCTGTAGCTGTTCAATCACTTTAAACAAACCTTCAGTAA
Organism: Anomalospiza imberbis; assembly: GCF_031753505.1. Classification (NCBI taxonomy): domain Eukaryota; kingdom Metazoa; phylum Chordata; class Aves; order Passeriformes; family Viduidae; genus Anomalospiza; species Anomalospiza imberbis. The sequence continues at coordinate 15,549,190 of NC_089682.1, read as the reverse complement.
AACAAAACAAATAGAAAACCCCAACCCTTCACTGTTCAGGCTTTTCTCTGTCTATAAAAGTTTCCACTTATTAAAAAACACATACAAATATTTTTAAAAGCTGCCTCCTCTCAGAGAATTTGATTTCTGTAACATAAGTGCGTGTAAGCAGAGACGTATGAGTCACCAAAGTAAGACCACACAATCAAGATTTTTATAAACTCTTCAAAGGAAACCAAAAGGGCAGTTTGGAAGGAGAAAGAAGAGTACACCTAACAAAGGTGCAGAATTGTGACAAACTGATTGGAAGGTACTTCTGACAACACTCAAAATTCTCATTTATCACAGTACTGAAGTTTGAAGAGCACATGACAGCCAAAAGTACTTTAAAATTTATAGGTTCTTGCAGTTGCAGTTTTTAAATCAAACTCATTTTCTAAAGATTGCTAAATCACAGCACCTCCTCAAACTGTTTTTTGAAAAATTCATTCTGCCAAACTTCATATTTTTTGTTTCTTTTAAGGTGAAACTTGGAAGGTGGATTGATATTTGAGACAACGCTGATCCAGGTTTGTTACGAAAAAGGAGATCAGAGTTGTGCTTCACATCTGTAAGTACAACATACCTGATTCCAGAAGTGCTGTGCTAGATTTCTCCTCAGGAACTGGACTAAAACTGTGTCCCAATTTGCATAATGATTCATGATGTAAGAAAACACTCCCTGGACAGTGAGCTCAAATTAATTTTATTTGTTAACCAACAAAGATTGGTCTTAGGCTCAGCTCTGCCAAGGTAAACAGATTGTTGCATTAGCAGCCAAAACTCAAATCCATTTTAAGCCAAGAGAAAAATAAAATGGCAAAATTGGGATAGGCAGATCTGGTTTCTCTTTTTAGAGAAATTTTCTTCAAATTATTGTACCTCACGATGCCTGAAAGTCAAACCTGCCCCAGCCGGCAAACTCTAGCTACCCTTTATGTTAGAAAAAGGCATTTTTTACATTAGGAATGAAATCCAATATCAAAAGCTATTCAAGTTATTTTGATCTATAAGGAGAACATTTATTCTCATGCCAACAAAATCAGCTATTCCTAGTCTTATATTAGCATCAATCCAAATTGTAACATAAAAACTCATGAAATAGAATCAAAGCTAGTTATTAAGAGCCCTGCTGGAGACTGGCACAGTACAACTCATTACTGCAATGTCAGGGACAAATATTTTTTTAATTTAATGCTTAGTGGTTTGGATTTAAAATACACAATTTGAATTGCTAATGATATGAACCAGGCATTGAAATGTAACCTAACAGCTGTATTTTTAAAAAGCACATCTAGAAAAAAACCTGTTGATTAAAAGTTTAACTGGTCCTACCATTCATTCCACAAATTAGTCTTGCACATACAGGTGAAATTATTTTGTTGATAATTACAAATATTTTTCTCACTGTTTAGTTTGTTTCCTTGCCACATTTTTAATTACAATCTCTTAAACTGATCTAGTCAGAATTTCTTCAATAATGCTACCAATACTTGAAGACAGAAATGTCTACTGTTTATTATGTTTTCAGTTATTGTACAGTGCCTTTCCAAGCAAGAAATAATAAAGAAAAGAAACAGAGATTTGCTACTGTGCAACAAAAATTATGTTATTAAACCAGTTTCTTGTGAGACATCTGAAGTGTGTAGGCACAATGGAAATGTTATTAACCTCTTTGGCACTATTCCACCCAAGTAACAGCATCCATATGGCAGCACCACCTTCTGCAGCAGTCTGGTTTCACACCCAAATGTAGACATTAAAGTGAATAAATACAGTTAGACACGGCAGTCAAGGAGTTAAGAGCTGTAAGTTTTACGGTTTTGCTTTTCTAAGTCACTCAGCTTCATGTGAAGGATAAACATGCTTGTTGCATTGGCTTACCCAAAAAAAAACCAGAACAGAAACCAGACAGACTACCTGCAAATATTCTGCATTCAAGCATTCAGTTAAAGCTCAAATTACATTTCCTCAGCAGAGAGTGCATCACACTTTTGCACGAAGATAACATAACAGGTTAAAAATCTGACCATGGAATTCCATCTGCCTCAACTTCACAGACAAGGTCTTCTTCAAATGTGCTGTTCTGTCTAAGACACATGGGTACAAACTTGTGAGCCCAGCACACTTTCAGAGCTTACGGGCATACTTAAAAAAAAAACCCACTTTTTTTTTGCTATATGACAGGTTGCAATAAAACTCTTAGTGAAATATTAGAAACCACCAGGAGAGAAAAAAAAAATCAATACCTTTTATTAGACCAAACAGCAAAGGATGACTGACTTACAATCTATACTTAAATTTAAAAAAAATCCTAAAACCAAAATCAAAATGGGAGAAAGAAAGAAAGAAAGAAAGAAAGAAAGAAAGAAAGAAAGAAAGAAAGAAAGAAAGAAAGAAAGAAAGAAAGAAAGAAAGAAAGAAAGAAAGAAAAGAAAGAAAAGAAGAGAAAAGGAAAGGAAAGGAAAGGAAAGGAAAGGAAAGGAAAGGAAAGGAAAGGAAAGGAAAGGAAAGGAAAGGAAAGGAAAGGAAAGGAAAGGAAAGGAAAGGAAAGGAAAGGAAAGGAAAGGAAAGGAAAGGAAAGGAAAGGAAAGGAAAGGAAAGGAAAGGAAAGGAAAGGAAAGGAAAGGAAAGGAAAGGAAAGGAAAGGAAAGGAAAGGAAAGGAAAGGAAAGGAAAGGAAAGGAAAGGAAAGGAAAGGAAAGGAAAGGAAAGGAAAGGAAAGGAAAGGAAAGGAAAGGAAAGGAAAGGAAAGGAAAGGAAAGAAAAGAAAAGAAAAGAAAAGAAAAGAAAAGAAAAGAAAAGAAAAGAAAAGAAAAGAAAAGAAAGAGCCCAGGGGAAAAAAAAGCCCACAACAAAAAAAAAATCCCAATCAAAACCCAAACTACATTACATTCAATAATGCTGGTTTCATAACCTAGACCTGGAGGGCCAGAAGGTCTGAAAATCAAATATCACCCACAAGGCCACTGTTTTCTTCACTCTAAGAACACTGAGCAGCTGGCAGGCCAGTCACACGAGGGATGCGGTGGTACAAATAGGATTGAGAGAGTAGAAGGAAAACAGATTCATATAAAGTCGGACATGGCTCTTCTACCAGAGAACAACATAATCTATAGTTTATAAAGACTCAACTCTCTCAATGTCATTAATAATATGAGATGAAGGAATGAGTCACTGAACAGGCCTTAGAGTAATAATTCTACCAAAATGGAAATGCCTTGTAAAAAAATTGGTAAAATACCAATATACCTCTAACTTTACAGCTTAAATGTAAATTACAACTGGGATTTTTAAGAAAGCTTGAGCTGTTCATTTTGTAGCATGTCTGTGGCACAAAAAAAAATAACTTCAACATTTTGTACCTACTTGATTGATAGCAAGATCTATAATTTCCTTGAAAAATTAATTCCAAACTTTGCTCAATTTTTAACATTTTTCTTTTGCAACACTATCAGGAATAACACTCCCTGCTAAAAGTATTTGCAAGGATTTCACTTCGTGGAAAAGAAAAGCTGTAGGGGAAGGAAAAATCAATATCAGAAGGAAAAGCAGTACTATTTAATCTTCAAAATGTTAAATCCATGCTACATGATAAACAGCAACTCCTCCACTTAGACAACAGCCTTCAGTTTACATTATATTTTCCTATTTCCCCTTTGCAAACAATGGGAGGGAGCTAAAGGTCAGAGTCCTAGAATAGTACCTTCACTGCATCACTCCTTAAAGGGCAGAGCAGCCACAGAAGGGGCCACCTAAATCATATTGCCCAGGGTCCTTTCTTGTTACAGCCACAAATCCTCAGCCAGTCTGCACCCTGGGGACACCACAGGCAGCCACAGAGCGCTCGGGACAGATGGGGAGCACTAGAGGGGAAGCCCCGTGGTGTGAATTCACATTCACACACAGGCACAGAAACAGAGGAGCTGTCAGAGGACCCCAACCAAGACCTAACCTGGAGGACAGTGAACACCTGGCCGGGCACTGTCCTGATGTGACTCTTCTCTGGGCAGCAGCAGAGCTGAAGCCACTCCAGCTGACAGAACACCTGAGCTGTCCTCCAAGAAAAGAAGAGAGCTAGTTTTCTGTTTTTCAAAGAGGTATGCTTGGTTCAATTTTTTAAACCGAACAAACACACAGTTATTCGAGTGGAAATCACCCAGTAGGACAAGAAATACTTTATATTCCATCTAAGCCATTTGGTATGACCACAATCCATCGAAAAAAATCTCACATTTACAGTCAGGTAAAGAACAACAGCAAGTCGGTGTGTTTGTATTTTTGTACTTATGTGGGGCCTTTTGACATAAAATACACATCTCATAGCTAGTCTGTGAACAGCTAGTCGGTGAACAACCTCAGGTAGGTATTTCTATGAAACACTATGGATTTAGTTTTTTCTTAAGCCTATCATAGTAGTTGCCTCTAAGTGAATTTATAGTGTCACACGATATCTCTGATACAAAATTTTTATGCAATATGCAAAGTACATCTGAACACCAGAAACCATGCACATGTAACTATGGAGTCAGCAAGGAAAGGTCACTGTAGTAGTTCTAGGTGGCAGCAGTTACACCTATATTCCCTCTTAATACCACTTTGGATCCAACAATACATGCTAGATTTTGTTTGGATGAGTCTCCTTAACTGTTTAGAAAGACTGAGATAGCATAGATAATCTTTGGCATTCATGTGGCTCTCAATCAGAGGAAACACTTCTATTCCATGAATTGATCTTTTCCTGTGGGTAAAATGGTCCTTCTGCCTTGGACAACAAACTACTCAAATCACACTTATGCTACTGAAAGAGACTAATTTTACTGTAATCCATTGGTTCTATCAACCAGAGTGCCTCTCAACTATAGCAGATGTTCCCAGTGTACACAGCATGCACAAACAAACCTACTTTAAATTCACATTGTCAAATTTGCAGACAACGTGCATTGTGTTAACCTGTAACTAAAAAAATGCAGTGCTTCTCAGAGGCAAAATTGTCTTGAGAACTGTTCACCTTTGGAATTGCTCTTCCCCTCAGAAATTAATGCACACAAGGACCCATTCAGAAGAAATAGAAGACATTAGATTCAGAAGAAAACATTTAACATCATCATCTTAATGTGAGTTCCTGCCTCCTCCAATATCCATAAAAACAATCACAGTTCTGAAGAGTGTAAATTATTGTACCCATTGCTGTGAAAAACAGAAAAGGAGAAGAGTACTTTAGGTAAAAAAGACAAATAAATCCCATTTGACAAACTATATCTTCATACAAACTTGTTAGTAATGCTTCTCTACTCTTGCAGTTTCTAAATCTCATTCTCAGACAACTGAGAGGATATAGGAAGGATATGAGTTACTTCTTCAGAACAAAAAGGAGACAGATTACAGCTAAATACACCGAGAACTATTTATAAAACTACCACTTGGCTAAATTCATGAGAACTGCTATCAAAGTAATGTATCACCACATAAAGTAAACAGGATAGAAAAGCTGATGCCATGAAAATAAGTGCTGTGTTAAATTACTTCGAAGTATTAGCCCAGAATTCTAGTCCCAAAGTTGCCTTCATAATACTTATAGGTGCCAATGGATGGTACTGAGATGGAAAGACAAATGAATAAAAAATTAAAAAGACATGGAATAACCATCTTTTCAGAGATGATGTAGCATCATTTAACCCTCAGGAAGACAAGCAGAGATTGTAGTCTACAAGTGGTTCACAGTCTTCATATTGTGCAATGCATAGCATTTGTTAAAGCTCTGAGCTTCTACACCAGCAACATCCACCTCGTCTCATTAACATCAGATGAGAAGCATGAATATAATTATGAATATGATCTCAGAGGAGCTTGGAGGATTTCACTAGATGCCTAAGCTGTTACTATCACCACACGTCTTTGCCAAAAGTAGCAACCCTTTTGCACAGGAGGAGGATGGGGAGAATACAACATACTCCTCTGCATCTCAGCCACATTTGCTGGAAGTGCTCATAAAAATGGTGTTACATTAAGTAACCAGACTGAAAAGTGGTGCACAGATACATCCTGTCGAGGTATTCTTGCTTTTGGAAGTGGCAATTTCTGCAAGAAGAGATTGCTGGCAGCAGTAGCCTGATGTAGCCAAAATCCTCAGACTATGCTACAGCCTTTTGCTGTGTGATGCCAGCTGCAGACAAACATGGTGTCTTATAACAATTTCAGAGTTACATTGTTTTGCCTCAGTTTAATGGAATTCTATCATTTTTAAGACAGCAGTTGCAAAATATTTACCCCAGCAGCAACTTTTCTGATTCCACCTGTCAAATGCTAGAACTACAGACCTCCTGCGTTCTAAATGATGCATTATAAACTGTCACAAAGATGTGTGCTGTACAACAGCAAGAAGCTGGGCTGGATGGAGAGAAGAAATAATCAGCTTTTTTCTTTCTAACCTCTTACATAAATCCAAGCATTTCAAGCTACAGAACTTCACATTCAGAGGAATGTCAGGCCCAGTATGGAACTTCTCAGCAGTTTCATAATTTATAAGCAAAATTAAAGGACACTACTATTGTGCTTTCATATGCAATGGACTATTGGTCATTGCAGGAGCTGTAAGTTCTGTGTGTGTGTACTGGGGCTGACAGCCTCAAGTACAAAAGATCAGATGATGGGAAATTTGCATTTCATCACTATGGTCCAATACAACATTTATATATCAGCATCAAGATACCTCCACTAAACCTCCACACCACACTGAAAGAAAAGCCAACAACCACCTAAGGTGTTAAAAACACCAAACTTCCTCAATTATGTGAGCACCAGTGGAAGGTAGGGTGGGAATATTTGGAGAAAGGACACAGGTGGTTAAAAGAACACCTTGAAAACCTATCAATATAATATTTTCTTGATTAATAAAGAAATCTCATCAAACTGAGACCCTTAGCATCTTCTCTTTTAGCATCAGGTTCTTTAATTCTCCTTCAAACTGTGGTAAGAACAACAGGACTGAAAAAAAGATGCTGTTTTAGAAATTAATGCATATATGAATTCACAAGTTCCAGACAATCTTTGGGCAAATAAACTTCACTATTATATCAGATAACATGTGTCAGCTTCTGTGCATCAAAAAACTTTCAAATTTCAATTTTAGTTTTCAGGATGCAGTTCTGGACTAATACGTTTTTGATGGTATCTTTAATGCCCCTGTTTTCTCAGCTCAAATCAGTTTCTACAGGTAATGTTTTTTTTGATGTCACCATAAATGGAATTCTCAAACTATCACTTTTTTTTTCCTTTTATGAACCAAAATCCACATCAGAGGCATTTGCTGCTCTGTTTTGTTTTAATGGTGCTTTGCAAAATCCCATGTGTCCATCATAGGCCTGGGCAATGAGGCACTTGCATAAACATTTTTTAGTTTTATTTTCTCTTTGAGAAATTCTCTTGATTTTGAACAAGGCAAAGCCTTTCAGAAAGCACAGATTATGCTGCAATTAGAAGACACAGCTCTTTGAACAGGTATATCTGGTAGCACGTTAAAGGTCTCAAGAAGTCTCCTCCACCTGAAAAAACACTCTCTTCCTTCCAAGGGATCCTCTTTAACTCTTCCAATGAGAACAAACCTCCAAAAGGGAGACACTACACAGAGCTCCTCCTCAGAAGAACAATCCTGAGAGCAAAACCTGATGCAAGCCAAAGAAGTACATCTGAAAGCTTATCCCTGGCTTTCACTGTGAGCCAGAACAGCTTGTGACCTGATGATAGCGTTGTTCCAAAAGGGAATCTGAGCCACTCTGTGCTGGTTGAATGGGAATGCTCAGCCGAGCTGCACACAGAGTGAAAGCACAAACAACAGTCAGCATTTACACAGAAGAACCCATTGCTGCACTGAGGATGGGGGGAAAAAGGGGGGGAAAGCCGGATGGAGCTTTGTGGAACCCAGGGAAACAAACAGAGGCAATAAACCCTTTTGTTTTACAAGCAGTTATTCTTCTGACAGCCTCCTCCTCTCATCCTCCTCCAACACTGGCACAGTCTGGAACAGCAAAGCGTGTGGCCAAGGAAGTAACAAGAAGACAGATTCTCCTCAAGACAAGTAGAACTTCCTCAGATGCTGGCACAATCTTTCTACAGCATCCAGGAGGCAACAGGCAGGTTAAAACATGCAAGCAAGAGAACTAGAGAGGACAGAAATAAAGTGGTCACTGAATGTTTTCTACCTTGAGCACTTCTTCCAAGGCTAAGAAGAAAGCTCTACTTTTCCATCTAAGAAAAAGGTTCCTGGACTCCATCCCCTAAAAGAATCTTCTAATGACCTTCCCTGGTTTCGACTGGTACAAGCTCTTAGAGTTAAGGAAAGCAGAAGTCAAAACTAATTGTAGATTTCAGAGGATCTGGAGAGACAAAGAGTGTTTCTTACATTCCATTGGTCTGCCTACAAGGCTGCATTTACATCAGCTCCTTGGTTTTGGTTCAAGAGAGACACTGACAGACTTGAACAGACAGGAACTGAAATTCTACTTAAAATAGCATCATCCTGCTTTAAAGTTCTCCAAATTAAAAAAACATTGGAACTTCAGTATTTGGCTTTGCCAACTTCCACAACCTGTTTTACTCCACATACCAGAGGCACCACTCTTCCATCAGAAAATATCAAAAACATGTCTGGCAAAACACAATATGCAACACATACCTCAGCATTATTCCAGGGTACCAATTTCAACTCTAAAAAACTTTAATGATTAAAGCAATAGTCTCTAAAAGACAGTCAATCCCTTTCCTTCCTGACATCATATTTATGGGATTCCAGCCAAAAGTTTCTTCTGTCCCTAATTTCAAATAAAATGCATAAAGGATCACCTACAATTGCGCTGTATTCTACACCAGATTGCCTCCAGAGTTCTGTATATCTTTGCATCTTAATTTAGGGAATTTTGAGACTCTTGAAGTGAAATATATAAGAAAGCTTTCTAAAAAGGGAAGCAGTACATTTGAAAGATAGGTCAAAGAAGGATGAATTTGAAGGAAGTGCATATGAAAAGATGGGATGACAGAGCATCAGGCATGTGAACAGACAAAGAAAACCAACAAACTAGGCTGAAGAACATATTTCCTGAAAAACAGTTGAGAAACTGTAATGTGGATTTATTTAAAAAAAAAAAAATCAAAAACCACCACAACACATGAACCCAAAGCAACAAAACAGCACAACTCACAAAGGGAAAGGAGCATACATGTACTTCTGTAAGTGATGAGAAGAGGGGGAACTGCTTTGTGACAGAATGAGGTGAAGGAATGAGAAACACACAGCCGCAAACAGGAATGTTTTCTCCACAACTGTGAACAAACTATCAAATACGCTGCAGAGGAATACATATTAATAGATGTCTCATGACTCCAAAACCTGTGCAGACAATTTTGAATTGTCAGAAGATAGTTCATCATGAACTAAACAGTATCTTAATCTTCCACAAACCACAGTCAGACAACTGAGATGTCAGCTAATCAAAAGCACTATTTATAGGTGCTTCATACACAGAAATTGTAGCCTTTCAAATAGGTAGCATGGTTAATGCAAATCAAAGTGAGCAATCCTGAAGGGCAGTATGAGCTGACAGAACAAAGACCATTCAAACTGACCTCAGTGGTCGAAGAAAAACTGACAAGTGTATTTCTACTATTTTCAAATGAAGCTAAATAAAGGTATTTGATGAATGAAACGACCAGCAGATACAAGGGGCTTTTGTATTAAGTTTCAAAGAAAATAAAGATCTTTTCCAATTTAAAAGAGATTACTGGATGGAGGAGGAAATAGCAGCTGTCCAGGAAGATGAACATTAAAAACAATCATAACCAAAGATGACAGCAACAGCAGCAGGAAGATTTCTCTCTCAGTTGAAAGGTTGTTTCTTGCAACAAAAAGACCTGATCTTACTTGTACAAATTATTCGGCTGTTCAAGGATAAATCTCTTTTCATCACATATTTAGTCAAGTAAGGAAGAAGTCAGAGAAGGATTTTGCTTATTAAGCAAACCTCCCATCAATAAAATAGCAGTTACCTAGCCTGGATTAACTGTACACACAAATCCCTTGATTAACCACATGTTACCTCTGTGATGTTGGAGCAATTCTATCCAGATAGATAAATTTAACACACTGTGATCTACCAGACCTACAGAGAAAGAAGCAACAAAGAAAGAAGCAACTGAGGAGCAGGTCAAATCTGTAAACTAACTAGTTAAAAGCCAACAAAATCCACAAAATACTCAGTTTTTTGTCACCTGGAAAATTAACTTTGTTGAAAAATAGCTACAAAGAACACATTTCCAACACTAAGGATACAGTAATTAACAATTAATCAAGATTAAAAGTAATCTCATACCAGACTGAGATTAACAACTGAACTAGTTACATGATCAACTGGGTTCAGCAAAGGGTTTAGAACCTTAAAATGAGATGAAACTTAAATGTTACCAATTTCATTAAACCAATGCAACAAAAGTAGAGAAGTGTATCAAACTTCAAACATACTAGTTGAAGAGGTTTAACTGTTTGACTTCAATATCAATACTTAAGTCTGAACCAAATCTAGATTTCAAGATTGCATAGTGATTAACCTTTTCTTTCCCATGCAACCTAAAAATACAGATATAATAAAAGCTTGTAAGCATTCAAGCTGGTGTTCTCCACAACTGTTGGGACCCTGATGTTTCTCTGAACAAAAATTAAAATCAAATAATAAGGTGTAGTACATGTCATCAAAAAAATCTTTAATATCATGAGGATTTATAAACTTGTAGACACTTTTTTTATTCTCCTGGAACTAATTTTTTTTAATTTTATTAACAAATGAAATTGCAAGCATTTCTTACTACCGGGCCTGCCTTCACATGGTGTGATTTTGTCTTCCCTGCTAGCAGGACCTGCCTGGAAGCTCTGCTGCTCACTCTCAGGTGTTCAGGAATTCTCACTGTCACAAACCGCTGGATTGTGCATTCAAGGCAAGGCTCCCAAGCTCAGCCTTTACTGGAAGGCTTTCACTCTCTGCACTCATTTCTCCATCCCTTCCTTTCACCCAGCCATTTAAAGTCTGATGGGAACAAAGTCAGATTCCTCTAGGGTTAGAATTTATTTTGTAGGAGTTGTTTGAGGTATTTTGGCTGCCTTGTGTAAGCTTTTGAGGGTTTCTTTTATGTGATCATTTAAGCAGAAAAGTTGGATAGTTGTATTCAATGAAAATGGCAGTTCTGCAATTTCAATGAACTATAATACCAGGCAATTTCATGGGAAATTAAGGTGGTCTTGTCTAGAGTGAAATGTTTTGATAGGATATTTTTCCATAAAGCTGTTGATGACAATAAAGAAAGGTTCATAAGAAATTAATAACGAAAAAGAAAAGTACTGTAGTAGTCAATCTTCATCAACATTCAAATACTGTTTATAAATAAGCATCACCACTCTTCCAAAGCAAGCCACTAATCCCTACATTTGGAAACACAAGGCCAAAGCTAAAACATTTTTTTATAAGTGGTCCAAATTTAACAGCAAAGAAGTTTTTTAAACCTTGCCATAACAAAACCTCTAAATAAAGGCATCTTTTTCTGGGCACAGTTTGGAATCTGGTGTGCCCTTTGACAGTAGGAAATAAAGGAGCACTAACAGCTCAATAAGAGCTCCGTGAGACCTCACAGAAAGAACAGCAGGAATGAGAAAAGCACTGAAAAATTAAGCTGAGATCTTGCCACTTGCCAGTTTTATATCTGTCACAAGGACAGAAAATTTTCAATGCTGCACAAGCCTATCAGGAAGAAAAAATCCACTCTGCCAAGTTACCAGAGTATGAAAAATGCTTTTTTGCCAGTGGTGAGGATGAATCAGCAACCATAGACAGAGAACATATTTAACTTAAAGCTGACATGAAAGTTCTCAAAGAATGGCTTTACAATTGGCTCAAAACTGAAAAGTTCTGTATGTGTACACTTATATTCTGATACTGCTGCTACCTTTAATGAAAGCCTTTATAAGTCCAGCTCATGGGGAAAGACAGGGCTACATACAAAGAGAGCCAGGCTGACACAAGTAGTCCATACAGCACCAGCATTTGCACTAACCTCCAAGAACTTCTTCCCACAAAACCAACCTGAAGTAAGTAAACACCCTGAAGTGACTTTTGTGTGTGTGTTTGAGACCTTGTTATCAATAAAAAGCACCAATATGTTGCTTTTTAAGCTAACAAGCAAGTTCCTGGAAATTACAAGTAGAGAACACAACATGTTATGAGTATTCCTATTTTGCAGGAATGATTTTTTTGTTTGCTTGTTTTAGGTGAGTTGGGTTTTTTTAAAAGTAAGTCACAAATTCAATAATACAAATTACCTGTGGGAAATAAACCACTTAATTTTTAAATACAATCAGTGTGACCACTGAAAGCTAATTAAATATTGATAGATCATTTTGAATGCTTTGGGTTGGAAGGGACCTTTAAAGATCTAGATCTAGTCTAATTGGGCCTTGACTTGCAACACATGCAATGAATCTATATTGACATTTTCAAAAAAGCATTAGTTCCCCGGGGAGCTGTGCACCAATGCTGACTTTGATCATCAAATAAATGAATAGACTTACACTGGTTTCAGTGTGAGCAGGTTTCAATTGTCAGAAATGATTTAGCTGCACAGTATGAAAGACAGAGAATGAGGTAAAGAGGAACTTTTTCCTTCTGTACAATAGTTCTAATGAAATTCAAAGGCAGAGTTCAAAAGACACCTCTTTATACTGACATTACTGATTAATCAGAAGTTAGGGATATTTTTCTTGTATAAATGCTCAGCTTTCTATAATACATTATCTTTGTTGCTAAAGAGAATTTTTTTCAGCACAGACATAATTTCTGATCCACAAATCCACGCAATTCTTCATACTAAATCAGATGCACAAATTCTCAGCAACACTCCCACGTTTGTAATACAAACTGCTGTAAGACTGGGAACAAAGACATCCTTTCCCCTTTTACTGCTTGTCCTCCAGGATGCTCCATTCTCTAAGGCAAAGTTATGTTAGGAACAAAGCATAGCCAAGACCTTGCAACAGTCATCTCACCACACAGCTTTTGTGTGGATTTACCACTGCATTCTCAAGAGCTGCTTTCTACTGATGCTTCTCAGTTATCAATAACAAAAAGGAGGGGAAAGACAACTTCATTTGATAATACAAACCATGACTACTGAACTGCAGTATTTGCATATTCTCTCACACATAGGGACTTCAAGCTTTTATTGTGTTTCCTCTCAGTGTGAAGCAGACTGTCAGCAATTACTTTTACATTAGCTGAATTACTGAATCTTGATACTCAGCTCCTCTATCATTCCCCTCCCCCTAATATATTCTTTCATCATTCCTCAGTATACAGAATGTAGATATGGCCTGCAGCTACTTCCTGCTTTTGCATCAAGGGAAAACATCCACTCCCTGGTCCAGGATTTTAAAAACCACACAGATAGGAACCATACAAAATCCATCATCTTTTTTTATAAGCTAGCTCTATACCAGCAGGATCAGAGCAAAACAACAGATACCATCTCTGCGGCTGTTTTCACTCCTTTGATCTTGTCAGGGCTAACCTGCTTGCAGCACGTCAGTCAGTGACCTCTAACACATCAGACCTGAAATTTCAGCTGCTCATTTCACATTTCCAAGCTCTCCTTTTTCTTCTAACACATGCAACCCTTCCCCTATAAGCAGGGAAGGAGTCAATGCATTATCTACAAGGCCAACACTGATCTTCTATAAAAATTCTGATATACCAGCAGTATTCTTAAAGCACCCTCTAACATCCAGTGAGTAACAATTACAAAATAAGCAATATTAATAATAACAGAGATATATTGTATATATTACATTAGTAGCAGTTTAAACAGAAATATGTATGCACTCAGCATTCATATCAAAACAAAACTGCTTCTCAATAAAGTGTTTTATTACTTTACATTGTTATTATTACATGCTCATTACATTGCTTCATTAAACCCAGTCAGAAAAAAAACCCTTTTCCAGCAGCTCTATTGTAATCTTCTACATACGAGTCTTTGATTAGCACAAAAACAAGCAAGAATTCTGCTCTTTTAAGAAACCATCTATTTTAAGTATTATGTTCTTTATCACACTTCCTGAGCTAAAAGCAACAGTTAATATAAAAACCAATGAAGAGTCTGAGGAAGGAAGAGCTACTGCAAAGGAGCGAGCAGAAGAGATGCCATAATTATAAATTATTTTCATAATCTTTTACGTATACACACATATTTACATATTTTATATTTCTTGATTTCCAACCCCTATCTTGATCCATATAGAAGGTAGCTCTGACAACCTTTTATGACAGGAATATCATTATCTCTTGATTTCTAAGAAAAGAAAACTTCACACCAGCTATTTTTAAACGAAACTTAATATAGGTTACCGAAATATTTTATTGCAGTTTATGAAAACTCCGGAACTCAGATCATAAGCCATTCACAGGCTGTATAATGCCACCAAACCACTGGACTTCTGATCCTGAACAGCTCTAATGTAGCTGCCTTCTTGTGAGAAACAAATCTACTAATGACCACAAAAGAATTAAAATCAGTAACACCCCCTATGAGGAGAATAAAGACTTTTTACAAGTTGGGAAGGATTTTTACACAATTTCTTTTCCTATAAAGCCACTTTACAGTTGCTTAGACCTTCTTTTAAAAAAGAAATCCAAGTGAAAAAAGCCATGATAATCATATTTCTTATTACTTTTCCTTATTCAGCTGAAACTGTTCAACTGCCTTCAAGGATGACTAGAATGGCAAATACTATTTCTATTTTTGAAATCTGACAGCTATTTTACTGAAAAGTTCCAATATCTCCACCATTTTGGAAAGGCAACCACAAGCACACCTACCATCTTCTGTGTGCAACTTCTGCTAAGCTCAGGCCTCAAGAATTCATCATTTTAGATGGGAGAGTAGGGTTGCTGGAGTTCACCAGCTGCACTCCCCAGGGCTCCTGCTGCAGTGAGCACTCTCCAGGTGTCACCACAGGACCAAGCAGAAGTTTAGATGGGGCACAACTCTGGTGCTGGAGGTCAGCCTGGCACCACATGCAGGAAATGTGCTCAGAGCACTCCCTCTGTTGATGCTGCAATAAGAGAGAGGAAAGCAGAGGAAGCAGCATCTCTGAAATGTCTAAAGAGAGACAGAGAAGGGGGGAAAGCTGAGGGCAGGGGATAGAGGAGAATTTAGAAAATGAAAAAAATAAGAAAAGTAAAAACAGAAAAAGGGACTGCAAGTAGTACAGAATAATCACACTCTCACATTGAGTGAATTCTTTTGATTACTTCTTGGTGTAATATTCCTTTGGTGTGTACAAACTAGCTGCAGTATTCCACAGCAAAGCACTTTTCTCAACCAATTATGTAAAACCACACAGACAACAGCTGTCTGCCAGTGGAAGTAATCTAACTGGTTCAAAGGGCACAAGACTCTCTCTGGATCCAAACTCCCAACTATGGTGGCAGCAGAGGTGATCGATGTGATTTCACATAAACAAAAGCAGCACTTCCTCTCTTCCCCTTTCCAAACAGCAGAGCTTTAACAACACCTTGAAAAACATTTAGATGAAAAATTGATGAAATGGTGTTCAAGCATTGTGATGAAGGTTTCAGCTGCATAGCTTCATTGCAACATTATTATACAGGACCCACACCTCATTTAATGCACTAAACTGGCTGTGCTTTGAACATGAGCAAAGACTGCACAGCAGAAGAAAGGATTTTCCTTCATTTACTGCAGAAGTTGGGAGGTGTGTCTCGACTGACAGAAGGAGCTGCACAGCTGCTTCATAATGATGGCAGTTAAACGCTGCTCTCTAGAATCACACTTCTACTCTTGCATTTTCTAAATTTGATAAGCAGTACATGTCAAACCAGGTTTCCCCGCATCTACTTTGTTTTCTGCACCTTCACCTTCAGAAGGACAGTCTGATATGTGGACACCCCATGCTCTGGCAGTTGAGACTGAGTTCCCTGACCATACTCGAGTCTAAGTAGTTTCAAAATAAAAACAGAACAAAACAAACTCAAAAGCAACAACAAACAAACAGCACTCTCCCGCACACAAGTCTCCACAAAACACCACATCTTCATTTCTCAAACATTTAAGGAGGGAGACCAAGCTTGTTTCACTGCATTCATGATTACCTTCAAGATCTTTGCCTTATCCCCCCCTTTTTATGTAGTAGAGAACTAACATCATTATTTCACTCAACTCTCCTGAGAAGTCCATTGCAAGTGCAAATTAATTAATTTTAATGTACTCTGCCTATAATGTCATAGAAAAGCTCATAAAACATCAATTACAGAAAGTATTTCTTGTAAGGTTTGGGGCGTGTGCTGTAAAGAAGCACTGAATCTCAGTATACAGGTATGTGTAACATACACCCAATATATGCACAGGGTTGGGCTTCAAACACTCTGCAGAGACACTGAGAAAATATAAATGGTTAATATAAAAAGAATTACAACTAATCTAAAAAAAATTAGGAATCCTGAGAGTATAGTACACAAAGAATTCACCTATTATAATTATTATCACCTATAATAATTATTCTTTTCTGTATCTGAGACACCTTACAAAAATGCCAACTATGTTAAAAATGTGTTTAATAAAACTGCTTTCATTTGATATCTCCTAGAAAGACTTTACTTTCATACTATGCGTATCTTCACGTCCTTGCACAATTTTTCTATTTGTTTGCAAACTATGAGAATCACTTACCATTTAAAGATATGAACAACAATTAAATCATATCTACCTTCCCTCCACTCCCATTTTGCAAAGCAAAGTATGACTGAATCATGATGATTTGGGAAAGTCATCATCCAAATGAGCTTTAAAGAAGCCAGATGTGTAGGATCACTGCCCAGGAGAGGGATGGGTGGGTAAAAAGAAAAAAGATGGCCTTTCCTACCAAGTTACTGTATTAAAAACCTTCCTAGAGCTCTATCAATGCAAATTACTTTATTAGTTCTTGGTTAATCTTTTGAACCATGAAGGCTAACAATTGGACTATGGAGTAAACTGAAATCAGAAAAGCCTTTTTGTATCACAATACAAAGTTAGTAAGAAATAAATACATTGGAAAAAGATGAGAAACCAAAAATAATTTTAAAAAAAACTATATCATATGATATGCCCTACTGAGTACAGATTCTGCTCCATTCAGCAGTTACAAACCCTACCTCTCAATACAACACTATGTTTAAAATCTTATCGGTTGCGACAGAAGACAGAAGTTGAGAGCTGTGTCAGTGAGCCGGCAAACCAGCCCTACCAGAACTCCTGCAATGCCCCCAGTTAACTGGGGCAGCCGGGGATGCCGGCCTGCCGACAGAGCTCAGCCGGATCAATAGGGCCGAGCGAGCTGCACAGGGATGAACCCATCTCAGCCCGAACGGGAGAGCTAACTGAAGTCGATAGCAAAAAGCTTGTGCTTAATCTGGTATCATACAGGTAGAGCAGCTGCGCATCGCTCCCACGGCACCCGGTAAACTAATCTCTCAAAGAACAAAGGGACGATTTATTTCCTACTATATTCCCAAGGTCACTGTATTACAACAGGTGAAATTGTGTAAAATGTCCTCCCACATCACGCATTATATTCAGTTGTTTCGGTGATGCTGCTCTTAGGTTCCCCCACAGTCCGACCGCATTTCCGCCGCCGTGAGCGAAGCGGGCAGCGGGGGGCTTGGGGACATCCAAAAGCCGCTGTTTCGGAGCACCGCTCGCCGCTGCCTCCAGACGCCGGCCGATTTGTGCACCAAGGCTGCCCACCGACAGCTGCCGCTTCTTTTGTTCCCGCCTATCCGTCATTTTCCGCCGGGCACCGCGCTGGGCAGAGCGAGCCGCGGGCAGCCGCACTCCAGCGACGCCCCGCGCGCATCGCTCAGCCCGCGCCTGGCACCGCCGCTGCCGCCGCCTCGCCCGCATAATGGGACAATTCATCCCCATCCTCCCTCCCTGCCCACTGCACAGGTAACGGGCGCTGCCCAGCCCGGGCCGGGCATCCAGGCGCAGCCTCTTCCCGAAGTCCGCGGGTGACACCTCACGGGCAGCGGCAGCCGAAGCGCGGCCGCCCCCAGCGCCGCGGCTCCAGCGACCCCGCGCAGCGGCCCCGGCGGCCGCCCCCGCCCGGCGGGGCAGTGAGGGGCGGTGCGGGGCAGCGGGGGCAGTGCGGGCAGTGCATCCGTCCCCGCCGCAGCCCTCGGAGCGCAACCTGCGCGCCCGGCGCGGAGCTGTCTCTTCTCTCCGCCCGGCCGGCCCGGTGCCACCACACCCCAGAGCGCCCGGGGAGGGCCGTGCCCGGCGGGAAGGCGGCGAGGCCGGGCAGCCGATGCACGGGAGGGTTCGTACCCGTGTCAGCCCCGCTCGGGAGCACCTACAGCGGCAGACCCGAGGGGCACCCCGCCGTCGCCAACACCGACCTCTCCGCCTGTCACATGAAAACAATTATTGCCTCGGCCGGGGGAGGGGAGGAGAAGTTAAAAGCCGTGAGGCGGAGGAGCGGAGGCCGGTGGCGGCCACCTCCCTCCCGCCGCCTCAGCGGCACATGCACCCCCACCAGCCAGCCGGGAGCCCCGGCTGGCCCCCAGCACCGCCACCTCGGCGGGCTCAACTCACCCATTTATGTCGAGCTGGGCTTCACCTGGCAGCGACAACAGGCTGAAAGTTTGGGGCGGGTGGCCACGGCGAAGGAAGGGGGCGAGGGACCGCCCGAGCCGCCGCCGCGCGGAGCGGAGGCGCTGACAGAGCCGCTCCCTCCTCCGGCGGCCACCGCGCTCAGCACTCGCCGCAGCCGGGCTGCATCCTGCGTCCTGCGCCGCGGCTCCCTCGGCGTGTGTGAGAAAAAGGAAATATACAGAAATCAGGCGAGAGAAGGGGCTCAGCCTTCAGCTCCTGCAGCCACCTGGGTCCCCGCTGCCGCCGGGAAAAGCAGCCCAGGGCGAAAGCGCCCGGAGGAGCCTGTGCCGCCGAGCCGCGGGAGGGGCGGGCGGTGAGCGCGGCGGGGCGCGGGGCGGGAGCGGCTCGGGCTCCCAAGCGCGGGCAGCGACCGCCGCGGCTGCCGCTGCTGCTGCCGGGGCGAGCGGCGGCTCCGGCTCCGCGCTGCGGGAAGTGTCGCGAGACTGCGCCAGAGCCGCTGCGCCGCCTCGGGCCGGCGGGAGAGGGCGGGGAGGGCGGCAGGAAGCGGAGCCGCGCCGCGGTCCCGGCGGGGGCAGGGTCGGCGGAGAGCGGAGCCTCGGCGGGGAGCGGGGTGGCTCCCTCCCTCTCGGGGCAGGGCTCCTCGGGCACAGGGAGGGGACGGGGCGCGTTCTCGTTGGCGCTGGGGGAGGATGGAGAGCGCTCCCGGGCGGCGGGACAGGCACCTAACCGCGCATTCCTGCCCCGCACCTGCCCCAGGCAGCCGTGCCCGGCCCTGCCCTACCCCCGGGGCTCTGCTTTCAGAGCGAATGGGAAATGCACCGGCAGCGCCGCAGGCGACCCTCGTGTCTGCCCGGCCCGCCTTCCCCACACACACCGCTACAGGATTGGGTTTAGGAGCAGGGAAGGAAGAAAGGAAGAAAAGACAAATAGGGAAGATGAAGAGTGCCTTCGGGGTAGTGTTGATGCTTCACTAAAAAGAGCAGCGTCGCACAGGAGCACGGATCGTTCGTATTGCAGGAAGAGGCGAAACCCCTGCAACAGTAACAGTGTGCACATATCAGCAACATGTCTGGACAGAAAGGCATGGAAGGAGGGTAGGGAGGCTTCTGCACAGGCACGTCTTCCCACAGGTAAAGACCCTTGGGAAAAAAACTACATGAGCAGCAGAGGAGAAATGCAGATTAAAAAAAGAAAAAAAAAAAAGCGGTAGTAAAGATAAAGTATAGGTAACATTTTACAGCATGAGCACCTTGACTATTAATGAAACAGTGAGCAAAACCAGCCTGTTCTTACCTCAGGTTGTTAACTTGGGTATGAAAATAGAAAACTGCCACTTTCCACTCCCTGCAGAAAAGATTTTGCAAAAAGCTTTTTTTTTTTTTACCCTGAAAATTACACCAAACATTAATAACTACTGAATCAAATAACTGAATTATTTATAAGTAAAAATTTCATGAAAACATTTATTGTCTGTAGAAACAAAATTTACATTTATTTTATATAAACTATGTTAAACATACATATAAACATACCTACATCTTACTATATATCCTTATGAACGAGGCTTTTAGATATGGAGTAAAATTGTCAAAAGCACCGTCGTGGACTCAAAGACTACAGACTTAAAATGCATTTGCATTGAACTCCAGCTTCAGTAGTTTAAAAATGTCATTTCTTATCCACACTTACAAATAATTAAAGGCTTCTCTAACAGTGTGTTTCCATGTGCACACACATGTACACATACACATATCAGACAGTCCTTGAGAAACTACAGTATAAATAACATCAACAATCTATTCCTTAGAAGTGGACATTAGTTCCCCTCATTCAGCTGGGAGTAAAAAAATTCCTGCTATTCTTAAAACAATTTTTTATTCCTTGAAGAACATACTTCAACAACAACTGTTTCCACTGCCTCCTCCTCTCAATACTAAAGATGTGAGAAGCCAGTCACAAAATGAAAGCCATCTCCTACATTATTTACAGAAAATGAAATATTAAAAAGACAACATGAGATTCAGACTACTTTGACAAAATTCAGAGCAATGAACAGTGAACAGAAGAAAACTGCACTAAAAGTGGCACGCTATTAAACCATGTGTCTAAATACGTACTCAAAATCCCTCCAACAAAAAACTACCAGGCATGGAAGGAAGGGGAAGGTGTTATGACAACAGTTTTTTCTGATCTTGACACTGAAAAATAATGTTCACAAAGCTCAAAACAGAACACACTTAAATGTTCATGGCTATCCTTAAGGTCTGTTAGGGAATCAGGTGTCACAAGGAGGCTTTCAATGATCTTGAAATGGCTTTTATTCTTTCTTTCCTTTGTAAGGAGGCTGAAGAACTTCTTATCTTCAAATTCTGCAGCACTGGAATGAAGTCCGTCAAGGGTCAGAGTAACGTGCAGAAACATCTTTTTTTCAGATTCATTCTGAAATGATGCAAGGATGCAAGTCTGAAGTCTGTATTTTAGAGGGTTCTCCCATAAAAAACTTTGTAGATTGCTGTTCAGATGCTTAAAGAAAGGCAAGAACTGGGTTTCAACACAGTATGGGAAAAGCCTTCCTTTAGGAAAGCAATGAAAAGGGAATTAAAGAAATCCCTCTATTTACAGTCTTCTAAGGTGAATACTGAGAAATCAATCTCTCTTTGTTATGATCTTTTATCACCTTCTTCAAGCGACAGACATGGCAGAAAATGACTTGCTGATGCATAAAAAGCAAGTTTTGAGAACTCTGCCTTTAATGCCACAAAAGCGTAACAGTGGGGTCTGGTTCTGTTTTTAAGCAACTAAGTTCATTTAAATAAAACTGAGCATTTCAGCCTGGGGCCTTAGGGAAGATGGGAGCAGGTAAACATTATACAGCAGGTGAGTGATCAGCTGGACTTACTCCTATCCTCTGCTATTAGTTACCTGAGTTGAGACAGCTCTGTTCAGGTCTCAAGACCATCTACATCCATCAGGTAAAATGATTTCAAACATGTAATTATTGGTTAAGGCAGGCTTATAGAAATCTTGCAATGTGTTGCTTCTTACTGGCCCCAGAATTTTGGTAACCTTGTGAACTCACTCATCAAAAATTTAAAAGAAGCATTCTAATAAATTTATGCAGAACTTAAATGGATCAGCTATATAAATGCTAACATCATAGCAACTTAGTATTTCAGACACTTAAAAGGAAGACTCTAGTCATATTAAATCCATTACATTTTGGATAGCAATTAAAAATAAAATTTCACATGTGAACAACTGAAAATGACAGCATTTAACAGCCATTTCAAGCTAAACAAAACAAAGGCAATTCACATTTGTATTTTCAAAGTATAAACCAGAAAGCTAGAAAGCTCTTAAGACAATCACATTTTTAACTTGCCCTTCCAATGCTAACAGTGACAGACTTTACTAATGAAAGAGTCACTGTTTTACTACAGAGGCTTACACACCTATTTAAAGTAAACAGTTGTTTTAACAGAAACTGTTAACAGTCCATGCTCTCACTAGAAAGACTGCAAGGTACTTAAGTCTTTGTACATGTGTTTTCTACAATGCAGTCACAATACCAAAAGGCACCAGGTTATTCAAGTAAATTGACCTTTCTTCTACTTAACCCTTTTCCTTGTGCCTTCACAACCCAAACAGTAACTTCAACTAAACACTGTAATCCAGTATAACAGAATTTCCTGTGCTAAAACAAAAAACAAGCTCAATTGGGTATGAGTATATACACACAAGTCTCTGTAATTCACAAAGTAAAATCTACATAGCAATGTCTCACATCATATCATAGAATAGATGCTTCTAGCACCTAAACCATGAATTTTTATAAAATTCATTATTTCTGTGTGCATTTTTTAGAATATAAGAGGTTTTATCATGACAGAATCCAAAATTATTTAAGTAAAATTATTGGTAAACAATGTGATTTGAGTAAATGGGATCATACAAAAGATAAACCAACTGAAACAGTGACTACATTTCATATGACATTCATCTTAGGACCATGGGTTGGGGCGGCAACCAAAGTCAGCAAACAAGCCAAAAAACCCACAAACATCTTTGCAAATACAGTTGTAGAAATAAACAGAAAGCTAAACTGTAAAGTACAAAACAAATTAGAGATATCTAATCATGCATAGATAAAATAAAGCACAAAATCAGTCACATGTTGAAACCTGGTTAAAGCAGCATTAACTGACTGAAGTCTGACTACTCCAGCATTACTTACAAACAGTGTTAACAAAACTACCATGTCAGAAGTTTCTTCATGTATCCACTTTTCCCATTTACTCAACAAAGAGTTCTCTTCCAGAATTTAATAACAACACTGCGGGAAGCTTACAAACACAGTAGTATCCTGTTGAATAAGACAACACAGCCTCAGTAGTTTGTCCTGTATCATATATGGTTTCATTTCTCACATCTTTTACAGTGCACATTCAGAGCAGTGTGAAGGATTTGTTGGCTTCAGGGTAAACCTCCCCTCTTGGCAGGGCATGTGCTGCGCTCTCCTGCCAGCAGCCTGATCAGAACTGCAGCTACTCCACATTTGCTTTGGGTTGACTCATTTAACCTGTTGTTTCAGTTCCTTATTTTTATCTCCCAGTAAATCTACAAAGGATGACTGCCAGATTAATCACTGACAGCATTAAGTAAAAAAACCACTTTCTTATCTGCAGAAGGTTGCCTGCCTCTATTTGTCCAGGGAGTTCCTTTCCTTCCAATTCCCATTTTGTCTTTGCATGTTAAAGTCACTGAAAAACGAGTTAAATTATTAATGATTGTTATTTAAACTGAAAACCTGTGTTTTAGAAACAAACAATCTGTTATCACTGAATGACCGTGACTTATTCCCTATGAACGCTAAGCAGAACAACCATGAAACTGAAGAGCTCAAGTCAGTAATTTTAGCTGTTCTGAACCATAATTACATTTTCAAACACTCTCTCTACTGAAGGCATTGTGGAAAAAAAAAATTACAAAAAAGCATGCAGAAATCACATCCTATCACATCCTGGCTTTCCACCCAAAAAACCAAATTTCCTTTTCCGTGAACATACCTCTAACGCAGAACTGGAATTCTGGTCTACCAGCCACAACAGAGACTAGCCTGCATTCTATAAGGAAATACATCTGCCTCCATGTATTGAGGATATTGTGAATTCACTTTTTTTCTTGAAAAAGAACATTTCTTAAGACTACGTGCTATGCATCTTTAATTTACTGTCAAGAAGAAGTCCAAATAAATCTGTAATACATACACACAACCCTACCATAGATAATGAATTAAGGCAAAGGCTATAAACAGGAAATAAACACAATACTGTTTATAGCTGCTTATGAAACAGGTGTGGCTATTTGAGTTTTGCACACAACCTAACAATACTGCAGTATGGTAAACTTCAGAGAATCATTCCAAACAAAATCACCAGCTATCTGCATTTAAAGCAATTTCAATTATGAACAATTTCTTTGTTAGAAGACATGCTTTCAAAAACTTACTTTTTTTGTTTTTCTTGTAATTTAATACTTCAGGCTCCAATTTTAGAATTCACAAAATCACCAAATCATTTATGATGAAAAAGATTAGAGAACGTGTGGCTTGGTCAAGAATCTCATACACCAAAATATAATGAGACAGAATAATTTTGAATACAGACCAACTAGTCTTCTAACAAACCCAAGCATGCCTTCAGTGCAGTTATAAGCTACTGCTACAGTACTTTACAAAACTGCCTGTTACCATTAATTTTAATCAAATGCTGAAAGTTGTCCCAACATTCTAACAATTTACAAATGTATTTACACATCAGAAATCCAAGGGTATTATTAATCCAAAGTAATACAAAATACTATTTTATGGAAATGACTGAACAGAGGTGTAAAATCTATTGCACAACCTAAAAGGTCATTAACTGGAAAATCCTGAGCTAATGTGCTATTACCAAACAATTCAGGCACTTTTTTTTTTTCTTTTTATTATTACATTAGCAATAAACTTTCAACATATAAACCTCTGGGTATAACAACTCAAGTTCCATCTGTAACATCATGCTTAGAGAAAAAGTATTCAATAAATAAGACTCCCTTCAATGACTTCCTTACTTGAGACTGGTATGCAAACAGAACTAAAGGTACATAATATGATGTTTCAATTGAATACTGTACTTTAAAAGCAATTATTAAAATTGTAAAAAAGTTCTGCAGCATTCAAAATAAAGTTACTTTTAATCAAGAAAGTTACAGCATTAGTTCCTTTATCCTTTTTAAGTCTTGAGAAAGTTGTCAAAAACTGAACAGATGCTCCCTTTGCCGTGTTATCTGTTTCAACTTCAGAATCTCAGCTCAGTTCAGGTTTCTGTTGCAATATTTAGATTTCCCTACACAGAGGAAAAAAATCATTACCGTCAGTTGTAATAGCAGAAAAACCCTCCCAACCTTCCTCAGTTCTGTATGTAAAATGCAAGATTCTTTCAATTATGGACTCAATCACCACAATTACAAAGACTGTACCTTAAAAGATACATATGCAGCATTATTATTTCAAATTAAATAAAGTGAAATAAAGATGTTCAGACCTATTCAACAGATCTTGACAAGTTTTATCATTACAATAGTCAAAATGCTACAATTTCAGGAACAGTTTTTAGGAATTAACCAACCAGCAAACAGTATGCTGTTAAGAAAATGGCTGTCATTATTCAGGATTTATTTTACTTTAACTCAGACACACTCAAGTTCATCAGGTGTAAAAAAAATAAAATTCAGAAGTCACTGATGATTCTGTGATTCAAGTCATAATATCTAGTAGCCAGAATGTTTTAAGTATGTTTTATAGGTTCCAGACAAGAATCTTAACAGCCAATTACAGAAGAACATTGGAAATTATTAGGAATATTCTATTTTCCACTAATTCCAATTCAATTTAACCTTCAAAGATAATACTTCTTGGAGCCCACACAAATATAACAGATGCTTGCCCAAATACTTCAGTAATAAGTGATCTCTTTACCTTGTTTCAAGTGCTTGTTTTTTTTTTTTTTTCTGATGGTTGGGTTTTTTAGTTTGATTTTTTTGTTTGTTTGTTTGTTTTGGTTTGTTTTTTACATGTGTGTTTCCTTAAGGGGTTTTGGGGGCTTTTCCTTCTGCCCACTGGGCTGTACACTTGAGGAATTTTGCAAACAACCTTAAGAACCTGTGCTTTAAGGTGCTTCTGTGCTCCAAGAGCTAAACTCTAATCCAACTACAAATGCTTATTTATTCAGTGTATTTACTTGGAGCTGGATGGACACAGAGTTACAAAACAAAGACTCAGAGCACAGAACTGCAAGGGGCTGTGTAGGTCATATAATCCAATTCCCTGATGTCACAAGTAACTTCATACTATTTTGATCAATTCTAATAAAGGATTTAGTAAGTTTTAACTACTGATTCTCACAAAAGATGCAACATTTTATATGGTTCAAAAATTCTTCTGCAGTTCAAGATAATTTTTGGCCCATACACTCCGTAAGTCAAAGTTTAAGCTTATCAAACCATTTTACACATGACATTATATTGTGCAGGAAGTTTTTGTTCAAAGCAGCACCCCAGTGAATACTTTAAAGCACATAATTACGGTAACATAACAAAAAAGGAAGAAGCACACAGATGTATTAAAAAGTTATTAATATCCTTCTCTTAGATTAAACAGGACAGAATATTTTGTTCCACAAAGGGACAATTTCTGGTCCTGTCAGTAGGAAGAGATATCAGCTGAGCTCAAGGAAAAAAATACTGAAACAGAAGCAACCACAGAATCTCAGAGGGCAGCTTTGATTTGCAGTTACACAAAGCAAGTTTCAGCAAGTTTCCATAGAATAAAGAGGGAGGAAACAGGAGCGCACAGTCAAGTTTGCCAGTGAAGTACAAAGAACCAATATCCCGGAAAATCCCATCCAAGTCATTCCATGGAGATTTAAAAATCTAAATGGATCTTATAAATATGCATATTTTACAAATGGCTTCATGAAAAATAAATTAATCCAACTTACCTTTTCTTTCCTCAAAAATCCATCTCTGAATTTATTAGTGGCAAATCCCCTTACACCAACAGAACGTAACCGCTGGTACTTAGCCTGAATATATAAACCCTTCTGGACTAAGCCTGATTTATAATGGGATTGCAAACGGCCATCTGCAAAGTTGCTCTGTAAGGGTGGGGAAAGGAAAAAAGAAGTGTGCAAAATGAGGGCACCAAAACTCAAAAGTTTATATTTGCAGCTATACAGATGTAAAACTTCCAGTACTCAATGACAGAAGCATGCATTTGCAAGTGCAGACCATCTTCCTTTACATCCATGTATTATTCCTCAGACCACATGGCTCAAAGAACTGATGTCTTGCATTTGCTGTTTAAAACATCTGAAATTATCTTCCTTGTAGAAAAAACAAATGTATTGTACAACATTTTAACATTTTTCAACCTTTAATGAGGCATGTTACATAAACAAAAAACTTTCAGACAACATCTCACTGCCACTACCAAATTCAGTGATGCCTGCTTGCAGCAGGCACACATGGAGTCTAAAGTGTCACACTAACACAAGTCAGTACATGTTTTTCCTAGAGCTTTAATGTCTGACAGTCTGAACACACAGGCATTTTCTATGCCTTTGATACCTCCACAGTAGAAAACTGCAAACCAACCTGGTGTGGGATGAGGAGCAGAGGCCACAGAGGTATCAGAAGACTTAAAGGTGAAAGGCATTATAAAAACACAGAAAGGATACAGCAAGATCAACAGTGATCACAGCAGCTAAAGTTTGAAAAATATTTTCATTCCTAGATACTCAGATCTCCAATAAAATAGGCAGTAAAAATCTTTGGAGTAATAAAACCTTATTTGTCGTAATTTTCCATAGTTTTCCCACAGTCACTCCAAATTTAAACAATGGGTTTTCATCTAAAACCAGAGAAAGCATTCTGGCCATATAAATTCTTCTCATCTTTTACAAACACCTTTGAAGGGTAGGAGAAAACAAAATATGTCACAGAAATAGCCCTTCTTGAGTATGACAAAACTCCTTTGGTGAAATGTCTCCTTTTGACAGAGTAAGGATCACATTAAAAAAAAAAAATCACATGCTCTGAGGCTGCAATAACTTTAGTACCACTTTTTCCACTGTGTTTTCCACTGTGTGGCTGGTGAACAATAAAGAAATAACTGTACAGAACAGAGGTTTCTTTATGCAAATGCAGAAGTACTGTTATTTCATAAATAATTTCACCCAGCTACTTTGCAGGAGACAAGTGAGAATCTGGCCCCATCCTTCTCCCAGGGTTACTCTGATGGAGGACACTTGCAAGAGCCCATTCAATGCCCATCACCTTCCTGGAGAGTATCAGAGTGCAGGCACAGAGAACTTCCTTGCACTAGGTTGTATTACATGGGTATGTACCTACCACAGGGAAAACTGAAGGGCACTATTAATGCTGGATTAATGCCCTGAACACAGCATTAGAAGTTCCCATTTCCCCACTCCTGCTATGGTTCCCTTGACTTCAGTGACTAGAAAGGAGGCCTTGGTGGTCTGCCACTTCAATTGTTTGACAATAAACAAAGGACTAGAACAAGCAAAGGATGGGGAAAAGGTGCAAGGTATTGAAAATTGCCTTACAAACAGCTTAGACATTTCAACTCAAGCATCTGCATGTTCTGTAAGTGCGGCGGGAAGAACACAGCAGTAATATTAATGTAGAACAGCATCAGTTGTAGACAAAGCTAACAGATTATACATGCATTTGGCAAATAGGCACCTCAGTCACACACAGCTTATAGCAAAACAAGATAATCTAAAGTATGTGGAAAACATCATTAACTTCTGGCCTAGAAATAAAGAAAAGAGTCTGCTGAAGTGACATCCAGGTTTACACAGGTTTATTAGGACTGTTTTATAAATAAGGCTAATGAAAAGCCCTAGGAGCTTGAAGCTCTAAAATAAGGGTATATGAGCAAATCCATATGGCTGCACTGAGTGTGGCAGGGATGGAGTTAATTTTCTTCACAGCAGCGTGCATGGTGCTGAGTTTTGGATTTGTGACTAAAACTGCACTGGTAGCACACCAGTTTTGGCTATTGCCCAGCAGTACCTGCACAGCAGCAACACTAATTCCTCTTTCCTTACTCTGCTGCTCAGCAAGGACCAGGGTGGGCAAGAAGCTGGGGGGGGACACAGCCATGACAGGTGGCTCAAGCTGAGCACAGGGATGTTATACACCATATGATCTCCTATGCAATAGAAACTGAGGGAAGGGGGTTTTGGAGCAAGTAGCCATTGCTTGGGGACCAGCTGGGCATCAGTCACCTTGTGACAGACGGTGAGTGAGTACCTTTGCATCATTTTTTTCTTCACTACTTAAAACTGTCTTCATCTCAACTCATGAGTTCTCTCACTTTTGCTCTCCAAATTTTCCATCCCATCTTGCTGGGAGAGGAAGGGAGCTGAGTGGAGGGTGGCAGCAGCTGTGTGGTGCTATGCTGCTGGCAGGATGAACCCACCACAGCCAATAATACACTGAACTTTTTTTAAGCGGTGAACGCAGTTTAGTTTTAAAGATCAGTTTGCATTTACTTGCTTAAAGGCTGACTTAGTGATTCATGATAAAGGGTCATTACAAAAAAGACCTTTTAAATTTTGTAAGACTTCTCCAGATCCTTTATAAGGTATTTTAGAACAGCAGTTTTTCTTTTCCCAAAAAGTCT
Source organism: Anomalospiza imberbis (assembly GCF_031753505.1). Classification (NCBI taxonomy): domain Eukaryota; kingdom Metazoa; phylum Chordata; class Aves; order Passeriformes; family Viduidae; genus Anomalospiza; species Anomalospiza imberbis. The sequence goes on along the minus strand of NC_089682.1, from coordinate 15,519,718 downwards.
AACATAGTGCAGACCATATGTTTTTAAAATACCCTGAGTAGTCATCACTTTTTGCTTATTTAATTTAAATGCCCCTATTTTTTATATCAAGAAAAAATTGTGTGGGGCTTGATTTTTCTGGGAGGTGAGGAGAGAGGAAGGCAGAGAATGGAATTCTATATGGGTTTTTTTGTGAGGTTTTTGTTTCTTTGTGTGTTGTTCTTTTAAATCATTAGCCAAAGTCCTGAGTGTAGAAGATAGTCAAGTCACTTCTATTTCACCATCAGCACAGCAAGAAAACTCTGTTGTGCAAAAGGAATTTAAACGTAAAAATTTAAAGAAATTAAGTGAAATCAACATCACTGTTTCCATGGCAATGATAAAAGTGCTATACTCATAAGCAAACTGCAATACATGTGCATATGCCATTTTCCCTATAAATATTAAAGCATCATGGGACAGATCACTGGGTACTGCAATATTCATATATACGTGAGGTGACAACTGCAATGGACACTTTCCTGCTTGCAGAATCAGCAGAACTGCAGAATGATGTAAATTAAAGGAGCATCAACCACCAACACTGCCCCAGGGATCCAGCAGCCAGTGCTAGATCCCTCCATCACCTGGAGGCTGACAATACAGAGGGGATACAGAAAAACAGGCTACGATCTTTTTAGGTGTTGAAATAGTTGTATCCGGCTTTGAACACTCTGAACTTTTTAATTTAGAAAAAGACTTTCTCCGGCAGAATAAAGACAGCAGTTTTTGTTGGTGTTAGCTTAGCTATCTGACTAAGGTTGGCTGGCAAAGTACACCTAAATTGGAGAAAGTCTTTTTATCCAACAGCTCTTATGTTTGGGGATGGGGGGGGGAGGGAAAGAAGGTGGGGGGGAACCCACAACCCACATCTATATTTCCCCACCTTTCAAAGTTTCATCCAAAAATGACTGCAAATTAGCCATTAAAACTGTACTTCACTATCTACAAAACAGAAAAGGTGACTGTTTATTCTGTGTATTACTTTACTCTTAAGAATGCATGTTTAAAATGTAGGGGCAGTTTCAAGGTAGAAAATTAGTATAAGTTATTTTAGATTTGATTTATACTTTGCTCACATCAACAACTCTAACTGGACTCATGCAGAGCATGCTACTGTCAGCAGAAAAGGAAATGTTTTGTTTTTCTGCTGAACCCAGGATATATTTTACAATTAAAAGGCATTAGTTGGCCACTGCTCTACCTGAGAAAGAAGCACAGTTGCCCATCTCTTTACCCTCTTGAGGCCCCAAGAATAAAACCTCACTTCTTTCCATTTTTTTTTAATGCATAGCTAGCAGTACGCAGGGTATTCACAAGACATTATTTCCCCAGAAATTCCTGCATGAATGGGTTAATGAAATAATACAGTAATACAGATTTGAAAGTAACACAACTCCTGTCTTCAAGTCTTTAGAAAAAGCCCAGGCTTCTGTCACGTGAAGGAAAAAAGCTCAGCAGCTTGGGTTTTGGATAGATGAGTTTTCTAGTCATTGTGCAATTCATGCATTTCTTATTCCTGACTCTGCAGTAACCTATTTATTTCAACTGCCTGCATACAACACTGGATAACCCTGCCCAATCCACTGCCAGCCCTCTCACCTACTAAAAGCTAAACCTCCCATTATTCCAACAGAAACAATTAGGCTTTGATGACACTATTTTTCATGGCACTTAATACCTTCAAAAGTGTGTCTCCTGTTACAAAATTCAACAGGTTCAACCACTATTTTATATAACAAACATGTTATAAAAGATGATCTGTACCTTAAAGTGCCTTCTGATGGGTCCTGCATTTTCAAGGTGTCCTCTAATACATCTGTGGGGGTAAGTGTCACTTGATTTTGAAGCATAGTAAGAATTCTAGTAGGAAAACAGTAATAGTTTCACGTTATTAAATTATTCAAGAAAAAAAAATATAAATTTTTCAGGTTATACTAACAAATATTGCAACACATTCAGTCTTGTAGTGTTTGACACAATGACACTCTCTGAAGGAACAGGAGTAACAGGAGCATTGGGTCTGCAGTCCAGGCTGGCTGAATGGACAGCAGAGCCCACAGAAGCTAAAGATGATACAGACCATCCTCCTGGAATGTCATCCTCTGGGAGAGATCTAAGCAGCTGACAACACAGTTAAGGTTCTCCATCCCTCCCCCCACCCCAGAACAGATGCCTCAATCTGCATGTATCAAGTAGAGCAGAGAGGCTGCTACAGCAGTCAGGGCTTGCATCAGGAACAAGGGCAACAGGATTGGTTCTCTGGACCTTCTGATTAGCTCGTGGCCATCACCCCCTAGAGTGTAGCACAGACACAGCTCCACAGCAAGCAAACAAGGTGTAGCACATTGAGGTCCTTAGAAAATGCTACTTTTAACTCCTTATTTCAAGGGAGCATTTGAGAACTGCTTGCCTGCCACACAAGCACAATTTCACACTCAAGTCACACAGACAGCTAGTATTGAAATTGTAGTGTAAACACACTGAACAGCTGCAATCAAACAGCCGTGGTTGCCTAAAACAGAGCACTCCCTCAGCCACTGACCAACCTGCACATTTTGGCTCTTTTCCAACTTTCTCTTTGACAGCTACTTCTAGAGGATGTCATTCTCATCCATCATGGCATATGACTACCAATATTTACAGAAGCATTGGCATATACTTGCACATACGACATTGAAGTCCTCTATGCAGACAGAACGAACATGCTAATGAACTCTAAACAATTAAATAAATTTGTTCGTTTATAGTCCATTCTTGAATAATCACAGAAGCATTCTAATGCTCTTGAACTCTGTTTTCATAAGGAAATTTTATCAGCTTGAAATACATTTTAAAAAGAACCTAAAAAGATAACTCTCCTGCATTATTTAATATATACTAACCTTTAAAATTAAATGCAAATGCATGCTTTGCTGTTTGCAGAATTTCTGTCCTCTAACAAACTAAGAAACCTTTCTGGTAAAACTGTTAATAATGGTGTGGGGAGAGAGAGGGCTATGAATATAAAGGAATGATGCTAGAATCCAAGATAACTTTTAACTAGGATTTAAGTTAGCTTTCTTTTTTTTCTTTTTTAGACTATGTTATTGCCTACAAGTCAACTATTCAGCTTCTTACAATGCCTTGACAAGAAAGGATTCAGAGAACAAAAAGAGAAGAAGAAAAATTTTATGAAGTGAGATCAAAATGGCTTTTCCAAGAAAAAGATAGGAACTTCCCAGTTCCTTTCTTATTCTAAGAAAATAAAGACTCTCCACAAAATCAAATTAACTTTCTACATACAACACAATTAAATCAGGAAGCTCTCGGCTGAAGTACACTCTTCCTTTAAGCTGGGAATCCAGCAAGTTGAAAAAAAAATAGAAAAATTTCCCATTATAGTTCAAAATAAACCTCTAGGAATTAAAAGAAAGCTTGCCTTAATTAACTCTGGATACAGTCCTCCCCATCCCCACCTTCCTTAAGACTAAAGTATATTCACAGAAATATTAACATTAGAATTACTTCATGCAAAGGTACAGCAAACCACTTTTTAGGAACTTCTTAAACCAGAGGCTTTAAAATAAAAAAAAAAGGAAAAAAAAAGAGCAAAATAAAAAGAAAAAAGGGAGGAGGGGGAATACAGATGTATACTTGTTCTGATTTTCTGCTTCACTCTAGCTATCCTCCTTTTCTCAGCAGGGTAAAAGGCTAAATGGACAAATTTTACAATCAAGTTTAGACACACAATTGTACCTTTCAGGCCCAAGTTTTTCTCAAGTTTAAGATCAACCCCCAATTACCAAATATTAACATCACAGATATAGTATTTTGATTATTTAACTAAAGTGTTTGATTTTTCTACTTGTCTGCAAACCAGCTTCTGTAAGGCTGACCATGAAGAGCCATTCTGGCTTTAGGATGTCTTACATTTTTACTATCTATGCTTTCACACCCACTATTGTTCCAAAGGAATTACTCCTTACTGCAGTGCAAGACTTCCTAAAAGTTGCATGTTTGCAGCTCACTATTAAATATGAAAATGCAATCTTCCTGAATCTTCATCACGTTTAGAAATAACTCAAGTGTCTTTTTCAAATCAACCTCCTTTTTATTTGTAATTACAGTATTACTGTGGTGGGTAGACCTTGGCTGGATATCAGGTACCCACTAAGCAGCTCTATCATTCCCCTCTTCAGCAGGGTTGGGAGGGAGAAAATAAAATTTTAAAAACCTCATGGCTCAAGAAAAAGGCAGTTTAATAAAGCGAAAGCAAAGACTGCACATGGAAGCAAAGGAAAACATAAGATTTCTTCTCTACTTCCCACCAGCAGGCAATGCCCAGCCACTTCCCAGGAAGCCGGGTTTCAGCGCACAGTGGCTGCTCCAGAAGACAAATGTCACAATAACCGATCACCTCCCTGTCGTGGTTTGACATGGAAGTGAATTTTTTCAGGAAGTTGGGTCAAACCAATCAGTGGTCAGGTTTGGATATTGGCACCTGAAGTGACCACTGAAGGTGTGGATACGCCTCTGAGAACACAGGGGGTTAAAAGCAAGAACTCCCAGGAGAGCTCTCTGAAGGAGGCATTTTGTATCTGCAAACCAGCTACATTTGAGAGTTGACTACATGAAAGCTACTTTTGATGGACCTCAGAAGTTTCATGGGCTCCTGGAATCCTCTCCAAAGGGTAATAAAGAATGACAACTTACGTTAGCCTTCTCCTTATTTTGCAGACATCAGAAAAAAAACCAAAAAAAGTGGTTTAGAATTATACTGCACACATTAAAAAAGCATTCCTGGTCTCACCAGTTCCCCAGGTTAAACAGGCACAAACACCTGGAATTGATTACAATTCTTTAGAAGGAACTTTCCACAGGAGACAGATTTATTTCTACTGGACCTAATATTACTGTCTTGCCCACTTCAGTATTAAAGTACACTGCAGAAAGCCTAAGCCTAAAGAATAATTGTCCAAAACCAGGTTTCATACATGCAATATTCAAGAGATGCGATATTCTGTTGTTTAACATCTCATCCTCAGGAATATTTTTCAGGTATTTCTCATTATTTCTGTGATTTGCTCCTCATTTTTATTTAAAATAAATGCTTTTCAGACCTTCTATCATAATGAAGAGAAAAGAAACACTGTTTCAGTAACAGTAACACCTACACAAGATTCAGGCCTTCCCTTCCTACCACTGACAACTAGAATGCAGGAGAGTATTCTTTTTCTCAAACTACTTAACATTAGCTACGATTATGTGCTCAATAACAAGGCCTTCTATTTTATCATTCAGGTAATTACACCATTATGTGGAAGAAATGTGATATTAGACACAAATTTTTATGAAAAGAAAAGAATTGGTATCAAAGTGGTTTTAGTTCAGATGTATTAATCTCTGCTTCAAAAAATACCCGAGGAAGTACTCTTGCACTAGAACTATGAAATTATGAGTGGTTTTATTGTTGAGCACAGACAGAAGATAAAAAATCCTCAGTCAAAATTTAAAAGGGCAAGACATCACAGATTGTTAAATTTACATCAGCATAGACAATGCAGCAAAACATGAATTATACATCAACAGTGCAGGAGCTACTATTTCTAGATTTAGGCTTACCAGATGAGGTCTCCCAATAAATTTCCTGAAAGGTGGCTTAAGGAACCTCATAGGCTTTTGGAAACCATCAACTTGAGATGTTTGTAGTTTTGAAAGACTGCAGCTTTGCTGGCTCCTGATGTGTGAGAGAGAGTGTGAGAACAATTAATATCTAAAACCACAGCATATCAACACCCTGTGTTTTAAACTAGCTTATTCTAACATCTGTATCACAAATGCAAAGCGACAGCTTATAAGTTAGTTTTCTTAGGACAATCAACAAATCCCTTGTCCAAGCTCAAAGCGCACAGAATTCGACAGCAATCTGCAGTCTCTTACAAGGGCAAAGGAGCAGGGACGCTGGCCCGTGAACTCCCGGCTCTGGAGCCAGCCAGGCTCCCCGGCTGAGCCCTGCCGGCGGTCCCTGCTGCCCTCCGCTGGTGGAAACGCTTTCTTCACACCCAACTGCCGGTGCACAGAACCTGCCCTCCCATGACATTCCCGATCCCACAGAAGCCCTAGACAGACACCTACATCCTCCAGTTTCATCCTCAGCAAGCAGCTGATTCTGGCTTTGGGCTTTTGCTTGCTTGTTTTTATGGTTTTGGTTATTTTGTTGGGTTTTTTGTTGGTTTTTTTTTCCCAAGAATATTGCTAATGCAGATGTACCCACAAACTTCTAAAAAAAAAAAAAAACATTTACCATGAAAAGTAACCACCAGAAGTCAGAATTTGTATTTCACAAAACACACAGAAGCAGTTTTCAAAACTGCAAAACAAGTTAAGGAAAAAAACCAGCAGCACACTTGATAAGCTCAGAGGAACTGCCAGTACCTCATGTGAGCTATTGAAGCCTCTCAACCTCAAGAAAATTCTACATATCATTCATGCCATTACTGCCCTCAGCCCACATTCCCCTGACAACAAACTGCAGGACAGCCATACCTGGCAGGGAAATTTAGACTTCTCACAAAAGGTAAGCAGGACAGTAACTGGGGAAGTATGCTGGGGAAAATGAAGTAAGTCCAGGGATTTTTTCCTCCACTTGTTAACTTTAACTTGTTTTGTTTCAAGAATGTCAAATACAAGAAATTTCTTCTACAGCTTCATAAGTCTGTTCTTCGTATGCTGCCCTTTGTTCATTTTAAATGCAGTCTGTAATGGCAGCTAATGGCAATACACACATTTGGAATAACAATCTCCACAAGAAACCATGGACTACTGTGGATACATTTTATTACACTCTGGAAATTCATTAATCAACATTTCTACTAGCAGTCTCTCTCTCTAATCAACTGACCTCACAACACCAAAAGTGATACAGGATGACTAAGGTTAGCAAACACCTTTGGGGCAAAAACCTTTAACAAACCTGTTGGAGGAATCCATGGGAGTAAAACTCTATTCCAAAAATCTAAGTTTTCAAATTCTCCAAGAATCAGAAAAATTCCAATTATTTGCTGATATGCCACATTACCAAACCAGCAGGGCAACTAAACAATGTATTCATCCTAGAATGCTTTTACAAAACTGCAAAATACCATGAGAAGGTAGTTATGTGGCATATTGAGGAGTTTAAAAATCTTAAAATTTTCAAACTAACTTTGTCCTCTCTTCTCATTCAGTGCTACAGTTTGTGCTTGCTTTTCATTTTTACCCACTGCAGTTTAACCTCTTTCAAGGTAACACCTCATTACAGAGTAGTTTGCAATGTATGTCAGTTGGATTTCAGCCCCAGTCAGACTTATAAGGCCTAACTGTGGAAAATAATCACCACAAATGTGAATGTAACTGTGGAAGGGCCCTAAAATGAACACATAAGGGAACTATAGGCTTGGGCCAACAAGATTATTTGCTCATTACCTTGGAGTTACACCATCTACATGAAACACTCTCTCATCTTCATTCTTCAATCTCTCTTTTCTTCTCCTTTCTATATCATACCGTAGATCATTTGGATCTTCTAACACTCTTACAATGTTCTAGTTAAAAGGAAGGGTTGAAGCCAAGTTAGCTGCTAAGAACTGAATACCAACCTAATTCTGTCCTTCAGGAGCAGCACCCTGTACATAACCTGTAAGCATAGTTCAGCTATCTCTACATAGGACAGGCTCACATCAACCCAAAGATCCAAAGTCTAAAGCAGTAAGAAGTGGTCCTAAGCAATTATCCTTTCTTGCCCCATCTGCCTTTTTAAAAGTTTTCCTACAAGAGTGAACAGAGCACTGGAATTCTGCATGGAGCTGCCAAGGCAGAAATATTCATGTAAGTTTCAGTGAATATTAAGTTCTACTACCCTTATCAAGGAGAATCTCCATGTACCTGTACTATAGAAAAAGAATGGTAACTTAAATCATAGCAAGCAGAGCTTTAAAGGGGAAGACAGAAAATCTTATGACTCCAGATGAAATCATGGGATAAAACAGCATTCTGAGGAATTATGTGGATTTTGAGTCATTGTAACATAGGGTACAAGAAACACTAAGGCTTTTTGTAACCTTAAAGGAAAACCAAGAACCACACATCAGTCAGGAACTCAGTATTTACATTATTTATAAACAAACAGATTCAAGCAGCAGGAATAATCACACTCCAGCTACTCAGAACACATCTGTATTTTACTGCTCAGTGAACACAGTACACATGCATCACTGTGGTATCTGTAAATACGCTTGGGTGTGCATTTTTTCAAAATGCTCAGAATTACTGCTGGGCTTCACTGCATATAAAAATTATGTCCCAACAGCAAGGGGAAAACATTGCTTACATGTATAATATATCTATAATAATAACTTACTGCTTGACAAAAAAGTTAAGCAATCAAGGTACCTGGGGAGATTCAGACGGCACAGTTCGTTTGTTCTGAAGTTCTGCTAGAGACATGTCAATCCTCCTGAAACACAAAAATACTACATAAAAACAAATCCCATCACAATAAAAGCAAAAGCATTCTTGACCAGGCTACCAGCATTCCAGAGCATGTTCAAGATACAGGCAGGTAAAAATAATTAATAAAAACTTCACACTGTGTAAAGTCTACTGAAGATAAATTACCTTAATGCAAATAAATTAAGACAAAAAGTTCAACAATTACCTGTGAATTTCTGGATCCAGATGCATTTTCACTTCATTTGTATTTGCACTTGATTTATCCTGAATTTTTGAGAACCGTTCATGTAGAGTTATGTCAGAAGATGCGAAATAATTTGCTGTGAAGAGATAATAAATATAAGAATGTTATTTGGAGTATTTGAAATGCACAGTGGGAAAATCTCTCTTTTCAAATATTAACTCTTAAGGATACCATGACAAGTCTATTGAAATGAAATTTCAAACTACTTCCACTTGCAGTTCAATATTCACAAATGAAAGATTAGGCCAGCACAACTTAGACAACCTTATTTGGTAAGATGAAATTCAATTGTCAGCTCTACCATGGTCATACTCAAATTACTTGAATCTATATATAAAGTTCAACACTGAACATGATGCAGCTGCCTAAAGACTCATCTGAAAATGTAAAGGAACTATATAACTAGAGAGCTGTGATTACAGCAAAGCTCCTTATTCCTGTCTTGTTTTCTAAACAAGCCGGTTCCTCACCCATACTAGCATAAAATCATCTTGATATTTAATCTCCACAATAATGCCACAGTTATGACCTGAGACCTTCCTGCAGTCATCCTCCAACCAACTACTTTACATCATTAACCTACATTTTCCTTAAACAATACAAAAGGAAGCCAAAATACAAACAAAGCCAATGGCAAACACCTGAGACTTACAGGGACCTCATATCTAAACCACCAGCTTTGGGTTTAGCAATCTACATTTGCAATATATAATGTATATATATATATGGAATATATACAGAAACACATATGTATACTCCAAATATTACAGCCACCTTTAACTTGATGAATAATTGTGATTATTTCCTGAGTAAATTCTTTTGATGGGTCGTTTTCAACGTTTTGTGTTACAGATTCCATGTGCTCAAATACTGGATGAAAATTCTCTTTCTTTCTGCCAACTGCAACCAGATCATGGGACATCTGTCTCTCTGTAGTGTGACTAGAAGCAGTCCTAGAATAAAAAAATGTATAGTTTATTTTAAAGCAAATATCTAAATCTGAAAACTTGAAATAGACAAGTAGAAGAAAACAAATTAAGAAGTTCATTTTAGGAATAAATGGGATTAAAAACCAAAATCTCATTTTATTCCTTTTTTGATTAAAAAACTTGTAAGGCCATAAGGAAGAAAATCTATATTAAAATACGAAGAGATAATTTCACTCTTAGGAATTTTTGCTTCTCTGAAGTATGCAATACAAAATTTGTGAATTTTAAACTTAATTCAAATATTTTTAAATTTAAATTAAATTTTAAATTTAATTCTAGATTATCAAATCTAGATAAACTTAAGATCTTGATAGACTTCTTTAGAATAATTCTGAAAGGCAGTTATGCCTGTGTCTTGTTTATAAGGAGCTACCAGGCAATTTTCAAGAACAGTTCAGAGATAAGAAAAAGTCTCACATCTTTAGAAACTGAATCATCACTTCAGCCTAGTGAAACAGCAGTGAAACAGCTTCAGTAGCAGTGTGTGAACTCAAGAACATGCTCACCATCTTTTTGTAAATTTTTACTCATTCTAAATAAGTTGACACCCCAAAAGGTTGCACTGCTGCTCAAATATTATTTTGACAAGAAGGCCAACACTTCAACAACCATAGTATTCTTGCTGCAAGGAAAATGCTTGTCATTCTAAAATATGAATTAAGGACTCTAAGAGCTCAGGTAAAAGATTTTAGGATGAAGACTTTCAGTTGTTCATTCTGCAAAGTGATTATGTGCCTGGCAACATTGTATTAGAAGTATACAAGACTAGAATTCCATACAAAAATTGCATCAAAAATAGCCTCTAGCAGATGCCAGAAATCATCTATTTTCCCCTAGCAAACTGGGAATAAACACATGCAAGAAGGAATCCAAGCAACCTCAGGTTTAGATATTTAAATCATCTATCTGCTCCCCAGGTTTATAAAGAAGCTACTCTTCTTAGCTGAGCCATTTCAAGTCAGGTGTTTCTTAAATGCCTAAAGTAATATGAATATCCCAAGTCATCAGCTTCTGTAAAATTAGTGTTCTTATCTTTGAAAAAATAAAATATTTAGCACTTCTGGCTGCAGAAGCAAACCATCCATACATTAAATTAGCTGTAATCAATGCAGTAGTTTCTTTGGTCTGCAAACAACTACCACGTCCATTGCGCATGACCTTCAAAAACAGCAGCAAGAGGCTCCTAGATAGAGGAATCATCCTATGGGTTTGCAACAAAACCCAACAATTTTCCTTACATTATCATTCAGGAAGTCAAATCCTCATCCTAGCCCAACTGTGGGTAGCAGGCATTACTCCATCTCCCTTTCCCCAGTCTTTAATATCAGCCCCTCATGTGCAGTTACTTCTTGTTGTAACTCTCCATTGTATTACATGTTTTTTAAATAGTGCAAAGAGAAGAAAATTTATATAGATGTTTTATCTAGGACAAGAGGCAAAATCCCTTTAAAATGAAGGCTGATCATTTTGGAAAGGAAGGTAATCTCTTCTATAAGCCATTACTACCCATATAAGATATTCTGGCCTGCAACAGCAAGACAACAAACCAGAAAACCCTGCAAGAATCTATCAAAACCAAGCTGCTTACTCTCTACCGTGTATTTAATTGTCTAAAATTTTATACTACTGCCACTTTTTCTTCCACTGCAGCCAGCACTGGGAATGCTAAATGCAAACACAAGTATTACACAGAAGACACTTGTAAGCAGACTCTACTGCTTTTTAGTTCCGATGGCTCAACAGGTTGCCACTTTGTTATAACAACAAATGACAACCCAGAGATCTCTCGTTTTTGGCAGTTTTACTGAACTTGAGATCTTGAGCATCTGAATATGTGCTTGAGATTTATGAATTTAAAGGTTAGCTGATTTTTAGAAAAAAGAAGGGAAGACAGTTTAAAAAACTGCCATCATATTTCAGATGAAAGCACAGGCCTAGGCTTATCTGCATTTGGGTTTTGGTTTTTTGACAGTTTTGTTTTTAAATAAAAATAACATACTGACTTATCATAACCAACTTCTAACTACAGGTTTGTTATCAGGCATATCTACTCTTTCCACTTCCTACATCTCCATAAAATGCTGGTTTTTGTTGGTTGGTTGTATTTGTTTATTTTAATAGAGGTTTAATAGTTAACTTTAATAGTTAACAGAGAGGAAAGTTACCATTTTAGAAGAAATAAAACTAAAAAGGTACAATCATAGTTTGTCCTGGTTACCTCCTAAAGAAACCATGCTTCCCTCCAATATTCAGAAACTGTCAAGAGACAGGAAGAAAGCAGAGGTGAAAGAAAACCAATACCTGTACTTGGTCACCATTTTCTTCATATCCACTTTCACTGTGAGATGTTCTCTCATACAGTTGGCATCTGACATTTTCACATCTGAAACAGTATGACTTGCATCACGCTGGCTATTGGAAGAATCTACATTTTTCCTCAATTCCCCGTCTTTCCTCACTCTTTCATTCAGTTTGTTTTTAAAAGACCTCAGCTCAACATCTGTTTTGGAAGAGTTAACACAAGCATTGCAGCCCTTCTTGGAACTGCATTTAACAGGTTCTTCAACGTGCCGTTCTTCAGTCCGCCTCGCTCTGCCCCCACTGAAATAATCTAGCTCCTTGCTGTTCCGGGCGCTCTTGGAAGAGCTGTACTTCTGCTCTTCCTGCTTCACGTACTTCTGAGCTCTGTCCTCTGGAAAAGGCTTCTCCCCGTCCGGATGCCTGCGCCGTTTGTGACTGTACTCATAGGCTATCTTGGTGACAGACCCTCCCAGGTACTCCCTCTCTGCCGACCGGTGGGACGGCGCAACCGGGTATCTTTGCTCCTCCTTTTCTTGGCAGGGTGGAAAAGAACGTTCTTGCTTCCACTTGGAATTTCTTGCTACATCTCCACCGTCATACCTCTCCATTTCCTTAGCCCTTTTAGACGCGTGCCCATATTCTCTGTAATCGTGATCTTCAGGATACCTGTGTTGACATAAAGCAATTTACACTTGCACTAGAGAAGAAAGCGAGAACTTATATGTGCAGAATGTTGGACAGCAGAATGCGTGGCAAGTTAACCCATAATCCCTCGCGCCAAGGTACAGATGTGCAGGGGCTCTTAAGAGGGAAATATTATCCTTTCATACTCTAGCCAGCAATACGATTTACTTAAAAGACAAATACTTCACTACTACCAGTCGCCCATAATTAAACTACAAAGTGGCCAACGTGTTTCAAGGTGGATATCTTCAACTATAATGAAAACAGACTTTCACTTGAGGCTTTACACCACAATACCCAGGGTTTAATTATTTTATTCCTATACCTCTTCTGTAAAGAGCTCCTTGTCGTAAATTCATCAGAAACTCTTCTGGGTGACTGACCGTACTTCTCTTCATGTGACCTCTGGTGCCTCAAGTCATCTTCATGCCATTTTCTTTCAAGTTTGCATGAAGCCCCTAATGGTCTATGAAAAGGTTTCATTCCTTTTTCATTTCCAGTGACTTTGTAGTGATCAAACATGTATCTGTCCTCCATTTTGTGCTGGTAAAATGGACGCTCATGCTCTTTATAAGGTATTTCCGAGTATTTTGGTGGTAACTGGCATCTCCTATTGCTTTCAGTCCTTTCAGATGAATGTGTTCTGTAGGGCTTATGACTGTAAGCATCTTCCATGGGAATTCTTTTCAAGTTTGGTGAAGGTGACCTACGTTCATATATTCTCTGGTGGTTATTTCCATGAGGTGCAAACCTGGAATTGCCTTGTCCATACTTTTCATCTTCTGTTCTCCAAGGCATAGACTTTTTTGGGTCCTTACGAAAGCTTTTATATTCACAGTCATAATTAATATGAGCATGCCTTTGCCTATGGTGCTCTGGAGTCCTAAAAGCTGGAGATAAGGACCTAAAGCAAAAATAAAATCCACTTTGAGCAGTTCCATAAAATGAAATCAATTTCTTAATGAGAACATCTATTTCCTGAGGAAGTAGAGTTTAGTACATAATTTTAATCAGCTTGTAAAAATATTAACACCAAGATATCGAAGTGGCATTTTTCTGGCTGAGTACCATGCTTACTTTTACTCTGTTGAAAGTTTTCACAGTAAAAATACTCACTTGAATTTGCAGTAAGTCAATCATTTTTGTCTCTTTGAAGTGTATTATTTAAAACTAAAAATAATTTCATATACATGAAGTTTCCACTACATTGAGAACAACTGCTATACATATTTTCACACTTCTCAAGCATTCCCTTTCTTTTTCAGAGCAAAGAGAACAAAGGGAAGGAAAAAAGAAGCATATAAAGAAATTTAAAAGGGGAGGAAAACACCTTTTCACGTTTTCTTTGCATGCCAAAACAACCTCCAAAACTGAAAGATTGAAACATTACAAAATACATTTAAATTGTCATACAGGTAGGCTTTTTCCTGAAGAAAAAAACAAGCTTGAGAAAGATGCTTTGGCCTTTTGGATAATTGTATGTACATGTTCACACATGTATACACACACACTTCCACACTCACTGCAGCTTTTGCAATTAAAGATTCAATTGCACCACTCAGCTCTGCATTTTCACCTACAATTACAAAAATTAGGGCAACCTGATAGTAACTGTTAGCAAAAATCTCCTGAAAATAAAGAAAAGACAGCACAGGCCACTAACGAGAACCAAAAATACTCCCAGACGTAACAGTTCTGCTTGTATTCAAGTATTCACTGCACACTCTTTACGTGCTCTTTAATAAAAAAAGATTAGAAAACAAGTTGAAATAAGCCACTTCCTTTGTGCATGTATTGCAAATTAACAGTTTGGAACAACTATTTTCTCCATTTCTGCAAATGAGTTCAAACTCAGAACCACAGATATTCCTAAAACTAATGGCTGACTTCCAACAGCACCTACGCTGCAGCTGCTGCCCCTCATTGGTCTGGCTAGGGCTTGCATTTTAATAAGAGCTAGGGTTGCCCTTGCTCAAATGACATTCACAGCTATCAATCTAGTATGGACATATGAAGATTTCTCTTTTTAAAACCAAAAGAAACAAATAAAGAACCTCACATATTTTTCTGAGTTATCCTAACTCCCTTGGTCTTGGTCATCACAACTTAAGTCTGTTTTGAAGATGTATCTAAAACCAGCAGTAACTGCACATTCTCAAAAGCTTCAAATTGTATTCCACCCTCCTGGTTTTAGCACGTCAAATTTGCACTGCAAGGCTTAAAAATGAGGCAGGTAACTCCCAGCATGAAGTAAGCTGGATGTTATTCTGGTGACAAACGTCAAAGACACGCGCTACTAGGCTAATGTCCAAGGAGAAGGGCAATGACTCCCACATTTCCACATGTTTTCACTCTGTGTTATGCTGCAAGGCATGTCTAACTGTGCTAAAGATCAGTTTACAAATCGGCACCAAACTTCAAAAAGTCCAAGGTGTTTGAACTATAAAGTTTAAAAAAAAAAAAACTAACTAAAACTATTTTTTTAACAGTTCCTCCCTGTAGGCCAAGATGCAAAACAAAAGCGAGTTACAGACATTCAGTGCACAAGGTGATGCTTGAGTAAAAATGACCTTAAGTAGTTTGGAGCTTGGATTTTGTGCTTAAGGGTAGTTGTAAATCCCAGAATACAAAAGGAGAACAAGGTTCTTGGCAGACTGCAAAAACTGAACACTTAACGGAACACTTAAGAGAAATTGCAATAAAATCATGAGTTGGGAAAAAAATTACAGGTGTTCAGCCTTACAATAAACTACAGATTACAAAACACACTTTACAAATTACAATTCTGCATGCTATTTTCTTTCTTTAATGCAGGTTTTAAGTCCTAATTATAAATCCTTACATAGAACTACATTTCAGAACACAAGCTGTAGATATTTACCTTGGTTTCCATCGTGGTGATCTTGATCTAGATCTTGTCATCTTCTCTCATGTGTTTATCAGTTTCTTGAAGCTGTAAAAATTATTTCATTTACTAGTCTGATTACAAATGGCAACAGGAAGTTTTTTCAACAAGTATAGTACTAGAAGCTTCAAAGTTAGGGTGAGGTATAGTTTTAGGATGTTTTACTTAAAAGGTAAACCTCTAATACCAATTTTAAGGCAAGCAACCTTTTTTTCTCTAGCTGCTGATCTTAAAACACAGTATATTTTATTTATAAAGATTTAAATATTTGATCATTGTTCCATTATTCTCTCCATTTTGTAATGCTGTCTATTCAACCTGATGTTAAATGCTAATAAGCTCACAAGCAAGCTGCAGCAATGAAAAACATATTAGTATGTGTTGAATGCTATAGATGATAGAGGGAACAGACAGCTTTAAAAATAAAGTTCAAAAATGAAAATGTTTTTGCATCAAGTTATATCCTAAGCTTCATATATGCGGAACTTCAAATTTGTCATATACACTAAAATTTTTACATGGTTGGAGACTTTTTGTAAGCTTTAACCACTCCATCAAATCTTAACTGCTAGGTCATCACATACTCCATCCAAATCAAACCAGGTACAAAAGATCACTTTTTTCATTGTTGTACTTCACCTGTTAATAACCTACTAACTAGACACACACCAAATATACAATGACAAAGCGCTGCTCCTGACTCCTGAAGGTAGCTCCCAGCAGCCCTTCTCATAAAAGCTATGAAAGAATGAAAAAAAGCCCCTAGGAACTTCAGGAAAAAGTGATGAAAGTATATGCAAACTCACTAGTAATGTACTGGTGAATAGGAATTAAATGATTGCTCATTATTTAGCAAACACAAAGGATTAAAGCAGAATGAAATTATTAGGTAACTGGTTAAGAACTGAAGTTTGGACCACATAACCGTGCCTACAGCTTTTAGTTACCACAAAATGCTTTAAAGGCCAGAAATACGGATGCAAAACCAGATCTATCAACAGCTCTAAAGTTAATAAACAACCAACCATTTGAAACTGAAAGGATACACCCAGGTCAATGACAATTTATATATGCTATGGTATTTTCTGTAACTGTTCAAACACTCAGGGAGACAGAAAACTAGTCTGAGCTAGCAAAGTATGGCCTTTTTGACACTCCCAGTGCTCAAATAATTCCTTTAACTAAATCTTTTGCCTAATGAACTGAAATTGAAAAGGGAGAAAAACATGCAAGCTTTAAGGCACTACCTGAAGTAGTGTGCACCCACATGCCTGACCCAGCGCCTCACACTCCTCAGTCAAACTGGTTGCTCAAACAAAGTATCACTCCTCACTATACTTAACTTTTTGGTGTGATTACCTCGTGGCTGAAACAGTAGTACCTTAAGAGAAGAATATCCAGCATACTTCTGCTGCCTACCCCACATGCAGGCATTAGACAAGCCACCTCCTAAACTAAGAACTGCTCATTAAGTTGCACTGTAAGCTAACCAGACATTTGCAAGATGTAGCATTAGCTTAGTTTTGAAGAAAAACCTCTATAACTTACTTTTTTGTTCCACAATCAATCTTTTCATGCAACAAAACACAAGGTTGTAATTGTTACAAGAGATAGAAAAGCAAAAAGAATCCAACCCCAAAGTACCCCAAGGACAAGATAAAACATTCGTTCTCAGAACTCTCAAATATGAAGTTATCACTGCCTCTTATAGCCTAAAGACATGTATCTGAGAACTGCATAGCATGAATTAACTTCAGACCCTTTGCTTACTTGAAGTCATACCAGCCAAAGTTAGCTATGATGCTCTAATGCCAATATTCATTATTTTTCAAAGAAAAGCAATATTGTCATCAAAATCGTTTCCTATATTTCACGCATAAAAACACATCTTACAAAACAGTATTTCAGAAACAAACAAAAAAAAAAAAAAACCCAAAAAAACCAAAACTGTTCCTGCCTAACACATTTCAAAATGTGGTACATGTCCAACAAGTGTCATACATGTCCAACAAGTGTCAAAGATTCACTACTACTAGTTTACTTCTGGTAAAGTTTTAGAAGTTACAGTGTTTTACATGCCGATCGAATTCTTTCCTCCTACCTTCCCTTCAGTCCTGAACTTTATTCCTAATTTTCAAATGGGTATGTAAACACCAAAAAGACAGAAGTACCATTAAACTCCACCCAAGTATCCGTAGAGAACTTGATCTGCCAGACTGATAAAGCTAGAAACTGAGCATACATAACGACCAATTCCTTATTCTTTCCACTGGCTAAACAATCATACCTAAAAGCGTGAGAAAGACTGTGACAGCACATCCTAGATCTTGCCTTAGGATAAGGAGGACTGCTGTAATTTCCAATGATGACATTCCTTTTGTTTAGTGGAAAGAAGTGCTCATCTAACACTCCTCCTAAAAATGACCCACGCAGTGCAATTTCCTCACAGAGAAACACACCATATGAAGGCACTAGACACTCCCCCACAATAAGACTCCCAGTGACACCAGAATTGCAAATTAATCTATACAGAATTTGTAAACATTGCTAAATCCAGGTTTAAGTCACCTCAGCTAGACCAGCAATATGGCTCCATACCAAAAGCAAGCTTTTTGTAGGATGGTATCAGGTAGCAAGCCTGTCTGTACCAGAATTACTTGAATCAAGTGAAGGCCCTACAGCTTCCAAGTAAGGCATCCAGGTGCTTCTGAAAAGGCAGGTCACAATGGAATAGAGGTGCCAGGAACTGACTGCTCTGGGCTCTGAATTTCTCCAAGATGTTCTGCTGTACTTTGGGAGACACTGTCACTATGAAAACCTGAAGTGGTGGAATGCATGAAATAGAAGCCTCTCTGAGTCCCTCAGAGAGAGAACGGAATGCAGGGATTGAATTGGAACCTTTAGAGAAACTGAAATGTATTAAGCCACACAGGCATGAAGTAGGAGTGTAAGTTTTAGTTTTAAGTATGTAGAAATATATCTTAAGTGCCTTAAGAGACTGTGTTAGCTAGTAAAAAGCCTTAAAGCCTAGTTTAAAGTTCAGTAGTGATACCTTTCACAAAATTAACTCAGCTCCAGACATAACAAAAACATAGCAGAATATTGCTTACATAGAACTACATCCGTAGATTTTGTGTAAGAACTGACATGTACTTCTTCACATTAGAATTAAACTCGGATAGGTGCAGGAAGAATGTTTTAGAATCATGTTTTTAGCTGATTGGATGATTTATGAATAAAATCCCCCTGTATTAGGGTGCAAAAAAGGTGTGGTAGTAGCTTCTGCTAGCTGCTACTGCTTCTGCTTGGAACATTGGGACTCTATGCCAGAAAGCTTTTAGCACAGACTTTAATACTCTGAACTCTTTGCCTTCAAAGCTGATGTATTCATGCAATAAACAACTTTACAACAATTAACAACTGCCTGTCTCTTTAAAGACCCAAGACCCATGCATAACTTGACAATGAAGAACTATTTTTTAACTAAGCAGCATTATTAGGATCAGAGTGCTGCTTGTGTTTGTTATGCTACAATAAGTGACTTATTGGAAGAGTTATCAGTAACTGTGCTTAGATAGTTTTTAAATATTAATGGGACTCCCACCTTTTATTTTCTTTCCTTTGACTTTTGGAACTGGACTCGGACAACTTCCCTCTTGGGAGAAATGGCCCCAAGCCTGCTACCAGCTCTCCTTTAATTCCACCCTTGGGATATTAGTGTTTTGACAAGTACAAAATTCTTTTACAAACCTGAAAGGAGTATCTTGAGACAAGTAAACCAAAAATTACCAGAAATTGTATGGGATGTGCCAACTTGAACACATATTCTTTCAGAAAGGCTGTAGATTTTTCACAACTTGCTCTCCTGAACAGAACAATCTATCTCTTGACTTTCGCCAGCATGAAACACGAAATCACAAACGACTGCAATCATCTAGCTGCACAGAAGGGAACTGGAGTGCTTTCGAATGCAAAGAGCCCAAAATTAGCAAGCCCCAAACAGCCAAAATCCTGCAGGTAAGAGCACAGATTGAGTAGAAGCAGTTAACTCCCCTGGAGCAGACTATAAATGTGAGCTTTACATGACTTTTTGGTGCCTTCCATCATGTCATGGAACAGATCATGGAAGAAGCCCTATTCAGGATACACAAAGGGCAAACCAAGACTAGTGCTCATCACTGGGGAGCTGCTCCTCAATGCCTTTCACCTACAGTGAAAGAGATGTCATCCCCCACCCCTTCTGGAGGGATTGCCTGACCACCACCACAAACCTTTCAGAGGAGAGAGGGACAAGCAGATTTCACAGGCTGGGTCCCATGGCTGACAAGAAGACTCACACTGACACTTGCTGTAAAAACTACCCACATCACTATTCTCTTTCTCACTTCACCCAAAAAAGATAAGAAGCAGCTCCAAGCTTTTCACTGACTGCCTTCTAGGTGGGGATCAATTGGAAGCTGCAAGAGACACACCGAAGTCTGTATTGCTGCAGTGTCTGTCAAGAAAGAAAAAACAGGAATTGAGACTCTCAATACCAGGAGAACTATGTATTTGACAGAAATACAATCAAATTAAAAGCTCAGCTGCAATCCAGACTTCAAGTTGGGTTTTTTGTTGGTTTTTTTTTTTTAGGTCTGCAATACAGAAAGTCATTTACACCATCGTTAAATGGAAAGTATAGAATTGGCAACTTCTCCACTGTGTAGGTTATAAGAGCTGATTCAAAGGCTGTCCCATGCAGTGCCCACTCCACCCACTATCCAAGCAGAACACAAGCCTGGCATGCTCTTGCCCATTCATCTTTGAGGCAAATTTTATCACCTCCAACACCAAATCCTCAGGAAGAAGTATAGAATCAGAGAAACATCTTGCAGCAAACCAGTCTCAGTATTTCTGAACCTGCAACAGGATTCCTGTAGTCAATGCTTCCTAGACAGGCTTCAGTAGCATCTCCACTGTTAGGTCTGCCAGCACATGGAGGTGACTCCCATCTCAAGGCACACCACCTCAGGAAAGGACATGTGTAACAGCTTTGAAAGCTATGAGCTAGAAAAGCTAAGTCAAGTTTAAGTCAAGGGCACACACCCAGCTGAGACAAATGAAACTTGGCTGAGGGATTTCTCAACCATTCCCTCTTTCAGAAAACACAGCCCGTAACAGATCAATGCGAATGACTGAGAGCCAAATTTCCATCCTCAGTTCTCTCACAGGGAGAGATATTCAGTATCTCTGATATTCAACAATGACTCTTTATGATTACAGATACCTTCTCCTGAGCTTTTATCACTCTTGGAGCACCTTCCACCTCTCCACAGATATGTTTTGAATCTCCACAATATTTTGTGACAGGTGTGAGGTGACTGCAGTTTCACAGACAACATCACCATCAGCCATCCTCACCACCAACATCATCAGGGAGATAACCCTTTATATCCTACCCTCCACTTTTCATGCTATGCTATATTTAAGAAATTTCCAGATCTGGTCCACAGCACCTCTCTAGGCAGCTGTGGCAGAAAAGCTGGGAATGGGAATGGAGGGCAGCAATGGCAGGAGGCAGCACCACACTCCTGCTGAATGTATCACTCCTCAAGGAGAGCAGCTCCGATGCTCCAGTTTCTCTGATGAGAGGCTGGGCTTCCACAGCAGCAGAAGCACCCCTTCAGCCTACCAAAGCCACATGCACTGTGGCTTTGGAAGTCGTCCTCCTGCTCAGCTTTGTCCTCGTTCTTTGGCACAATCTGGGGAAGACAGGCTTTACACAGGTTGTATCCCAATGCCACGGACTGTTAACAGCCAGCCAGGGCCTCACGCTAGTGAGTAACTGTGCCAGGCAGGGGCAGCATGTGGGGATCGCTCTCCTCTGCTTGCTACACAAAGAGACCGAGATAAAAAAATGATTGTTCCCCCTTACACTCACAGTAGGATGAAGACTTACTACAGAAAGTACAGGCCTAGCTCAAGCATACAGGATTTCTTAGTGGACCACCCAACAAATTCTAATTGCTTGAAACACATAGAAAATATTCCCCTGTGCCTGCATATTTGAGCAAATGAATAAAAATAACTGAGTAAGTCTACAGAGCATAAAACTTTTCAGTGAGTTCTCATTTAAAATCGACTCATTTAATTACACTAATTAGCAGGCAATACCTCACCTTTGCAAAAGAACAGATTAGAATGCCAACTTGGAAAGACTGAGCAGGATAAAAACCTATCACATAATAAATAAGGTATTTCACTTTCAAACTATTTTTTTACACAAAGAAAACACAACCCATAAATATATAAGTGAGCCATTTTATAATGTGTTGAATTAGAGGCCTTTAACACCTGTTCAGTACAGAACTTCAAATGTTCCAGCACTATACCCAGTTTCTAAGCAGACACCAGAAGGATGTTAAATCTGCTTGTGTCAGTGCTAGAGATAGACCTTAACAACTTCCTGCCTACTGAAAGCTCTCCAAAACATACAAACCATGATGGAAACCTCTGCTGTTTCACCTTGGCATCACAAAACTACCAGAAAACCAAAATAAGACTCTTCTTTATTCAGAATCAGTGGTGCTGCAGAGCAGCATTGCCAGGAGGCTGGGAAGTCCAGGCTACCTTCCCCAGTCACACCACAGAAATGCATCTTTGCTGGAAACCTCAGGCATGTTTCCTTCCTTCCCTGCAGACAGCAAGCACCTGCTGCCACCCGAGAGGAAAAGCAAACCCAACTGTGAGCAGCCACATCCCTCACCAGCTTGCCTGCAACACCAACCTAGCCTATGCTCCTGACAGGTGAACACCCACAAGCCAAGACTGCACCAAAATCAAGCCCATCTTGTCCCAGCACAGCCACATGGAGAGTTGGTTTGATGACTCTTACAAAAGCAGTGGCAGAAATACCAGTTCTTTTGCTGAAGGCAGATTTGGAGGAGTGCATGGACACTCAAGATAGATAGTGGTTTATCAGGATAACAGGGTGTGTCACTAAAGGAAGTGAATTAATTTCAGTTCACTTTATCAACACTGATATTAAAAACAAAGAAAAAAAATTAAAAAAAAATTTAAAAAATTAAAAAAAAAAAATCTTTAAAGGGAGTCATCTATGTTCTCTGCCCAGCCCTGTGTCAGGCTGCCACAACACTACATCCTTCACCAAAGATCCTTCCATGCCTTTTGCATATTTTTTCCCCTCCCTTCCTGGCATCCTCTTCCCTGTTCTTCCTCCAGCCATCCACACCCAACAAGACTTTCACAGAAGATTCACTTTTCCTTGAGGTCCACAAACACACAAAGTAAGTAGGTAATTAAAATTTCCCAGCAATTTTAACAGCCTTTGTTTTAAACCCTTATAACTCAGGAATCTAAACTATATTTATAAGGACTTGAGGCATTTAAGAATGGCAGTAGAAATTAGGTGTTGCTGTCCTAGTGGCATTGAGCCAAGTGAGGAGACTGCTATCACCAACTCCATACGAGACATTACCGCCCACTCATATGTGTATGAAAAAACTGAGCATAATCAAATGAATTACTTAAAGAAGTCTCAAAAACCCTCAGATTTGTTCAAACTGGCACCAATTCATCTTGCTTTGGCCTGACTCTATCTGGAAAAGACATTAAGCTAAACCAAAGACATACTGAAACTGAGCTATGACTGTTACACAAAATCTGTACCGTTCTAAGTTTTTATAAAGACTTTAAACGGTGTGGTTCTGCGTGTGACAACATATAAATTACTGGAAGCAGGGACTGTTGGTATTTATGCATCGCTCACCTCTAAGGTGTCCTTACAGTAACAGTGAGCAGCGACCTCAGCTCCGCGGTGCTGTTGGCCCAGAGCGCTCACAGCAACACGGGTGTTCTGGAACAGTCACGACTCGGGGGCACGGCCGACAGCCCCGCGGCGACCTGGGTGCGTGCCCCTGCCCTGTGCTTTGTTCCTGGCCCTCCCAAACCTCTGACGGCCCCCGCGCACCGCACCACGGCACACAGCTCTGTACATACATGCACACACGCGGGGCTCGGCGCGTCCGGGTGCCGCTGCTCCGGGCTGCCCCGCCGTCAGCAGACCCGGGATGGTGCAGCACAGTCCCCACGAGCTGCCCTCCCCGCAGCTCCGCTGCCACCGGCCAGCAGCGCCCGGACCAGAGCGGGGAGCGAGGGCGGCAACTACCACTCACCTCCGCCGTGCCGGGCCGGGCCGGGCCAACCGCCCGCTCTCGGTGGGCGCGGCCGAGGGCGACGGAACCTCGAGCACCCCGGCCCGCTCCTTCCCGGCGCGCAGGCGGCGCTGACGGGGACAATGACCGCGGCAGCCCCGGCTCCCCCTGCTAGCGGCACCGCCCCCGCCCCCTGGCCGGGCCTTACCAGGCCCCGCCGCGGCCGTGGTGCCACCGCCGGCCCAGCACTCACCGCCTGCGGCGCCGCTCCCGCCGCTCCTCCGGCCGCCGCCGCTCCGCCCCGAGCAGGTGCCCGGCGAGCCGGCGGGGCGGGTCCCGGCGGCCGCGCCGGCCGCGGCTGCTCCGCACGGGCGCGGCGGAGAGAAAGGGCAGGCGGGGGGCGGCCCGGAAGGGGAGGGGCGGCGGGGCCGGGCGGGGGCGGCTCCGGCACCGCCCACTGGCCGCCCCTCTGCCACCGGGGCCCCTTACCGGGAGCCGCGCTGTGCTGCTCGGGGTGGGTGCTGGGCAGCTGGGTCCCGGCCGCGGTAGAGCAGAGGACGGGCTGCGCTGGCCCTTTCCGGGCGCTGAATTCTGAGCAGCCCCTCGCCTGGAATGCCCTGTGGGAAGCAGAGGCCCTGCGGGACACGGGCAGCCAGGAGGGTCAGCCGTGTCCTGGGGCACGTCAGGGACAGCATCGCCAGCCGGGAGAGGGAGGATCTGAACTGCTCTGCTCTGCACAGGGGCGGCCTCACCTCGAGTGCTGGGGGTAGTTTGGGGCGCCACAGTATTAGAAAGATATAAAGACATTAGAGAATGTCCAGAGGAGGCCTATGAAGATATCAAAGGGTCTAGAAGAGAAACTATTTAAGAAGTGGCTAAGGTTACTTTGCTAGTTCAGCCTGAAGGAGACTTCATTGTGGTCTACAACTTCCTCGTGAGGGGAAGTGGAGGGGCAGGCATTGATCTCTCTGTGGTGACCAGTGGCAGGACCTGAGGAAATGGCCCGAAGTTGTGTCAGGAGAGGTTTAGGTTGGGTATCAGGGAAAGGTTCTTCACCCCGAGGGTGGCTGGGCACTGGAACAGGCTGCCCAGGGAAGCGGTCACAGCACCAAGCCTGACAGAGTTCAAGAAGCATGTGGACGGAGTTCAAGAAGTCCAGGCACATGGTGTGGTTGTTGGGGCTGGCCTGTGCAGGGCTAAGAGATTCAATTCTTCTGGGTCCCTTCCAGCTCAGAATATTCTGTGGTTCTGGGACCCTTCTCACTGCCCCTTGGGCCCAAGGAGGAGCTGGCAGCTCCTGTGTAGGGCCAGTGATGGCCAGAGTGGGGCAGGCCCCAAGGGCCTGGGTTTCCTGGGCAGGCATCACTGTCTTTCACTGGTCTTGGCTGCACTGTAGTGGGTCAGGCAGGAAAGTCTGGACCGAAGCCTCCCTGAGGCCAGACAGGCCCTGCAGCTGCACCCACCGTGGTGCTGCCCCCAGCCTGCAGGTAAGGCAGCCGTGGCTCCCTTGTCCCAGGCTGCTGCTGCTGCGAGGGTTGAGGCACCTTGCAAGGTGTCAGGTAGTGCTCTCTAAGACTTTTTGCAAGTTCCTGGAGTTCCCATCAGAACATGCACTACGGGATGGCAGCACTCTCCTTGCCTGGGATTGGATCAGTCCCAGTGGTGTGAAGGCTCCTTAGGCTGCTGGGATGCATTAATTCCCTCGATTGCCAGTCCTGATAGCCAGCAGGCCCAACAGGTTTGGTGTCAGTTTTTCCTTCAGGAGCTATAAACAACAGAATGACACAGTGAACATACTGTAACCCTTTCAAAACAAAATATCTTCTTCTGGCTGAAAACCACTCAGAAATAAATTTACAGATCACACAAAACCAAGGAGACACTGATGCTATCTAGATTGCATTGGCATCCAAGGCTGTTGGTCAAGGATCTTGAATACTACGCTGGTGTATTGCCAGATCAACTCATTAATAAAAATTTGATTCAGCACAGATGCAGGCACACAATTTTGTTTTAGACCAAGTATGGTTGTGATGTTGATTTTGTATTTTTACAGTAGTTAAAGGAAGATGGGTGATACCTGATACAGTATCATTACAACTGCAAAGGTAGGCGATATCTGATCTGGTGTAAAGCTTACCAAGTTAACCTTGTCAACATTTTTTTAAACAATTTAATTTAAGCCAAAAAAGGAACCAGACTCATCACTCTGTGTTACGCAGTCTTGACATTTTTGATCCAGCTGAGAGCCATAGTGTTGCATTTACTCTATCATCAAGCCATGGCCTAAACTGGGTGAAGTTATATTCACTGAATTGAGAGTGGCGAGGAAGGGTTGCTTACTCCTGGCCCCCCTCAAAGGGATGGTCTCAGTTTCCTTATGTTCTGACAACCAGTGTGAGTTGCCAACTTTGACTGTCCTTTGGACTTTCAGCTGCTGACATCTTCTGTCCTCCTTTGACATCTTCCTGTCCTCCTGTAGAGGAATTTCTTGTGGAACAAGGACATGCTATCCTTGATGCTATTCCTTTGCAGGAACTGGACAACCCTGGCCTGCAGATTACAGAGTTACTTTAGTTACTTTCAAGTATTTAGGATATCCTTGAAAAGACAAGCTTTGTACAAACACAATAGTCAATGCTGGATGCTGAGTAGTATATGAAAACTGTCACGTACTATAACCTGATCAGACGCTTGTAGTATAACAGCCAATCAATAAGTGACTTGTATATGTAATTATATTACGTTAACCAATGAAGGTTAAGTAGCTGTTGTATTATGTAAGGCAATAAAGGTATAAAACATGAAAACATTAGACAATAAAGGAGAAGATGACATCTAGCCATATTGGTTTGAGTGTCATTACTCCGGCCGGCTTTCCGTGGGACCCTCTTCATCCTCCACTGATCTTTCAGCAATGCATTATCTTCAATTTTCTGTCTTCTCAAGCCTGGGGGCTGTAGGTGGGACTGAGGGATCCCTTGTCACAGCTATCAGTCCATTTGCTGTCTGTGTCAGCAGGATCCTGCTTGGTTCTCTGTGGACTCAAACACAAGGAATCCCATTTGATTTCTGTATAAAAAAATTGCCTGCCTTCACCAAAACACTTTGGAATTCTCATATAAAATTATAAGATTATTTTTAAATTTAGCTGTAGCATTTTCCCAATTAAAATGGACTGCAAAAGATTTACTGACCCATAGGGCACAGAATTACAGTGACAAGCTGCACCAAACAACACTTGCTTCCCCCTTGCTATGCTGGAATTTTTGTTAATAGGGACTTCAGGATGAGAACTGGCTCCATGAGCTTTAGATGGAGAAAGCAAGACTGAAGCAGAGAGATGACATTGATCTGCACTTTGCCAAAAAACCTGGTCCAGCCTGGGTAGCTCCACCAGGTAAGGTGCAGTCCCAGTTTTCCATATATGCCAGTATGTGCGATAATCACAGTATAGGCATTATCAAGATTATATTTTATTATTGAGATTCAGAAATTCAGAGTAACAGTAAAAAGATTTGGGTTTATTCCCTGCTTCAGCTGGTGTAATGGTTTGCCTGACCTCTGCACGTGGGGGGCTACCTCTGCACTGAGACTTAAAACTAAGCAGATTTGAAACTAAAACTGAGCTCTCAGTTCAGTCAGACAACCTCTGTATGCACAGGGTAAACTTCTACATGACATAAATGACCAAATGTCATTATCAACCATTTACTTGATGTTGCCTCAGATGGTCTTGATCCAATTTATATGTATGGATAGCAGGATGGATACTATCCTGATAGATAGTAAGCACACAAGGATCTCTGTGGTTAGGACCATGTAGTCCAAGTAAAAAACAACTTACACATACTTTACAAGTTAAATTAATATTTAAATCAATGTCTATTAGTAGCTCCACAGCATCATTATTCTCCACCTCTAAATTGGGAAGGCTATTCTATTGCACAAGACTTGGCAATTACTGCTTATTAAGACTAATTATTTTAATCTATTTCCATGTTTTATTTCTAATTAAGTATCATTAGAATAGAGAATCACTTTCATATTCCTTTAATGCTTAATTTAGTAAACATTCCCTTTAGAAAGAGCACAACTGTGGTTTGCATGCTAAATACTTGGAAATGATGAATGGAAGTTACCTAAAATTCAAAAGCAGGAACTAGCCCTTGACAGCAGACAGATCTTATGGATCTGTTCTTTCAAGAAGGCATTTCATTTTCCACATGAAATGTTACTCTAGACACTGACCTTTGCTGAAACATATTATGCTAATTAAAAAAAAAAAAATCTCCTTGATTGCTGGCAAGGTCAGGCACAGGAGCAGGCAGAGAAAAAGGAAAGTGCTCCCAGGCTATGCTGGAGAGCATCACCTGGACTTTCCTGCAATGCCAGGGCTGACCACCACAGCAGCTGCTGCTGAAAGCCTCTCTCCACTGAGGTGCACCAGATAAATGACATTAAAATCTTGTTGTGGTTTGTCTCACTTGTCATACACAATTCATTTTGGTGTCTGCAGACAGAGCCTGTAGATGGTGGTAGTTAAAAGGGAAGAAGCATCTTGGAACAGTGAGAGAGGGTCTGGTGTAGTCAACACCCACAAGACGATTTTGATCCACCATCAAGAACTGCTGTCCAAGGTTAAATCATGGTTTTACCAAGCAACCTCTCATAATACCTAAAGGGAAGTGTTTTCTTTTGTACTTCACTATCTTGTTATGCCTCCTTAATAGGTTTGCATGGCTTTATTAACTTGGATCTCTGCTTTTGAAGGAGTTTGACATTCATGCTTTCTTCTTCTGCCTCTCATCCATCCCTACCCCTTAGTGCAATCAGGACTTTTTTTATCAAAATGCTTTCACCAAACCACAAAGTGTGTCTCCTGTTATGGAATGAGAGTGAGCTGCCTAATTCTTTGTAGGCATGTTGGTCATTTACTTCTTCTAATGGTAGCAATAAAAAAAAAATCTACCATTCAGTGAAACAAAATTAGCTAAACCTCCAAGTCCCCAGCACGGGAGCATCAGCTCTTTCTCTTCATTTATAAAAAATTAGACACTGGGGTTTAAGTCAATTCCTGAGGTTATTTGTCAAAGGAACTTCAACCTTATGCAGACAAGACAAGAATATGTCCCAGAATGAAGCAATAACCCCCAAATTCAGTCATAAGAATTTTCTTTAACAGTTTTCTGTGGAACTGTGACACTTTTTCCAGTCTAGGCTCAAAGCGACAGATAACGACTCCCTCCTTCATTGAGGAAATACAACATCCTACATTTTTTAGCCTTGAAATTTAAGGAAAGCTGGAAAGTAATTGTTTAATTAAAACCTGAAGGAATGTGAGAGGATGACTAACTGCATGACTTGGCTCTGATAGCATCACCAAATTACTCTTCAAAGAGAGCCTCCAGCAAGCCTGGGCTCTCATGACGTAACAAAGCCAGTGTTTTATTTATAAGGTTATCGTGGCTTTCCTGTAACAACACATGAAAATGTGCCATTGCTGCTGGGCATACAGCCCGTGTGAACTTGGGAGGGTGTTGGCAAAATACCAGTGAAAACAATCTCAGTGTATTAACTAATACCAATGTGTGACATAAATACAGTAAGAGGATTTTAAAAACAAAGGCTTTGAGCTTACCATCCAAGAGGCCAAAGCAGATGAATTTGAGGATGAAGGCAGAGGTGCAAAAAGGCTGCAATTCTTTGCTTTTGCAAGAGCCAGGTCTTGGAAAGATAGAAGAAGAAATTGCAGTAAAATAGCAGGATGAAAGTCTGACTGAGGAGAGAGAAAATTTCAAAATGTCCAGCTTGAGACAGCATTGTGGGCATGACTGATACTGATTTGCCTTAGGAATTTTATTAGTAATTATGTGGTAATAAATATGTGCAAAGTGTCTTAGCATTCTTCAGTGACTGTGACCTTCACCCATTCATCATCAGTTATTTGCTAAATCCACCAGCAGTTTCATTTGCTACAGGACACCTGCCCTAAAGCCCAACACTGGCCCAAGAACATTGGCATAAATTAACCTTGTAAAACTGTAGGTTAGAAATACAAATGCTGATTGCCAGAAAGGAAGAACTTCTGACCCAGTCTTCAGCTGGGGAAGTTTTAACCATGTCTGACCAGGACTGTACCTGTTGCCCATGCAATCAGGGTTTCAGTGCTGTCCCTGACACACTACTGCACACAATCAGTCTTTGAAAGACTCCTTGGACTTCTGTTTCTCTGCCAGCTGTGGTGTGGGCAGTCTTTGTCCAGGAACTAAGAGAACACATCCATTTCAGCAGGCAATGGCCAGAATTTGTATTCATTTGAATTTCTGTATTTCAACTGATAAAAGGTTTAAGAAAAAAAAAACAAAAAAGAGTGAAAATTATTCCTGATTGAGATTTCACACCAGGAAAATTAGAAGTTACTCCATAGAATTTAGGGGTATAAACCCCTACAGCTTAGCATATTTAGGGTGCTAAAAATGGTATTTCAGACAATGCTGCCATCTGTATTTTAAAAGAGAGCTTACTCTGAAAAGGGATGTGTGTGCATGTTAATATGGCATTACAGGTATTGCCCTGATCCTGCTTACTGTGCTACTTACTGAATTTGGTGAGAAGGGCTATTATTTCTAGAAAAAAAACATAAGAAACTGACAGAGTAATTTCCCAGATTCTGAACGTCTCTTACACACATTAATTTTTTTCTTCAGTTATGCAGTTTTATGTCCTTGGGTCCATTATTGTACAATGTCAATCACTTACAATTGCAGTGGATAATAATTCAAGTTATTCTTGTGGGCACAGCAAGATCTAAAGTGATATGCAAAGCTGCTGGTTTAAGCCATTTATGTAACTATTTTAAAAACTTATTCTTAGAGAAAGGATTTCCTAAAGCACGCAGTTCATTGCTTAAGCTCCTTCTATTCCTTGGATCTCTCCAGCATCATAGTTGATTTTTCTCTGGAAATTATTAAGGCTTTATTATAGCAAGGATACACATCTATTTTCATAAAGCTCCCAAGTGAACATGACACGCTATCTTCCAGAGCCTCCATTTTGATCCTGAAAATTGCGGGCCTCAGGTAATCATCAAATCTACTAGATTAAATACATTACTAAGTTCATTCTTGAATCCTCAAAATGCTATAAAAACATATAGAAGCTGCAGAGCAAACAAGGCTACTGGGAAGAAAACAAGTATCTAAAATTCTGGTGATCAAGAAACCATTTTGTTATACTTTAGGTAATCATTTTAAAAGCTTAAATATAATTCCTCTTTGTTTCTGTCGGCAGTTTTAAGGACTTTTCCACTTCACATGCTTCAACAGACACATTAAATTGGAGTGAACAGCATCACCCACTCTTCAGCTGTAGGACATCATAAGGATATGATAAATGATTGATAGGATAAAAACGTGGGGGAGAAATGAACATTCTGGTTCACCGTGTTCTGGACTGGCACTATTGCACTAACAGCAATAACAAAAATGCACCTGAATATTTAAAGTTTTCTGTTATTTTTAAGTGTATGTATTCTGGAGAGATTGAATTTAAATCCTGCTTTCTTGAAGATTAAAGATAACAATCTAGAGGAAGTTGCATTCAGTCATAACATAAAATATATTTTCCAGATTTTAGCATAGTGGCTCAGCAGTAATAATACACTTTTCAAAATTTAATATTTATACTGAATATCAACATCCCCAATGTCAGATAACTGACATTGGCCCTTTAGGTCTCTTTGTGCATAGTGGCAGCATAGGTGAACCACCGTTCTTCATGCTGATTTTGGAGGCAACCAACAGCCTGAACAACATTATCCTGAAATGAAAGCAAATGAAGACTTTTTCAGTTTCCACCTTGCTCCTGAATAGGGAGGGAGAAGAGAGAAGTAAGGCAGAAGTCCCACAGGTCACTAAATCGGGAAAAGGAGCAGCATATTACCACTGATTCATTTGTGCTGCTTACAGGACAGTCTCCCTGTTGTACAGGACACAGGCCAGACTCAGAGAAAACAAGATACAAACTTTGGAGTCTAGATTTCAGCTCTTGAATATTGAACTACCTACATTTTAATACAGTTTAAATGTTAATGGGAAGGATGTCTCCTTCTAGGGTTTCCAGGCTGCTGTGCAGCACTGAAGCCCAGTTATCCTGGGATCTCAGGCTTCTCCAAACAGTGTGATCAGTGCTGAAAGCCACTGTGCCACCTTGGGCAGTAGAAGAGCTGCAGTGTCACACTGACAATGCCTGGAACAGGAGTGGGGTGGTGGCAGGGACACCTGAGCTGTAGATGCTGTCAAGCTGGGACTGAGGTGGGGTGGGAAGCAGGGAAAGGTGCTGCTGTCTTTTGCCAGAGGGAAGATCCCCACCCTGCCAGCCAGAGTAGCAATCTGTGCTATTTCTGCAGCTTTCTGCACACATCTCATTTGTACAATTAAAGGAGAGAGGATGATGCCCCCTGCTTCTAGCTGTTCATCACCAGATGAAAATACAGCCTGGGGGTCCAGATCCACCCCTCACTGATGCAATTGTATTTTGAAATTAACTCCCTGGGGAGATGAGGTCTGCTCAGAGCCTTCACTGTGGTCCAAGGCAAGCTCTGGGTGCCATTTCCCTGGGCAATACTATGTAAAAAGCTGAAGCTAATCAGAAAGCTACTCTGATGTCCAGTTACCTCGCAGGTGTTATCTATTAAAAACTTACTAATAGTTATATAAAATAACAGCAGAAAAGCTCTAGCAAGAACTTGTGTGAATCACTAGTGATCCTTCGCTGCAGTTGAAAGACCACTGACAAATTCAAAGTAAAGCTCATTGCACAGTCTCGATTCACAGCAGCAAACACTGGCATGCTGCTGCTATGAAGAAGCTACATCAGCAAAAGCAAAAAGAAGCAATTTAACCTCTCAGCTGAGAGAACCTCCTCCAGATATTCAGCCAGATTTGAAAAGTTACATTTGAATGCAAATAGAAAGGTAAATACGCAATTTCTTCACAAATACTCATCTTGTTTCCGTCAATCTTAGGAAATAATCGAGTGGACAAATAACATGAATGTTTCAGGAGTCAATACAAATGAAATTAACTGTCACCATGGAAAGTATTAATATACTTAATCATAAAATCAGATTGTCTCATTTGCAATTTTGACTGAAGTGATGGTTTTAAAAAATATATTAAAAAAATCTCCTCAGCATTTCACTAGAGAACTATCAGCAGCTCCAGGCTGGTCACTTTCCAAGCAGCAGTGCATGCACATAGCTTGAAGAGAAGTTCAGCATTTATGTCATGGGTACTCTGAAAGAACAGCTCTTGCACACTAAACAGAACAATGTCTACTTACCACAGCTCTCAAGTTTTCTTTTGCTTATTTCCTTTGCCAGAGAGCAGAGGCTGGGGCTGCAAACTGGCCCTATATGTCACCAGTCCTCTGGATGCCACCATTTGGGGTCCTCACCTTAAAGCTCTTCAGCCACCAGCCTGCACTTGGCAGGACTTCAGAAAGCAAATGAATATGTGGCAATGGGAACAATAGTGAAATATTCTGAGGTTTTGACAACCACTCCTTCATTCAGTATTATACCCTCCTTCAGAAAATACCTCAGAACAAATTAACATACGTGTATTTTTAAATCAGTCATACCGTTGTGGGAATAAAAAGTGCTAAGAAACAAGTCAGATTCATAAATGAAAATGTATTTCACCTTTATACATGCTATACAGGTCATGCAAATACAGAAATCTACAGGTTATACAATGACACCATAATAAAATATAATATGACATTTGCCAAACACAGTGTATTACAGCAAAACAAACTGTTTCTGTTTGTTTATTATTTAGGAAATAGATGAAGGACTAATTTGGAAGACACAGTACCATGCTACAGCTTACTGCACAGTCAAAAGAAAGTATTTCTTTGAAGTACACTAACATAAATAGAGCTGGGTTGTTGTAGGTATGATTTTTTTAGGCATTGCACATCATGTCACTGGTTACTTTCCCACTGCTGACTTTTAAGAGCACAAGAATGGTGCTACACCTGAGGTCAATCTATGCTGTGAACTCTTACACATGGAAAAAAAAAGGAAAAAAAAGCCAAACACCCCCTCCAAGTTTTCACATCATCTGTGTTGGTGTCCAAAGAGAGTTGTATTTATAATTTATTCTTATAAGAGACTGGACAAAATCTCCTCAAAGCAGCACCTGATCTAGCATAAAGGTTCACCAACAGAAATAAAGTTAACACTGTACAGCACATGACGTCCTGACCTTGTACATCTTGATGTGGACTGTTCCATACAGATGTTTACAGAACGTTAAGGGCGCCCAGTGCTCCCGGTGTGCATTCTGGCCTTTGTGTTTCTGACACTCACATATTGTTTTGCTGCTGACCAAATCCCATTGTGCTGAGCCTACATGAAGACAAAATACCTCTCTGTGTGATAGAAAGCCTGCTGGTATCAATTAAGTGTCTGCATATTCAAAAGTTAATGTGTCACCCTCCTGATCACTCACTTGGATCTACCACAGCTATACTACACATATATTAAGGGGTTATACTTGGCATTTGGCCTACTTTGCTTACAAGTGCTACACAAATATGATTTCAAACACAGTTGATAGTTGCTCCCAGACTAATTAATATTAACTGGTAAGTGCCACTAGTGACTAAAAGTGTCAACATAATCATAAAGGGATAGTTCCCATATTCCACAGTCATTAAGAAGGCTCTTTTGATTCCAGCAGCTATATGTTTTTCAAGCCTCTTCAGCTACAGTTTTCAATTACACACCTCATAAAAGTTGCCAATAACTCCTTATTAAAGACAAAAAAAGATAGGCACCAAACTAAAGTATAGTATATTATTTTGTTTCAATGCACCGTGGGCAAACCCCATCATTATTTACAAGAAAAAGATGTCTAAATGCATGTATGATCAAGCTTAGGAAATAATTATTTAAAAATAAAATGCACAGGTAAAAATCACAGTGAAGTGTTGAGATGAATTTTAAATTAAAGAAGAAATAAGTGCTTTATTAGCAGCTAAAGCTCAAATTCTAATGCACGCGCTGTCTTCCCTGAAACATCAAGGCTCCAGATCATTGGTTTCTACCAAAAGCAGCCAGTTATTCAACATATTCCCTGGGAAGACAACTTATATTCAGCTCTAATTATTTGAAATCCAGTGTTCAAGGACTGCAGAAGCTTTTTCAAGTGACAAGCTCATATTTTACTGCCAGTAGCATCACAGGGATATATATCCTCCAGAAACTGTTACCTCTGTCAATTAAAAAGAGAGAGAAGAATATCAAGTCAGCTACACAAGTTAGATGACCTCAGTTTCACAATTTAGAGAATATACTCTTCCAAAAAACCTGACTATGGCTTTGTACTTTGAAACTGTCACTGAAACCTACCATGGGTTTTTCCTATGCTGGCTTTTCAGGGTATGTGATTCTACACTGCAAGTTCTACAGCAGCAGAGAAAAGAGTAAGCAGCAATAACTACCATGGCCTAGACTGACCCCACTTTTAACTCTTTTCTTCATGCAAATAGGCTCTAAATATACACAGGAAAGGTATTTTATTAATGAAGAAATTCTGGGTGCCTAAAGGAAATGTCTCCATTTACCAGATACTTGTTGCTATGATACAGTCAGTTTGCATATGATGCCAATTTACAGGCAGCTGCAAATCTCAAAGATTATGTTGAATTTAAATACCTAGGAGAACAGCTTGCTTTCTCTCCCCACACTGCCATGTACTGCTGCAATATTTTGGGAAGCTAGCAAGTAATCACAGCAATTTATCATAAGATGTTTATCACAGTACTGTACCTGTATCTGTTCTGCTGAAAAGCGAGGCTGTCAACAGATAGAATTAAGTGTATTTTCTTGTCCTGGGCTGTTAAATCCCTCAATCAAGTTTTTGTTACAGTCATCTAGGCTAAGGGTATCACTGGACATCTTGGAGTAGGTAGCTTGGCCTGTGAAATCCAAGAGGTCTTCAAGAGCCTTGGCATTACTTGTCCCATTTTGGTCCAAAGAAACACCTGGCATGAGTTCATTCATGGGTGAATATTCAGGGATAGAGATAAGTTCTTCTTTTGAAACCGGGCTATACGAAACATAAAGGAAGAAAGACACAGAATAAGAGGTCTATAACTTTTCATTAAGCAACAATCAAGTTAAACCTCTGACTGTTCAGAAACTATCATTCATCTTAAGGCAGCTGCAGCAAGCTTTTACCTGGAGAATGTCCTAATCCAAAGAAAAAAAGATACTGCTCTGCTCAGGATGGAAGGTCAAACCTAACCTAGCCCTTAATGACTACGGTTTGTGGTAGCTGTGTAACATGAGCACTCATCTCCTAAACCCACATGTCTGAAAGTTTACTGAACTGAGTTTACTGATCATCATTTCAGTCCCTGCACCATTCCTTTACCTAAATGTTTATTGCATCTTTCACATTACTGTCCTGATCCTGCAAACACTTACTTAAAGCACATACATTTCAAAACTTAAATAAGAAGTTATTTCTTAAAACCTTATTATATACTTCAGACATAGAAATCTCATAATTAAACTTAAGAAATGTTGCAACCAGCTGCTTTGCTGAGACTAGCAAGGCTAGTGCCTTTTAGTTTGGAGAAGAGAAGGCAGAGGAAATCTTTCACAGACATTTCTTAAACTATGATGTGGTGGTGGATGCTTTGAGGGCAAAATTATCATGCATGAAATCCTACAACACAAAATGTAAGAGGTGTCCAATGCCACCAGTAAGAAACTGGGTTTAAGATGGATCAAAGAACATAATCCACCAGTGAGACTGTACTGTACAGACTGCTTCCAGGTGAGGTCCTAGGCACAAAGAGCTGGTAAAAAAAAAAAAAAGAGTTGGATAAACTCATGGGCAACATGTCAACCAGTGGCCAAGGCAAACTTATGCCCTCAATATCCCTAAGGCTACACTTCAGTGATCTTGGATTGCAGAAAGTGGTAGGCTCATGTGCTCTCCCTCACTCGTTTTTCTTACTGATACTCTCTGAGACCAAATGATGGGCTACCCAATCTTCTGGTTGGTCCCAGCACAGCATTTCCTATATATTTATGCATATTTGCTGGAAATACCAAGACAGTATAAGAGGTTCAACTGGCTTACTGATTAAGGAAGAACAGTATTAAAATTCCATGTTTAAAATTTAGATCTAACTTTGACTTAGCAGCCTTAACTGCCTATATATATATATATATATATATATTATATATATATATATATATATATATATGTGTGTGTAAATAAAAAAAAAAATTAAAATCCTTCTTTTCTGATCATCCTTCCATCAAAATGTGAGAGTATTTAAAACCACTAAGTTATTTACTGATTTCCATACATTTCTACTTGTTAAGTACTTTAAAATTCTAAATCCATTATTTTCATTTTTCTTTTTGTATGGAGGCAGAAATGCTCATGAATCACAGCTATGCAGCCAAATTAAAAAATAGTGACATCAGAACAGTATCTACAGTAGCTGCTTTCACAAATCTGTCCGAAAGGTTTGGGCAAACTTGCATGGAATCCATAAGTAAGGACTGTGGAAGGATTTCAGAGTTCCCTCCCCCAAATATGTGCGAGTGAGATGAGGTTTTGTGGCTCTTGTGTCAAACACCCAGGAGCATCCTGGCAGGAGCAGAACACACCCAGTGCACACCCAGCTGCCACCATGGGGGGACATGGAAGGAAAGTAGTAAAGTATTAACAAACAAAACCCAAAATCCTGTGTCTCACATGAATTCCACAACCCTGTAGGTAGATCCAGTCTGTACCTCACATCCATGGACTGAACCTCATCTGTTGAATCTTCCATGCTGTTAGATTTCCCATCAACAGCTTCCAGCTGAATAAGTCCTGAAACTGACTTCAGTCCATTAGCAACTACATCTTGGGAAGGGATTACAGAAGCAGCACTTTCTAAGCTTTTATTTTTCAGGCAGGTTGCCAGTCCATTGATCTCTATAAAAGAAAGTTAGGAATTATGACAGTAGAAACTTTGTTATTTAAATAGTCTTAAGTTATAGACTGAGTAGAAAGGAAGACTGACAGTGCAGTAGACTCAGTTTAATCCATGACTCATCATACTGTACTGTCATTCCTGTATTCCACTCCAAAACTTCTTTATGCTATATCTTTTAAATTTGAGGAAACAGGAAAAGAATGTTCTTTTATGTCATGTATTAAAAACCTTAGCCTGGGAAAGTAAACAAAATATAGATAATGTCAGATATATTTTATTTAATAATCCTTTAAATACATATGGGTTTTTTTATTAAGTCAAATTAAATGTAAGTTTTAGAGTCACACTATAAAAAGCTTGGTTGTGTACACATATTTTCTATCTACAAAATTTGAAGGTAGGTTGCAGCAAACAAACCAAAAAACAACATTGTCAGACTAAAACTTTTTATTTACAAAAATGCTACATCAGGTACTAAAATGGAGGAGAAACTTTATTCTGCTTTTGCTTAAGTGGCAAAGCAAAGCTGTCTCCAGTTTCTAACACTTGTCACTGATGCAAATGCAGCTGTTCTTTTTGAGATGAAAGCAAAGAACTTCTGATAATACACAGTGCTCTGCCTCAGATCAAAAAAATCTGAAGAGATTCAACCATGAAAATAGGTCAGAAAAATATGGCAATTTTTACCTGGCTGGTTGAGAACAAGGGCCTTTGGTTGCTTTTCCACATTCAAAGTTGATGGGATCTCCAGTTTTGGCTCTTCCTTCTGAAATCAAGTAATGACTCAGCTGTATTAAAGGGAGGACTGTAATCTTCATGGAACTGATTGGACTCAAAACTTGTGAGACTGCCCAGGGCCACTGGGTGACAAGGACCATCAACAGCAAGACAGGACATATTTTCCCTTTTTGGTTAGGCATAGCATTTTTTTTAATTAAAAAAGGAAACATTCTCTGAAAGTAACTGAACAAACAGTTTCCTTAGTAAATTAGAAATGAAAACCTGACTGTCACTTCTTGGCTGGACACAACTGCCTTCTTTTCAATCCCACATTCCTGACAGGGGTAACAAAGAGAGCTCAGTAACTAATTCACTGCAGGAAGACACATCAACAGCAGCAAACATTACAGCTCCAGCATGCAGGAATGGGCTGTTGGCCCTTGCTAGGTAGTGAGGGGAACAATTATCCTACCTGCAAAGGCTGCATAAAAGCTGTGTCTCTGAAGCAATGGCTGTGACACAGCAACAGTCATTCTCAGTTTAAAATGCATCTAAAATTTGGGTCTAGAGAGTACCTAAGTATACTTATTAACATGGTACTACCCTACAATTTAATTTCCACATACGATAATAAAACAAAATAAAAAAATCTGCACCCACATATGGTTTCATACCTTTATTTCTGGGGTTTCACTCTTCCTTGTTCTCTTCATTATTTCATCTATTCTCTAGAAATGAAAATAAATTTCAGGATGAGATGGCAGAGAGAATACGTAACAAGAGACAGAGGAAAAAAGACAAAGAACCTTTTCTTTACTGTCATGACATCCTCTCTGCCTGTCTTGGAAAAGGGAGAACAAGTAAGAGAAAAAATTAAAGACAGAAAACATCTTGCAGCTGGTTTTAGCCTATCAGATCTTACAGAACATGACTTTGTCAGCAGAAGCATTTTAGAAACAAGCATGTTAATACCACGTGTTTGCAGCTATGAGTTATGCTCAGTTCTGGAATAAGACATTTGTTTAAAACCAACAGTGGTTACTTTAGCCTAGTTGCTTTTCCAACTATTTCCAAACAGTTCCTTTAAAAATAGTTAGCCTTTTTGGAATAGAAGAGCAAAATGAAATATCTGAAG
Organism: Anomalospiza imberbis; assembly: GCF_031753505.1. NCBI lineage: Eukaryota > Metazoa > Chordata > Aves > Passeriformes > Viduidae > Anomalospiza > Anomalospiza imberbis. The sequence continues at coordinate 15,480,078 of NC_089682.1, read as the reverse complement.
TTATCCTTGCTAGAAATGTGTAAGGCATTATCCTACAATACTTTTGTTTTCCTACTTTCTTCATTAAAAAGGAAATGTTCTTTGAGATGCAAAACATTTTGGTTTGATATTCTAATCTACAACTGCAACATGCCTCCAGTTCAGTGGTGAACAGTTTAAAATATATTGGAATAACATATATGGATAGATGACCATTTGTAACCAGACAGGGGTTCTGCAGCTGTTCTCTTTCCTGCCACACAGCTGTAAACAAAGCTAATTTATGCAGCTTCAGCCATTTCCATGTGCAGCAGTGGCCAGACAATCCTGTTCCTCTGCATAATGCAACCAGAGACAGGTGGGGGAAAAGCTGTTTGTTAATCACAAACTTTCTCAATTAATGACACAGAGCTTTTGTTGAGTAAGTTTGAAACAAAGTCACTCATGTTTCTCAGTAGTTAGTGATGTCCTCGGTTGGACAGTAATTGACATTTGCCTTGGCATGCCATTCCTTGTTTGTCTCAGGCATTTAACTTTTTCAGGTAGAGGCTGGCTCTGTGTTTGCTCAGCACCTAGGAGAAAGTCATTTGCCTCAGGCAATTCCACTTTGTTAGAAATGTTGATGTCCATGTTCCCCTAACAAGCAAGTAACAAATACTGTGTTTGCCATAACCATTCACCTCTAATCCCTCCAAATTATTGTTGTTAGATACTACTGGATGCTTCCTGGGTTATGTATTTAAACAAGAAATGAAATAATTATCCTGAGATGCAAATACTCACCTTCTTCCGCTCCAGCCTTTCCTGCTCAATTTGCTGCATGATTTGTTCCCTTTCAAGACGAAGCTGTTCAGCTGCCTCACGGGCTTTGATTTCTGCTTCTTCCCTCTAATCAAAATGTGTAAAATATGTTAGGGCCATTATTTATTTCAGGCAGGCTACCAAGCATTAAGAAGTAGTTTTTTACATGTATAAAAATTTCACACTTCTCTTTGAGATGATACCTGTTTCTCAAGTTTGGCTTGGAGCTCTTTTTCTTGCTTTTCCTTTAGCATTTGTTCTTCCTCAGCTCTTCTTCTGGCTTCCTCTTCTGCCTTTTTCCTAGCTGCCTCTTCTTCACGTTTTCTTTCCTCCTCCTTCTTACGAGCTTCTTCTTCCAGACGCAGTCTTTCTTCTTCTGCCTTTCTTTTCTGCTCTTCTCTTTCAAGCCTGCAAAAAATGTAACAGAAGGTTTAAAAGGCTTCATCTTTGTTTAGCATGAATCCTATTGAATGTGCATCAGTAACTGGTAACACATACATCAGCACATATTTTCATGAAAGATGCCAGGATACAGTGAAGACATTGAACACGTGCTCAGAATTCAGGTTGCTATCAAGCTTTTACTCCAATCTTACTTTAAATGCCTAAAATATTTCATAGAAGTTATAATTTCCATTGAAAAAAAACATGTGTGATCAAAGAAAACATTCCTGTTCTAATTTCAATTAGAGTGTCAATAATAAAATTAAGTTTCAAGAACAAAGACAACCCTCTTCCCATGTACTTGACACCCAGAATGCTGGTATCTATAAACAAGCAAGTTCTTTTATCCTTTGCTTCATCTGAAGATAAACAGATGGGATGAGTAGCAGCAAATTCCACAAAACACAGTGGAATACTGGAAGGAGTGGGTCTAAATTCCACCTGTCTTGTTCCCTGGCCCACTGAGGGACATCATGCTCCTTAAGAATTGTTTTTTAAGTGATCGTTCTTATCATTCTATCAGGGCCAAAATGGCAGGAGCTGGACATTCCACTCCCACCCTGAATCAAGGGCTTAAAGAAACTGAAAGAATTAAAAGTGTAACTAGATTTAGTTAGGGGGTATAGAAACAATTAAGAGTATAGCAAGAAGAGTAGAAATAATAAGGGATAGTTAATTATTAGCAGATAGAGTAGTTAAGGCTAGAGTGATATATCACCTGCCTGTCTTTACTATCTTTAAAGAAGCAGGATGGGATGCAGATTTAATTGTGAGAAAGAAGAGGACTGTAGCCTGCACCTGGGCCCCAAAACCTGAGCTACAGCCAAGGGGTCCAAAACCTGCCAACAAGGCGTAAGTAAAAGGTCACTTTGACCTCAGAAGACCACGACCTATTTCAAAACCCACTGACCCATTTGAAGTGAAAGATTGTGTAAGCGTGAAGGAACCTTGGACTCATTATAATACCACATTTTAATACGAAGCAGGGTGGGCGGGGTTAGGTAATGAATATGTATGAGGCATGTTGGGAATTATATGAATATCTAAGACTTTTTAGATAAATAGAGAGCAGAAGCCTGTGATTCTTTGCAAATGTCTCTGGGACATGACTCCCCATGTGTCTGGCGCTGTCGATAAACGCACCCCTTTCTAACTTTAACTAGCTGGAAAGTTCTGTTCCACACTTCAACCCCATCCACCACATCTGTAGTAAGAAAACCCAAAGCTGAATCTAGACATGCAGAATTAGTGATTTGCTATAAGGGGGTTGAAGGAAGTGCATGATTTGCTGACACTTGCAACCAGCCTCCCATGTGGAGAACCACCAAAAATCCTGTTCCCAGAACAGAGCCACAGCTTCACTGATCAGACAGCAACCTTCATTCTGCCCACACTCAGCCCTCAATGCCTGCAGCAGAGTTGGGCAGGAAGATGAACTTCAGGTTAATTATGAATGATTCAAGCTTTGCCATTTAATGCACATCCTACTGCTGCAAGACCGTTTCTGCTACGTAATCTAGCTCATTTAAAGCCACCTAAAATATTTTTTTACAATGTAAAATACTTCAGGTATGTCCAGACTGCAGTGTGCAGTACAATTCAGCAAGGACATGCCTGAAGTATTTAGAAAAGTAATAGATATTCAGGGTTCTTGAAGAGGCCAAATTATTATTTTTTAACTTCACTAATCATAGAGACTGCAAAAGACACTAATGAAATATGAGTCTGAAATGAAAGAAATTAACAAATACATATAAGCTCCAGCTTGATTCCAAAAGTACCACAGTTTCAAGCATCTTCAGTGATACAGGTTAAATTATTAGGTTATAACTTTCACAAAGCAACAGAGAGACCTTTCTCGTTCTTCTCTTTCCTGTTTCTCCTTTTCCTCTTGTTCTTTTTGCAGGCGGGCCTGTCGTCTTTTTTCAGCTAGAATTTTTGCAGCTTCTTCTGCATCACTTGTTCCTGCTGTGATCTTCCCTAGGAGAAGACAACCAAGGGTGAAAAGTCAGGCAGGGAACAAAGAGTGTGCTCAGCATTTCCAGGTTCATACAAAGGTTGAAATGGGCCTGGTTCAGAGTGGCAAGACACCTTTTTAAAAGCACATTTTAGCATTTTCAGCAGAAAGAGGATGGAATAGATAAGAGCATTCCTGGAAGTCAGCATTTTCACATCTTCATTAACAATTGGTACATTTGGCTTTTGGTATATTGGTGAAAACTAATTCACAGGTTCCAGCATGTATCTTTACACATTCTCATAAGCCTGTGACTGAGCAGCTTCATGAAGAGAACAGCTCACCACCATTTAAAAGTCTCAGGGACCCATCATACCCTGCACTAACATCTTGCAGTAAGGCTCACCTTCATTGTTCTCAGCCTTTCCAGCAGAAGGCACATGCTTCTCAAGAGCCACCTGGCCCACGTCATCAGTGCGTGCTCCTGGGGACTTCAGGTGACTGACATTTTCTTTCTCCTTGTCGGCTTTCTTTTTAGGTGTTTCCTGGCTGATATTGGAATTGGCACGATGCTTCACAGGAGAAGCTGGATATTGTTTGGTATTTTTAGGAGACTGAGGATAAGTCTTTGCAACTGTCCTGATGAGGGAAAACAAACATCAAACAAGGCCAGATGTTACATAGCTTGGAATCAAACTCCATCTTCACATTTCTCATTCTTTCTTGTCTCTGTCTACAGACAAGTATCAGCTGTTTTGCACAATACTGAAAAGAACCACCTGGATGCAATCAGAACTTAAAATGCATGGAACTGACATAGAAGTGTACATGATTACAGAAAATTCTCATTAAAATAAACCAGTAACACTGGCTAAGGTCTAGGTGAGAGATAGGAAATTGTGGACTACCTAAACCAATGATTTTAGTAATAACCATTCCAAAAGAATTCTGCCAACTTTACTGCTACACTCCTTCTCAACATCTAAACCAAAGCTATGGCTGCTCTCTGTCTGTAGAAATCATAATGAGCTACAGTGTGCTGCTTTCATCTGAATACCTCCTTGCCAACCATGGTCTTTTTCTAATCGTATCTGATTTTCCAAAAAAGCACAAATACCAGTGTACACAAAGGCAAAGCTGTGTGCTACTGAAAGAGACAGAACTGATCAAACCATTATATTGTCAGCAACGCTGTTTGAGTTAGTGCTTTTTTCAGCAACAACACAACACACTCTAGACTCCAAACTCAGCCCCTGCAGCTTTTCACAAGCTGCACTTGTGGTGATGGCAATGCACAGCAGCAATGCAGTTCATTGCTCATCTGGCTGTCACACACTTCAGGTGAAGTCATAACCCTGAAGTCAGTTCTGGTAAAGTGGAAGGGTAAAGATACCTGATATTCACTGAAAAAAGGTGCACATAAAGAGAACAGATTCCCAGGAAACATAAAACTACACACGAACGCCATTCATTATTTATGTAACACCAGTAACTAGCACTCGTAAAGTTAAGAAAGGCTGGGATGTGTGACTAAAGAGTATAAGAATAAAGAGATTACAATCTTAAAATAATGATTTATGTGAGTCTCATTAGAATAAATTATCTTACATTAAAGTGAACATTACACATGTATTTCTAACCTTCTTCCTGGATATGTAATTATTATATAAATGTATTGTCCCTTATCACTTTTTTCATCTACACTATATAGAGTTTCATATACCATAACATGCTTTCTGGACTATACACTCATTCTGGCAGACCACAAGCATAAAAAACATGAACAACAGCTGAAAATTAATGGACTGGAGTGGCAAGTTTTGTACAGATCTAACTATAGTATTGTGTGGTCAGAGACTATTATAACTAGAACAGCATTTGCATTTCACAGCAGACAAAAACAAGACATCTTTCAACTCCTCCCCAAACCCGTGAATTCTATAGAAAAAAGGGTTCTTTTCTAGCATATCAGACTGCATTTGAAAGAGGCTGAGACATTAGATTACAAGGAGCTCACTCAGAGCTGCCTGGTTTGTGGGGAGGAAAACACTGTAGAGTATTGCAACATCCCTACTTTCTTACTCCCACTGAAGAGCCACCACAGAGCCCAAAAGCCCTCAGGCTGCAGGAACAGTAGCACCCAACTAAATTTGAAGTTCAATTCAGGTACCCCCTGCCTGCAGGCCCAGGAGCTCCCTGTCAGCTCAGGTCCTCGCCCTTGGTCCTTGGCTGAGCTCAGCTGCAGGTAAGCCTGTTCTTCTTGGCTTCCTAACCTGCTGATCCTGACATGATGTCCTGGCTTGTCCCTGGACTTGCCTCAGTAAGGCCTTTGTTGGCTGTCACTGTGCCCCTGGTTTTGACCCTGGTCACTTCTATTGCCTGCCATGGGATGGGGTGCTGTGGGCAAGGTCCTTGTCCTTTTCTGTCCTGCTGCCACCCACGACTCCTGCTGTTCCATGACAGAAGCAGGCTTTGGAAGATGTGAACAGGCAAGCCTGATTCCAGTTCTTGAAAAAAACAGCAACGGGAGAAGCCAGTGAGTTTGGTTGTGTTGACCAAATCTGGCTTTAGCATTGCCTTTAGATTCCTCTTTAGGATATAGATGCATTTCCAGGTCCTTCTGACAGCAAAGGCAGATTTCAAGGCCCCACCTACACTTACACTTACATGTGCCTCATCACTGCAGTCATTTCCAACTGCATTTCATAAATATAAAATTGGTAAATAGAAAACATTTTTCTCATGTTTTTCTGCAGCACAGAGGGTGCTTCTTGCTAATTACACACTCCTTCAAAGCAGAGTTCTCTTCTTGCGGTCTTTGGTTCACATTTCCAACTTTATTGCACGTTCCTTGCAATGCTTTTGATTTAACTTGTTGTGACAGAAGGAGCAAATCAGGTTAATAACTAAGGCTGAGTCATTCTCAGTATTAGTACAGAAGTAATTGTTCTCTAATAAAGACATGACAATCAAAGAGGTCGGTAGGAAGCAGTCTAGTCATGAGTGCCACATATCTTGCACTGCATAGGCATTAGAGAAGACTGGTTGTACAACTCAGCTGGTGGATCAGAAACATGTGCTGACTGTATTATTTAGCTACTGCATCTTTGAACTTTTAGACCTACAGTATTTTTTAAACCAAACTGCTACAGGCTCTTAGACCAGAACAAGAAAATAGTAGAGTTTCAGATAAAGTAGCTAAAAGTGAGAAAAATAGAAGACTGATTACTGCAAGGATAAGAATAATGCAGTGTGTGCAAACCTGAGAAAGTCCATCAGGAATAAGAATATTTTTTCAGAATTTTTATATTATTTATGGGATGCCAGTAGAAAGTATTAAATTAACATTGTTTTCCTCCTTGTATTTAAAATATACTTTCAACTTAGCATCTTTAACATTCCTTGACACAGGCAGAATTGTTACTGGAAAAAACACTCCTTCAGAATAATATTTAAGTTATGCTGCTTTACACCAAAAAGAGCCAAACTTGATTGAGAAGGCAGAAAAATGGAATTATTAAGAAAAAAAATTTATAAGCCTGTTTAGGTTTAAACCATGATAAGAAAGTGGGAAACACAGAATTACACCTGATAAGGATCAGAGTATTAAGATAACAAATCACTAAAGTGCAAGAAGTGGCAGCCTGTCAGTTGTCAGACAGCTTACTCATTCTCAGTAACTGGATTTTACAGGGGAATACAAGAAGCACCTTCCTCTCTCCAAGAAGACATTAACTAATGTCTTAACTGCCCTGAGCTGACATGAAAAGAAGCTGAAAGAAGCCGGCCTCTACATGCTTTGCCAGAACATCTATCTGGTGTGAGGATCCACTGATTCTTAATTACCATGGCTCCTATTTAATTACAGAAGGGATAGTACATTCTGCAGAACAATGTCTCAGGAGGAGCATATGAGGGGCTCTGAGCTTACTTTTGCAAAGCAGAAAAAATAAAGCAGATGTAGCACACAAATCAGAGGTCACACCCAGCTCTGGCCACAAAGAGCAGGGCAGAGAACAGCATGCTCTCCTGAAAAGCCAGCTATGTGGCAGATCACTGGTGATGGCTGTTCATGAGGCTGAATGTGAATCCGAAATCTTCAGCAATGCCAGAGCTGCATTATTTTCCCCCTTTCTCTCCTTTAATTCAACAAAAACTGCTGAAACCACACCAAAGACCTGCATGTTCTCAAGCCTGCTTTCTGACATTGCTCTGATCACAAGCTATTTCTGGGTTCTGACATTTTTGCTCTGTGATGCTTTCTCAAAAGCAGTTTTCTTTTGCTCTTAGTTTTGATCTTTTGTAGCCACAGACAGATTCATTTTTCTATTACATTTCTTAAAAGAGAAGAAACTCAGCATAGGTCCGTAGAATAGTTTTTTTGAATAGCTGCATTATTACAGATGTTTCAAAATGGTGAACTGGCCCATTATCTAGCTAACTGCTAAAAAAGCCCTCAAAATACTCTTGATCCAACATTCTACCCATTGTTTTATCTTCCCAATTCAACACAAAGAGTAGTAAATGTAGCACATACACAACAAAATCTCAAATAGGTCACTGTAGGACATAGAAGCTACTTCTGTGGGGAATTCACCACATGCAGACACCTTTCCAATAACTCATTTTTAAACATTTTACATGTTTGGGGGGCACTTTTTTGTACTAGTCTATGTTCACATTCCATCACTATTCTGCAATTTGACTGAACATGCACATTTCTGACATCTAAAGTGTTTCCCCCAGGCTACAGGGGGCTGTCACCCAACAGAACCACCAGGTAAGGGGTTCAGTTAGTGAAACCATGAGCAAAGGACAATGACCAGCCTGGATCTGGAAAGGAAACATGAACCACCACCCGTCAGCAGCAGCACCACTTATCAGTCACCTCTCCCTTCCCCCTTTCTCCTTCTCTCATGAGGTTATGCTTTGGCAAAAGAATGTGACACAGAGGCTTGTCAGAGCTTTTGATTTTATTCACTGGCTTACACTATGGCTCATCTGAAGACACTTAAAACTAAATCCTACTTCCTTGATTCAGTCAGGTGCCATTGATTTATTCAGGGGCTATTTACCCAAAGACATGTGAAGGACACAGGCTTTACTGCCTTCCTGATCTACAAGAAAGCACACTTACCTATTCTCTGAGGGATACTGCAAGAATAAATCCATTAATGTACAGATCTTTGAAGATGAAGCATAAAACAAAAAATTACCCAAACCCCTCATCCTGTTACTATTGATCTTGTGAAAGATCTGAAGAAAATGGGCATTTTACACCATTAGTATCCAATAGCAATTGAAAAAAATTAAAGACAATTTCTCAATTGTTCACACTCTCTAATCCATTAACTTTCATCTTTATTCAGCTGATCCACATTAGGATGCAAAATAATAGTTTTGAATTTCTTTCTGTGAAATTTTTTGACATATTTACTTTTCCAAATAACATCAAGTTTTGAATTCCTTCCCCGCTTTTAATTGTTGTTCAGCATATTTCGATTTTTTCCCCTTTTCACATCTGTATCTGTTCACTTGTCTCAGATGTTATGCTTTTGGGCAGACTTTTTTTGCTTTCTCAGTAAAATTTACCCATCCATAACATTAGTATTTTATTTATGTAATTACTGCAACTCTCTTCTGCTGTTAATCACTGGGTCTCTTTAGGCTGAAGAGAACATTGTCTTGTTTGATCCTCTTTCAGTTACTTTACCAAGAGCTTTTTATTTAATAAATAATGAAATAACATATTAAGAAGACAAGTTACTGCCACTCAGAAACCAAGATGACAACTGTGAAGAACTGGTAACTAGAAAAATACCAAGAAAACTTGAATGCCAAGTCACATATTCTTAAGAAAAGAAAAGTGTACAGCTAATTGTCATGTAAATCACTGACTGTGCTTGATTCTTTCCTCAACAGTCTTAGAGGACAAGGTGCTGTGCAGGATCACTAACTACTAATGCTGTACAATAGGTATTCTTATTTCTTCCGGGGTATTTTTTCAGTCATATAGTGTGCTAGAAGGAGAAAGATTAAACTTGCAAAGGATTGTTAGGTTTGCAAAGAGAATGAGTATTTGTATACATATCTAGTCAGATTAAAATTACGCCTGAATGTCAGACAATGATCTTACTGGTCAGTGGATTTAAATAGAGGCAGTAAGGCTTTTGGAACCTTCCTTTAGATTGTATGATCTTATCTCCTCAATGAAAATTAACAGAGGAATTTGACTTGTATGAAAAAATGCATATATTATCACTATTATCCTCTATATATAATAATACAATATGGTCATTAGGGCATTTCTTTATTTTAGAATTATGAGGGGAAGTTTTGAAAGTGCTGAAGCAGGACTCTCTGCAATCAGTAATAAACATGGATTTAAACTCTATTTACTGTATCTCTCATAAGGTCAAGAAGGGTGTTCTAATTGGGCCATGTTAAGATTTAATGCTTGGTAATATATTTCTAGCCATGATCAGAATCAGATTCCCATGAGAAAGAGAAGAGGGGGGGAAGGGATCACTACTGTGCTTACAATCACAGGGAAACCCACCAGCAGGCTTCTTAATTCCTCCATGCAGCATCTGTTTCTTCTTCTAAAAACAGTATTCCTTATAGGCACGAAAACATTTTACTCTACAAAGGTTATCATAATTTGCACCTCTGGGAAAAAAATTCTCCATAATTTTCTAATCTTTTATGGAAATTAGTGCTTCAAATTAAGACTGGGCATACCTTTTTCATAAAGCACTAAAGAGCTGTCTCCTAAGAATTTTTTCTTTTAACCACTAGACATTTCTCTGATGATCTGCACTAACCTTTGCTTGACCAGCAAGCCGCACTTGACTCTAAGCTAATTCATTTCCCACCAATCATTTTGCTTAACTAAATGAGTCTCTTGGTGGGTCTCCTGGTTGTCTCTTACACTGGCTGAACAAACTGAAAAATGCATTCTGAGCAGGGAGTATCAGTACTTGCAGAATAATATGCAGTCTTAGAGCTCAAACTTTTTTTTAACTTTACACTGCGGAGTGCCACTAGACAATGATCTGCTCAAAACTGTAATAAGAAAGCTGAGTGTCATTACCATTGCATTTCATTCAATTTTTCATGAAATGGATGTAGTTCACACCACAGAATTTGATGACATTACATATATAACATTGGAAGTTTGAGGATTTGTAGCCTTATAAAAAAAAAACCTTTGTAGCCTTATAAGAAATGCAGTGTCCCAGTTACATGCAAGGGGATGTCTAAACCAGAAAGAATGGTGAGAGTCAGATGGTTTCCTTATGTTGTCTAACCTTAGATTCACACACAAAATCATCCCCCACTAAAGGGCTATGCCCTCAGAGCTCAAACAGAAAAGGAACATTAGCTGGTTTTCAGCAGAAGAAATTTGTCAAAAAGGGAATGATCAAGCCTGGTTCAAAGTTTGGCCAGCTTCAGATTAAAAAAGATAAATAAGACCATTTTCAAGACAGAAGTGGCACCCACAAACAAGGTCTAAAAGAAAAAATCCAAACCAATCAACCAGCCAAATAAATTAGGCAAGTACTGTAGACCAGGACTACTCTAGCATACTCCTGCATTAGAGCCAGACTTAATATCCTGTTCTAAGAAATCTGGAGATCCATTTGCTTAGACTTGAGTTTCAAGCTGTGGCACATATAATACAGTTTTCAGCAAAAGACAAGAAAAGCAAGTCAGTTTGTCAGTAAGCCCTGATATGCTATAGATCCACAGCTCTCCCTGGGAAAAAAAAAAAAATAAAAGAGTAAACTCAAAAGGTGCAACAAAACCACAGAGGTCTGCAATGCAAATAAGCAAAGGTTAAAACCAGTGGTTTAGATAACACATTGTTAAGTGTATTTATGGCACCAGATGCTCATGCCAACAACAGGAAATGCATATATTAAATGCTGGAATTTCTAGCTAGTATTCATGATGAGTGCATTTCTTCACATTAGGCAGTTTCTTCAAAATCAAACAAACAAAAACAAAGGCATATTTAAAAATAAATGTGAAGTAAAATGTCACATGAATAATGAAATCCACTGTAATCTCAAAACTGAGGAAAGGTAGAGAGAACTGTCTCTAGTGGGTACTAACACAATATTACAGATATCAGATTTGTCATCTACACCTCTCCTCTCACCCATCTGTATGTGTGTGTATGTATTAGTAAAATTAACTGGATTTTATGCAACACTTCAAAGGAAGTTCCTCAGGAATCTATGCCTTATTTACAGGTAATAAGAAATTCACAGGATATTTGTCCACTAATAAGAAAGGCATACTTAGGTGTTGCAGGTGATGCAGATCTTCTGGACATGGCAGCAGGAGAATCAGATCTTCTCAGAGGAGATCCCATACCAGATGATGAACCAGGTGTTGCAGGTCGCTTCTCCTTCTTTATCTTCTCAGTCTAGAAGCACAGTTCATTTTAATTTCCATAATTAGGATCAATAAATCAAAAATGCATTTGATTGTTTTATTAGCAAGGTGGCATATAAAGAGATTTGTGTAGCACACTTGTAAAAGCTTTTTAAACATGCAGCTCACAAGTGAGCTGCTGTTAATAGTTTTTTTATTTTACATACACATAGCACACACCCACACCCCTGTCTTGCATGGGCAGAGCATGCAAATTTCAGATAAGTAATACACATCAGAGCCTCTGCAAGAGTTCTTGGGTGGGGAGGTGCCACTGGGTGGAATCTTCAAAATCATCCATATGCCCATGCTTAGACATGATCAGCAGTGCAAACAGGCTTCTCACAGAAATGTTGCTGCATGTAACACTGAATCACACCTAAGAATGACACTACACAAATCTTTACTCCTAGCTTTGGTTCTCTCACTTGCAGCTAATTTAGATGGAATGAATCCCCGTATCATTAAGTATTACAAGATACAGGACCTTATGTGAATATTATAGCTCTAACACAGAATTTTTTTAAAGTATGCCTTAAGCTGTGTAGACTCAGTAATGGTGTGTGACTTGCCTTTTCTTTTCTGGAAACTATGGTGGATCGATAATGCATCTTTTAAGCAAACAGCATTAAAAATGTCCACAGAAAGAGTTAAAGCAGTTGGTGTAAAACAGAGGCATTATCAATACACTTGGGGAATTTCTGAAATATATGAAGCTTGCTTATTAACCAGCAAGCCTGAATAGTCATACTCAGGAGGGAATTCTATTTGTCATCTCCATTCCCAGAAGTTATAAGCAAGTCCAAAAACATACACTTCAGTGCCTCAGTTCTCTGAAAATAGGGGTGTTGGTGGTCCAATACCAGCACTCAGCACTTATTCCCAGGAGGAAGAAGATATTAAAATGCTCCTTAACAGGAGCACAAAGACAACAGGTGTTGGCAGGGCTTACTTTTCTACTGCTTTTTCTTATAGCAGGGGAAGCACTTCATTTGTATTCATGTAAAGGGAAAGATAACAAGCAGAAGCTGCATCAGTTTACCCAGCACTGAAATCAAAACCATTACACACTCACCTGAGTAACTTCAGCTGCAGGTGCCCCTTTCATGGCATTGGCAGTGGAGGGTGAAGTTGCCTTCTTCCTGTCGGTGCTTCGGGTAGGGGAAGGCTTGTAGGGAGATTTAAGAGGACTAGCTGGTGCTACACGAGGACAGATATGGAATACTAAAGAGTTATAGTACAATAGCAAGAGCAAAAAGGAGCACGGATAGAGGAAGTAAAGGAGAGGAGAAAACAGCATACTTTTATGTTATAACATCCAAAGGTAATTTTAAAGTGATTTTTAGTGTTTTAAAATATCACATATAATGCATTCAACATGATCCCATGTTTATTAAAAATGTCTCAACTGAAACATTTTATAGGCAAAAAATTCTCTAAAATATAATACTCTTTTCCTCATATACCTTTTGAATCACCAATTGACTAATACTATGACTTTTTTTTTCTAATCCAGCTACCTTTGCATATGATAAAAAGAGTAAGCAGATAATGTTAATTGGGTGACTTTTGAACGCATACTGTTAAACAGGAAAGGTGACAAAAACCTAGGGAGTTTTGTCTTTTTTAAACCCTAAACGTGCAAAGGTTCCTAAATATGTTAATTACTTTCAAAATAATATTTAATTTAAAAAATTAACAAAAAAGCCCCCAAACCTAAACTAAATGCTGCTGTAGGTATTTCAGTTATTTTTATTTGAGGGAGACATCAATTTGAGTGTGACACATGCATTACAGCTTTTAGGGCAACTTTTTTTATTTGCAATATGAACAGGATTTTTTTAATGGGATATTTTACTCCTGATTTTGTTCATATTGCCTTCTAAGATGAAACTTTCACATACACAGAGAACAATCAAGAGAGTATATGTTTTATCAATAAGACAGACACTAATTGCAATCAAGTTACAGAATGTTTCCAATTTTAGTCAACTAAAGTCAGGAGGGACATTGACTTTGAAAAAGCAGCAATTATGCACTAATGTAAAGAAAGTCACATTCCCAAATTTTTTACTGGAGACAGCCCTAATAAAATTTTTATGAAGCCTATTTGAATGCTTTGAAGTTTAACTGGACCTTTGTATTCTTTAACCCACTTTTCAGCCAAGTGGCATAAGGTCACTGTATACTAACAAAACCGTTCAGAAACTTAAAAGGTGCCTAAGAGAAATATTTTTACTTCAGCTGCTAAAAGAATTAATTATGCATCCAGTAACAATTGTTTGCCTGAATACCTTGACTTCGAGTGACATTAATAATGTGTTGCTGTAGAGTCTGAAATTGAGGCTCCTCATTTCTAAGCTTACATAAAATGCAGTAGCAGAGCAATTTTGACCCCAGCATGACAGGAGGCACAGCATGAGCTCCTGGAAAGGAAGATCCTCTTCCTTTTTCAGAAGCTATTTATATGGTGAGAAGTACATGACAAATGGGAAATATCCCTCAACTATTTTGCTGGCAATTACTGGCAAAATGTCAATGGCCTCTGAGATTGTTGTTTGCAACCTGTGCTACAGCCTAATTGCCTTGTGGGGAAATGACAAGAGGATGCTTGTTCAAAAAGCTGTTCCCAAAATCACCTGCCCTGTTTCAGCTCAATGAAAAAGCAATTTTCAGAACAAATTGTACCCTTGTCAGGCATGCCAGTGTATTCCTTCAAAGATTCTGTGATGAAGAGCAATAAACCTGAGAGTTTACAAACAAAATTAGTGAGGAAGGACAAAAGTCATCCTTATTGATTCTTTGATATCAAATACAAAACAGAAAAAAATCAACCACAGGTGGCCTCAGCAATTCAGCTCAAAATCTTAAGCAGAATGTACTAATCTAATTTTCACTTGGGTTTTGCTCACTCTTGAGAGTAGCTGGTCCCTGAGCAGTAACCAAACTGGGCACTTTCTCAAATACTATATGAAAACATTTCTGCTTCCAGCAGAGGCTGTTTTTAATGTAGAATCAAGGGAAGCAATTTTAGAGGCATTCAGTAGCAATGTCCCTATGCACTGAACAGAAAAGCAATGCACAAGGGAAGGTAGGTTTACTTAGCAATTCATTTTTAAATAGCTTTGCATGAAAAGCACAGATGCAGAACTTAAGCCTATTTTAACTAAGATGTGTGAGAACACTCATCATAAAGATGATCAGTCTTTTATCATCTAATTAGTTTAATCCTGGAAAAGTGTTTCCTTTTGCAGACAGGCATTTGAGTGCGTGCTTTGGGACGCTTTTTTGTGTGTTTGTTCTATTAAATGCAAAAAGGGCTGTTAAACTTTTGTCTTGTTTCAGCCAATGTTATGACCAGGTATGGCTTTATAAGCAGAAACTATTCTAAGTCAGGCACTTGCCCAAGTATTAGCAGGACTGGAAACATTATTTTTGTAGATGTTTGCAAAATAATAGTTTTATTAGTCCACCCTTTACACATAGGAATGGTAACTATAATCCCTTAAAGATCAATGATTTCTGGAACTGACACCTTCCTATCAATAGTCTGTTTTTCCATATGTGTATCTACACCTATACATATATACAGGTGTCACATACACACAGTCACACAGTTAAAGGCAAGAAGATACTTAACAGAGAGCAACTGGAACCCTGGTAAAAATAATTAAGTCTCAATGGTGCACTGGGATTTTTGTTCTGCATACTGTTCGGGTATGACAGAGCTGACATTAATAAATCAATCAAAGCCTCTGAGAGTTGTCACATCCTTGTCTAAAAACCTGTTTCTTATATGAATATATTATTTTTTTTTCTAAAATAGATATTCAGAATAGCACAGAAAAGATAGTGTGCTTTTCTAAGATTTTAAATACACTGCTATCTGAAACAACTTAGTTCATCACTGATTTTGTACTATCCTGTAAATTGCCATTTGTTTCATAGTACTCAATTTCTTCCAGCAGCTACATAAATGCAGCTAAAAACATACCTCAGTGGTTTCAAAGTGAGGAAGTCACATTTTTACCTGGAGTATTGTACTGCTCAGAAAGCACTAATGTACTTCTGCTTCTGGCTAAAGATGACTGTGTGGGAGTCAGCAGTCGAGAAACAATAAAGTTTTCCATTGGACTAAGATGCATGCGGTGAGCTGAAGGATGGGAGCAAATAAAATAAAATTTAAAATGCAAAGAAATAAAACAATGTTACATTAAAATAACTGAAACAAAATGATGAAATGATTAAATGAAATGACAAAAAATTCTTGAACTTTTTGAGAGTTAAAATACTTGAAGATAATTTCACTCCCTCTGAAAAAAACCTTCTAATTTCTCCATTGTTTTTTAAGTTTCCCACTTACACATTACACACAGTAAGGTTAAGATCATGTTGTGTTTTGTTTTTACTCAGAGGCATGTTCCATTCTGCAAAATGGTTGCTTTCATGACTCAGCACAAAAAAAGTTTGTCTTCTTCCCCAGCAGGAAAGGTAAAACACTTGGTAGATCAGAGCAGCTGCTCACTAATGTGCCACCCGTGCTGGGACTGCATTTGAAATCTGCCATCTCACCATGTTACGTAAGTCTTATTTATACAATATGCCTGCATTACTTCCTACTCCATAAATATAAGTGTCAACTATATAAGACATATTTATAGATGTTCCTATTACATGTATATATAGCCATCTGTCATAATAACCTCAAAGCTTCTGATGAGCTTAAGCAAAAATTAAAATAAATTTACCTTTTCTTTTTCATTCCAGAAACAAGCCTTCATAATTTATTTCAGTAAATATATTTTTCCCATTAGATTAAAAAAAAATGGGGTAGAAAGAAATAAGCAAACACAAAATAAACCTAAAAAAATCCAAAGAGTTCACAATGAGATAAACCCTTCAGTCCTCTTTGTAGTGTTTAGCAACCACTAATCCTACAAGATGATCATTTTTTGTGGAGTCACTTGAGGATCAGAGTTTCGTAAGAAATTAACAGGCTCTACAACTCTGGTCACCAGATTGAAGTCTCCCAGGCGGCTCATCAGACATATCCCTACATATGGAACATCCTGTATCTATTGGCAGGCCACACCTTTGCTTTGCTTCTTTTCCTTATTTTTATAGAAGGTCACAAGCAGTACAGTTATAGGAAATTGCTGCAGTCACAGCCTCTACTTAGAACCCAGTTTGCTGGAGTATCAAAATTTGGAAAAGCATCAGGAAAAAGCCCATGGCATTTGTTGCTGGACTATGATCTCCAGCACGGCAGCACAGTCTTGGGACAGGCTGCAGAACCACGTTATTCATACAGAATCTCTCAAATGTTTGAGTTCCTCTGAGTAACAGACATAAGCAAACCCCAAAGCTCTATGGACCAGAAGTGCTTTAAGCAGAAGGAGAGTTTATGCTGGCAGGAGACCAGCATGTTCACTTGCCTCTGTCGGGGGAATGCGTTATGGCCACTGTGGAGGACGAGAGGCGTTTACTGATCGGCGACTCCATTTGCTTTGGCAGATTCATTGTAGAAGCTGAAAGTTTGTCACATGCTGCAGAGAAATGCATTGAAGATATTTGTATTCACATCAGTGTTGATAAACTCCAAAAATTAACCTTGCATCTGTACTCGTGGCCCTTGCACTGATCACAGCACTGAACTGGCATGAGATGAGCTCTTTCTGACTGCTGAGGACCAGCGCCCTATGACACATGCTTCGGCATGCAACTTTTCTGCTTGTGAATTTAACATTCCAGTTTTACAACAGCCTATTTTTTATACTGACACTGATAAACAATTATATATCAGCATAAGCATAAAGTTGCCCAAAGAAAACAAACCACACACGCAACTCTGAACTCATCTTCATTCCCACTCCCCTCTACCTTCAGTCTGGAAGAGCTGAAGTTCACATCAGACATTACTCCAATAAGAAAATGAAATAACCAACATTTGTGCATCAATATAAGACCTCACTGTTCTAATGACTGAGCTGGCATTAGCCATTTGGCTTTATCATTTTGTGCTTGAGAGGAACTAAAAAAAAAAAAAAAAAAAAAAAAAAAAAAAGACCTTTTTTTGGTACATTTTTCTTCTGAAACCCTATTCGATAAAATCTACTTGAGCATAATACCCATTTCCTACCTTGGGATTTATTCAACTGAATGAAAGAGGAATCTTACTCAAGTATTAGTACAGAGTACTAGTACCTGATGATCACTGTATGATACCCAGAAGCTAAAAGCACAGACACTTTGTCCCCTACATTTGAATTTTATTTATTTTAAAACCAAAAATATTTTCAGCTAGAGACATGTATGCGACCCTAATTCTGCACCTCCTAAGTCTCTGCATTCCCTATTATGTCCATCAAATCATTGCCTTAGTGGGGTTTCCAAGATTTGCCTCCATCTACTACAGCAAACAATGCAATTCACTACATTTCCTTTCTTAAAAAGGCAGATATAATGCTGCTATGCTGCAAAACATCAGTTGCACAGGCAAATACCTTTGCACATGAACAACAGTCAGTAAAAAATTTGAATCTGTTTGCACAGATATAATAGTTCTGTGAGATGATAAGCAGAACAATATTTACTGTGAATTCTGCAGGAGTAATAGCCAAGCTTAACTCCTCCTTTGGGGGAGAGAAGAACCTACTTCTCAAAAGCACAGGCTGTGTTTTCTTTTCAAAATGCCAAGTACATTTGCAATCAAATCAAATCACATTTTCAATTCAAAATCCTATATGGAATCCATTTGTAATTTTGGACAACTCATCTACTTAAGAACGCTTTTATGGGAATAATAATTAAAAAAAAAAAAAAAAACAAAAAAAAAACACAAATAAAACCCCACAAAAAAACCAAAACCAAACCAAACCTGAACAATTTAAAACATGGTTGCTTAAACAAAGTCAACCATTTGAGTTTGTTACAAATACCAGCTTGGTCAAAATTAGTTCTAGGAAGCTGAAAACATAACATGGCTGTTTGCATCAAATTTGCTTGTTTTCAAAATATTGCAGGAGAAGGCCCTTGAGATGGAAAAGGAGGGCTGTTTTTATGGTCTTCATAACACATTTTCTTACTGTGCAACTGAAATTTTTCTCAACAGCACCTGTGCACATCCATTAGAACTATCAAATATGTGTAATTACACACACACACACACAGAGCACCCTCAGAATTAACAAAGATGAGAATCTGAGCAGGAGAAGTCTACAGTTACTGAGAAAACCATGAAATGCCTCTACTCTGCTGGAACGTGAGGCATGCACTGCTCCACCACGGCAAAATTAAAAGGAAATTAAAAGACACTGGTCTACATCACTAAGGGTAATGCCACAGAGTACCAGACTGAAATGATCAGAAAACAGTGGTTAAGAAGAACAAAATCAGTGGATGGATTACAGTGATTAGAACAGTTATAAACGAGACACGATGGTACTGTGATTCTCTGAAATACCATTGAAGGAATCAGCAGGAGCAGTGGAGGTCACAGGGTCTGGAGGAAGGGTGTTGGCAGCTAAACCTAGAACAGGGGGTGGGGTATTTTCTGATTCACCTACACAGCAGAGAAATCAGAGCAAAAAGAGGTGAAAGAAATTACTGAATAAGTTAGGGGAGCTGGAATTAAGCACAAACTGCATCACAAAGAAAACTGCTTTCTTTCTCAAAGTATAAGAGACTTCTTTCATTATTATATATATAATTTCCTGGCTTTTAAAATGAAGTATCATGAAAACTATGACATGAAACGGTTTGTCTTTTTAAAGTTAAGTATACTTACACACTGTTTAAAAGAGAGTGATTGTTATATTTCATCAACACCCAAACATGGTTGTTTTTCCCTATAACATCAGTTTATTCAAACCTGACAAATTCAACTAAATTATATGATTTAAAAGAGAAAACATGCACCTTTCTGAAATATAAAAGCAGCACATGACTCATTATGTAATAAAAAGAATTTCCTCTGAAGCCAAAGCAAAAATAGCAGTAACAGAATGTACATGGGGAAAAAACCCAAACTATTTTAAACTGCACATGCTGCATAGTCATCTAGAAATTCCCATCAGGTTTTCAGAAGTACCAAACAAAAACAGAACATCTTTTTCAAGCCTTAGACAGCACTCATTCCTTTGGTGAATATTAAATTTGCTAACTGTGTGCATGGGAAGACAATGTGGAAGAAGCTATTAAGGGAGACAGTGCCTCAATTTTAATTTTAGCATTTAGCATCCCCCAAACTGATTCTGGTTACTCTATTAAAATGATCTGCATTCCTAAAGTTCAGAGAAACCTGTCTCCACAGAAGGTATTAGGGAGAGGAAGCCCAGCAAGCAATTACAAAGCACTTATTCACGCCCCAAGGCAGGCTGTGGTACCACCCTGACTACAAACCCATCATACTTACTGTCTCCACAATCTCATGCATTTTGCACTTCCAGATCTGCAATGCAGGCAGCCTGTTTCACTTACCATCTCTGCCTCCTGAGCCTGCAGCCAGTGCTCCTCCCCACGACCATCGCTTCTGCTTCTGTTCCAGCTGCTGGCTGCGTTCGAGGGACCGGCGCATCATGGCTTCTAAACGTTCCTGGTAATTTTGGTACAAACCCAGACACAAATCCCAATCAGTTCTTTGGGGTCTTCCTTCCGCCGCCTTCTGAAACCAGGCTAAAAATACACAGTCCCCCTGTTGCTCCACACAAGATGCTTACAGGAGCTTGCTCACAATAAAAGAAAAAGAATTGAATAAAGAAGGTATCAGCATGCTACCTACCTCCAGATACAAGTATCCTTTGTCTGCAAGCCACTGAGGTCACTACAGAGGCCTAAGTAAATAACACAGGTTGCATCACTGCCTAGCATCTGCTCCTGCTGGTGAGGCTGCTGCTGTGCTCTGGACTTAA
Source organism: Anomalospiza imberbis (assembly GCF_031753505.1). NCBI lineage: Eukaryota > Metazoa > Chordata > Aves > Passeriformes > Viduidae > Anomalospiza > Anomalospiza imberbis. The sequence goes on along the minus strand of NC_089682.1, from coordinate 15,459,546 downwards.
TTTGTATGAGAATAATGCACGACAAGCATTAACTCCTTCTTGTCTATGCAGACATCAGAATTTTTTCCCATCCCTTTCTGAGCACAGTTAAATTGCTGCAATGCCAGTGGCTCCACCTAGTCACATAAATGATCGCTTCAAACCCAAAGTAGGTTACTTTGCAGGATGCCCTACTTATTTATTTATTTTAACCAAAACTCCCTCATTTCTTCTTTTATGTTCCTTAAGTCTAGGCCTTTAAGACCTTCTGATTTTTTTTTCTTCTCTGTATATTTATTTTAGTGCATGCCTACCTCATACTGCTCCAAGATTTACTTTTTTTCTCCCTGTCATCCCCATGTTCTTCTCTATGAGTTAGGATCTTCACAGGGAGAAGAATAAAATTTATTTTTTATCTCCCCAAATCTTGCTCTACCTTTAACTTACAGCTAAGTTTGGCCACTTAATTTCCTCTCCATCACCTCTTGACTCTCAAAGACCTTCACTGAGTTTCATTCCCACCTCCTCCCTCTGCTAGTTTCTCAGTGATTTATTGCTGTGGCAATGATCCCTGCACTTTTTCTTTTCCTCCTTTCAAGCAGATAAAATGTGGTTCTTCCCCGCCCACAATTCCATCATCTAACAGCCTCTTCCTTTCCTTCTCCCAGTACCTCATTGGCATCTGGCAACCTCCTCACCCTCACATTTCAGCAGCCCAACCCCTACTGTGAAAGATAAGTCTGCTCTTGCTGCCTCCAGCTCCTGCCCCAGGGAGTTTTAGCCCTTTGATCCTATTAGTATGTTTGGTGTTATTCCTTATTAACTTTGCTATGTCCTTTTGGCCTAGTATATAACTCCTACTCTTATCCACTTCAAACTGGATCCTGCAGGCTTCTGTGATTACATCATAACCATTTTGATTTTTATCAATCCCCTGCTCTATCTCCAATATATTTTGGCAGCTCAGATAAATTGTGTGGAAAACCCTTCATACATCTCTTGGCCAGATTACTTTCTCTCACTGATTAATGCCTTTGGTCTGGCTTTCCTGAGCTATTTTACCAAAAATTTCAGTCTTGATTAAGGGTGTCTCCTTCAAGCTCTGTACTGGTGGTGAGACAGTTGTCTCTGATGGAGCTCCTTCAGCACATCAGACCCTAACATCCAGTAATCTCCATACTTTTGTACATGTACCTGTAAACTTTGTCTTACCTTCCCGGGTTTCTGACCCTGGTCACTGACTTTTTTTTCTGACCCCTGGACATTGCCAGATGTCCCCTCACCATCTTCTGGTTATCTACAATATACTTTAGCCTCTTCCACATCTTTGAAGAATCTCTTCTACTACCATAACTTTCAGTTTCTGAGCTCATTTTTTCCACCTCATCCAACCATGCTACCAGTTATCCATCAGTATTGACAGCAAGCCACTACCTTTTAATCTTTAAGTTCTCTTCTAATTTTATTACAAATCACTTGTGCTATAAAATATTCTGTCACCCTCTATACAAAGAGTGAAAAAAGGAAATTCTTGCACCCTCTATCATTCCCAGCTCTCCTGTCCCTGTTACCTTTTGGCCAGGTGACCCACCCTGCTGTTACAATTTCTGCTGCTGTCTCCAGGAAGATGATCTTTCAGCCGTGTTGTGAGCTCACGGTCTATCAGGTAACATCATTCAAAGACCACTGAGAGCAGGCAGCTGCTTCCCTGCCCCCTCCCCCCCTTCATCCCCCTCCTCTGTCTACTCAGTGCCATCAGTGTCCAGGCAGGCATGAAAATGAGAGCTCTGCCTCTTCCCTTCTCCCTACAGAGCAAAAGAAGGAAGCATCACAAGGCTCAAGCACAGCCTCTTCTGCAAGAGCACAGAAACCCCCCCACAGCCCCGAACACCCCATTCTTACACACATCCTGCCTGTGAAAAAGAAACTATCTTTTTCCACTCTCTGGAATCTGCAGTCAGTCCTCTCTGCTTTAGTTTGCTACAGTCTTTCCCTCTTTTCTTACTACTTGATGATACAAGTTTCATATTTAAATCCTGGGTGTGCAAGCTTTGCATTACAAGTTTGTGCTTTTTTACTTTTAGCTCCCCACTTCTCTAACTTAATTCTGTTTGAGCCCCTTTTGTTAGTCTTTCCAAACCTCACATATTTCATCACCAGCTCCTCCCTGCAGTGTGCCTCTTTTCACCACTTTCTTCTACTATGCAACTTGCCCCAATCTATCTTTCTACCCACACTCTTTACCAAGGAAAATCACCCACCCATTTCTTTCTCATTAAAGTATATTCTTACATAGAACCTTTTTTTCCCCATTTCTAATGAATATTATTATTCATTGATTAAAAAAATAAGATTAAAGCAGTCATGTTTCAATTATTTCTGTTTGCTGTCTTGTTTGGGGCTTTTTAACAATGCTTGGAGTAAGCAATATTCTATAGCTTTCAAACCACAGAATACACTTACACCTACTATCAAAATATTGTTTCAAGAATAAAATTCATGCTGAAATAGATTAAAGAAATTAAATGACATTTCATACACGTTTGAAAGCCCATGCTACCTACAATCTGAGGCTGAAATCTCCAGATACATTATTTGGAGATGATCATTCATTTTCATTTGCAAAGAGCCTTTCATTAGAGCACTACAGAATATAATTATTAAAACTCACAAAACCTCTGCAGATATAGGTTAGATAAAGGGCAATATGAAGGCCGCTTTTCACAAAGAAAGGATAGTTATTAAAAAACATTTTAAGTTGGCACAAAACTAAAAAGCCAAAGAAAATAATAAGCACAAACAACTCATACATTAATAATTTGTGCCATGATGAAAACTAAACCACAAGCCAAAGCTTTCTTTCATCAGCAAACAATACAGAAAACCCTTCCAGTTTATGTTATAGGTGACGCACCTTCTTGGAAACATATCAGACTATGCATGTGATCTCATTTGGGAACTGTAACAGCTACAGATAGAGGAAACAATGTCTGCTCTCCAGATATACTGAATTTTCACAAAAAACCTTATAACACACAAGCACTGCATGTAGGTTAGACTAAGAATGAATAAAATCACAAGAGAGAGCCATCTGCTGCTAACATCTAAAATATACATTACTTTCCAAAATCCAGTTACTCATGCAAGTTTTCCTCAGCCTGAGCAACAGAATAAGCACTTGTACTGTCTGAATTAAAAGCAAACAAAACCCCACCCCTCAAAACTCAGTCAAATGACTTGTTTTCTCACAAATAAGTTCTTTCCTTTTTTCTTGTAAAATATAACACAGATGTGACAAGTAAAAAATAATGTTTCAAGTATTGTGACTTAAAATAATTTGTGCAAATAATTCTACACCAATCTCCTTTTATCTGCAAGACAAACATCCGAAAGAGCCCCAAACCATCTCTTCCTCCTCACTTTATATACAGCACTGCATGCAAGTAGCTCACTGTTTCCTGAGATTATCAGTTGGCTTCATCTTTGGAGTGGAGTACAGGAAGTAATTAGGCTAAAACATCTTGAGAGTTTTTCACTCTTTTGTGTCTAAACACATTCTTTTTACAAGTGTAACAAATAGTGCACATGCACCAAAACAATCTCTTCCCAATAAGCTGTGTACAGCTAGACATCTATTTACAAGGTATTTCCAAGTTACATAGAAGTTCAAGACAGGAAAGGAAAAAGAATTAATTTAACTGAAAAAGTTACTTTTGTCCAGATCCCTGTTAAAAGAAACTTTTCAATTACTTCTGTAGAACAACACACTGCTTTCTTCAAGGCTGCTTTTACTAAAAGAAATGCACAGCTTTAAAAGTAATACAAAGGGAAGGGCAGTGATACCGAATAGCTCTGTAGATAAGAAAGATGCAGTCAGTATAGACAGAATAATTTCTAAGCATTATTTATTCAATTCCTTCTGAAGAACCTGATGCTTTCACTGTGCTCTGCAACAACCTCCAGCTGCCCAAAAGAACTCTGACAGAATACCTTGATTTCTACCAAGAGAGACTTTAAAACCACCATCCCTTATCTGGCACTGTAGAGGGGGGAAACTAAGCAAAGTAAATCACATTTTAGCCACCTCTTTAAGAAGTCTTTTGCAAGCAAACCAGTCAAGCACAGGATACTCTGATATACGAGCCAACAGGTCCCCACCAGTTTGTTAAGATCTATTCCTTTCAGACTCTTTCAGATGCAACAATAATATTTTGTACAGAGAGATTTACATGACCTCTTCTTAGCATGAATGTGCACCACTTTCTGCTGTGTTTAAAAAACAAGGAAAAACAATTCAGGGAAACTATAAAGAACAACCAGTAAGGCAGAAAGCATGGAAGAAAATCTCTCTACTTGTCATTTCAGGCACCTGATGAGCAATCAAAGCGGGTACTCCAGTACCCAGCCAGTGTTAACTGGTGTAAAAAGGAGAAACACTGAGAGGATGCCGCAATACACACTGGCTTACTGGCAGGAGCACATACACCCTGACACCCCAGGTGGTTCAAGGCTTTTCCAGTAAAGACAGTCTTAAATGGTCAAAATTACTCACAAGCAGTGAGTAACTCGCAATGCCCAGGGAGCTGCAAGTTCATGACCATCCTTACTTAGACCTCCACTGTTATTATGCACACAGAGTTTGAGGGGTTCATCACAAGAACAAGGGCCAGGGAAGGTGAGGCTAAACTGGCAGACCTGTTAGTAGAATTCAAGCAGAATTTGAGAAATGAGGGACAAGAAAGTATGAAGGGAAGCTAGGAGGTGATGATGCCTCCTATTCCCACTTTCCTTCTTCTCTCACTCTCCCCTGTTCTATAGATTATTCCCCTGTGCACCCTCTTCTCCTTCGAGGCTCCTGGACTTTTTCCTCCTACAGGTTTAATCCATCCCCAAACAAGCAAGCATCCTCTCCTGTCCTCCTGCCCACATAGCCTTTTCTTAGGCTCCTCAGCCTAGGGGAGGAGAAGGGTGGAAAGGGAATGAATCCAGACCCAGGCCTGCTTTAGCTTCCAAAAACCACTTTGGACACTTTAAGCATAAAGGACTGGCCTGGTGAGCAGAGCTAGAGTGGTACTCACATTACAACCAAACACTGGGAATCAGCCTCTCCCTCGCCATGACAGAAGTCTGCCCTCACACGTGCAGTGTCTTGGGGAGCTGGAACAGGCCTGCTGGTGCTGGGAAAAGCATCACAGTGTGCTCAGCCTCTCATGCCCACCTCTGGGGAAGTGCAGGAGGCCACTACAGGAGATGGGATTGGCCCTGCTAAACAGACGCCTTGGGTCTGACCTGACACCGCCCTTTACATCCAACAACTCAGCTCTCATTTCTTCAGCAAAGGCAAACCATGAATGCAGGGAAAGCTGGTGGATACTCGCTCTTCCTACACCTCTCTGCATTTCTGTCCTGTTCTGCTGAAAACTTTCAGGGCAGGGTTTTGGATGTTTTTGTACTTGCCCCTTCCCCTTACAACCCTCACAAAGGGAATCGATTTTGCTTAGCTGCAAAAGGTTATTACAGCAGGGAATGCTGGAGAAGGAGCACAGGACTTCAATGCTGTTACCTCAAGACAGGGACCTCCTACCCCCTTTGTTTCTACTTTTTCCCATTTTTTTTTTCCAAAGAATTTGAAACAAAACACATAAAATATTTTAAATTAATTCTCTGCAATTACATAGAAGCCACAATGAGTATGTTAAAGTTGAATGACAAATTACAAGATATAATTTTTTCTTCAAGTAAAGTGAAAAATCAAACAAAAAATTCAGTGAACAGCTGTTTGCTATTGTGAAATCGTGAAATCATGCAGAAGTGTTTTACTTGCTTTGCAAAGTAATTTTGATGAAAGGACAGGGGGCAGAAAAATGGAGGTTAAGAACTGTGGATTTCTAAGGCTATTTTATCTAGGAATTGAGGAAATACTTTTTTTTTCTTTTTTTTTTTTAAACCACTGCCCCCTTTTCCAAAAATCATTAATTCTTTATCAGTTGCGGGTAGCAGTGCTAGTGTTCTCCACATAACGTCATGCAGAGATATACACACACACACCCTGCATTAAGAGAGCTGTACCAGAAATTGGACTCACTAGAGCAAAAAAAGAACCTTAAATTATCTCAGCAGGGAGCATAAAAGAGATGAACGGCATGAAGATGCTTAAAAATATCTGTTTCTGTTTTATGTTAGAATTTAAAAACAGCCTAGATAAAACAGCCTAGATTCTTCAGTGCTTTAAGTACAAATTTCTGAGTTTCTGTCAGTGAGGAAAAATGGAACACATTATTTCTTTTTCATGGACAGTAAACAGAACAGTAAGAAGAATCTTTCCCTTTTTGGAAACACTCATCTTTAAAGACTTCCTTCCAGAAAGCTGTGCTTTATATTTGACAATCAGAGTCCCAGATATGTTAGCAGTAGTAGATGACTATTCCAGGAGATCAGACAAAAATTTTGAAAAATTGTTTTGGAAAGTGTTTTTGATTCACAGTGGTAGACTACTTACAGCTCTGGTGATGTGCTTTGCAGCTCCTGCAGTAATTGCTCACATGTCTCCAGTCCTGCTCCCACCCCCCATCGTTTAATGCATGTCAATATTCAGCCACGTTCAGTGCTGCCATACATCTCCCAGCGGACCTCACCTCCTCCTCTTTAAGCTTTTGTCTCCGCTTTTCTTCAACAGCTGCTCTCTTCTGCTCCTCTCTCTGCCTCTGCTCCTCCAGTCTTCTCCATCGCTCCTCCATTTGCTTTTCATACTGAAGTTTTGCTCTTCTCTCCTTCTCCAGTATCTGCTGCTCCCTAGCAGCTTATGCAGAGAAAAAGGTGCATTTCACATCATGAAAATTTTCTTCTACTTTAAAATTATTTGGTTACATGAAACAATAGTGCAAAACAACAAATACAAGTACACTGGGTTTTAGTCTACGAGATTAAAAATATAGTGCACAGAAGTGCAGAAATGATTAGTAAATCTAAGCAATTTGCTCAATAAATAAATAGGGAAGCCCCTGTACACAAGGTGCCAGTTTGTACCTCTTAACTATGTAAAAGCAGTGTACTGAACAGTCTAGCATTTTTTTAATGTTTCAAGTCCCTCTGAAGCTTAAAGCCAAATTATTTTTTCAGCCATACTGTTCCTAGTAAGATTTGAAGGAAATCAGCTGTATATGTTGAAGCAAAAGCCCTTGGGACTTCTTTAAAACTGTGCTTCTTGTTACGGAGCTGCCTTTAAAACAGACACACATAAACAACATATTCTATGTTTTCTATGAAGTCTTGAAAATACATCTTTCAGCTCATGATTTGGTGCTACATCTTTACCTTCTTCCCATGAAAAAAAAAATACTTCTGTTACTGAGATTTTGCCCAGCTGTTTATCCCTACTGGAGTAATAATCTTCATGCGACATTACCCTGATGTTTCAGAAACTTAGACTGCAACAATACATACTGGACTGTTGTTTCAGGTGTACATATGAGAACAAGTAGCAGGAGTTAACGTGGTGAATTGAGAGGAAAAATCCATTTCCCACACAAGTGTATTCCATAAAAAGGCAGGAAAGAGGAGTTCTGTAAGCATGCCTACATACACACAAGTCTGTAGTGTCACATACCAACACACATACAGCCAATATCAAAGAATATTGCTAGGCTAAGAACTTGAAATCAGGGAAAGCCAGAATTAACACTGCTTATACAAGAGCTAGTCCTTCTTCCTGCTCACTTATGCCTGTGTTTCTTCAGTTCCTGTTTCCTTGTGCAGCACACCATCACCCTTCTAACTCTCCCATATTATCTTCCAATTGCTCCTAGGCTCTTACCCAGCTGTGGTAAATACATTTCTTTCTCTCGAGATTTTTCATAAAGGTGCACAGAGAGAAATGAAAGAAAAAACAATTTCTATTTCTGCTCCTTGTTTTTCTCTTGTAGAATGTGTTTAGAAAATTGTTTACCTAGAGTAACCACTTAGTTAGATCATAGTAAATTGTTTGGGCCTGATGGGCAATCAAATCCACCTGTGTCTAGACTCTCGAAAAAAAGTCACAAGTTGGGTAGTAGTTAGATAAAGTAATTTAAAAAAGTAGCATGTAGTTTTTAGTATCTTCCTTTATATAATATATGAATGTATTTTAACATAGTTATAATAAAGAAATCATTCAACCTTCTGAACTGGAGTCAGACATCACCATTCTTCCCATTAAGTTCACCTACATTTTACAATACCCAGCCATTCCAAATGCCTCTTCTCAGATCAGCCTTTTCTGCTCAGTTCCTGTCCCCAGACTCTTTAACCACAGCTGTGACTTTCTGTCCCTCGTAGCCCCACTCCATCCTCATTCTCTTGGGTGAAAGCCAGAGTCTTCCCAACACCCAGATCCTTTTCCAACATTCCATTTCTTTCCCTTGAATACAGAATCTTTCTAGAATACTTCTTCCTCAAATCCAGCCTGCTTTCCAGAACACTTTCTGGCTTATTCTTGTTAGAAATACAGTTGATGTTGTCTTCCCCTTTTGTCCTATGAAAATCCACTCATCCTCCCCACTCAAGACAGGGCAGTATGAGGGGAGTGTCAGTGGTGCAGTGAACCTGGATTGAATGCATGAAGTTCAACAGAAAAAGTTACCTCAGAGACAGTGGATAACAAGTGACCAGGCATTAATTGTTCCAACTGCTAGCCACATCAGGTAGAGCAGGTGACAAAGCATGCTGGAGTTCATAAAAACCAAAAATAAAGTGAGGTGGCCAGAGATTGTGCTAAGATTACCTTCTGAGTAAGTAGGTGAAACCTGGGACTGATTCTGGACAGAGAAGTAAACAATTCTGTCATCATGGACACACATACAATTCTTGTTGCTTAATTTAGGGATGCTAAACCACTGATTAATAAGTTTTGGCTTGGGTGAAAAAGTTACTTCCTATTGCTATACAGTACCTGCTGACTGCTTAAAGATCTGACCCTTGGGGGAACACGCTGCTTTTTTCTGAACTTCTAAAAGAAAATTCTCACAATGAAAGTGTGACCAAAACCCAAAGCTCCCCATTACAGAAATGGTCTTAAGAAATATGCTTCCAGGAGCCATATATGATGTCTGGGAAAAAATTGCAGACACCACCTTCCAAATCCCCTGGGCCAACTGCTCCCAAAATGTCCAGGTTTCTGTTTCCTTTTCATCTCTTCTACTCCAAGTCCTTTCCAATCTAATCATCATATCACTTCCTTGGGAACCAGAAAAGAAGGGATAATCAGGAGGAAAGAAGAGATGGCCTACACTGAGCATACCTGGAAGAGAAGTAAGTCCCAGATAGACAGAAGCTCAGGCAAGGTTAAGTACTAAAGAGCAGCACATTTTCACCAGAACTACCAAAAGGAATCATGCTGACCAAGCCCATGGTAATGAAAAATGTCAAGTCACTGGTCTCAAGCTCCAGACTTTGCAAAGAAATGGTCAACAGTTTGTTTATTTATTGCAAGAAAAACAGTATTTTCCTATGATTCTTTTGACAGGTGCCCATAATTGTTTAGTTGACATTTCCTCAAAATATATACTTATTTTAAATTTTACAAACAATAATAAAACACTGACCATTCCTTCTGCTAGGTATTGTCAGGTTATCTCTAGGAACAGTGCTACTGATCTTTCTTGTCATTACAATGAGGAAAAGTGAAGTTAACTGTTTCACACTTTTTTAATATACACAGAGAGATATAGGAATCACAGGAAATTTCATTTATGTGTGTTATATATGTATACACAAACATATATATGTATCTTTTAATTGTGTATATACCTGCTCACCTTAAATATATATTTATACTTTTTACATATCTATTTTGCAATTCTCTCAACATCTCCCTGGTCATATTAATAGATTAAAAATAACAGATTGTTTTAAACAAAATGTGAAATCATTGCTTAAGTTATTCAGGAACTGAAGAATGTTTTTTATCATTCTCCTGAAAGATTAACCATTTTACAACTTACAGAAAAGTTCACACTTTAATGCTGTACTTAACAACTCTATTATATATTTTAATATGGCTAAAACCAAGCAGATTAAAATTGAAAACAGAAAAATGCTATGTTTGTTAGTTAAGCCTATTAAAACATATATATATAAATAATAGATACACCTCCTGCCAACTTACCAAGGTATTTCTCCCTTTCCTCTCTTCTTTCCTTTGCCAGTCTTTGTCTTTCATCAGTTTTTAGAAATCCATCAATAGCTGAAGACAGAGGGAGGGAAAAAAAAAAGCCTTAAAAAGCTGTTAAACAAAACTAAAAAAGGATCCAAAAGAAATTAAAAGAATCTATCAAAAAGAAATCATAACTAGTGCATTTAACAACTCCAGTAACAAAACCAATTTTGCTCTTGTGTGCGGGTGGGTTAACGAGCTGGGACTCAGGTACCTCTTGAGCACAGTCTCCCACCCACTGCTGAACTCCAAGCACGGCCCCTCAGTGGAAATGCCTGACTCCTCTTCTCAGAGCAAACAAGCATGCTGTTAGTGCGTGTTTCAAAACCTGAAACTTCCTTGGGAAAAATGGTAAGGATGCAATTAACATGCATTTATCTTTGTTAATAAGCTCATTTTAAATTTTTTGGCTAGATATAAAAAGGTAGCTCAGAAAAGCAGTAAGCAGCTACACGGAGTCCCAGCCTTTATATTTATGGCTGACCACAGCACCCCCAGTTTCTTTGCTTGCTCAACATTTCAACAACCAGCAATTACTGCTGGATGAGGCTACAGAAGCAGCAGCCCTACTGCCCTCTTTCCCAGGCAGGAAACACTTTGTTTCCTCCTGGAGTTGGTATCTAAAAGTAAGATACTCTTTTGGGACGAGATTGCCTAAGGATGTTTTGTACCTGGATCCAGACACCCCAGTTCTTTGCACCGCATGAGCAGCTGAAAAGCCCAATTTAAGGAAGCAGGAAGGCAGAGTTTGACACACCAGGTGCCCTGGGGTCACCTGCCTGCATGCCCTGGAACAAGCATCAAAGGGACCTAAGATGGGCCTTACGCAACAGCAGGCATAAGGCCACCAATGAGTGCCTTGACAGAGCATCCAGGGGATGGTATCCTCATAAAACAGCTGACAGGGCCTCCAGTGCCCTCCCTTCCCTCTCTTCTCAGGATCTCCTGAGGTCTAAGCAGTGCTGCAGTGCAAACAGGCATGGTGTCTCACAGCACAGTTTACATCATTTGCAGTCATTATCTGGGCTCCCTACTGAGTTACTGAATTCTAATTAAGTCCCCTTCCTTTTGCTCTGAGAACTGCACTTGTTACTTTTATCAGATAAATACAAATGGAAAAATTACATAGACTGTAACCTCGACTACCTTCCTGAAAAGTCACACTTGCAGGTTCCTTTCCAAAGGCATCCTATCCTGTCTGTGGGAGCACAGATCTTGCATAGGAAGTACCTTTCTCTAAAAGGCACAGTTCTGTAGAAGGCTGAAAGCCAGCCTCAGTGGCCCCTAGTGACAAAAGCAGGGTCTCAGCTGTCTCCCATTACAATAACAACTTGCTTTTTCCCCCAAGCAGCACCTTCAAAGACCATCTCTAATCCTTCTCAACACACACAGACTGCTACTACCTGAAGGCAGCCAGGCCCCTGGAAAAAGGTGATTATAACTCCCAGCTGGTTAATTATAACTAAATTTGTGGGTCAAATACATATTTATTTATTACCAAAGACTCATCCTACTTCCATTCCAGTCCACTTGTTTGCTCACTTGGCTGACATTTATTTTCAGATTTGACAAGGAAGTAGGAGACAAGAGGTGGCAGCTCAGTAAAGCAACCATGGCAAAGGTTTGTAACTGCTTTGAAGGGGCCTGAAATAGGTAGCCAAGAAGGTGAATCAGCATAGGTATTTTACAGCTCCAGTGGAAAGTTTTTCAGTGATCTCAAAGTCAAACAAACATGAAAACTACAACTCAGGCTAGAAGCAGTAGAGGGATGTGAAATTCTGATGGATCAAGAGCCCAAAAATGGAAGACTAAGCTTGGGAATGAGGCTGGAGAAAGGGAAAGAAACAAGCAGAGGCACAACTTAAGGTCTTCCGTGGCAAAGGATGTAACTCAGGTGGAGAGGTGGAACCTAAAGTACAGAAACTGGAATGGGGATAAATGTAGGGATGGAGAGGAACAGCAAGGGAGTTCATGTCCATGAACTATGTTCACAAAATCCTGCACTGATTCTCATTGCTCTCCTGGCTTACAGCAACTATCTCAGAAAACTGCCAGCAAAAATGCATCCCATTATGCCTATCAATAAAATTACAGCTAACTCATCTCTCCTTTGATTGCTTCACAAACACAACTGGTCAAAGTGGATCTAAAAACCTTGCTCACAACCCCATTGCTATCCAAATCTGATGCACAATTTTTCAGGCTGGCTTTCTCAAGCATTAGAATATTTCAACCCAATTCAGAAAATACTAAAAGATTATCAAGGCTGTAATGTCACAAACTTAAGAAATGAGAAGGTATCCAAATTGAAACAGTCTGTACAATCTTTATTTTGCCTGTTCTTACACATATATTACATTTTTTTCCTTTTAGGTCCCTTTGCTTATTCATTCAGTGCATAAGAGTCGAACCAAGTTCAAAGGTATTAGTGCTTCTTGTTTCTTTCTTTCTGAAACTGAAAAGTAGACAAAACTATACCTGAAGGCTTTTTGGAGAACAGCACTCCACACTTGGCTACGTTACAGGTGAAACTACCAATACATTAAATTACTGTTCATGACATATGCAATATACCAGCATGAAGAAAAAAAAACAGCCCACCAAAAAACCAGTGGAGGAAAACTGCATCCTAATACATACAGGCATCAAACACAAGATGGCAAGAGTAGCATTAAAATAGCACAGGCATCCTCAATGCTGGCATTTCTTAACTCAAGTACTTGGCTTTGCAAATCAGCATGCCTGCCAAAAATCAGAAACTTTACTTCAGAAAGTAAATAAAGTTTTGAAGGACAGAATAACTATCCCTGGGTGATAGCTTGTACATTAAGATGATTTTCAAAGGCCAAAACGACCGTACTCTATGCATCTTCATATAACATTAAAAATGCAGCAGGCACAGCAGTTACCTGTGGCAAGGAATTTCACTAATGACAGGAATTCAAATTCCCTTTGGCAAAGCAGACTGCAAGCAGCCAGCTGGCACAGGTAACTATCCCGGGAATAGTGTAAGGGATAACAGGGAACTGCCAGCAGAGGGCAGGAGAAGGTCTGAATGAATTCCAAAACCCCACGGCAAAGTCGCTCTCACGGAGCTGTGACCTCGGGTTAAGTCTGTATAGGCTGCTTTATCCTGAGCCTTCCTCATATTTACAGCTAAGCCTCTGATCCCTCACTTAGAGAGGCACGTAGCAGCTAACAACATGTTTAAGAGTCAGCATGTAAATGCAGGCTGGTTGTCCTTCTGCCAACCATAGTAATGAATACAAAGGGATACTGGCAGAAAATTCCCTAATAAACGTTTATTCCCAGATTTGCAGAGGAATAAGGAAACGGCTCAAATAATAACATCAAAGATTTTACTCTCGGGAAATGCACACATACAAATTGCTTCTACTTATTACTCTATCTCCCAGCCCTCCCCAAAAGTCCTTTGCACAGAGTCCCCACTCTCTAAGGCATACACTTAGGCACTGGGCTAATTCCTTAAGATTGTGCCCCATTTTTTGATTGAGGAGGGCCAGCTGTTCATCTGGGACTTTGTTACAATGAGCTTTTCTAAAGAAAAAGACCGTAACATAAAACCAGTTCAAATGTCAGCAGCAGACAGGCAGCAATAATGTAGCAGCTGATGCTGCAGGATTCCTTCAATACTTCCATGTTACTTGAAAATAAATATTCACAGAAGTAAAACCCAACATGTTAATCACTGCTTCAACCCTTTTTTATGGGCAAGGCAAACCTATTCAGACTGATGAAGCAGTGCCAGAACATGTCCACACACACTGCTCTGCTCCACATCCAGCTTGTGAAAGCCTCTTGGTGGTTGCTCAAGACAGAGGCAGGCTGTCCTCTCCTGATGAGACATAAGGCAAGCTCTATCTTTTGAAGTCCACATCCTGTTTTGATGAGAAAACAAGTACCCAAGCAGGACAATTAGGTTACTGGAAGTTGAGACTACATTTCAAAAGGACCAACAGGCTGCTTGGGCATCTCCTCTCCTGAAATTCACACCTGAGTAATTGTCAGCAGGTAAGGTCTCTATTCACTTTTATTTTTTCCACTTTGTTATTGAACCCACACCCCCATCTTTGAGAATTTGGTTTCACAATATATTTATACACAGCAGATATTGAAGCCCTTGTCGGGCATCCTGACAGAAGAACATTGCTGGCCGTCTGAGACCAGCTCTACCTGACAGTGCTCCACACACTGAGACCTTTGGCCACCCTGCATGACCACATTCAAGACATTTAGACCTTTGTCCATTCTACCTGACATTGTGCAACACTTTTAGACCTTTGCCACAATATGCACCGCTGCTGCTGAATTAGTGAAATTTCCCAGTTTGGATGCAGTTCTTGTCTGGGACCACTGCACTTACACCCACTGTACTGCTGGCAAACTCTGTTTCAAACAACATAATCTTCATCTATAAAATGGATGGTTTACTCCCTAAAACCTGCTTTGTCTCCCTGGGGACTGTGGAACTGTTCTTTGAGACAATAATGAACAGACATTTTCCACCTGTCATTGTTTCCCTCTGACAATTTCTGAATGAAGAAATATTTAAGTTTTCAGCTATTAACTATACTTTGAGAGGAAAAATAGTTACAAAGCTGCATGTGACTGTACCTGGATGGCACTTTCTATTGGCAAAAGGCACTTTTCCTAAATTTTAATTATTATATAGCTGAGAGGCTTTCAGGTAGAGGCAACATGCAAACACCACAAGAGCTTTGCAGGTAGGTTAAGTAAGATTTAGTGGATTGTTGTCCTTTTTGATAATTTTTTTTTTCTACATTTTCTTTAATTAAAAAAGCTTGCTATTCTATTGCATTCAAAAATTTTAATACAAAGAATCAGAATTTCCCCAGTTTCAGATACTTAATTTTATTTTTATATTTGCCAGGCTGGATTTCAAATATAACCAGAAATTAAAAGGGAGCATTTTCCATTATGTCTAATTAAAATACCAGGATGGCTATTTGTTGTTATAAAGATGTTAAGTGGATGAAGTCATTAAAGGCAAACAGTTGCCAAACACAGTGACATTTCAGAACCCCAGGCTAATTGTCTGAGAGGTGGCATGGCAGATAGAACAAGAGAAGCTGTTGGGGACTGCATGCTCTGGTTAAACAAATAGGACACCTGCCTTATGCTCCTGCTCCCGACCCTGGATTTTCAAGTTATCCATTTGAATCAAGAACTTCAGCTGTAAAACATACTTACCCAAAGACTGCAGCAGCAAAATATATCCTACTGGTATGTTTATTTAAGTTTAGGGTGAAATTGCTCCAAAATGCTGGCCAAATAATCTTGAAATGATACATAGAGTATATATACATCATTTTGTGATCACATATGTTAACATAAATATCTTAATTACTACATGGGGAAGAAAAAAATGCTAAAATATAAATGGCAGATCATCTCAGTTTTGCATGAGCCCACAGACTCCTAATCAGCTCCATGGGATTGTGTACAACTGTGTGTGCAGCCCTAACATGCCCCAAGGAGACTCCAGTATCAGGCAGACACAGCAGACCACCTCAAGAGCACTCAGAGAATGATAAGATACATTAGTAGAATGTTTTTACATATGAAAACACTAGATAATTGATCTAGTATTATTATTTATTTAGTTTACTGAACAGGTCCCTGCTAGACAGCCCCCCACACAGCCCATACCAAGCAGCAGCACTGTGTCCACATTTCCTGCACTGATGTGCTATGCATGTGCTTCCATAACCTCTCAGGCAGAAAGGAGTCCAGAGGCTTAACCAGTGCTGGAAAGTGTCTTTCTCAAAGATTTAACACACATGAACATTTACAGCTGTATTTTTCAAATACCCCTAGACCCCAGACCCTATCTGTAGGTAGGATCTCCCCTTCTACAGCCTGTTCAGCAACTTTCTAGAAGGAAAAATTGTGCATTCTGGAAAGAATAAAAACAAACAAACAAACCCAACCAAACAACAACAAAAAAACCCCACCAAAAATACTGTTTCTAATTCACAATTAACATTTTGAAACTTCTAGGGTTTGCCAAGGTGACACTAGCTGGACACTTCAGCAGAATGACTGTGTTAAAACAGAAGATATTGAAATACCTTGTTAGGATCAGGAAGCCCAAGCTTAGCCCACCCAAGTCTGAAAAAAAGGTCCTATCACTCATGTACTATCATATTGAATGGAAAATTCATTTTTTGGAAGGAGAGTAGCTATAAATACTGTAGACACCATTTGCCTGGCTCACTGTACTTTGACTTTTGCAAAAAAAAGTCTCAGTGTAAGACAATAAACCTCAAGTCACAGTTATTTTGACTAATTTATCTAAAGGAAACTTTATAGGATCAGATAAATTTGTTTCTCCATCACAGTAGATTCAATCCAAACAGCCTCATTTTAGGAACATATACATCAAAATGAAAGAAATTCCATTTATTGGTAACAATTTTTGTTACCAATATGAATAAGAAAAAGAGCTTTGGCTCTATAGTGCATAGGTGTAGTCAGCAGCACTGTGTCCAATGTGTATTCTATACTGATGCTTTATTTATGTGCTTCTATAATCTCTCAGGCAGAAAGGAGTCCAGAGGCTTAACCAGTGCTTGATGGTGTCTTTCTCAAAGATTTAACACATACGAACATTTAGAGCTGTATTTATGTGTATAGTGTAGTCTAGCAGAATTCAATTTCTATTAAAAGTGTTTCTGGACTGAAAATACACATCTATGTATCAACATCTGCTGATGTTATATATTGATTATTAGGTATTAGATAACCAAAGCTTAGTGAAACACTAGCATCTCACTGAGAAATTCAGATATTTTAGTGTGAGCAGACCAGATGGGAACTGTAAGTACCAATTTCTCCCACCTCCACTAGCTTGTAATCCCCAAATGCACATTAAACCCCACTTCTTGTTCAAGTTAATTGGCTTTGCTGGTGTGTGCCACTGAATAGTGATCTTATGCTTTGGTGGTTTTTCAATGTCACGGCTGTGTTGCACTCTCCAGTGAGAGCTGAAGTGCATAAAGACAGCAGAAGCGAAGGGAGCCCCGAGCTGCTCTCCTGTGCCCAGGCAGGAAGAGCTTCAGCAGAAGCCTTGGGCAGCCCTGGGGCGGGCGAGGAGCTGCCCTGCACTGAAGGGCACCACAGCTCATTGTCCTGCTGAAACCTGATCCAACCTTCACAGCAGCAGCCATGCTGCACATTTAAACCAAGGGCTGCAGGAGCCAGTACTTGCAAATACTGTCTGTAGAACACAGAGAGCTTCCAGGCTGAGCACCCAGGCAACCTGGAGCACACTGGGCTGAGCTCCTGTCTTCATGCTCAGGCTCTTCGGCCAAGCAACCCCAGTCACCTTCCCCTCTGCAGTGGGTGGCTGTCCTGCCTCCACTGGCAGGCCAGACACCCCCACATCAGCACCCAGCACTAAAATTTTGCTTCACAGAGAAAAGGGAAGCTGGAATGATTTTCCCGCTGTGGCAGTTAGCTGGAACACGTCAAGCTGCCCAGCCCAAGGCACTGAAGTGCACGGCTGAAGGCCATTCTTGTGCTGCCAGAGCTCCTTTTCACAGCACCAGTCCATAGCAACTGCAAATCTCTAATTTCAGCTGACTCAAGGGCCATAGGACAGCATTTTGGAGGAAGCTCCAGCAGTCCCTGTACATCTTGCCTTCCACTGTGGCCTTTTTGCAGGCCATGGATCTCTGCAGCAAAGTGACTGCCAGTAGATGGGGCAGCCAATAAAGATTTTTTTTAAGTCCTATAATCAAACTGGTAACTAATCTGTATGGTTAGGTACCCAAACAAAAGTATGACAAAAATTTACAGCTTACTTCTAAACCAACTTCAGCCACAAAGTTTTCTTTTTGGAGCTTGAAGTGAAAATGACAAGGATTTGTCAGTATGCTCTCACAAACTGTCCTTAAAAAAAATTTAAGACAATCACAGAAGAAATGATAAAACAAAACAAAATATCTACAAATAAAAGGCTCACACTTGGGCAACAGAGGCTTGGGGGATGACCACTTCAGAGGTGGCAATTTGTATGGTGCAATGTAGACCATCAACTTTCCACTGCACATGTATGTACAGGGATGGTTCTGCAGAGTCCTTTTACTAGTTCTGTTTTCATTTCAAGTCTTATTTAATAGAAACTGCAAAAGAGACATGGGTGCTTTGGCATTTGCTCTGAGTTGCAGCAAAGATACAGTTAGAGAATCAAGAAAACTCTTGGCTGCTAACAAGGCTTACAGAGGCATGAGGTGTTGCCAGCACATCCTTTATTACTACAGCATGTCAAAATTCTTTTTCCCTAGATAGTAAAATTAAATTTTTAACATTACCTTCATGTACCACTATAATCTGTCCCCCATGAGTGAAGATTTGAAGAAAGCTTCAGGATGCTTCTGTTCTGTTCTTTGTGGTCAGCAAAGTGAATATAAAGTATTTAATGAAAGAAGACTCCATTTGCAATTTTATATATATATATCTATATATCTATATCTATATATAGATATAGATATAGATATATAGATATATCTACCTCTATCGAAAGAAAATGTTGATGACTTACTAATATGACATGCAGTTATCAAGGACTGACCTAAATAACCTCCACTTTGCTCTACCCCCACCTCATGCATTGCTGAAACAATCTATTATTCCGAACAGAATGTCATGGTTTGACACTGGCGCGATGCCAGCGCCCCCATGAGAATATACTTTTTAAAATAATTGCTGTGAGATGTGATCAGGAACAGAGCAGAGCAGGCCCAAACTTAGTAACTAAGGAAAGAACTTTATTAAACTACTTCTACTAGGAAAACTACAAACACTAAATCCTGGATGAAGACTTCCCAAAACACCCCTCCTCCTCCCACTTAATTTCTAAACAAACTTAACCGTGAGACACCACCCAGGATCTTAATCAAGTTGCCACCCTTCGGATATTCAAACACTCAATCTTTCAAGGGAGACAGGAGTCTCTCCTGTGCCACAGACCCCCCCCAGGAAACACAATTGCCACCCTTGTGTTTCCACGTCACACATGGCGACTGCCCAGAGAAAATCTGCCATGGTGACACTCTCCTTTCCATGTCACAGTGCTCTCACCACCGGGCATGGACAGACTGCTCATAGGGCTCCTTTAAGGATGCTTTGCCATGAACCAAAAGAGACAACAGTTCAGTTTCTCATTTTGGGACTACAGTCCCCCCCATTTTCCCCTGGGGCTGAGGGTCCAAGAACAGAGGTCCTCTTCTCCTCTTCTTCTTCCTTGAAGATAGAGGGCTTCTCCACACCTTCTCTTTACTCCTCTGCTGGTGATCACTGAAACAGGTCTCCTGGCACACCAACGCACCACCCTAAGTGCAGCTTCTGTTAGGAGAATTTGGTTCAGTCTATGGCTAACAAGAGAAGTCCAGCCACAAGCCACTCCATCATCTCCTTCTAACTCGAAAATTTCTTTTTCCATCATCTCGGATCTCAGACTGTCTCTCTTCTACTTCAAATCAAGGAGGAGTAATATTTTACAAAGCCTTCGTTTCTCAGGAAAGGGTTAAAAGCTCAGACTCCCTGGACGGCTGATATCTCTGCTCAGAAGCCGATCCCCAAGGCCAAGGCTGGGCGCCTTCCCCCCCCCTCCTTCTCCTCCGCGCCGGCAAAGTTACAGGTGCCGTCTGGACTCTCTATCTCTTCTCTCTGGGGGGGGATGACAAAGACATCTCCGCTTCTCTCCACCCTTCCGTCCACAGGAGCTGGCTCGGTTCCAGTCCTTCTACCCCTCAGCTCACCTCGACCAGGCCGCATGGCTTCCCCTCCCCCACCCAGCCCCATGGCTGGGCAGGGGAGGTCTGCACAGCACCCTGACCTGACCGGAACCAAAGAGAGCGAGCTCTTGGGAGTTCTTGCTTTTAACCCCCTGTGCTCTCAGAGGCGTATCCCTATCTTCAGTGGTCACTTCAGGTGCCAATATCCAAACTTGACCACTGATTGGTTTGACCCAACTTCCTGAAAAAAAAATCACTTCCATGTCAAACCACGACACAGAAGCAGCTACCAGCATCAAAGGTAGAAAGCATATTTTCCATGTGATTTGGCAAAAGCTTCCAAAACAAAAAGAAGCAAAGCTGATTAATCCACAGCACACATGATCAAGTCAACTTCATCCTCTGTGAACTTGGCTATGTTCAGGAGCAACAGTTAAAATGTTGCTTTTGCTGTACTTCACACTAATTATATTTCCTAGTCATTTATTTCAGGGAGAACATCCATTGACTATCAAAATCAAAACAATTTTTTCCAGGAACATGCACAATAAATCCTCATAGGGAAGAAAAGCTTTAACAATTAAATGTTTGCTTCAAAGTTGGTTTTTTTTTTTGTTTGTTTGTGGGGTTGGTTTTTTTTTTTTTTTTTTTTTTTGCATTTTGGTAGATGAACTATACCAGCATAGTTCATATTTATAACACTATGTATGAACATACAGTTTTAAATATGTTTATGGTCAATATCAATTCATTAAAATGTATTCCACACAGCTCCTGGTTTTGCATCCCCTAGTCTTGGCCCCTACAGATAATTCTTAATAAAGCATATAATTTAGTGGTGGGATCCAAATACCCTTTTAAATCCAGAACATGAACTTTTCCCTCTGGCATTTATGCAGTCAGTCTCATCTGAGAATCTAATCATTCTAGGTCTTCCATCAAGAGCTAACATGTCCTTGTTGGGACTTCTGCTTACTTTTCTACCTGTGCTTCAGCTGTGAGCCTCTGCTGCTCAAGGAATCCCAAGCAGCACGAAGCTTTCAGTACATGCAAGTCCACCTGCAAGATACTGCTGAGACCTGACCATGTGCTGGCAACCTCTCTGTCCCAGAGAACAAAAATATTACATTCACATACATCCTTTTGTACCATAATGTAGGCGTCTCTGTACGATTGTTTATTATGACTGTTCTTGGTCCAACAATTTGATATTGGCCACTGTGCATAGAAAGTGTTAATTGCCTCTGTTAGAAGGCAATCAAGCCTCCTGAAGGGCAAGGCTCCAAACTCAAGAACCTCATTCAACTCTTACCCTTGAACTATATTAAAGGGCCTGAATTACTTGGAGCTTCTAGAAGTCTAGGAAATATGCCAAAGTAGAAACTACCTCAACTGACCCAGGCAAGCTCATTTATGCATGGGGCTGGTGCAGTCTGTTGAAGGAGTCCAGGTCAGTGAGGGAACAGTGACAACTGAGACACGTTGGGACCCACCACTTGCCTAAGTCCTGCTCCATTTTGACAATGTTTGCATTTTATGGAAACAGAAGACCTTAGATCTATTAGGTTAGTACTTGGAAGATTATTTTTCAAGGGCAAGAGACAGCATGGACATGGACAGATACACAAATAAGGCTGAACATTTCTGCATCCCTTGAAAGAGTTGTGTGTATCAATGTTCTTAAGTGGAAATTATTTGGAGATTCAATACCTTAACAAATGTAAAAAAGATTAAGTCTGCCTTTTTAGCACCGCAAAACATGAATCTTTGTTTAATCTCTAATTTCTCAGAGGATTATTCACTGAGTTCCAGCTATAAATTATATTAGTTGTTTATGCAAACTCAGAACAAATCACATTATTCACGGAGCTCTTAACTTATAGAATAATAAAGATAATTTACCAAACTCCAACTTTCCACTCAGGAGAGGTGAGTGGATTATGCATCCCTTGATTTTTCAAATTTCAAAAAGAAGAAGGTTGAGGCTTTTTCCAGGTAACAAACTGGAGCATTTACAAAGATTTACAAAAATCTATAAAATTAAAGGATAAATAAGAATATAAAGTGACTAAACTGTATGCTTAAATGATATGCTAAGATGAAAACATACACTGAATACAGACCTGACAGCATACTTAAGCCAACACAAAGTGGCCAATTAAAACATAGTGGGTCACTAAGCTCTGCAGTAAGGAGCGCTTAGCACAGAGATCAGATCCTGTATTCAGTGTTTTCTGTCGAAGTTCATCTAAACTTTTGCAGTGATGTGTGGCAACACTACACAGGAAGAAAAGAAACTCCACTCTGCACTGGTGTCTCCTACCTTCTTTTGTGACCTTCATGGCCCACAGAGGAAGAAGTGGAGAGACAGAGTTAATATTCCAGTCAAGAACGTGCAGCTTTCACTGCTGGGACAAGTGAGCCTCTGCCCTCGCTCAGGGGAACTCCTGCCAGGAGAAGGCACTGCAGGCACCAGGGGAGAACCCTGGAGACTCAGCTGGTGTTCCCATGGCATGAGCATTTTGGAGCCTTTGGACACAAATAGGCCCTTGCGCATACATGTGCACTCTAGAAGCACAGTGTTTTCTTTTTACTGCTACCAGAATTCATTTCAAAGACCAGACACACTAGCCCAGGACATAATTTTTAAAGAAAATACAGGTACTTTTAGAACAACATTTCTTGGATTATTTCTGTTGATGCTTCAGCCATCTGGAGAAGACTGACTTGATTCAGGACAAAGTCCAAAGCTGGCATGTAAGTGTTAGAGTCAGTAATTCAACATCAGTGTCCAGATGCTTTCAGGGCACAAACCAAGCAGAATGTGACTTTAAATATTTAAGAAAAAAATGCAGCTTATATTTGTCCAATATGACAGACGCCTATTAAGAGGCTCATATGGGTCTTCCACTACAGTATAAGAAAAGCTATTTGGTTCAAAGGCAAAATTTTTTTTAATCACTTTATTCCTTCTGCCTCTGTATACTCTTGCACATGATTTTGTAGCACTTTGTAAAGCAAATATCTGTTCTCATTCATAAATAAGGGCAGAGCTGGAAATCTGGCCCACAGATTTTTATTTTTCTGGCAATTTAAAGTCTTCAAACAAGTGACTTCAAAAAAGCCTCTACAGGGCTGAAAAGCCTCATTTCTTACAGGGCTGTGCCTTGACACTAGATTCTCTACTGAAGTGTTCTCAGAGGTCAGGGTCATTCATAAACCATTCTCTCCTGAAAGTGCTGAATCTTAGGCCATGTAATATAGGGATGAGCTTTTACTGCATTCTGCGGCATCACCTGGTTTTATTATTTTGTGGGAACATAGTATCCTTTAGACTGTAATTCATGACAAATTTGGTTGAAGTTGATTGATGGCTTCAATAGCTAATTATTGGTGAAAACAAAGAAAGATGGATAGACAGATGTGATCCTCTACATTTAATTTTTCAAGAAATACAGACAATAGAGTTCTTGAAATTGTAGCAAGACACTTAAAACCTGCATCAAAATCCTTATTCATTTGCATGCCTCCAGAAATACAGCATATTAAGTACACAATGCCCTATATCAATAAAGGCTTTCTATGTTCAAGGTCCCAGCTACTCACAACATGATGGCCTTGAGTAAAAAGAAAACCCTCAAGAACTCAAAATAATCTATTAAAACTCATGGAAGTTTCTACAAAGAACAAATACAGAAATCTCCATATTATATTATTTGATAATCTAATAGTTCAGAGAAAAATCTCTAGCTTCCCCTGCACATTTTCTGAATAACTCACCTAGAATAAAGCTAACAATAAAAATGAGGACACAGATTAGCCAAAAAACAAATTTAAACACACAGTTTAAATATCTCATGAAAAAGACATATGATGTTATGCTATACTGATATTCATCTAATTAACTGCCTGACATTTAAACTGACAGGCTTAAAGAAAGGCAGAGACAACATAGAAAATGGGAAATGTAAAAGAAGCTTAATCCAGTGTCACAATGTTAAACTGCCAAGATAAACTGAACAACAGTAATGGCAGAATAATTTTCAGTGGTAATGTCTTTTGGGTTATTTATAAAAAGCAAAATGAGAAACTGAGTGCTTGCAGTTTATCAAAACATCACTGTTTGGGCTAAAAAAGTGGAGGCTGACAGATGAGTTTGAAAAAAATATTTGCAGGAAACATACCAAGCTCTAAAAGGAAACAAAGATAATTATTTGCACAAGTGAACAGTAGCATAAATGTATTAATGGCTGAATTTCCACTCAGCCTTCTCCTGTGTGAGACGCCACACTGAATCCACCAAATCTAATCACACAGCCTGACTCTTTTTTGGCACACAGATTTATTTAATGCTATGACATAGTCTAGTAACACGTGGTGTGCGGATGAGTTTGTGGGGATAAAAAGCAAGCTCTTCAATAGAGATAAATGCATGATGAATGCGAGGAATTGAAGGTCACATACACTTGGCAGACAATACTTTGTTGTAATTCATTTTGAAAACACTTGAATGATGATTTAGCAATTAAATTATCTACTTGCAATACAACATAATTATACATTTTGAAAGATAGAGTCTAGTTGGCTTAATTCCTTCTAATGTGTGTTTAGACTTTTTAAGTCTACAATTAGCTTATATATGGATTAGCTGGTATTTTCTATTTAAAATTTACTTTTAAATTTTCTCTTATTCTTTGTTCCTTCCTCTCCCCCTTTTCTGATGTGTTGCAGTTGTGGTTTTAATAAAACAATTACTGGCAAAAAATTTAACCTGACTGATCCGGCAAATAAAACAAACATAGCTTTATTTGGCACCAAAATGTAGGAATTTACAGTCAAAAGCTTAAAACTTTGCACCACAAAGTAGTCAGATAATCCTGGTTTAATTCTTGTAACAACCTGTCTCATCACCTTTCCCTGCCCAAATATCAACACTAAATCCCAAACTATGTTCTTTCCTATCTGAATATTTTTCTTTTTATGTCACAAAACCAATAAGGAAGTTCTAGTTTTATATAGTACTACAGGACATTTGCACCATTAAATCTTGCATGTTCAGTAAGTCAGTTTCTGAGCATCTATTTAAAATTTACTCCTTATCTTTGCCCTTAACATCTCGCTGAGGTTTCCAGTGAGACTGTACACCTCTTGGGCTGCCAGAGCTGGTATTACAGCTACAGAGTAGAGACACATACAAAACTTTCCTCGTACAAAGAACATAATCAATTATTTAAAACTATTCCTATTCTGGATCCTACAAAACTGAAGAAGTTTTTATTTAAAAAATACCTTCCCAGCTATACCTCAGGGATAAACCAGAGCAAATCTCCAACACAATTACGCAAATACCATACAATTATCAACAGATAAAATTTTTTATCTTCCAGCAATCTATCATGTTTATTCAAGTTAGACTGTCTTTTTTTGCTGTTTGCAATATAGTTATTTAGGATTTACCACATAGAAACATGTCCCATTGCTATGTTCTACCTCAAAAATAAATGGGCTGTAGCAGATAAGTTTCATATGATTGACTGAAATAATTTCCCATGAATTATACAATATAAACTATTTCAAGTGATAAATAGTTGCTAAAGGTATTAAAATTACTTGGAAACCCTTCAATTACAAATTTGTACTGTTTACAAACTGCACAGACAATGGACGACAGAAAGGGTTAATCCAAAGGAATTTGCAAGCACAACAAAAACCAATGCTCCACCATCTCAGGAGTCCAAAAGCCACGGTCCAAGCACCCTGGCCACCCATGCAGTAACAGATCTACTGGGCACCACGAGAGTTTTGGGTAAACACTGAAATTACCTAGCACCCATCTCCCCTCCACATTTACTCTTTTATTAAGAGGGTTTTTACACAGGACACCGCTCCCTTGAAGACACCTCTGGCATGGAGAAGGGGCCAGTGCCATATGGACGGATTCCAGCTGAGGTTGCAGACTGGCTGTACCTCAGGGCTAAGTCGCTGGCAGCCCCATCATCTCCAGCCCAGCTCCTGCCCATCCCAGCTGGGTCCCTGGATTCAGCTGACCATCCTACTGGCATGGCACTGCTATGCCCACTCTGCAGTGCTGGGGGAGAGAGAGCACAGGAACTGTGCTGCATTATTGCCAATGCACAGAACACTGAATTACTCCTTTATTTCACATGACAGAACCGCCAAAGTGCTCAGCTCCACATCTCTGTTACTCACAGCCCAGGACCTTCCTCATGGTGCACGGGCTGCACACCATCACTAACCAGCCCTGTAAACCACAGGACCAGGAAACACTGACTTTCTCCCAGGTCCCTTTTTATTTCTCATCCTTTTTACTGCAACAGAAACCTGCACGCTCTTTTCCACTTCTGGCTTCCAAGAATCACTGACTGACATAAAATAGGGTGATTTTTCACCACATAAAACAACAACAATTAAACCACAAAAAAAAAAAAAAAAGGTTACAGGGTGATAACTAGTCAGTCCACTAGATAACAAATGAGGAAAAAAAAATCTATGTCAACAGCAAGAAATGTACCAGGTTTCAGGTATTTTTAAACACAAATGTCTAATCAAGTCCAACTGCTACATGAATTGGTTTAAAACAAAACAAGCTTTGTATAGTGATATTTACTTCTCTCTCTTATTTTTTAACAGACGATTATGAAGTGTGAACTACTTTTGACAGAAAATTAAACTGTTTAAAACTGGTATTATTACATTCTTCTATTTCTATCTTAGTCAATAACACATGCCACTACTCATGCCTATGATCATGCTGGGTCAAGTACTTTATACATAAAAGAGGTTAATAAATAAACAATTTTAACACAAAGAGATGGCTGCTGGTGCACAAGTAACCAGAAGCCAGGAAACCATCCATTTGCTCACTGCACAGAGGCCACCAGCTGCTAACAGAAGGGAAGGAAGTTATTCTGATCCATAATGCACATCCCAAGAAACCAGCAGCCACTCCTTCTTAATAAGTGAGAAATGATCAGATAAAAACAATTTCAGAGGAAAGAAAATGTTAAACCTACACAGCTATATTTTGGGTTCCTCCACCTTGCTTTGTATTAACCTCTCACCTTCTTCCTAAGGTTTTGGACATATTTCTCATCAACATTTCCCCAAACTAAAGGCTGGAATGTCAACAAGAATCATCAGGTTTTGAGTGATGAATGAAGTATTTTTATTTTGCCACCTTAAAAATCAAGACTTAGGATGAAGGGTGTTTTGAACACACATCTGCTGAAGGGCAGATTGCTACCCTATGTAATCCATCAGAGCAGTTCAGCTAAAAGATCAGGGCTACTTGCCTAATAAAATCTGCAGGCCTAAAAGTCCAAGGTGATAGGTTTATCAAAACCCAGTTAAAGATCCACATATTCATGAAAACAAAACAAAACAGAACAACCCCATACAAACACAGCAAGTTCTGAAATTGATAAAGGTAGAACCAGGAGGAAATATGAAATGTTTCAGTTTGAAAATAGGAAGCATTCAAGATGAAAATGAAATCAGTCTGCTTTGCAAATAACTCTTATTATTAATATCATAAAGATCTAGCCAGATGGGAGATAATATCCTGCACAGTGCAGCTGAGACAAACAACAGCAGGGAAACAAAATCATTCTTCTTTTCAACTGTAATACCACAGCCAGCACTAAGAGTTGTTTTCAGAAAACACTCTGCAGGATTTATTTTGAATAAAAAGTAAAGCACAGCCTCTCCTGAGTCTTGTCTATAACTGCCACTGCTGCAGACAAGCCACAATGATTTCCTTCTCTCTGCTGAAGAGGAGCTCTTAAGGATGTTTCTGACAACCACTTAAGCAAACAGCACGAAAACCTCAAAGACAACATTCCTAGACTCTATTTGAAGAGATCATATATGTTTCCCTCCTCTCATGAATATAAAAAATGTGTGACTAGAGGCTATTCAGTTGCATTCAAAATTACTTTGGACAAATATATCTGCAGCTAATGATGCTGGCAACTGAGCTTCCTTCCTCTCACTGGAAGTGGATGCAGGTTTTGTCTAAGCACTTTCCATACTTTGAAAAATTAATAGGTCGATTACTGTGATTTATACAACGCTAACTTCTACAGAAGAATCAGTAAGCACTCTGTAAATACTGTCTTTCTAGGCAAAAATATATATACCCTATATAATGAGGACATAATCAATTTAAGATTACTTTTCTTAATGGCAGAGTTCTGTCAGAACCGGTGACTTATGTGAAGAGCCAAAGACTGGATTAACTCTTACTCAGCCATTTTAGCATGATTTACAGCATGAAGAGTAAATAGTAAGATTTAGAAAAAGATTTATGTGTGAGTAGATAAATAAGATTCCTCCCACATACACATATGTGGTCGAAGGGGGAAAAAGGAATTCAAAAACAAAAACCATGAAAACTGGAACAGTTTTCTACAAGCAGAGTGATAGATGTTCACACAGCACTACTATTTATCTTTTCAAACTCCTCTTGTGTTTGTTTATTCAATAGAGGTCTCATGACAGGCATATTTAACCTTGAAAACTGGTGAGCAACCTGGCTTGGAAATAGTCTTAAGGACAGAAAAGTTCTCTCAAGTATCAATGGAAAAACTATTTGCACAACCTCCCTGTGCAAGGCACACCGGGAATCAGCCAAATGGGCAGCACTGAACATGTTAAGCCACGTTCAGAATTTTGATGTGTAAAGAACAATACACACATCAAGCTTCAGTGGTGGTGAGTGTTACCCTATGCTTAGACTTTATTTAGCAAAGAAAACAAGTTGTACTTATATACACCTGAGAAATTCAAATATGTATACAATGCTTCTAAGAAGACACTTCAGTGTTACTAGGATCATTACTTGTTCCCACCTTTATGGAATTTGGCTGAGGAGAGTATCAATATGCTGAGTTCTGCAATTTCTCTTCATTCTAAGCAGTTCTCTCAAAATTAGAGAGAAGAATAAATAGATAAAGATGTCCTCTCCCTACCTTTCCCCTTCTTTTTTGAAATAATTCAAATTACATCAAAAGCAGTTCTCTGACTTCAGGCTCTGCCTATGCATATACACCCCTTCTCTGGCATGCCCTGCACATTCCCACTTCTCAGCACAAAGCTGCATGAGCTCCTGCCTCCCCTCAAATCCTCACCCCTCAAACAGAATGCCATCTGCCACATCCAGCCCACTGTTCCTGCAGCCCTGCAGCTCTCAGCACAACTGTCCTGCACCTCACCATCACATACACCTCCCCTGACTCACAAACTGCCTCAGGAAGCCCCTGAGGGATTCCTGGGGATGATGTGCCATCCTTGGCAGGGCAAGTGCCAGCAGCACTCTGCTGTCCGAGGTGGCTGGCACGCTCCAGCACACCAGCTGCAAGCACACCCATGCACCCCACACGTGCTCGCTGTTTTGGGAAGCTTGAGAAGGCCACAGCCAGATAACAGACATTTTTCAGATAAAGGCTCTCCTCCACACCCAGCCACTCCATTCACAAGGGAAGTGGTTTGGACACATCCACGGGCTTTGCCACAACTTCTGCCAGCCATGAGGCTGGCACTCCTGGCCCAGAGCAGCTCCAGGCCTCACAGAGAAACCATACATGGGCTTTCCTTACAAAAATCACACATCAGCTCTTACTCAAAAACTTCACTTTTGGTACTGCAAATATGTAGTTGCCTTGTTGCTTTCTAGAGTTCATGCTCTGGAAGGGTTGTGGGCTCATACAACCACAGCACTATCTGGGGAGGAAAGGACCTCAAAAAATCATCTGGTCCAATATTCCATGAGAGAGGGAGCCCAGATGAGATTATCTAACATCCTGTCCAACCCCATCTTGAAAACATCCAGTGATAGAGCCTCCACCATTTCCCTCGGGAGCTTGTTACAGTGATTACTGTTGTCACTGTAATAAAAATGTATTTCTTTTATCGAGCTAAAGCCTCTCCTGGTACCATTCCTTTTTGCTTTCTCCAGGTAGCTACTTGAGAAGACAGAGCTTCCATTCTCTTTGTAGCCATCCTTTAAGTATCTTTTAAGTACTGGAATATGGCGATGAGCTCCTGAGCCTTCTCTTCTCCAGGTTAAATGCCTGTTCTCCAGCAGGAAGAACAGAAAAATGAAAACAAGTGCCTGCTGATACCCAATGGGGCAGAAGAAAGATGTGAGCAGAAGACCAGGCTGCAGTGCAGATGAAAGGGCAGACACAAGAGGTGGATGTTCTTCTCCTACTAAAACTCTAGGAACAGACCTGCAGCAGGTCCTGGAGCATTGCAAGCAGGACAGCAGCCTGGTCAGGAGCATCAAAATTATCTCAGCCAATTGTGCCAATTATAAGTCAAAGAATCCTCATATTTTCACACGTTTGGAACATGACACAAAAGCACACTGCTGGTTTTATCAGTGTGCATTAAGATGGGACAGACTAAAAATGACAGTAGAAAAGAACACTTGTTTCCTTACAGTAGCTGACCAGATTAGATACCACTGTCAATTTTATTTAAGAGAGGTACAAGCATAATTTTCTCCAGTATGCTTTACACTAAGAATCCCTTTGTTTTTCAACAGAAGACAACAGAGAATCAATGCAAACAAATTAATTATAGAGTATTAAAATATAAATATTTTGAAGTTCACATTTTATAGAATTTTATCAAGGTGCTCCCTGACAAGAATCAGAAACATGTTTTGCAGTCAACTGACTGGGAAAATAAGTTTATTTTTCTTTTTGAACCAAATTAATCCAGAAATATTTGATGAAAAAATGTCAGTTATTAATCAGTACCCAGATGTCAATATAGATCTTTCAGTAGTACTTTAATAATAAAATATTCAATAAAAATAGCCTAAATTTAGAGGCAGGATATAAATCCTCTAGTGAAAAACTGTTCTTACTCTACATTTAAGATTTCTTCTTATGATCCCTCCATCAGTCAAACTTCACTGAGGGATTATTATTCAGCTACAAAATTAAAATCCAAACTGATCCTAAATTATATACAGCTTTTAGAAACCATCTGTTGAATTTTGTGCCTCAGAATTCTAGATTACAGGATTTCCTATATAAAAAGTGCACGCCAATATTTCAACATCACACTTCCATAAAATCAAGTTCTATTGGATTCTAAAATACACATATGCCTCTATTCTTAAACTTCCAAGTCATATCTTAATCAGAATGTACATAGGAGGATACTTGAAACAACATTAATTTGTTATAACCAATTAAACACTCTTCAATAAATAATTGTCTTGTAACTGTAACAGTAAAGCTATTAAAAGGGAATACTAACACCATCTCTTCAAGATCAATTGAAATAGTTTGGCTAAAGGAGATGTGGCAGTCAGAAGAACAAGTGAAATTTAACTTGAAGTGTTTTCTGCAAGCCTTGCCTTACACTTCAGGTGTACATAAACATTGATATTTGACTGGCTGAGGAACAAGGAAATGGTAAAAATGAAGTTTGAAAAATTTGAAAGCACTGTCAGTACACCAGAACTACCTCAAAGCTAAGATTGAATTCGTTTTTACAAAGTACTTCTGATTAGTTCTTAAAACTTAACACACACCCCCCAGCATGATATCAAAGTAATCTGCAAGTATTTGGCATATCTGAATATCCTTGCAATGACCTGACCCAAACTAGAACAATATCAGTATGTTTTTATCTAAAACGATTCAAGGATACAGAGATGATGTACGGGGCATCTCTTTTATTTTGACTAAAGTTGGCTTATCTTGTGGCATTACTCAGAATTCTAACTCTATCTGGTTTAATGTTTTCCATGGGATGTAGAAAGGTATAGATGACTTTCTTTTAAGTGTAAGAACTATAACCTTAAGTTCAAATGGATCTTCTCAAGTTTGCTCATTGCCTCCATGGACAGAAGGCTTATCAGTTTGTTTCTACTTACACAACCAGCAAATCCAATATGTATTTCTTTCTGAGTGTTCACTATATTTCATAAAATAGAAAAATCACTGATAAAAAGTCTGAGATTATAAATGGAAACTATGACATCATTCAGAAATAACACACCAGTAAGTTTATAACTATGATATACTGGAAAACCATCTTACTTTCTCATCCTTGGCTAAAGCTGTTTTGACTTGACAGTCTCTGAACTCCCTTTAAGGAATATTTCTTCCCTTTTTCAGTCTACCTATACTCATCTGCAAAGACATTTAATGCTGGGAAGTTACCATTTCTGAGTCCCAAATCTCTCTGCTTTCAAGCTTTAAAACCTTATTTGCCACCTTCTAAACAACATCTTGTCATGCTACACAGACTAAACAACTTTAATTTTAACTTCATACACCACTTTTCAAAATAAGCCTTTGGATACCAAAGCCACTTCAATGCAGTGCTCAGAAACTGAGGGCGACAGGCTTGCTGGAGTAGAAAAGCTTTGTAAAGAAGTGAAAAATCTTCCCCCTGAAAAATGGGATCAGGAGAGGGGAATGGCTCGGGGGTCCTTGTGGGCAGGCTGTGGGCACTGCAAGCTCTTCTTGTCACTTGGGAGAACTGAGCGAGCAGAACAATTTAGGGAGTTTATTACTGGTTCAGCAAGCAGAAGGAGCTAACACACACATCCCAACTTAGAGGCCAATTAAGAGCTACACATTACTGCACTACATCACTGAAAGCAAGATGAAGGAACACAGTCAACTTTGCAGGTCTGCTCCTTTATTATAAATAACATCAGAATAATTTTTTTTTTAAAAAAGCAACAAAACACCCACACCAAAAAACCCACCCACAACAAGAGTTCTTTCAGTCACCAGTTCTACAGCCATCATTTTAATACAAAAGGATGCCCTTGAGCATCTGTACACAAACATAGACTGTTTTTACTTGGTGAATATTGTGATTACCTTAATGCAGCTAATTTGGAATGAGCCTGCACATAGTCCTTTAAAAAGAAAATTGCTTCTTTGCTAAAGGAATGTTTTCATAGCACTTTACAGTCAATTTCAGAACAAATTCCCCTTTGCAGTGAGTAGTATTAGGCTTTCATCTACTATACATAATTATAGCGGAGAAGATAATTTGGATGCTATTGCTTCTATGCTACAGCAGCTTCAAATTCTGTAACAAAAATAACCAACATAGTGGGGCATTATTTTCCTAGGGCGATCAAAACCAGGCACATTTAAGTAGTGATAATCAGCATTGCTACATATCTGATGGGAACCACAGCAGTGGGAGAAGTAACTGTATTACTTTCATTTCAAGATCCAAGCCACAGGAGAGGAACTGGGCCAGCTTACAGCAGCCAAGCAAATGGTATTTTTGATAACTGCCTTCTGGTGCTCAGAATCTAATTTCCATACAAAAATACCCAATTCTTTGCAAGTGGAATGAATCTTCATAATTTTATATATATGCCCTAGTAAATTGGCTTGAGGAAGTGTGGATCACACCTATTTGTTTCACAACATGCAGGATACTGATTTGGGCAACAGGATCTTGTCTCTGACTTCATAATTATTAAAATCTATTAGGTTTATCAAATTATGCAATTAAAAAAACAAAAGAAAAAACCCACCAAGAAGTGTCCTCCAGTTCTTCCATTATCATTAAATCAGAAATAAGCAACTCAACATAAGGCATTCAAGCTGTTATGAAATTCACTTATTTGTAAATGACAAATGAAGCTTCTTCTCAGTATAACAGCTTTTCCTGGGGAGTTAATTTATTTAAAAGAAATTAAGACATTACTATGCCAGGACATAATTATGGGATTGTATAACAGCTCTGCTTTAAAACTTCTACACCAAAAAAAGACTTATTAACCATTACGTTATAGATCTGACATATCAGATGTGCTCCAGGAGTGAGGGAGGTCTATAGGATTACATGGCTATGTGCCTTTATCCTGCAATGGATCTGTATAGTAGGATTCCCCAGTCCCAGTCAGGAAGGCTCTGAAGGCAGGCAGAAATCCATTAATGGCCACATGCAAGGCTGTGTCTCCAAGAGGACTGGCTTGCTGCCTGTGATAGCTGGAAATACCTCCACACTGCTGCAGCAAGGCTCATGTTCAGGCTGCACCTCTGAAATCTATTTGGAAGAATTACCTACTCAATATAATGTCCCAGCAGTGTGCAGCTACACTGCAGGGCCGATGGCACCTGAGAGGCAAAGAACAGAACAAGCCATCAGAGTCCCTACAGAGTCTATAAATCTACAGCAAGCATGATTTAGTATTCCCACACCAAGGAGATGAGTATTCTATAGATAGCTCATGTAGATTACTCTCCCAGCAAGTCTGCCACACACTCAAGTGTGGTATTTGAAAATACTAGCTTGTTTTCTGACTACTTTTTAAGGCTTAGTAAGAAAAATTTCATCCTACTCACTGTACCAAAATAGCTTCAAGTAGAAATATTTGGCCTTGGGAACAGAATTACTAAAGTGTGTGTGTAGGTACATGCAATTCCAGAGTGTGCCCAACCAGAATAGCTCAAGCCTGCAAGCAGCAGATCCAGTTTGGGGATTTCTATATTACGTTTGCACAGCAGATCCCTCACCTTGTTGCCTGCCCTGGAAAGGTAACAGTACACTAACTGGGCAAGGCAGAGAGGGGTGGGAGGGCTACCCTGTGCACTGCCAGTGAGGAAAGTTAGAGACATCCTGAGCAGCACACCCAACACCTCTGTCTTGGAGTGGTTTGGCAGGTTACAGCTGGAGCAGGCAGCTGTCTGACACACTGGAGGGAGGTGACATCACAGCTCTTTAAAGCTGGGAGGTAAGTGTTGACCTGCCTAAATTAGGGAAGTTTACACCTAAGCCACACAACCTGATGTGCCTGATTTAGGATTTTGTTTAAGGTTTGAATTTATTTAATCATACACTTAAATACAATGCTATGCCTGAGTATGACAACTAGTTTCTTTCAGACTATTAAATCTGTCCCAGTATTTAACTTTATCCATCCAAATGTATGTCCTTTTCATGGAATCTTAAAATTGTTCAGGTTGGAAAAGACTCCAAGATCACGGCGTCCAATCTTTGACTGAACACCACCTGTTAAATAAAGCAGTCATTTCTTGAACACATCCAGGGGTGATGACTCCACTACTTCAGGAGGGAGCCCATTCCAATGCTTGACAACCCTTTCAGTAAGAAATTCTTCCTAATATCTAACCTGAACCTCCCTTGACACAGCTGGAAGTCATTTCCTCTACTCCTGTCACTGGTTGCCTGCCAGAAGAGTCCCAACCTGGCTACAACCTCCTTCCAGGTAGTTTTAGAGAGTGATAAGGTCTCTCCTGAACCCCCTGTCCTCCAGGCCAAAGAGACCCAGCTGCTCCTCACTGACTTATTCTCCAGACCCTTCCCCAGCTCTGTTGCCCTTCTGTGGACACACTCCAGCCCCTCGTCTTTCCTGTAGTGATGGGTCTGGAAATGGACATAGGACTTGAGCTGCAGCCTCACCAGTGCCAAGTACAGGGGGACAATCACTGCCCTGGTCTTTGCTTAAGAAAATCATTGTGTGAATCAAAATCAAGGGCACAGATGGCTCCACAGGGCAAGGAGGAAGGGCTTTTTACTTGGAGCAACTGAGACCCTTTAATTTTACTTATTTATTTGCTTGAGAACACTGAGGAGCATGTAATAAAGCAGAGGCATCCTCCATCATCTGCACACAAAAAAATCCAGACCAAGCTAACAATTTTGGAATATGGAAGCTAGGGAAGAAAAAAGCATCACTTTGAAAACCTCCAAAGGCAAAAAAAGCTTTTAAAAAGAAAAACAAGAAAACAGTGTATGTGGGAAGACAAAATTAGGGTATTATGAGGATTAAACTACATGCTCTTCTAGTCTGTATTCTCTGCAGTCACTCAAACCCTAATTCAGAATACTTTACAAAGCCAGTCAATCTTTTAGAGTAATCCACTGAAAAATTCCCTTAATGTGCACATCCCAGATGCCTAGAGGGGTTCAGAGCACTGTGGCCCTTTTCAAGGGTCAAAACTTCAGTTCTTTGATATCAGTGTACTTTTGCATGTTGTTAACAGTAATTCTTCTGTGAGTCAAAAAAGAAGAGCACAAGAAATAATCTGCATCATCCTGAAATGAGCCAAACTTAGAGCAGACTGTACAGCTTTAGGCTAAGGTTAGTCAAAATAGGCAGAACGGCCAAGCTCAAGGAACCAGGGCTAGGCAGAAGGCTGTCTCAGGGCAGCACAGGGAGATAAATGGGATACACCACCAGGACTGGGCAAAGTGCTGGTGCCTGGAATGTGGCAAAGCAGGGAAGGGATCTCCCTTTCTCTTTGTCTTGACTGAATAGGCATCCACAAAACAAGCAAAAATGCAGTCAAGGATGCCAGCATTTTAGACAGTGTTCCAATCCTGTCCAACTGATATAAGAGTTAGAAGCTAACTTCTGTACCCTACACAGCTGTTTGAAGGAAAAACAAGGTGTCCATCTAATAGACATGTAAGAATGACATTTTAATAAGATACTCCATCAAACACAGTTCAAAATTTAAAGAGATTAAATTTTGCAGATTTGCAGCACAGCCAAGCAATGCTCTTGATTTGATCTTGAAACTAATAGAGCCAAGAAGTGACGTGCATGAATTGTTTTCCTTTGAGAGACCAGTTCTGGAAAACCAGGACATACATAACAGCACAGAGAGGAGATAAAGACATGGACATTTTGACATGGATGAAAAACAAGCAAATACAATACTGTGATTGCATTCCTGAAGGTGAGAGACAGAGTGGGAGAAAGCATATCAGGCCATGCATGCAAATTCACATGCAGGAAACTGACTGAGGCGGGGGGGGAGGGCAGGTGGAAATCAAGAATGGAAAATGGAAATATTGGACTGTGTTAAGGCTTCAATACACTTGCTCCACTTACCTTGGAACTTCACTAAAAACTGGCTCATTTACAAGTAAAAGCCATAATATTTGAACTCCATCAGTAACACCATTCGCCTTATTTAAAATGTCAACACAGTAAGAATGGCCTTCTAAAACAGGAGCCAAGAACTCTGACTTGACTTTATACCACTACACAATTACAAGATCATCTGATTATCTACAGGACAAGCAACACACTTTTCTGCTCAGTGGCACCAGACAATCTATGTTCTAGAAACAGCATTACTGCAGATGTTTTGAGACAAACTACTAATAATACCATCATCATCTTCAAAAAACAAAATTTCTAGCTTCTGAAAAAAAAAAAAAGTTGCTTAGTCGTGATTAAAACCACCCTAGGATTTTAAAGGACAACTTTAAAAGTCCGTTTGAACATAAACCAGTAAGAAAGAATTCATTTTGGTATTGAGGATTACATTTATATCTGATTAAAACAAAAAATACTGAATACAAAAAAAAGGCAATACTCTCTATATAATTAAATTTTCATTCTCAAAATTACTCCTAGCTTTAACAGATAATTGAAAAATCTCTGCAAGCCTACACTACGGCTACATATTTACAAAATGGGATGCTTAATCTGTACATGAAAAAAAGCAGAATATACACAGTAGACCTGTAGATTTTACAAGAGGCAGGCTTGACAACGTTTTCCTTGTTGCATATATTCAGCAGAAAGTTACCTTTCAAATAGATTTGACACTTCACTGTGCAAACAATGGCTAAAGGCATTTATAACAGGCAATCTTTTCACATATGCCAAATTCTGTAGAGAGATCAAGTTTTTAAAATTATTTAAAATTAACATCAATAATTCTAACACAATCAATATAGTTTCTCTCTAAAAATAAATCATACATGATATTTAGGAAATACTTCTATCACAAACCCTTAATTGCTGGTTTTAAAAAAAGTTTCAGTCACATGTATTGCATAGAAAACTTCC
Source organism: Anomalospiza imberbis (assembly GCF_031753505.1). Lineage (NCBI taxonomy): Eukaryota > Metazoa > Chordata > Aves > Passeriformes > Viduidae > Anomalospiza > Anomalospiza imberbis. The sequence goes on along the minus strand of NC_089682.1, from coordinate 15,421,748 downwards.
ACAGAAAACCAGCTTAGGAATGATCATCAATACTACTCAGAACAAAAGACTTTTCACAGCTACAGGCAGCTTCACTAACTGTGAGGACACCAGATCTGAGAAGATCCCAGCCCAAGGTCAGAAACTTTCTGCAGGGAAGGCTGCCACCCCCACGAATTGGCCTTCCCCAAAGCGACTGGGTAATTCAAAATACCTCATTGTTTATAAATTGTCTTCCATAGGCATTGCTCCTGACATCTGTCTGTACCAATGGACACTGAAATTCATCTGTCATTTACTGCTCAGTCACTTGGTGCTCATTTTTCTAACAAGCTTTAGTGATTACTCTTTACATGACTGTTCTTAAAACCTTATCAACAGGAAACCCCATCACAGTATTCACATATATTCACGCATTTTTTCACATCAATCATCAAATCACCAGACAGTAAAGAGCTTTAAAGATGTTTAGTGGCTTTGATGATGGTTTCTACAAACGTCTTTTAGAAAAGCCAAGCATATTCCTTCTTCTGGATCACTCCACCGTGCCTATTTGCTGACCTCTTGTGAGAAGCCCAATTGTACAAAATATATTCCCTTACAGAAAGCTCATAGGCCCTTCCCAGTGTATCATATTTCACCTACTCAGTTTTATGCTTGAAACCTTTCATTTTTCATTCTCCACTTCTCTAGAGTTTTTAAACCTTTGTATTAAGGCTAATTTCCTCTAGCATCAAATTTAAGCAATAGATCATGGTATATTCCATTTTTAGAAAGACTTGGACAAGAAACACCCCATAGCTCCTCCACACACAACACTAAAGCAAGTAACTAAGCTTCAGTGATACAGCCTTATGTCTCTTGACTGTTCCTTTCACACATGGACCATTTAGCAACCTACCACAAAGACTGGCAGGGTCTGTATCAAGGGTGACATGTTCACTGTTCTTTTTATGCCTTTGCTAGTTTGCTCCTCAAAAATACTTGCCTTTCAATTTTAATTTTTTTAAAACTTTCCAGAGATTATGCTCTCTTCCATGGTCTCGTTTGGATGTATTTCCCCCTTGTTCCTTTATTTTCAATATATTCCTTTACTCTGCTTCTTAACTGTGTTTTAAGGATTCAAACAAAATACTATTTTGATAGACTTTGTTTTTTCTTTGGGAGAAAAAAAATTCTTTTCTACTGTAGGAAAAAAATCCACAAAGTCTTCAATATTTTGCTCAGAGTTGCACTGTGCATTAGAAGCACAAGAAAAAAGGCAGTCCCTGTCCCCCAGTGATTATAGTTATAATAGTAATAAGGCATTAAAAATTACGTAAGGCAGCTCTGGCAAGAGAACTGGTTAAAGATAAAATACTACCTGTATTTAGCAAATTATGCAGAAAAAGAGGTTTCATTTATACAGAGTTTTGGAGCATCAGTAATGGCTTCATCTCCAAAGCAGGGGGCTACACAGCCTGCTAATTCTGTGGCTTTCTAGTTGTATCTGGAAAGTAATTTTACATCCACCAGGAAGCCCATAATAAGCAAAACACATACCCAATATCAAGGTCCAATAAACAGAACTAATACAGTATGTTAAGTCTTAACCTTCATGACTACCCTCAATTTATCAATTAAAATACCCTACATGGATAAACAATTTGTATAGTCAGAACAAAACTCAAAAAACTGAAGCTTGATTATTTTTGGGGTATTTTAAAAATATTTTCAAACCTCATCCCAAATGCTTTGCTGAATGACAGACTTTACAGTAATCTATGTATACATGGGTCTACCTTACAGACTTTTCTAAACAGGGACTGGCAATTCTCATAACCTCTATCCCACATTTCTATTTAATTACTATATTGCAAAAAGCTAAAACACCACAGTGTTTGCTAAAGCGGCACGTGTTGTAACCTCAGTGGTCAAAAGTTATAGTGATATACAGTATATATGGAACAGTAATTCTTTTGATGATTAGAATAAACTTTCAGAGCCAGAGAAGCAAGAGCAAGACCAATATCTTCATTAAATATCAACATATCTATAATTGGAAGTGAACATCCTATGAAATTTGCCTGCCTTCTTAAAAAGAAGAGATTTAAATGAAGTGATAAGTGGTTTGAATGATTACCAACAACCAATTCAGTGGTACCAAACCAGCAGCCTCCTGGCCACATCCTGCCCATCATACAAGTCACACAGATCACAAGCAGCTTTCCTTTGCCAACATGGGGCATTTCAAGTCACAGACCAGGGAAGGGCATAGGGGTACTGAGGAAGACAGCAGCTTGGAACAAACTGCTGCCACTGGAAAAGTCCCTCTGACTACATCTTTGTGAGTCAACAAAAGGCTTCTGAAAAAGGCTGGCTGAGCTGGGGCTCCATGAATTGCCAACCAGTAGCAACACACTGCTACAGAGGGGAAAATGTCAGAGCAGACTGGCACTTAACCTTTGCAACAAAAATGGTAAACCTGACTTGTAAACAGCACCCATCTTCCTGCCCCCGGACTCGCAGGCAGCAGCTTCAGCAGTGCACAGAGGGGCCATAACCAGCCCTCCTGTGCCTTTTGAGCATCCTCAAAGCTTGAGCAGTGCAAACTAAAGCAACTGCTACAGGTGTCAGCATATCATGAAGTGGATGGCAGCCACAAATCGTCTCGTCATTTGCAGAGCAGTACATTAGGACAGGTACAGCACCTCCAGTGTACCAGGAAGGGTGAGATTCAGCCTAACTTCAGCTGCCCAAGTAAACAGACGCTCACCTCTGACAGCCAGCAGCTCTCAGCTTCCCTCTCACTCACTTTACCGAGAGCTGGGGTACTTCTCAGACCTGTCACCTCCTCCTAAGGGAGGAATTTAGAAGTGCCTGTTCCACTCTACTCAAAGGGAGCCCAAGACAATCAGGGTTGACAGATGTCAGATGAATTCCTGCAGAGAACCTAATTGTGCACAGTAATGCAATTTGTGCACTCTCCCACCAGTGAGGCATTAGGGCACATACAGGGAATGGCAGGATTTTCTACAGGTATATTCAAAATACCAACTGTTTTCATTTGCCTGCTTGTTAACAGCTGGAAAGTGACACTGCACATGTAATAGCAAAGGAGGAAGTTTTCGTTTAAACTTTTCTTTTTTGGGGGGTAGAATCTCAAAACTCTACGTTTTTATTGATGACAAATGAAGAACATTAACCAGCTGAACATATATCCCTTCAGGGAAGGGACATTTAATGATGAGTTTTCAGCTAAGGATCAAAGGCTTCTAAAAGAGCTCTAAAATCAGGATTTCTAACAATTTGACTATCTAAAGCTCTTATTTTTCTATTCCATTACATATTACTCTACACATCACCATCAGCCTTTGGGTTCCTGAATGAAGGCAGCACTTCTACACTGTCAGAGGAACAGACCTCAAGGAAATGAAAGGACAGAACAGCAGGAATGAGAAGAATGGAAGAAACCAGCTAAAGCATCTTAGCAAAGGAAATGAAATACTACATATTTAATTTCATAATTATCTCTTTGGACTGCTAAAGAGATAAAACAACCTCAAAACTGATTCCATGAGAACTGAAACATTTAAGCAGAATGCCTAAACCAGTTCCTGATGTAACACAGACAAATCTTCATTTGACAATATCTTCTTCAACTGTGACAAACATCTGTAAGTGTTCATTAGCGGGTGCTGTTTAGCAGTTTCAACAAATTAACACAGTAATAGTAGCAGCTTTCCAATATTCACTTCCAGGTTCAGCCCTTGCTCAAGATGAATGCTCAGAGCAGCATGAAATAGACAGCGCTCATGTCCTCAGAGATAAGAAACAAACCCGAAGAGAGTTCAGAGATTTTGCAGTTTAATGAAAGCACAGCAAGAGCGATGCTTGCAAAAGGTCACAAGGAAACAACAGCAGTGCAGTAATGCCAACATAAAATTCTTGACCTTTATTTAATCTTAGTCCCCTTATTCTTTTTCCCATCATGACAATAAATCCCACTGAACCAAAGGGATGCACACCATTTTCTTTCCTGTGACTGTGTGTAGAAGAATTCCAAATACAAATAAACACAGGACACTTCAGAAGTACTCTTTTGTGAAGAACTCTTCATATATGCACACATAAAAACTGCAGAAGTTAAATCTGTTACCAGAAGATGAAAAATAACAAACTGTAAGAAAAAATAGTCTTACTGAACAGCATTTTTCTTTCTGTTTACATGCAGGATTAAAGATTACTAAGTAAATGCAGTAGATGTTTCAGTATGCAACTTCATGCATTGATTTTCTTTTCCAGGAACATCTAACAGAAGCAGGATGCTCTTTTTAAAAAGATCCTTTTATAAGCAGTGATTTGACTAAAGGAAAGAAAAGAATCAATACACAAACCCCTTACGTTTTTACATTTATAAATAAATATACAACAGGACTACAATGAAAATCAGTGTAATACTCTCTAATAATGACTTTTTCACAGAATAAGAATGTATATGGACCCTGTTTATTGCTTAATTAATGTATGTTATTCTTTATTAAACATGGGTTTGCTCAATTTTAGCTTAAGTGTCTTATTTATTCTCCAGTTTTTCAGAGCTTCAACACTAAAATGATGAACTTTATTCTTGCTTTTAAGTCAGCATCTCTAAAAACAAAAGAACATACCCACCCACTTTCCAATGTTGTCTCCTCTCCAGCACCTTTTTTTGGTCTTTTTAAAATTCAAGTGATTAAAGAGCTCTATGCCCTTCTAGAAGATCAAGTCTCAGTCACTGATTAGCAAATGCGTCTTCCTCGCAAAACTCAAACCTCAATAAGTAAGCTAAGTAGAAAAAGAAACATCAAAAGAAATGTCATGAGTTAGGGACTCCAACTGATAAAGATTTTTTACAGTAGATACTCAATACTGGAGAAAAAAAAATCAATCCATCTTAAGAAGGATTAAAGAAAGCAATACCAATTGCTCATTATTGATAACATATACATATCCACAGCCATGTCTTAGTAGCATCAGCTACCAAAGCAACATCCTATATGTAAATAGCACCAAATAATACCCTTTTCTCTTGTTCCCACACAAGACATCAGTGTGAGCTTCCTACCATTTTCCCCTCATGTTCTTCAGAAACAGGTAGCTGCACAGAAAAATCACTGAATAACTTGCCAGAAGTTACCTAAGTATAGCTGAAGCAGAGATTTTATTTGTTTTCAGAAGAACCTAGAAGCTTCTACAGAAAAAAAAATGAAAGAAAAACTGGATTCTTTCCTTACTGCTGACATTGGAGCTGCCAATCCTGGGCATGCTACCTCAATTACAGTTCATGTCAGTCATGCTTTAAGACTTAGGCTGCAGTAGTGTTAATAAAGGCATAAAAGTCAGATTACTAACATTTTCATGATATATTTCAAATGCAGGTTTTTGAAACTGAAAGCTTTCCATCATTGCAATAAGTTGAGGTTAACCCCATGCTGCCTTGCACCTGCTTATACACCAACACAAGGTCCATCCACAAGATACATGGATGCTCAGTGCCTCAGCTTTGAATTGTAGAGACCTCACACCTCCTCACCTTCCTGCAATCAAGTACAAGATTCACCTTTGTTTGTTACAGTTTCCTCTCTTATCACCCTCTCTAAGCATTCAGCTTACCTGCAGCTTTACATTCCTTCTCAAAAAAATGTAGTTTCATACCTATTCCTTCCAACTCTTCCTAAAATAAAGTGGGCTGTTCATACTATCCCTGCCAACACATACTGCTCTGTAGTCCACCCCCTGCCTCCACACACGTGTATGAGGGCACAGTTTAAAAACCTCCTCTGCCAAAACACATTTGACTACTATCCTCATTCTGTCAGTCAAATGAAACTACACCACCTTTCATCTCACTGTATTTTAAAAGATGAGACATGAAAATAGTAAAGGAAATCTTCACCTTTCTCAATAGTTTTCTGTTCCAAAGTTTAACTTTCCATCTCCTCCACGTCTGTGCTGCACAGAAAAAAACCCTCACTCCTCCTGTCTGCAATTTGTTCTGCCAGCCATTCTGAGAAGCAAACACCCTCATGCTACAAGCAAAGTGTTAAGAGCTGATAGTTCTCTATACTTAGCAGGCAATCTGTATTATATACAGATGATATACAGATATTTTATACCCTATAAATAGGATATATCCTATTTTCAAAGGCAAAAAAACTTAATGATATTTCACATAACACTCAAAACATGACCTTATTCCCCTCTCTTATTTATATTGCACTGAACTTTTTGTCAAGTCAAATAAAACAAAGCTAAAGAACAAGAACATTTTTATAATTAATTTGAAAGCTCTTAAATCTGAACCTAAGCAGTTGTACTTGGCCTCATAAATTCCCTTCCCCTCAAATTTGCTGAAAAAAAATCTGCCCTTGGGCATGTAAGGCTCTGACAGTGGATTCCAGTTATGACTCCCAGCGAGAACCACAGCTCGGCTAAGCAAGAGAAAAGGTGTTTTTCCAGATAACTACTGCATATCCCTAACTATCTTGGTAACTTAAATCCCGAAACACTGAAGGACAGAACGTATGTGCTTGGAACAGATCTGGTATTTGCTGATGCTGTAGGTGGCAGCAGGATCTCTTACTCTCTCCTAGCTCTGGCATCCTGCAGAAAAATCTTAGAGAAAACCAGCAAAGCTGCCACTGCTTTAATGATACAATACACTTGACACCATTAAATTCCTTTCTACTAAAGAAATGGCAGAAGCCTATAACGAATGAACAGCAGAGTCCCTGCAAACAGAGTCACAGCAATGTGCCTGCCTGCTCCTTTAGCTCCAGATGTGCCCACAGCCTGGTGCCATAAATCCCACCATATCAAGAACAAAAAATCCGAGTTTGCTAAGTGTTATCGCTGACATTTTTACTTCTTCCAGCAAGCTTTCATCTGACATTTTTCCTTGACAAAGGAAGGTCTCAAACGAGGAGAGTGGAGACTGCACCATGTTTTGCCATACAAGCTAACCAGTAGTGCCATTTATCTTTACTATACAGTGCAAACCTAGGTGAAAAACCTAGGAACAAATTAACAGCAGTACATGAGAAAACAGTCTTGCCTGCCTACTTAAATGCACTTACTAGATGTAGAAATTTATTAATATTTAGCAATTATTGCAAGAGTGTATTCAAAAGATTACTATCTCCAGCATTTACAAGGAATCTGAAAACTGCATACAATGATGATACACCTCAGCAATTCTCTCTTGGTTTATTCTTCTAAAAATCTTGTAGTATACATCCAAAACATATTGACATGAAGGATTTGTCAAAAGGATATTTTTGCTTGGGTTGGAGTTTTTTTTTTTTTTTTTTTTTTTTCTTTTTTACACCAGTTTTGTTTCACTGTGCTAATCTGGAATTCCACCATTACAACTCTAGTTAATAAAATGACTCACCAGGGCTGCTTCATTAGGTGAAAGTAATTCTGGATATAAGCACAGAAAAACCAAAACCCATCAATGGGTTCTACACTTTGTCCTAAACCCCAAGATATAGATGTGTCTTAACTTCACCTAGTCAGTTCTTTAAACATATTGGCAAATATCCACCTGCAAAGCCAGTAACCCCACTACAATACTTTTCAAAGCAAATTAGACATCTGAACTTTTATTCCCACCTTCTTGTCTAGGGCTTCTCTAGAACCTGAACTGAGTTGACCAGAACCACCCTGAGCAGCGATTGCCACCCTGCAGCACAGCTACAGCAGAGTAAAAGATCACAGGTGCTGCATCCCCGTATAAAAGGCTGGGCCACAGCATCCTGTGTGTCTGTAAGAGCAGGAACCAGCTGCTGCCTCAAGAACCTCAGTGCTTATGCATCCACTTTTCCTACTCTTTTCTCCTCTCTACTTCCATGTATCATGAACCAAGCTGCTCCTTCTCCAGACCGATGGGCAAAGAACCTTGCTTGTTTGGACTGTAATTGGTTGCTCTAGTAAGAAGAGGTTATCTGTCCACAAACCTTGCCTCACTGGAAAGATACATTCATCGTGGGATTCTCAGCAAAGGCAGCTGACTGTGGAGCTCCTTGCCAGGGCTGATTAGACACAGACTAAATGTGGGCAAAGTTCAGGACACACCTGTACAAGGAAAGGCTTTTGTTTGACTGTGGCAACAGAGAACAGCTCTGCTGAATGTGGAGCCCCATACCACCAAACACTCAGGCTGAAAGCCAGTGCTTACACTGGAATCCTACACTCTTCCAGAATTTTGTTTCACATGTAGATACAAATCAAAAGACACAGAGTCAGGGCTTGAAAAACCTGCCTAGCCATAGCAAGGGAAAAGAGCAGAGGGATGAGTAGGTTGAGTTGGCTGAAGAAATAGAAACCAGTAAATATTCTGGAAAAGGACAGGAGTCAGAGATGCAGCAAAAGCCACATGCTGTCCTGCACATGTTAGAAGAAATTCAGGAAGAAGGGAAGTGTAGGTCTACACACACAAAAGAAGGCTGCCCTCTAAGCCTCAGATGACAGTAGAAGAAAGAATGGATTCATCTGGGCTAAAGGCAATGGGACAAAGAAAATTACAGATGTATCATCACCTTCGCTACCTAATGAGGATTAATGCTATAAACAAAAAACAAAACAAAACTAACACTTTTTTTTTCAGTAGATCAGCATCCAAACTTCTCACCTGAGAATACAAATGAGATTTGAAATTAACTTCTCCCAAACAAGCAAGCAAGTGTTTTGGTATTTCTCCTGTGCATAGGCAAGAGGACCATCTAAATGGCAAGAAAGACATCTTTCTGTCTTTGCTTTAGTACTTTTTTATTGATGCACCAAACATTTCTGAATCAAAAGAAGACAGCTGACTAGCAGCAGAATATTAAGAGATTCTCGTTCTTGATTAAACATTTGAAGACTCAGGGGCAGATTACTTCAGTGTAACATGCTTCATTAAATCCATAACTAGGAGCCAAATCCTGTACCACCTTCTCAAAGCAGAGCTAGATGATGCACACTAAAAATCTTTTCCTCTACAAACCTGACACCATCAATTCTTACCATCTTGTGTAAACTTTGACACAGGAGATTCCCAAAGACCTCAAACTGTATACTCAAAGAATGTCACTCTAGCTCTAACCCCAAATAAATAGGTATATTTATTTATTTCCCTGTTCCCCAATAACAGCACTTGGCACTGACAATGGTGAAACTCCGCTTTTTTACTGAATGACATCCAAGAAGAACAAATTTGGTTTATTCTGACAAGGTACAAGGTAATGGACTAGATTACACAGCTGATAACAGATAGGGATGGCTGAAGATAGGGATGGCTGATGTTTTAAAATCTAAAATGTTGGAATTAAAGCTAGCTTTTAGCTGCTGAACAGTTTTCCATATTCCTGTAAGAATTTTCTTTCTTGGGGCTTTTCAGTTGTACAAAGGACTGTGAAGGACGGTATAATATAATCAGCTTGAAACACTGCTCCTCAGAATCAGATCCAACAGTTCTCAGCCATTGGGGATGAAGGTCAGAATAGGAAAATTACATCTTCCAAGTACTACTTTATACCACGGAAATTGTGACCAGGATTTCTCAAGATGCGTCACCAGGAGATATCTGGATTAATTTCAGTGCAAAATAGCCATTAGCAAACCATCTTGAGGAGTTTTGCCCCTCTACTTCTCCAAGTCTATAACTTAAGTAAGTATATCACACTTGCAACACATTAACCAAGAGCTGCTCTGAAGACGAGGCAAACACTCCTCAACGTATTTGTTTTTGTTACCTTTGATTTTCAAAGAGCTCTTTGATATGGAGATTCTCTATTTCTGAACAGTAATGCCTGAAGCAGGAGGTTAAATAGCATGGAATGTATTTTCTTTTCCTTTCCACCTTTTTCCTATTCATGGTCTCTTTGCCTCCCCTGCAGCTGCCACAAGAAAAACTTCAGAGCTACTCCAGCCTTCTGGGGTCCCACTGCAGGAGGCAGGTGGGCTGGTGAGAGGTAAATTCCTGCTGGAGCCCATCAGATGGGCCCAGTCTCCTCCATCACACTTTTCTCTTCTTCCACTCCCTAGGCTGGATGGAATGGAGTGAGCTCTGCTGGGGCAGCAAGAGCAAGAATTACTGTATTGAGTGTAATTATGAAATTGGGGTAAGAAGCAGACCAGAGCATGGGAATATGTACACATGGAAGATAAAGTCAAGATGCATCTTCTGAATACATCTCTAAGTCCTCCAATCATAATTTGAGGGACTCTAGGAAACATACTGGACGCTTGCTGTGATCTTACACCCCTCCATTAATACCTATTTCTAGGCATCAGGGAGGACAGCAGGGAGACAGTTTCTCTCACTTAAGGTGGCCATCCTTATGACCTTGTAGGCATGACTGAGTGGATGAAAATAGGGAAGGAAGAAAACACCATTAGAGAGAAAAATAGAAAGCCAACTTCTAAAATCTTAAGAGTTATCCTAGTAGGGTCTCATTTTATCAACAGCACAGGTGCACCATTATCAGCAAGTAGGCACCAGAAGGTCTATGTAGTGCAGGGATTTTCATCAACAGAGAATTTAGTGACCTTCCAGGAGCATCACTGTGCTATTTTAAACACCTTTTCAGTTGCTACATGGTCTGTAAGCTTGTCACTATGCTTTAGGGAGCACTCACTACAAGGAGGTTGCATGAAGACTTTCCTTATAGTATTCAGTTCATCTTCCGCACTTCAAACAGACCAGTCGTGACAAAATTGGACCTGAAAGTGGATGTGCTTGTACTTTGTAACATGATTTTCAGTTCCATTCACACATCATTTGGACAACTTCATCACTGATTAAATATATTAAAATTCAAAGATAGGCTACTTTTTTATTACCTCCTTTGGCTATATGAGACTTAAAGGAAGACTGGATAATGGCAGTAACTCTGTTATAAGAGCAGAGATTGCAAAAACCTCAGAGGCAGAAAAACCCCAACCCAAAACAGGGAAAACATACTGCAAGGCACGAAAGAGATGCAAAACTGCCCATAGAATGTAAAAATTATTATGAAAACCAAGCTATTTCCATTATCTGTAAATGCCTCAATCTGTTCTGTTATTTCTGTTTCAAGTTTTCTTTCAGTTCTGCAACTTGATAATGCCATAAAAAAGCAACCTATCTCATGATACTTTCTCTAAACCATTTCTTCCCTATGCAGTGCTCAAATGTTTTCATTCAGTGCCATAGCCTGGCCTCAACAAGCCATGAAACACATCCTGGCTCACAACCCTGCAACACAGTATTTACATCCAGAACCTCATCAAAAACTCATTTGTGCCAACGGAAGGTCACCCTCTTGTTTCACTGCACCATTAAAACCACTTCCTCTGACTACTGAAAAGTGCTATGTTTACATGTAACCACAGCACTTAGTGCCACTCAACCCAGGAAACATAATGGAAATACTTACATCTATTAATAGACCATTAAGCATATGGGAAAAAGATCTCCTGTGGCTGATGCATGGTATCAAAAGTCAAGACAGGAGCATGAAAGTAAAGCCCTACTGGCTCCCTTCCCTTCAGGAGAGGGAAAGGAGAACTAGCTCACCCACCATTTATTTTGGAAGTCATCATTTGCTCACTGTTTATCAACATTTTAAGAGGCCCAACAGCACATTCCAGTTCTCTCCCTGAGGTTTCTTTCCCCTGACACAGAGTGTGGGTCGGCACACACACACAGATGCCACATTCAACACAAACAAGGGAATTAAAAGTGGCAAGATACAGGCAAGTCACCAGCAAAAGGAAAGAGCTTCCTATTTGTTGATACCACCCTCCCATGGGAAGGGAAACCAAATCACTTAACTTAAAATATGTAAAAATCACAGTAAGGATGTGTGGATAAACACTGCAATATTGTCTTATTTTCCCTTCTGAGACAAAAGAAAAGGGCCTTTCTTGGGTGATTTTTCTTGGGTGATTTGTCATGCAGCAAGTTTAGGAGCATAAAAAATATTTTTGTTTCACATGGCTGGAGTTTTTTCAAAATTAAGTTATTTTACTCCCAATATAATTGGATATTGAAAGTTTATTCCAACTCAACAATCAAGGCTAGTTTATTCAAACTGGAATATTCTTCCAGCTCTCACTTGATCTATCACTAAAGTGAGAAGGCACCACAGCTCCGCTGAGATCCCTTCAGCATTCCTGCTGTGCTTACAATGCCAGGCATGCAACAGCACCTTTGGAAAGTTTATATCTTTCTTTTTTTAGTGTAGCCACATGAAGAATTCCAGTATTCCACACCCACAAGCAAAATTAATTTCAAAGTACAAATATTTGAGTGAGCATTTTTCTGAAATAATGCAGAGCCTTGATGGCTTCTGCTTGGCATGAGACAAGTAATTTGATAATTCATATAGACTGAACTGGGCAAGGCGTACTTGCAGATCTTCCTAAGTGAACATAAAACCACAATGCATCCTCCAGCATCTGGCACCAAAACAAAATTCTACTGAGTGTAGTAGCATTACAACTGTGTTCCTGAAGATTTTTTTATATGCTTTTTCAGTGGCATCCACAAATTGATATATGGTATCATGTATTTTTATCTAACCACCCATTCCCATCCTATCAAAATCTCAGGTAGAAGTGATAAATTCTCACTCATGTTATTTATTGAAATCCCTAATAGGAAAAAGAAGTATCCAAGAGAAACTATTCAAGAAAGAAAACTAGGTTTATGAAGCTTCATATAATTTCTTCTAAACTGGTTGAATGCACAACACACCTATGATGGTGTTAAGGTTATGGGGCATAAAATCTATTTTCCTTTTTGTGCAAGCAGATGTATTACCATGCACAAAGCCAACAAGGCACCTGACTCTGGCACAAAGTAACAATGCAGAAAACACCCCAGACTAAAATGCTCATATCACACTAAGTTAATACATATTTCATGGACTAGTCCTTTTGGAAGGCAAATTCAAGCACACAGGAATACAAAACAACACATGTAATTACTACTGAAGGGGTTGATATCAAAAGCTTGGACAATTTCACCTATTTCTGTACTCAAAATACAGAAAAATTGGAGTTTACAGATTTTTCACACACCAGAAAAACGGATTTGAATGTCCAACACTGCATCAGATGTGTATTTACTCTTGTAAGGAAAAACAGAGCGCAAAAAGTTAAATATTATATGATGCACAGGAAATAATCACTTCTATTAAATCATTAGAAGAAATTGAGTTCAGAATTGTTTTTCCAACTGGTCCAATCAAAAAGCATGTATGTGTAACACTGGAACACAAAAAGCTGCATTTTACACATTGTAAAGGAATGAATATAACAAAAGTGAAATATTAATACCAGAAGTTTGCTACTGGCATCTTTATGCCAAGAAAAATAACATTAAAACACAGTGAGAAAACAAACTTTGGCACACAGAGAAAAAACAGTTTAAAGCAAGCTCATGCCCAAGCAAACAGCTACCATAGCACAACTGTGCAAACCCTGCACAACATCAGGAATACCTCCCCTATGCATCACTGCTTTGGACCTTCTCACTGAAAAGCTGCTAAAACAACAAACACCTGCTGTGTAACTGAAGTTTATGCAAAGATCACAGAAATGCTTTATCAATCTCAGCAAAGCAGACGTTTGTCTGCAGCACCTCAATACTACAAGAATAATCAGCTCCCACTCGATCAAAGGAAAGCAGACACAAACACATGAAAGAAGCAGCAAAAACCTTCAGATATTCAAGTGCAAAAGCAAAACTGACGTCCCAGAATTTAGGACAAAACAGTTTGATCTGGCATTTGGCAAACAAAGATGACATGCACACACATAATACATTAAATGAAAAGAAGCACAATACTTCACAAAACTTCAGATCACAGAGGGCGTAGATATTAAATAATTATGGGAAAGTGTAACCACTGTGGGTAATGTATTTAAGAATTACAAGGAGAAAAATACTAAAACTAAGAATGTGACCAACAAGCATTTGAATATATTAGTTCATTACAACTGCAAAAAGCCTGAAATGTACATGCATTATATATGTACATACACAGAGGACACCTCAAAGCCAGAAGTAATTCCATAAGAAACATCTGGATTACTATTTAACTACAACAAGAAGTACTTTACTAAGATTCTTACAACATTCAGCTCCACAGAGAGTGCTAGGGTTTTAGGATCTTGACAGCTTCATGACACAAATGAAGAAAAACAATAGTGTATTATTTGAATGACAAAGTCTGTCAGATTTAAACAACATAACGATAATCTTGAGGGGGGTTTTAATGGTTAGACAGATTTCCACTTTGTGAAACACACTTATCTCTTAACTTTATACAGTGACACATCATCATCATTAATCATTGTGGAGATAAGACACAGTGAAAGGTATTTCTAAATATCCTATGTAAAGTCAGTCCAGGGTAATGTGACTACCCAAGATTTCAAGTCACTTTTTTCACTGGGTAAGCTGCTTGAACAAGTATATTGGGAAAACCGATACATACCATGTTCCTACATGCACTAATTCCAGGCATAGAAAATAGACCAGTAATATATCAAGTTGTGATGAAAATACCAAATACAAGTAAATTACAGCAAAATAACTCAGAAATTATGTAAAATGACCTAAAACAGGCAGATTAAAATAAACCCTGTGACAGTACTGAACTTTGTTTTTGATTATTCCAATAACCTTGGCTGAGCATTACTACTCCTTCCACTATTTAAGCATATTGTCCAGATTTTCCCTCTCAACCAGTAGATGTCCACAAGAAAGTTCAATCTGAGCATGTAATACAAGTAACTAAATGCAGTTAGCATGCCCAAAATTTGCATTAGCTTCCTGATCAGCTTCATCTCTCTCCAACCTGTACAGTCTGGTTATTTATAAAATTCCATAAAACACTATCTTAAACCAAAAAAAAATTATATAAATCTAAACTGAGGATTATTGCTTCTAGGATCTGCTCAACAGCTTGAGCCAGTCACAAACAAAGGGCTGAAAGCTGCAATACCCTATCAGAGAGCTGGTGCAAAAACCTGATTTCATGAGCAGTGGCCAAGAAAACTAAAAGAGAAGAGCCAAACAAGCTACTCAATAATCCTGACACTGGGACCTTCTTGCAAAGGTGAAGCACACAAGAAGGAAATAAGATGGTTTTTTCCAATCACTTAAGCAGTCCAGAATTGAACAGAATTTAAAGCCTTGCCCTATTCTGTAGCCTTAGAAAGCATTTGTAAGTGAATGCCAGACATAAAATTTTTAACAAATTTCCCCTGTCAGTTTTGGTCCACATACATTGAATGATGGATAACCAAGAAAGTTATAATTGTATTTTACTTATTCATGAGATTTAAAAAACTCTTACTACATAAATCTTCATACAGTATCATCACACAGGATACATAATTTCATTTACATTAAATATGTAGATGCTTCTTCAATTAGCACATCTCAAAATAATTACCCAATGTTTAAAAAAGCATTCCTGATGCCTTTCCACTGCTATGGATACACCAGCCACCAAAGCAAATGCAGGTACTATACAACGCTGTCCTATAAACACTAAAGTTTTCAGATGCTTTACTTTCCTAACCTGTGCATTTCAAGTGATACACCTTCCTTTTACTTCTGCAGTCCTGTAATTCAAAGGCAAGACATTTTTCTTCACTGTTTAGTGAAAAAGAGGTTTGAATTTTCTTTATTAAGGACAAAGTCAATACTTTAAATACCAAAACAGTAATGTTGAGAGGATGCGGTGTATTAAACTGACCTGAACTAAAGCCAATATTTGCAAATGGTAATATCACATGAAAAGCAGCACATGAATTAACCTTGGGGATAAACAACTTTGAGTGTCCATATATAAGAGAGAACAGTACAGTACAAAAAGAAGAATGTAAGTACACACTGTTTAAATCATTTTGGCCTATAGGAAATCACTTGGAAAAGCAATGAGATCAAGAAGAAAAACCCACACAGTATTTTTAAAGGAATCCACACATTAATTCCTTTCACACAAACTGGTTTTGTGATATACAGTGTAGGATGGCACACACAGCATTTTTTCTCTTAAATTCTTTTAGGCATGATCATGTTTTCTATAAGGAAAAAACTCTAAATAACCAAGAAGCACATTTTACTCCGAAAATCAAAGTGTACAGTATTTCAACTTCCTAGCACATACTTTAAGCAAATCTGACCAGGCAGTAAAAAGGAAGACGAGAGATTCAATACTGAGCCACTTGTCCTTCAAATGCTCTTTAGTCACTACCTTTACTATAGACAGCAGCAGCAATAATGCCTACATTTTGGTCACCTAACACTCCCCCTGACAAAAAGATTCCTACAGTGTCTTCTCATGCTATTGTTTGCCTCATGCTTTTGATTTTTGGCAAAGGGATATAATTGATTTCTGCAAATATTTTTTTTATTGTGCCACAGAATTTTGCTCCTTCTTTGCAGATTTATATGCAATTTAACAATATTCTCTCCTCTACTAGTCAAGAGATGCAAAAAAATTCCCTTACTGCAGACTTGTTTATTAAGTGCCTTGCTTGCACTGCCATCCTAGCAATTCCCCCAGCACTGAGGATCCTACAGATCAAAACTCAGATGCTGCCAGAGAACTACAGTTTGGGAAGGGGAATGGTGGCTACAGTCACTGCCTGTTGTTGGGGCAGCACCCTTTTGGAGAACAACACCATGGGAATGAGCATTTTACTCTGGAACAGAGAGGCAAGATTCTTCCTATCCCTATGACCAAGATGAGGACTCCAGGACCAAGACATAAATACAAACGTGAATTAAGAGAGCATCATTTCCACATCCACCTGAATGATTCACTTTAGTAGCTGTTGTGCTTGTTACAGAATTGGCAAGTCCCACAAAAAAGAGCCTCATTGTCTTCTGCAGGAGATCAAATGCCATCCATACTGCTGTCTGCAACACACGCCACACATTACACAATCTTTACACGTCATGTGTTATCTTCTAGCAGACAATTCAAATAACAAATTTGGCCAAGACCACTCTATACTACCTTCCTTGGGCATTAGTGATTAGTGCTCAAATGCCAATGCTTGACCACAAGTAATTATATCTGTCTGTGCCTGTCCATGCCCTACAACACACAACTCATTTGATATTCTTTAATCAGAGTAGATGCTACCTTTTCTCTGGATTCCCAGTCTCATACAGGGTGAAAAATAGATTTTGTACTGGCCAATAAAAAGAGTGAAGGTTTTTTGCAACATTTGCCACTGAAGTTAGAATGCATAAACTAAAAAAAAAAAAAAAAAAAAAAAAAAAAAAAATCAGGGAAGAGTGCAAGTGAATATTGGGAAGAATTCCCTATGTTTTAGAAAAGAGGTTAAAAAAATCATCACAAATATGAATTCTGAGCATTTATTTCCTCCTGTCTTCCATGTGAAACCCTAAAAAATGGAGACCCAAGCCCTAGAAGTGCCTGACTGCTCAACAGCAACAGCCTTTCAGCAAAAGCTGCAACTGCTTCGCACGTGGAGGTGGGCAAGGAACAGCAAACACAGGTATTCCCAGCTCCTTCCTTGGCACCCCACACTGTGTTACCTCAGAGAAGTCAAAGTCTCAGATTCCCACTCCATAAATTTGGAAGAGTAATCCTTCTTTATCTCCCAAAGTAATTGTAAATCTACTTTTAGTCACTACAGTAGCTTAGGACAAACGGGGAAATTAATTCCCTCTTATGCACCGGGTTTAGATGGTTTACCATCCACAAAGCAGAGGCTCTATACCAGATAATTAAGGTAAAAGTGTAAAGAGCACCTGCATAACACATTAATCACCACTCATCTCATACTCGAGCCCGGGGGAAGTCATGTGAAGAAGGACCAGCCATACCCAGCCTAACACCTACATGTGAAGCCAAGAGGCAAGGTCACGACCACCAGCCTTGGCCCCAACATCTCACGGTGCTGGAGGGATTGATCCCATGCCAGGTGCTGCTCCGCACATGCGGCACAGCAACCTCCACCGCAGCTCACACACCCTTTTCACCCTCGGAAATTAAAAGTTATGTTCGCCGAGCAGCGAGGAGGGACCTTAACCAGGAGCCGTGCCTATATAAGGGCTCTGCGTGCGGTGTTCACGCCCGATACCCGCTCAACCAGTTTGCTGCCCGGGCTGGGCAGCACCGGCACAGGCAGGCCCAGGCACCGCCGCGAACGAGGTTTACAAATCGCTGCCTCCCCGCTCTGCACTTCGGGGCACAGCCGAGCTGCCGCCCGCCCCGCCGGCACCGCCGGCGGCCGGGGAAATCGCGGCGGCACAAAAGCCACCTCACGGCAAACACCTCCCGCACCACAAAGGGCAAGGACGGGGTTCGCGGGAGCCGCGGGCGGGATGCGCTCCGTGTCCCCTCGGGAGCGGCCGCCCGGCACCGCCGCGGCTCCCGCCCCATCCCTCCGAGATGGCGGCCGGAGCCGGCGGCACCTGCCAGGGAGCGACCCCCGCCTGCCCCCTCCCCGGGGCTCGGGCAGCGCCGGTCCCGGGCGGCGAGAGACGGGACGGGACGGCGCCGGGAGAAGCTGCGGGATGCGGACGGGGGAGCCGCCGTCCCCCGGCTCGTCGCGGGGCCGCGGCCCCATCCCTTACCTGTGGCCCGCGGGTGGCTCCGCGCGGCCCCCGGCTCCGCCATCTTCCCCGCCGGTGCCGCCGCCGCCGCGTCCCGCCGGGGCCGGCTGGGCTGGCTGCGCCCGCGGCCGCCGCACAGGCGCAGTGCCCGCCCCGGCACCTGACGGCGCGGCGGAGGGAGGCGGCGGAGGGGCGGGCCGCGGCCGGGCCCGCACGGCGGGGCGGGCCCGCTGCCCAGGTGGGGCCGCGCCCCGCCCTCAGCGCTCCGGCTGCGGGGCTGCGCTCGGGCAGGGGGCGGCCGAGCGGCGCTTCGGTGCCCGGGCGCGTTCCCTCGGGTTATCCCCGAGAGCCGAACAACGCTCTCTCTCCGGCTTCCCGGGCCGATCCGGCCGTTTTCCCAGATTTTTCCATCCAGGTGTTTGCGTCCGCTGTTTGCAGCCTCGTGCGGCCTCGGATGAATCGATGGCACCGGGAAAAGGCACAGCCGTGTCCTTCCCGTCCAGCTACGGTCGCGGTTCCCCCACGGGATCCCTTCGGGCCGGGCTGGCCCTGCAGCGGCAGGACCACTTTGTACTCGGTTTTAGAAGGGGAGAAATTAATATAATCTTTGTTTCTCCTCATCACTCACATACTAGCGGTTGAACTCCCCTCCCCAAAATTTTAACACACACCTTGTATACTTGTTTTGCTTCCCGATTTTGCCGTTTTGCTGTTTCCGGACCGTGTTGGTACACAGCAGTGCTGGGCAGCACACACAGCCCCAGGGCTTGTGGCTTTGGGGCAGTTCCTGCTCAAAACGTTGCCAGAACTGGTGTTACATGTCAAACACCTTATTGACCCATCTTCACTGCCAATTTGCCAAAATTTAAATGTGTGATATATTTAATCCTTCCACTTTTCATTCTTACTCCTTTTGTTTTCCTCTTTTTGCCAAGCCTTTATATTCTTCACCTGAAAGCCTTTATATTCTTCACTTGAAAGTCTTCCTCTCATAGTCAATATGAGAGGAAGGAGGAGGACAGCATTTACTTTGGTATTCCTGATGTGTCGCCTAGTAAATCACTGTTTCCTAAGAGGCAATTATTCTGTTGGGGTGCTGGGCAACAATTCTTACACCTACACATTCAAGTGGTGTTCCCATATTTGGGTTCTCACACCTCAATAAAAGTTTAGCTACACAGATTTAGGGGTTCTGGTGCATGTAGTAATGATTATTCCTAATGTTGCTTTATTAATGAAATGCTTGCTTTTCATTGTTTATAACTCTGCCGAATTTTGAAAGTAACAAATGATGTTTTTATTTCAGCTGTTTTTCCACTAACTCTGCATCAAGGGGCTCCACTTATTATTCTACCTGTCTAAAGATTAAATTGCACAGTTTTGGTCACATTAGAGAAGAAAAAACCCACCTCTCTTACTGTAGCTGTCCCTCCTCATTACCAGGTGCTCCTTGGGCACCAAAACCAAAAGAAGTAATTAATCTTTAGCCTATTGGTGTCTGATGAACACCTGGGAAAGAACAGCTGGTCTCAGTGCAAGATACATGGGCTTAGTGATGAGGAAAAGGAAACACTGAGGATGAATTTCCAGGACTGGGAAATAGGACAGCAGAGAATGGATGTGGGGCATGAAAAGATGGAGGATTATGGCCAGAAACTGGAGAAAGGGCTATGAGGGTGTCTGCAGGGAGGGTGTTCAAGCAGTAGCCAGTGGCTGAGAGGAGAGCGATGGATGTGGGCACTGGAGAATCTGCCCTGAGGAACGTGAGCCCACCAATGCTGGCTCTCAAGTGGTCGTAAGCCCCTAAGTGCAGCATGTCACATGGAGAAAGAAGTGTTCTCCTACAAATGTAATTTCCTCTGAGAGTTGGTTCACAGCATTCAGACCCGGAGTCATGCCATGGGAAAAAAAAAAAGGGATTTTAAAGAAAACTTAAGGAAACTATACAAAACCATGAAAGCTCCAAAGACAAAGCCCTCCCCTACAGTATTGTATGTTGTTCGTGATATGAATCAGTTTTTAAATTACCTTTGCAGAGTGGTTTTTTCCACAAGACTCCTGCTTCATTCAATAGAAGGATGTCTTTAATTAATGTATAGTTCTTCAATGTTTCTCTTCATTTTCATCAGGTAAAGTGGAATCTTTCATGTCATAATCTCTGTACATTCTTCAAACCCTGCCTTGAAGGCAGGTTAATTAATTTCCATGATGACTTTCCTGTGGTAGTCTTACAACTCCTTCAAAACATTCATAAATTTAACTTTGTAACAGCCTTCTAAGTTAAAGTAGTACTATTATCATATTTTCCACACAGGGAAGAGTTAACGGAAGGTAATTGTGTCTGGAGTTGTCTGTAGTGGTTTGTTAATTCTTTTATGTTGTGGAGGCTGGCAGGTTGTTTTAAAGCAGGGAATAGTGGATTTAATACAGTGTGCATCCACCAGCACCCCAGAAACAAGAGCATAACTGTTCTTGCTCAGGTTTGACTTTAAATACTTCATAGATCTTTAAGCACTAGATGTAGTGGGTTGCTTGGGGTAATCTATGAAGCTTTGGTAGGCACACCTGGGAGTCAGGAGCTAATTTCAGGCATGTCTGTGTATCCTTCTTTACAACAAATAGAAGAACTCTGGGAATTTTTTTAATATTCAACCTTTAAAAAGGAAGTTATGAACAGTTTAATTTTACCCATAGTTCACAAAACAAGATTATTTTCTTGACTATAGCAGCAAAAGGGGCCTTCCCAGCTGTGGTGGGACTACAGCCAGCATTTGCATGCTTAGAATTGGGGATGTCACCATGTTCCTTCCTAACTCTCCACAGCCTACCTTCCTTTAACGTCCCTTCCTATCAGGAGAAGGAAAGCATCCTAGAGGTTGCACATCACCAGGAGCAATGGGAGGGTCCACTTTTGGGTTATACGGGAAGGATTACACAACTTTTACACAGTCCTATAGCCTTTGATTGCTGAGGGTTATTCTGCTTTCTTCATCTGAAGCCAAGTTTGCCCTGCTATGGATGAAGTTCTGGTAACACTTGTTCTAGATTGTTGTATTTTGAAGCAGTCTTCTTTCTTTTAAGGTGTGTTGTGCACTGTTAAAATCAACACCACTTTGGATTTCTTTTGTGAAAAACATTTTTCCTCTCTTACCACACATTTTCAGGAGATGCTGTATTTAAAAAGGTCTGTGCAAATGAGCTACTGTAGGTGGTGGTCAACCTAAGCCTGTGAAAATGTCAGACGTAAATCTGCAGAGAAGTAAATTCTTAAAGTCAGCTCAGGATGCAGACAGAAAAAAGCTGGAGAGACTGATAATTTTGCCACCTTAACAGACATTCAAATAAAAACTGTCAAAATTGTAAACTAAATTTGAAAATCTTGTCTTCTTTTCTCAGTGTTTTTGAGATGGTGGTATCTATGCAACCAAAGCCATCCCACCCTAGGAATGCTTCTGAGGGAAAATGGAGCAGTCAGTCCTGAGCAAACTAGTCAAATTTACAGTGTTGGTCCACAGTTTTTGCTGTATTTTGCAATTTTGAATCAATAGCCGAGAAATTCAGTGCCAAAAAAAGTAAGGCAAGTAGAATGGCTGCCTGGGGTATTTCATTTGGAGCAACTGGCCTAGTGTCATGCAAGCACTGCATGTCAGAGATGGTAAATCCATTTCTCCCAGGCAGTATTTGTCTGCTT
The DNA here is from genome assembly GCF_031753505.1 of Anomalospiza imberbis. Classification (NCBI taxonomy): domain Eukaryota; kingdom Metazoa; phylum Chordata; class Aves; order Passeriformes; family Viduidae; genus Anomalospiza; species Anomalospiza imberbis. The sequence goes on along the minus strand of NC_089682.1, from coordinate 15,399,480 downwards.
TAATTTCAAAATCTTCCCTCCTTTTCTGAAACGTCTGGTGCCTCACAACCTCTGGATGAAATTTGGTGCTGAGACCAAAGTATTTTTTCAAGCAGTGCAAAGTCATCTGAAGAGGAGTGCTCCTCTTCATCAGGTAAGTTTATGTTCTCTGAGATAAACAGAACATGGCTCAGAAGTTAGAAAGAGTGTTTTAGCACATTCATCAGAAATTGAAGAAAGGTGGTGGGTATAACTAAATATAGTTGCTCCTGATTGTTGAAATATTAACTCAGCATCTTAAGCATTCCCTTAAATAGATTACAAGGGCACATAGGGGTAAGACAAGGGGGAATGGCTTTAAACTGAAAGAGGGCAAGTTTAGATCAGATATTAGAAAGAAATTCTTTATTGCGAGGGTGGTGAGGTACATGGACACATTGCCCAGAGAAGTTGTGGATGCTCTATCCCTGGAAATGCTGAAGGCCAAGCTGGATGGAGCATTGAGCAACCCAGTCTAGTGGAAGGTGCTCCTGCTCACCACAGGAGGGTTGGACTAGATGAGCTCTAAAAGGTCTCTTCCAACTGAAACTATTCTATGGTTCTATGAAATGAAAAAAACACTCATGGAGTAATTGACTGATAAGAAATCCTCCGCACAAGAGATCAATCTTATATTAAAAAACCATGGGTACTGAGTCAATAAACTGAGGCACATTGTGATAAAAGAGAAAATCTTTTCTCCCAGTAGCTTGAAATCTTTCTAAGGAATGTGTTGGTGGTAGCAATCTTGAATGTAGATACCAACAGCAAAATGGTGCTCTGTTTCAAAACCACAGTTTTGAAATCAGAACTCATGGTTGTATTTCTGAAGGACTTCTACCTTTTAGTCAAAAATATTTTAAAAAAATAGTTAAATTTGCCCAGGTGAAATGGCTTCAATTTCTGTTTGTCTGCCACTGTTTAAGAATCCACAGATACTCACAGGCATTAAACTTGCCTTTTTAGGTTCCCCTGATTGAAGAGCAGGAACAATGTGCAACTCAGTCTGGAAAAACTTGAACTACATCTGTCTGCTTTATTTTTGTGTATATATATATATCCAAGAACTGTCATTCAGTGAGTAATATCAGCCTAGTGTTAGAATAATTTTTAGGATGAATCATAATGGATTGCTTTTGTATTTACTTGACATGTGAAAAGTGTATTCTTTCTCCTTCATGTGAAAGTAGATTTTTTTTAAAACATTGTTAAATGTTAAATTGATAAATCACACACCCCAATATCCTATGCCATATGTGATTTTTTTGTACTCCACAAATGCCTTGAACTAGCGGCATATTTTCACTTGCCTCACACTTTTCACTTTTGTCCTTTGAAGTTCAGTCACAGCTATTTGATTTGAAAGTTTGGCACTAACAGGGTTGATCTTCACAAAAATAAGTGAAAATAAAGCAAGAGAGGAACTCTCTCATCACCTTGTCTTTTGTTATTTACTGACAGCAGAGGCATTTTAAGTCATGTACAAACATAGCCCTGTATACACACCCTGCTTTGCTGAGCACGGTTATGGGATAAACTGTAGTGGAATGCAGTACAAACCTATTTCACATCGATTTAAACTTATTTAAACTGAATATTTTGTCATGAATATTTCATTGAAAGAGTGATATATATTATTTCTCCAGTTCTTCTGTAAATAAGTCCTTAAATATTTGCCACCAAATACCTGCCATTCTCCTCCAGATTCAATACCTTGTGAGCCATGAATCTTAAGAGCTGTGTTACTAATTGATTTGCAGATTTGTGGGTAGGTATCATTGGGGAATATAAAAAAGTTAGATTTTAATGACTTTTGGATTTCTTTTGATTCTGGGATGCAACTAAAGGTTATTTACTGCAGTGTTAGGCAAAGAAAAGGCAAAAGCTCTGTCAGCTTTTCATGCTTTAAGAGGTTGTGACAGTCTTACCTTTGCTGGGGGAAGCAGGAGAAGACAGGTCTTGCTTTGGAAAGGAAGAATGTCTGCCCTGCAGCCATAGAAATATTTTCCCCTTTCTCTTCACCACCTGCTGAAGTGATTGATATTTGCCTGAAGGATTTGCAGTTATTTGTAGTACTTTTGTTTAACTGCACCAGGATACTTTACCAGGAAGTGGAATATTCTTCCCCCAGCAGTACCTCAACTGAACATGCAGGAGAAGATTATGTTACATAGGAGAGAAGCATGGACAGGAATGTTTCTACCTTCATTATCATTTTCTGATAATGAACTGTTCTCAGGTTTATGGAATATCAAATCCTGAGATGTTTCTACTCTGACTGAATGCCTAAAATAGCATTAAACTAATTAAGTTTAGTTATCGTTGAATAATAATTATACTGCATCAGAAGTCTGTCAGTCAGTCAGTAGAGAATTAGTTTTTTACTTTTTTGGTTAAACTAGGATCCCAAATATGATAAATTCACTTTGAAGAGAAGGGATGACTACCCTGGAGATGCAAAATCTCTGCAACATATAGAGCAGGTAGTCCAAGCAGTCATGTGGTCTTGAGAGTACATAACTTTATGAGTAGCACTGCAACTGCACAGCCAGAGTGCCTCACAGTCACAGTGAGACCATTTGCATGCTCCATCTCACCACTTCCTAAATGCCTGGTAAGTCCAGTGCCTCAGCCTCTCTGGGCACTATCCACAGGACAACTCTGGGAGAAACATGATAACTCTAGGAGAGAAGTCTGTGTGCTTTAGGTCTGCTTTCATAACTAATTTTCAATGGTTTTTTAAATCATAAACACTCATGATCTAATTTTTACCTTTTAGGAATCTATGACAGACACAGATGTAATTTAAGAAAATACTTAATACCTGCCCAGCACAGGGAAGTAGAAGTCAAATTCTGATTGCTTTTATTGAAAGAGAGAGAAAGAACATTGTAAAAGATGAGGATTTTATTTACTCTTATAATCAATTTTTTGTTCTTCCTTAAATTCCACAGACAAGGGTTGTGCCATGTGATGTGGCACACTCCGACATAGAGGAAGCGATGCTTGTCCCGGTGATTCTGTGGCTGCTTCAAAGCATGGTAAATCAGGCTGTGCCTGGAGATGGTTACAGTATGAAGGCCTCCTGGTTATTAAAATGAGATCAATAATTTTTAAGCAAGCAGTGTTTGAAAAATGGTTCAGCAGAATCTGAAATCAATTAGTATAAAATATTATACCAGGCCTTTTAACACAAAAGGGGAAGGTCTATTGATAAAACTTGCTAATCACGAATGAAATGGATTTTCAGGCTGAGCGCCACTGACTTCAACACAGCTGCAACAAATTACTCAGTCTGTCTCTGAAGAGAAAAATCAGTTACTTCAGTTTACAATGTGTAAACATTTGATAAAATATCCTAACTAGATATGCTAAAAAGATAAAATGGCAACTTCAAGGAATCTCATGGAGATACATTTAGATAGTTGTCATGTGTTTCAAACTTGACTAAACATCAGATATTAATCAAACATTAGTTTACCTTAATTTCACAGGTTAAAGATCACTGTCATGAGCAATTAAGCATCCATTTTCTGCCTCCCTGCCAATCTAATCATGGAACATGCTGCTGCCTCTAGATTTGAATTTTATAGGAATTACAACTCAGCAAATACAGTATATGCTTTTGGTACATGTCTTTAAATGTCTTTAAATCCCTGTAGCCAACATAAGAGAGACCAAAATAAAAAGATGGTGAGATTCTGTGGAAATAGTGTTGAGGATGGTCCCAAATGCATAATGCTGTTTTTGTGTATTTTCTGAATTCTAGCTCTTCTCTTTAGCTTTCCCTCTCCCCACATTGAAAATCAGAATTACATCTAGTATGTATTTTCTAAATTCCCTCTTTTATATATATTTACTGCACATTAGAATGTTCTTGTTTTTAAATTAATTTATGATATTTATGAGAGAAGTTATTTACTCTGTCTTCAAGCTCAATCTGAAGATACAACTTGACGCACAATTAATCACAATTAATTGGGGAAAATTACAATGGCTAAAATCAGTGTTTCTATTCAATGAGAATTCTGACATTTCAGAATTTCTTTTTATTTCAAATCAAAGAAAAGGAAATTACTTTCTTGTAGTTAAAAATATTTAATAATTCTACAAATTTCTTCTACAAATATGAAAACTATGGCAAAGTTTTCATAGCACTCTTGCATATCTTCTTACAGTGTAGAGTCTGTTAGCACATTTAGGAATAGGTCTTACAATGTTATATCTCCATATTTACAGAGAAACTAAAGGTACTTATTTTCTTTTCCAATTGACATGACAGACATCTACACCCCTGTCTAAATCCAACTCCCAGGCTCTCTTGGATACTGAAGGCTTTCTGATACTCCAGTAAAGCACAGTATTTTTTCTGTCTTTTTCTAAACAATCTTTACTTAAATGTGACTCCTGCTATTTACACCATCCCTTTCCATTCTCTGAACTCATTAATGTATAATGCTGTTTCGCCATCTTTTTTTTTTCTCCTCCATCTTTCCTAAATTATGCATGTAATTCCATTCTATTATCCCAGCCACAATTGCTAATTCTCCACAGGTATCTGTGTTAGCTAGTTTTGCATTCTGACACAGTAGTTTTGGATCCTCTGTCTTGTTTTACCAATTCAATATCTTCACACTGGCCAGCGCAAGAGGCTGCATTTTAGCCAGCAGTTTCCCACTCCATGTAACAGTATTGGCACTTTCATTCCTCTGACCTTTTGATATTCCTTCCTCACTACATTATCATCCTGCAGATTACATGAACCTTTCCCAGCTTTGTTCCCTACTTTAAAATTTAAGCTTTTATCAATCAAATTAGCCTTGGTCCCAGTCCAGACCTCAAACTACTCTGTGTGTGTGTGTGCATGTATTATCCTCTTCCAAGAATATTTCCCAATGGCAGACCATTGGGAAATGGTATAAGCCTTCCTACAGGTCATCTGTTGGTTTTCACTATCAAGTTGCACCTTCCTTCTAAATCTTTAAAAAAAAAAATAAAATAATTACATTCAATTTTTATTGATATTGTATTAATCACATTTAACTGGGTTATAATTTCAGACATTTTTCTGTGTCTTTGTGCTAGCTGCCAATTGCTTCTGCAGTTGGAGCAATTTTTCCATGTTCATTCATAAGTCCTGACCTACTGGAACAAAAGTGTGTAAGAGTCAGAATAACCATCTCTTATATGTGATTTAGATTGGCCAAACTAAAAAAAAGTATTTTAATGTCCTAAGTAAATCACTACCACTTGACAGACACAAAAACACCCACAGTGTGAGGCACTTAGTGTCAAAAGCAGGAAACCAGGAATGCCAAAGCCTAGCTGGAGCTGAGACTGCCAAAGAGCACTGGTTGGAACAAAGCAGATCCTGGTGATAGCTAATTGGAAAAGCAAGTTCAGGGAAAATGGACTTCTACTGACAAAGGTCCCTTCTGACAACACATATTAACAAAAAACTGATAACTCAGTGCCTTTTTTCTGCCTCTGTCTTCAGAACCAAAGTCAGCTCCTCAACTCCTGCCTGTACAGACATAACTGGGAGGGAATTGGGCAGCCAGCAATGGAGGAGCAAGAGGTTAGAGAAGCTCTATGTATCCAGATCCACTGGGCTGGATGGAAATCACCCCAAGCTTACTGGGAGTCCTGGTGGGCCTGACTGTGAAGCCACTATCAATCCTCATCCTTAAAAAAAGGCAAGAAGGAAGATAGGAGTCAGAAAATCACAGGATGGTTTGGGCTGGAAGGGGTTGCCCTCTGGATGGGCCAGTCAGCCACATCTCAGGCAATGGAAAGATCAGGAAGCACATAATCAGCGGAGTCAGCCCAGGAAGGCAAACCATGTTTGACCTGCTGAGTGCCTGCAGTGATGAAATGTCTGGCCCTGTGGGCAAGGACAGAGTGGTGGCTACAACATACCTTGGTTTGAATATGGCTTTTGACAACACCTTCCCCACCCTTCCCCTCCGGAAACAGCAGAAGTGTGGACTGGACAAAGCACCTGTTTGGATTAATTGGAAACTGCAAGGATAGCAATCACTAACTCAATATTTGGTTGGTAATCAGCAAAGCAGCCTGGGCTCAATACTGGCACCCATATCCAGCGCCTTCACCTACAGCTTCTGAGCAGGTAACACTGAGGTCGGGGAGCAGCTGCTGGTTCAACCCAGAAGGACCCTGAAAAGCTCAGGGATTAGACAGAGATGCCATGATTTTTTATAAGTATGACGTTCTGCCCCTGGAATGGAATTGCCCCATGTATGCGTACAGAGTGGGAAGTGGCTGGCAAGGTCACAATCCTGTGGGTTACAGCATAGACTGGGGTGAACAGGAACCCATGGCTCTTCTGGAAGGAGGTTCTCACTGGGGTGCATTAGAGGCATGGCCAGAACATCACAGGGAATCTGCTGATAATCTCTGCTGGGTACTGGTGAAGCCATGCCTGAAATAGTTTTGGATACCTCTGATCAAGACAGACAGGGCAAGATTAGAGAATGTTCAGTGGAGGGCCGATAAGAAAGTTATTGAGTAGAGGATGAAGGCACTGGACTTAGCTGGTATGAAGTAACATAACATCAGCCTACAAGTGTTTGAAGGATCATTAGAAAAGTGTCAGAGCCAAACTCTTCTTATCACTGCCAGTGGGTCTAACAGAGCAATTGGCACAGTTTAAAACTTGGAGGGTTCAGACTGAGCATCAGAAAATAAAACCAATGAGTAGCTAGGCAGTAGAACAGCTTGTCCAAAGGAGTGGAGGAATCTCTGTCACTGAGACTTTTCAAGACTCAGGCAAAGCCAAGATTGACATAGTCTAGTGCTTACCTGGTCCAACTAAAAATCAGCCTTCAGAGGTACCTTTCAACCAGCATTTCAATGATCTTGCAGCAAGTCTCAGGTCTTCACATCTTATTAATAAAGCCTATTATTAAAATAATTTATTTATTAACTTGTTTGGTTTCAGATGTGGTAGTAAAAGATTGTCACCTAGCCTGTTTGGAGAGACAAGACTTAATATATGGGAGACACCTCGGTGAGTTGCCTAACTGGGACAACACCTCTCACCAACCTACTTTGTGGAGTTGGAAATGCGGCAAGAGGCTTCTGCTAAGGAAAGGCTTTCAAGTCACACCTCTGCTCCACATCCCCTTGCCCTGGCACCCATTTGCCTTTTTAACTTAGTTGACTTAGGCCTCTACCACATTAAAACATGAATATAAACTCAGCTTCTCCTTCCAACATGTCTGAAACAATAGTAATTAGCCTCTCTCTGGCCTTCTGTTATCAAAGTAGTATCCAACTTCTTTGTTCTGTAGAAAATGGTTTGATATAAATCGACATATTCTGTAGCGAACTATATTGATTCCATAACACCTCAGCCCAGTAGATTTCAGTAGACTGATCACACTACCAAGAGAACTTGCTTTTACTTGGTTTTTTGGGCAACAGTAACCTGCTTGTTTTCTGTTTAGAACTGTGAATCTTTTACCCACTACTCTCAGAGAGTAGTAGAGAGCCCTATATGCCATACATCTGAATCCGTTCTTGTTTTGTTGATTTGATTTGGGTCCAGTATTCAAAGTTTCAGTGGAGAAATGGTAGGACATGATGTATCTAAACAGGAGGAGCAGAGCATCCATACTTGGAGAAATTAAAACTAGAATGTATCTGATGGAATACACCTAACCCACATGGAAGATAATGTAACTTTACAGAAGTTTCACAGAGCTGCATTTAGGTATTTGTCATACATGTCAAAACTTGAGTAAACATATAATATTAATCAAACATTAACTTACCTTAATTGTAAAGGTTAAAGTTTACTGTCACATACAACTAAGGATGAGGTTTTTTTTCTCCCTGTAAATTCTGCAATCCATGGAATGTGTTGCTTCTTCTAGATTTGAATTATGTAAGTTGTAACAGCATAGAGCTGGCTGGTGTCACTGTGAGGTCACCCTCACTAATCTCTGAAAGGTGCCAGTGATCATAGGAGGTTCCTAGGGACTGGGAAAAAAAAGCAAATGTCACTGCTTTCTTCAAGAAGGGCAAAAAGGAGGATCCAAGAAACTACAGGGCAGCCAGTGTCACCTCAGACCCTGGGAAAGTGATGTTGTGAATGATTTCCAAACACTTGAAGGAGAACAAGGTGTTGGGGAGTAGTGAGGATTGATTTACAAAGTGGAGATTATGCCTCCCTATGATGAGATCATATAAGTGACCTGGTGGAAGAAGGAAAAGCAGTGGATGTTATCTGTGTTGGCTTTCAATGCTGTCTCTCATAACATCCTTGTAGAGAAACTGATAAAATATGTAAAAAATCAATGGACAGTGGGGTGGATTGGAAACTGACTGAACTACTGGACTCAAAGGGTTATGATCAGAGACATGAGCTCAAGATCGAGGTCAGTCACTTGTGGTGTAACCCTGGAGTTAATACTGCATAACATCTACATTAATGGCCTGGATGATGAGACAGACTGCACCCTTTGCAGATGACACAAAACTGGGAGGAGTAGGTGATACATCTGATGAGTGTGCTGCCATTCAAAGGGACTCTGACTGGAGAAATGAGTCAACAGAATCCTTGTAAATGTCAAGAAAGGGAAATGCCAAGTCCTGCACCTGGGGAAAAGAAGGGAAGTACCTGAGGATGGACTGAAACACTATGTCTGATCTCCTTTTTTCTTTTGTTGAAGTCCAAGCAGGAGAAATCTCCTTTTGCCTGCCCTTGTCTCATGCAGTACCTGATCCAGTAGTTCAGTAAAAGCTGGTGCTGTTTGAATCACTGGTGACTGTCATTCCCATTCCCCTGTGACAGCAGGTACTTGGCCATGGAAGGGCTCTTCAACTTCTGACACTTAGAAGATTGAGCTGAAGACTCTTCTTTTAAATATTGCAGATAGAGAACTATGACTTTAGGGGTTGCTGACACTAAGGCAGTGCCAAATAAATAGGACTTTGGATTAGATAAAAGAATAGTTTGAATTAGAAGGGAACTTCAAGATAATCTATTTCAACACCCCCCACCTCCCACCCCACCCTCCCCCTACAATAAGCAGAGACATCCTCAGCTAGACCAGGTTGCTCAGAGCCCTGTCCAACTTGACCTGAAATGTTTCTAGGGGATCAAGTATCCAACACCTCTCTAGGCAAACTGTTCCAGTGATTCACTACCCACTGCCAACACAAAAAACTTCTGCTTTATAACTAGTTTAAAACTAAATTCTTTCAGTTTAGAACTGTTATGCCTTGTCCTATTGCAACAGGCCCTGCTAAAAAGTTCATCCCTATCTTTTTTTTAAGCCCCTTCTAATACTAGAAGGCTGCCTAGAGCCTTCTCTTCTCCAGGCTGAACAGGCCCAACTCTCTCAACCTTTATTCATAAGGAGAGGTACTTCAGCCCTGGGATTGCAGTCGTGGCCCTCCCATGGACCAACAGGTCCATGTGTTTCCTGTGCTGAGGACCCCAGAACTGGGATGCAGCATGCCAGGTGGGCTCTCACAAGAGCAGAGTAGAGGAGCAAAATTCTCTCCCTCACCGTTTTGCCCATGTTGCTTTTGGATTCAGCTCAGGACACGGCTGTTTTTCTGAGCTGCAAGTTGCACATTGCCCATTTGCATCCAGCTTTCCATCCACAAGTATCCTCAAGCACTTCTCAGCAGGACTACTCTCAATCTGTTCATCCCCCAGCCTCTGCTGATACCAGGGGTTGATCAGCCCAGGTGAAGCCCTTTGCATTTGATTTTGTTAAACCTCATGAGATTCCCATGGGCCACTCCTTGAGCTTGTCCAAGTCCCTCTGCATGGCATCCCACCCTTCAGGTGTGGCAACCACACCACTCAGCTTGGTGTCACCAGCAAACTCGCTGAGGGTGCCCTTGACCCCACCATGCCATGGATGTAGACATTAAACAGCACTGGTCCCAGTACGGAGCCTGAGGGACAGCCCTTGACACGGTTCTCCATCTGGGCACTGAGCCACTGAACACTGCCCTGTAGATGTGACCATCCAACTGATTTTTCATCCGCCAAACAGTCCTCCCATCAAATCCAGACAGACACAGAAAGGGAGTTTAAAATAGGGCTGGGACAGTCTCAGAATAACAACAATTAAATTATTCCAGTGGTTGCACTTATTTCCTCAGAAAGCACCTCCTTAGAAGAAAGGCTGCAAGCTAATTAAATAAAAGGATGAACAAGTGATCCTACAGAATGAACATTCAGACTGATTATAAGCTCAAGCAAATACTTTGTTTAAATATGAACTTAAAAATAACCCCAGAACCTCACAGCTCAAGCAAATACACCTTTGAAAGTCTTCCTGGTATGAGAAATATGTCCTACCCCTTATAGCAGAATTTACTTTTCTGAGCTGGGATTCAGTAGATATAAATCACACCTTTGAAGCTTAGCTCTAAGACTTCCAAACACTTTCAGATCTATTTATCTATTGTTATGACAGTAACCAGTACCATAGTCTGTGGTGCAGTTTTCAGTAGTTACAGGCATTTCTAATTGTGCTGAAGGTAAAAGCTAGTTTAAAAAGAAAATGAAAAAAGAGAACCTCTACATTTTTTATGCAATACTTCTCATTTGTATTTTTCCATTTCTGCTCAGTCAATTGCTCAGTTACCTTCTCTAACAGAGAGGTGAGTCAGGAGTTCTCAGATCCTTGGAGTCAAGTTCTAATCTTGTGATTCAGATCAAATGCTTCAACATCTCAGCAGTGTACAAAAAATCATACACCACTGCAGCCTAGTTCTGACAGCAGTGAAGAACACTGTTATGCTGACCCTGCATCCAAAGCACTGTGTCCATTTTGGGGCTCCCCAGCATTAGAAAAATGAGCAGCAGATTCCTGAAGGAACTGGAGGGAGACATTCATAGATCTGGACTTGCTCAGCCCAGAGAAAAGAATGAGGGGAAATCTTACTCTTTTCTGCAGCTACATAATTGAGGTGCAGGGGAAAAGAGAGCCAGACTCGTCTTGGCTGCATATCATGGGTGAACAAAAGGCAATGGACACAACCCAGGACACAAGACATTCCAATGAGATGCAAGGAAGTTATTTTCAAATTCTGGAACAGATTTCCCAGAGAGGCTGTGGAACATCCAACCTTGAAAATATTAAAAAGGCAACAGGACAAAGCCATGAGCAACCTGCTCTAACTCGACCTGTTTTGTACAAAACATTGGACTTGCAACCTCCAGGGGTCCTTTCCAACCTAAGCAATCCTGTGAGTCAAACAGCTGCTGGAGGCCAGGATTTCCTCAAAGCCTCCAGAGGCTATACAAGCTCACAGCAGTATCTGTATCTCCACTGCTCTTCTCACCTCCCAGTGCATTTTTCCTTCAGCTTGGCTGGCATTAATGCAAATGGAACAGTGAAGTGACCCAGATTAAAAAGAGGTTTGAAAAAAAAAATTTTAAAAAAATTTAAAAAAAGCTTTGTTAAGTAACTAAACAACTAAACTGCCCTGAGATGGCTCAGGCTATGCTACACAAACTGTTGTGTTGTACACACTGTGGCATAGGTTCAATTGAGTATTGACCAGGGAAGGACCTAAAGATCATTTATCCAAAAATATTGTCTTGCCAGTGATCATGGTTAAAATTTTTACAGCTTCAGAAATTCCCCTGTTTTAATAAATGTTAGTTTCATATTTTTCTCTGCCATTTATACCAATGCAACATTATTCTGCCAACACAACCATGGAGAAATAGAGTAACGCAAATACCAATTTCCTGAAGTGGTCAGTACCAACTCTATACTAATGAACATAAAACTAACTTCAGTATCATTAAAGGACTACTTTTGCAGAAGAATTACAGTGGGGAAATTTGTTGCAAAGATTCCCAGAGTACTGCTAATTCAGCTTAGCCCAAGAGAGAAAAAGGTTTCTGCAGCTTTTGATTTCTTCTTATTGAATAATAAATAGTACAATATAGTAATAATATCTTCTGAAGAGATCATATGGATGTAGTACTTCAGCTGTGCAAACTAGGTGCATTCATTATTATTACAGTGAAAAATATTGAAATATATGTAAACAGGCAGGAGCCCCTTATCTGAATTTGATTCATAGATCTCCACTGGATCTCATTTTCTCCTCACATACTGTGTTCTTCAGCTTGTTCTAAGGATCAGTGATAACTCCCAAATTATCTTGAAAGTTTAAATTTCTCAGAAGTCTTGTTTGGGGAAGTTCAGTGGTTTACAGCTTATCCTCTTTAGGCATGCACGCATCAAAACAAATCCCCAAAACCTGTTCAAGAGTAAATAATATTTTGAAAACCATTAATAAGGAAGGCTTGGGTAATAAAGAAGGAAACCATTAGGTGTCATACTCTCCTTCCTTTCCCCTGTTATTTTTGTAATTGATTTAGATGTCAATTTACGCAAGTAATCAGAGACACTCATGCTGTCTTCTCAATATAAAGTTATTGGCTACTTGGCACTTAAGCTATTTCCTCCAAATGCCTCCCCATGCTCTAGACCAGACATATGTCTTCAGTGTTTTTTGATTCTCCAACATTTGCTTATGTAAGTAACTATTGACAGGCTAACCTAAACTGCCTGTAAACACACACAGTCAGCTATTGGCTGTATTATGTTCTCTTTCTTTGTAACCATACATTATTTTCTGTATTATCCTATACTAAATATTACAGTTAACCTAGACTTTTGTGGTTCAAAACAGTAGCTTTACATATGTTTAGTTAAAAACCTTTCATGAAGCCTGAGATTACTCTTTCTACATTTGTGGACAAAGCATACACCTGGCAATATGACAGCATCAATTCAAACTGGGGAGAGGAAGGGCAGAGATTGGAGTTGTTGAGGATTAAAGCACAATTTAATACAAAAAAGCATGAGCTTTTTCCACTTTCCAGCAACTGTTTCACTAGTCTGTGCCAGGATAACAATACACCAGTAACAGCATTTGTTCCACTCACAGGTGGCACACCCACACTTCTAATGAAACAGTTCCTAGGCTGTTGCACATTTCCAACACATTTGTGAAATTGGTACCCTGTTTTGGGAAGAGGTTTCTGCTCACTCGCCCATACTCTGGTTAACAGCAGCAATCCAGACACATTGCTAGGCTGGAACCTGTATAACTTAAGGGGATGCAGCTGACAACCACAGTGAGATACAGGTGCCCATTCCTTGGGACCCAATCCCTCAAGAGGAATACAGTAATACTGGACAACACACCAATGAGTCTTAGGACATTTTTAAAGATACTTTCAACTAACAGGGCTGCCAGAATCAGATCTGAAGGTCCATCTCTGTATATTCCATCACACAGTTACTTAGCACTGGCTACTTCTGCCACTTTCAGCCAAGCTTATGATCTAGCTGCATATTGTCACTCGTTCAAGACAAAAAGGTCCCTGTGTCAGAGCTGCTGCAAGACTTCCTCTGGTCAGCCACTGCTGCAACAGCTCATTATTAACATTCCAGTGTATTCCAGAGCAACCTGGCAAGGCAAGTTGGGATAGTCACTGTGCAGTGGGTAAAAAGGCAGCAAGGTCTTCCACATCCTTTCAGGGTCTTGGGCTTCTTGACAAGTCTTCAAGACTACAGCTTTAATCGCTGTAGTTTCTCTATACATCTTCATGAGCAGGGTGGATCTTTCTACTAGGTCAGGCAGCAAAATACTAAAATTGTCTTTTGTCGAGGTTGTCTCAGAAACCTCGTTAATGCTCCTTTCTCCACCCTCCACCACTGTCTACTACAGTTAGTTTCAAAGTCTTGTAAGTCAGAAGCCTCAAGCCCTGTGCAGCACTTGGCTTTCCTCTTCAAGCACTGAGGCTAAACATAGCCCCCACAGTGTCCTGTCATTGTCTTGAGGCTGAATCCTCCCTGACAGCCAGTAACACTGATAGTGGAACATATGTAACCTACACAGTTCTGGGTTTCCCACGGGGATCCTTCAGTATTTCTGCTGCTCTTTGCTGTATTTACTCCAGCTGGCAACAGCAGTATCCGTTGTTGTTTCTGCCATACTGATGTGCTTCAGTCAGCTGCTTCTTTAGGAAGAAGGTGACCTACTTTGAAAACCCTAAAAAAACCTCAAGTACATTTTCATTGCTGGTAATACTTACTGCAGACATGGGCACCTCAGAGTTCCTGAAAGCCAGGACTCGAAACTTCCTACTGAGGTGCTGAGGCACTCTGCTTGCTCCTCTGTCATGGTCTGTTTGGTTTTTTGTTTGCTCCCTCCAGAGGCCAAGCACACAAAGGCATTTAGCTGATCATCTTCCTCAACTGGGAAGAAAATTCATTAATTTAACCATAATGATAAGTAGGGCTGATTAAGGAATACAGGGGCTGGTGACCACAGAACAGACTCCTACACCACCACAGCCTAGACACACAACAACAAGCCACCCACTTTTGCAAGAGGGAGAAATGAATTCCTACAAAACACAGTCAGAGGGCTTCAAAGGAGAATTTACTGCCAAGGAAGTGATGTAGTAAGAGGCCCCAAGTCTCTGTCAGCTTCTGCTGAAACTTTCCTTCCTTGAGCTGGCAGCCTGGATATAAATAAAACTGCTGTGCAAGTATCCTCTCTAGAAACACAGGAAAAAATGAAAAACAGTCTCATCTGTGCATTTTTGAAAGTATTTTTTGTCCCACTAAACTAGCTGCAATTACTAAATGAAGGTACTCACAGTTTTCACTTTGCCTCTTTATTTGGTTGTGATTGCATTTTATAATCACAATGCTGAGCTCTGGCATTCAATCGCATGGGCAAGACAGCACAAGCTATAACCTGAATTAATCAATGGGAACTCTGACTCTTGCTTGCTGTGATTAAAAATGTAACAAAGCCAAGGCACCCTCCCTTACTTCTCTTCTTCTCCAAAAGGAAGGTAAATCACAGTCCAAGAAGTAAATTCTGAAGACCCATTTTTTCAACAAAATGAGAAAGCATTGCCAACAGCTACCTGGAGAAAAGCCAGCCATGGGCCTCAAGTTTAAAGGAACAAATAAAGCTGCACTCACACTACAACAATATTATTTCAGATAGTATTTCCCTCTTCCCACACATCTTCCAAAAAGCTATACTTAAAGTCTTCTTCTATGAGGCAGCCAACCTGCCTATAGGATAGCAGTGTCCACAGATGAAAAGGTAGGTTTGAGTCCTCTAGGGAACCACAGGGTAACTCAAGTTCCCTGATATTCATATCCAGCAACAGCAAATAATTATGGATTAGACTGGAGCTTGCTCAACCGCAGGAAGAGCTGACACCCCAATTCACCTGAGAACAGGACTTACCGTATGGCCAGAGGGTCTCGGGGAGCAGCAGTCCCAGCATTATTTCACACACAAAGAGATGCCATCAGTCCTACCAGTTTATCATGAAGAACCTGTGGAGTGTGGCCAGATACCACACAGAGCAACCTGCCAGACTTGGTCATCAGCTCACTGACATTCATGGACATCACCCAGAGGACAAAGCAACCCCTGTGCCAGCCTAAACTCTGCAGGTTCTATCTGTACACTAATTTAGGTGTGTGTGTTTAATATGGTACCATATATACGAGATTTATGGCGTGTATCACCTATCTGCATGGCGCTAGCACACCGTACCTCAGATGTGCATGCTGGCACATGCAGAGCGCTGCCATGACACAACCTATCACCAGAACAAATAGCAGAGAGCTCAGCAGTCATGGTTTACCAGCTCCTCCTTTTGAGAAGGGAACAAGAGGTTGTTTCTCATACACTTTTTCAGTTGCTGTGTCTGGACTGTATCTACAGTGGAAAAGCATTAGGGCTCTCCAAGCAATGTGCAGTTGCCCCTATTGTAAGATGAAAAGATTTGGAACAATGGACAAAAATAATTTTTCAAAATGTTAAATCACAGAGAAAACCTTGAAGTGGGAAACAGAGAACACAGTTTGTATTTTAGCTGTGGGAGAATAATTTTTGTATCCCTGCTTTCAATTTTGCACTCTAGGGAAAAAGCCAACAGCAATTCTCATGCAAGAATAATGAAAAAATTATCTAGGAAATACTTTTACAGATGGAGTGCCTTTCATGGCTTTAGAGTCAGCAACCTTGCAACGCTCTAGCTGGCAGCTGCTCTTCTACTACTGTTCTCTGAACGGAGACATGGGAAAGACAGCTTCTTGGGAAAGCTGTTTTTACAGCCCCTAAGAAAAAAAAGCAATAGGAATATCAAGCTGCCTAGATTGGACTGTGAAGGGAGCTTTAACAGAGGACAGAGAAACAAGGTGACTAAGGATACTCACAAAGGCAATACAGTCCAGCTTATGAGTAGAAACCTAAGGGTGATAAGCTAGTGCACTAAGAAGAAATTAATAGTTAATTAAGAAATTTCCTTAAAATCTGCAGATTAGGTTAAGCCAGACATGAACCTGGGAACAATGAAGACTGGAAGGAACCTCAGGGCAAACCACAACCGATTCTGACAGCAACAGTTCCATCTCTGACCCACAGCTGAAGTCTGTGTTATACTGAGAACTGTAGGCTCCCTACAGCAGCAGTGTCTACGCGTTTCCCTTTACCACTGACCACGCATTTACATTTCGCATACAGAAGATCAGACTGGCAAGTACAGTTCCCATAATACCGGAATCTTCAGTACACGTTTTCTGCAATTCAATCACTAACCTTCCTGCCAGTACAACTGAAAGGACACACACCTTCTGCACCTGGACCTCAAGAACTTTGAAAGCTTTTAAACTTTTTCAGAGCTGCTTAGACTGCTGAATACAATGAGGAAACCAATGAGCTCAGGAGTGGTTTATAAGCCTTATTCAGAAACATTACACCATTTATGTTCCTTCACAATTGAACCTTACAGACATACAAAGACAGTAAATTGATACATTTAAGATCAGTTGAGCAAGAATGCTGTACTAGTAGTATCTTTCCCTCAACACTTACCAAGTTTTTACAACAAAAAAAAAGTTAAAATCCACGAAATAATTACTTAATACTAAGAAAATGTTCTTCCTAGAGCAGGGTACCTGATCCATGCAAGGAAAATTGACACAACAATGAAAGAAAAAGAGAAGACATTTTTACAAAAGCTTTGGATGTTTAAATCTCCTTAAAAATACATATAAAGCAAAGAGGCCACTCTGTATTTAAAGTCATTTTGTTTTTATCTATTGGGGTAGTCACTTTACATCATACCAAAAAGACTGTATAAGGAATACAAGTGTCAAGAGTCAGATCTTTATGGCACAAAAGGAATTTTTCCATTAACCTTTCAGAGTTGTTAAATACATTATTAAAGACAAAGACACTAAGGCTACCACAAAATAATATTTGCATGATGATGTTAGTCTTTATTCAGTTTCTCAACTGACTCCTCCAGTCTGAAGGTGGACAAGAATCTTTCCAGTAGTCTGTTTCATTGATTTATTCTGGATGAAAAGATTCTTTCTACTTTTGACAAACTTATTTTCTTATTTATATTGTTACTCAAAGTTCACATAAGCTTTTATGTTGTACCTTACAATGTATGGAATTTCAGATTAAAATAAAACTCTACTCTTAACATAACCTTTTATATAATGTAAAAATATTCTACATGTTTAACATATCAAGAATGTTAAGCATTTACTTTGGGGAAAACCTATTTTATGCATTTTTCAGTACAAACCCCCCTGTGAAGGCTTTGCATTTGTGTCTCCCTGTTCAGTCGGGTGCCACCCAGTGTTCATCGTCTGCAGCTGCAGCTCGGCCACTGCACCAACCGCAGTTTCCAAAAAAATGCAAATTTGAGATGCTGCTCACTGTTCATCTTTACTCCTCTCCCGCCCCTCCCTCCACCATGGAAAATTGACATATTTGAAATAATGAGTGTTTTTAATTATCAAAATCAGTATAAAAATAGCAGCATGCTACTAGATGCGAAAAGCAGATTCATCATGCATTGTGAGTTTAAATGCAGATTTCTGCCTTCCTCTTCTATTATCAAAATCTTTTTTAAAGTTAACATCAAGGCAAGGGGTAAAAGGACAGACACTGCATAGTATGATTTGATACTAATCTGAACTGGGTTATGTGCCTTTAATCAAAATCCTTGATAATTACAGGGTAAACAATTTTTATTTCAAAATACAAGTTTAACTGGAATTGTAGTGATGAAAGCAGAAGAGGGAAAATGCAGTCTTTTACAGCCCATGTCACTGTATCTCACTTACATCCAGAGATAAAAGCTCTAATTGGTGAAGAGACAAAATATTTATGGCATGTCATTGAACCTTTGTGATAATCCAGCGTTATCCATTTCTAAAGAAATATAAATACTTTAAAACAAACATTGAAAATAAATCCTTTTGATGTAACAAACTACACTCTTTACTGAGAATTTTCAGTCTTCTTAAAAGTAAGGGACGTCACCCAAAAAATAATCGAAGTATCAATGTAGAACAATCCTTGGAGGAAAAAAGTTGGAATGTAAACCTCTTTTCCAAATTAGATCTGAAAAGCAAGAACAAAACATCGTGTATTTCATCCAAGTGTATTTTTCATCAAGCAACTCTTTTTTAAAGCTACTTTTACATTTCAACGGGAGACTTGCTGAATTTAGCACAGTCCTGTTTTGCCTCAGCTCATGCCCTGTTTTCTTAACACATGAACAGTTACTCCCTGCTTTTGTCTCCACAAGCCCTGTGACAATACTATGGTCATGCAGGTGAGCAATTCTGCCTAATCACAGTATCTACAATACAATTATACATCACTGGACCAGCCATAAATTAGGCCATGATTCTCAAAAACGAAAATAAAACCGAATCTGAGAGTCATTACAATAAGTGCTGACTTTCTAATTGTCCTTCTGATATAAAAAACAAAGGAAAGGCTCCACTGAGTTCCTCCTGTTAACAATGACCTTGGAAAGTGCACTTTATTCCAGATATAAGAAGGCGATCCTCAGAGAGGTTACTTACATATTTTCTTTGTATCTTTTACTTTCTTAAAGCATGATATTAATGTTTTATTGAAGAGCTGACAAAAGCTTACAAACAATCAGAGCTGCTCACTTAATCCCACACACAGATCCATTAGCTTGCAAATTTGTCCTACAGCTACTTATCTCTTTGATGTCTTTCAATAGCCTCATTATTAAAAGCATACAGTACTAGTTTTTCTAGCTTCAATGCGCTAAATCTTCAGTAAGCTCAACCACTGACAGGCCCAAAGTGGAATTTTCAAAAGTCTGAACAAAAATTCCTCAGCATTTTCATATTTTTAAAATACTTGATCTAATGAATCATATATTGATAATCTCAAAAAAGTCAGAATAATGGAAGCATTTTACAAGAATTAGTCATATTATCAACTTAGAGGGAGGAGTAAAAAGATGAAGAATTAAAGCGTAATAGTACTCTTAGAACAGTCGATCCAATTAAGTTAACTCACTGGCTCAGTGAGTTACTACTTATCCTCTCAGCCAGCTGACCCTGCACACATTCATCTCTCAGCTGTAAATTAAAGTGCATCAACTTAGCAGATACTGCTTCTGCAATTTACTATAAAATTTGAGTTGTAACAATTTTACTACTATAATTTCAGAGTGTGCATGACCAATACTACAGTTTAGTGGTAAGCAGTAACACAAGCAACTGTGACAGTCAAGATTAACTTTAGAAAAACTATTAGGATGCAGCTTTTTGTAGTTTTTATGTAAACAAAAATGGAGACTTAAACCCTTTGTTTTTAAAAAAACAAATCCCTTAATTACTTCTGCAGTTCTGGTGGGACAGCGAGGCTGGTAAACCTAGAGGAACAGGGGGGTGTCAAACGACTGATTTTCTTTTAGGCACCTTCAGCCTGCTCTCCACGTGTTTTAGCAGTGTGACACCAAATGTGCCATGTGTTTAGAGGCCAGCGCAGGAAATACTGTAGGACAGGAGAGAGGACAGAAAGCTGGCACATGAATGCACCCCACCACGTCCTGAGGCAGTCCCTGAGGAGCAAAGCTATCCTGAACACCCAGGTATTCCTTGCTGTAGAACAAAAACAACAGCTTATTGCCAAAGATGAGGGCTTCAAGAATATGATAAAAATACACATTCACTACTTACATCATCAATATCTTCATCATCATCTCCAATATCATCAAACTGGATTTCATCATCGTCTCCAGGACCAAATGTGTCTGTTTCATTGATTTTAGCTATGAAGGAATTTAGAGAAGTTTAGGAGTGCACTCACACTGTACCAAAACAGACTGAGTATTCTTATCCAACATGAACTTCCAATTTGAAGTGAAATTATTCCTACCATGTTCTGGAAGCTCCCCATATGCTTTCAGGCTTCTGGCTTCATCTGCATTGTATTTTAGAATAACATCAGCCTTGTTATCCTAAATAAGAATTTATTAGAACATATTAGTCATCTGTGAAGGAAAAATAAAACTGTTAACCTCAGCAGACTGCATTATTTACAACAGCTATATTATTCACAGTGGATTAACACCTATAATATTTATAGAAGAACATCTTGTTCTTCATTCCCCTCCAGTTCCTTTAAATGTGAAATAAACACATTGGGGTATTTTCATTTCTTCTCAGTGATAACTTAATTATCTCCAATTTTACAGATTCACAGAATGGTTTGGATTGGAAGGGACCTTAAAGATCATCTACTTCCAACCCCCCTGCCATGGGCAGGGACACCTTCCACTAGACCAGGGTGCTCAATCTGGCATTGAACACTGCCAGGGATGGGGCATCCACAACTTCCCTAGGCAACAAGACAAAAGAGAATTTGAGACAAATGAGAAATGTTGAGTATTCAACAACTTGACAAGTTCAGTTTCATGCCTTTGAAATGAACCTTTCTTCAGACAATACACACAGTGAGGTGTTGATGGTCAATCAGGAATCACAGAATTACTGAGTTGGAAGAGACCTTCAATATCATCGAGTCCAACCCAGCCCTAACACCTCAACCAAACCATGGCACGGGGTGCCACATCCAGTTTTTTTTTAAACACATCCAAGGATGGTGACTCCACCACCTCCCCGGGCAGGCCATTCCAGTACTTCATCACTCTTTCCATGAAAAACTTTTTTCCTAGTATTCAACCTATATTTCCCTTGGCAAAGTCAAAACCAAAAAATTCCTGGTTTTAAGTACTTTAATATACACAATAAGTGACGGTATCTTAAATGTTTTATAAACCTAATGCACACTTCAGAAGCAGAATCTATCTTCAACAACTGCTGACAACACTAATATTCATGAAAGGCATTCACCTAATGAAAACCTGACAACTGCTTCCCATTACTGTTTATATGACGTAAAGTTACGCCACTCAATTTTTGGAAATTTAAGTACAAACTAATTACTGATTAATCTGCCTCTTAAGGTAAAAGCCTAAACATCAAGTACCCAAAATTCTGATTACCAACAATTCTAATTATTACAATAAAATGTTTGTTACTTGACTCAATCTCCCTTTGTACCACAGGATGCAAGCACCAAAAAGCTACATCTGGAAAAAAACAGGTCAAGCTTGATGACAATAAGCACCTTCACTCACAAAGTCAAACAGAAGAACAAGTCAAACCAGAATTTGTCTACTCATTACAATCTTCCTGTAGTACAAGGAAACTAAAAATCATGATTTAGCATAACTAAATACAAATGCTAAATTAGACAGGAATTTCCTCACAACATCTGCTGCAATTTAACAGTAAACAAAGCTACTTGTAAGATACTCCTTATAGTGTCATATTATACTGAATTTTTACCTGGTAGTCTCTTAAGCCAATCAATATAATATCAGATGTATTTATCCAGACCTGAAGGAGAAAACATGTGTTACAGAAATTCAACTTCTGTTGTATAACACAAGAACCAAACTGCACATTTATATTTATAGAGAGACATAAAACACTTCACTACAGCCACCACCTTCATTTTCTAACCAGTATGCTAGAAACATCCAATTTAATGTTTTAACAGCAAACCCAAGGTCATAAATACTCATAGTTACATTATTTTTACATGTTATGGAGCTATTACAGGGTAATCAAAGTTCTTTGAAGAGCTTCTAGCCAACAGGGTGGTTAATAAGCCTTAACATCTGAGAAAACAGAAAGAATGCATCAAGGCACCAGTTGTAAACTCTGTGAACTGAGCTCCTCAAGGGCAAAAATTAAAGAAAAACCTGATGAAGGGGGCGACGGACAAGAACAGTGAAGAGCACAAGAAAATGAACTGAATTGTTTCTAGAAACTATGTTAACCAGAAATCTGCAGAAGAGGATATGCTTTTAAATGCACAGGGTGGTTCTATGTGGGTTCTATTCCACATCCACTTGATTTTTTTGGAGACTGAACTAATTTCAGTTGGAATTTCCTTTCTTTTAAACATAAGGAATAGCTAAGTGGTGCCTTTTGTAGCAAGAAATTAATTCTGCAGCACTTAGTGTTTATTTATGCACATTCTCCACTACCTTCAACAGTTTCTTTCAGGCAGTACAGCACTGCTTACACTGATCCCAAGACATGTGCATTCAGTGCTGACCAAAAAATGGAACAAGCCAGAATGAAGAAAGTGAATGTTTGCTTTCATTGGAAACAGACTGAGGGACCTCCTCCTCCTTACCATACACCAGCAGAGGACAGGAAGATGTAACACCTGACAAGTGCCAGAGGGGATACCATCTGAAGACAGCAAAGTTAAGAATGAAAACACTTACACCTGACATCCCTGAAGGTAAAAAATCTTTGCAATTAGCTTTCAACCGAAATATTTTGGGAACTGATGAAGTGGACAATGAAACAATGACATTGGAGGTGCATTTTCTAAATAGTCACCAAGCTCCTCATCTGCAATTAGGGAGATTTTTATTATTTTAAATACGTATAATTTTCTAGAATATGAAAAGCTTGTATTTCATAAGCAGCAAGAAAACCTTCCCCTGAAATATCCACATGGAAAGGCAGCCCTTCAACTGTGAGCTTCACCCAAGAGCCAAAGACTGCCTATTCTTGTGCCAGCAATGGAAACAGAAGGACAGACTAGCTTACTATCAAAAAAAGTAGTTTAAAATATTAAGTGCAGTAGAAACATTCATTTTTGTAACAAACTACACATGTAAATTTTTACAATTACATATCATGCATAACATCACTGTTTCCTGTTGCAATGCTTCAGAATTACCTTTTTTCTTAGCTTCCCTCTAATATGACATAACCTCTTCACACCATCAAAACATAATGCCTCCAGTCTTCCATTGCCTAACATCTTGATCACTTGGGCATATTCTGAAAGAGATGGTAACATACAGAAACGCAGAATCATTAGGCTGGAAAAGATCTTTAGCATCAACAAGTACAACCATTAACCCAGCATGGTTAAGTCCACCACTAAGTCATGTCCCAAAGTGCCACAGAGCAAAACTTCTGAACAAATCCAGTTTCAAGACACAACCAATAACTTTTCCACTGTAACCCAAATCTGCTGTACCATTTTATCAAATGTGAACTGCTGAGAAGAGCTTCAAGTACCCACACAGGCTGCTGAATGTATCACAGTTTTGTATCATTTGATGTTAACATTTTCAAATACTGCTCCTTGGCTGCATCCACCTTTTGTTCCCTCTCAAATGTTTACTACAGAAAATCTCAGAGGTATTGAGTCACACTCAGAGTATGAAAGTATATCACAACATCACAGCACCTGTCTTAAAGGACAACACCTCAGTGCTGTCACTGAGGCAGGAGAAAGCTGCATGCCCTGTCTAGCCACCCACCGAGACTCTGAATCGCTCTTGCAGAGGCTCTGTGGACAACATCCCACTGTCCTTGAAAGGACATAACCCTTATCAGACTCTGCCTGGAAGGTAAACAGCAGACCTCAGCTGAGGTCTGTGAAGCACCTCTCTAACCCTACCCTCAATCTCTTCACCTTGTATTTCATCTTCTCCCTCACCAAGCTGCAAAAAATCACATACTGGAGAACTCCATAGAATTAGATAGTCCAATGAACCACGAGACTGCTCATAACTGAGACTAATGTTTCATTAAATAGATTTTGCTTGGGAGATGTAAAGGATCTTAGGTTTCAGATGAACATAAAAATTAACTCCTTTTCTGCTTACAACCAACACAAAATACCAGAAATTTGTTCAGTGGCACTTCTGCAGTGATCTAAATCAGTAGCCTTCCCATATTTCTAACAAAACAACTGATTAATTGGTTACTAGGAAAGCACTCACATTATGTGAGCAACCACCAGAGTGTGACACACAAGACAGGGCGAGCTGAAAGGGAGGTGAGCTCACTGTCACCAGAGGCAGGGCAGATGGGAATCCCAGTCATCCCCTGGCTGAACCCTCTTGTGCCTTACTTCAGCTCCCACTTACATCTCTTGTTTTAATAACTGCTAGACTTCCAGCCCAGGAGCCAAGTGAACTAAACCATCAGGGGACAGAACAGTGAGATGAGCTGCTCTGCCACATCAGTGACTTTGGGCAGCTCAGTGAAGGATCCAAGAGATGTCAGAGTCCACATAAAACAGAAAGTGGGACTGCGCATCCCAAGGACAATTACTGGCAAAACTGAACTACATCTGCTAAGCCAGCTGCTCACAGACCTTCACACAAAGCTATCAAGAGGTTTTTAGGAAATATTTAAGTGCTGCTTTACACAGAGCATGCAATAAGGTCAAGAAGAGAAAAATGTCATTCTTAGGTGGTGAAGATATTGAAAATTTCCCTTCTCCTCCTGTGTTTCTCTTACATTCAATATGCCACTTGGAATTCAGTAAGAATACCTCTCTATTCTGTCACTTAAAGTACATGACTGAAAACAATGACATTGCCATATTATAGTCAAAGACTCACCTTGCCCATCTTCTTTGAAGACCAGTTCTCTTTTTTCTGATTCATTCTCATTCTTACCTCGTCGCCTGTTTTTACCTCCTTTGCCTAAATTAGAAGTGGAAGAAGAAGCAGGTGTTACTGTCTCTAGATACAGTGAGTGAAAAAAGTCAGACTTATGGAGATTTTTATGCCTGTACTCTATATGGCTATTTTAAGTATCCTACCCAGATCGAGATTTTTTTGCTTACTTTTAAGTCTAAATCTTTAGCTGGGTAGTAACGAAGTAATTAAACATTAGAATCTCCACTGTTTAAGCTGTCCTGGTTGCTCTGGAGTGACAACAGCCTTCAAAATGATTTTCACAAGATGGCCATTTTCAGTTTCTGTGATCCCTGCTACCAAATACCTCAAAAATAACGTTGGGATAGCCTGATGCACATAATTTTCAAGAGCAGATGAATAACTCCAGTTACTTTGCTACTGAAATCCCTGAAATACTCAAGAGGAAGCTTACCCTCCAAGTGAAGCGGCCCTTTTTAAAAGGCACACACGTGGCAACAGGATTAGATACTCTTCACGAAAAGCATAAGAGCAGTTCATACTTGCCCCGCTGTTAAAATCTGCTGCTCCCTTTCCCTCACGGTTTCTGCATTTCTTGCCGGAGTAAGAAAGAAGGGAAGCGGCAGCAGCGCTGCCCAGCGAGGGCACGGAGGAGCCCGGCCGCCTCCTCGGCAGGGCCGCTCCTGACAAGCGAGCCGCGGGCAGGGCCTCCCGCTCCCGGCCGGGCCCCAGCGGCCTCCGACGCGCGCCCGGCAGGCGGAACCGGCCCGGGGCCCGCCAGGTTGGCGGAGGGCCCCGGGGCCCGCAGGCTCCGGGCTCCGGCGGCGCCCACGTGAGGGGCCCGCGGGCCTGCCCTGCGCGACCGCACCTGGGCCCGGCCGCGCCGCCGCGGGCCCGGCGAAGGGAAAGGGCGACTCACCTTTATTCTTAGGCATGGCGCCGAACGCTCCGCCGCGGAGGGGCTGCGGGAGGGGCGGCGGGAGGGGCTCCGGGCGGGGGCGGCGGTTCGGGCTCGGCGGCGGCTCCGGGCGGGACCAGCGGCGGGGCCGGGGCTGCGCGGGCTCGTGCGCTGCGCTCCGGCCGCTGCGCCGAGCCGGCCACAGCGCCCCCTGCGGCCCGGCGGACTCCAGCGGCGCAGGACGCGCCCCCGGCCCCGGCCCCGGCCCCGGCCCCGGGGAAGGGCCCCGCCCGGGCACTGCCCGGCGTTTTGTGGCGGAGTTCAAGGAAAAGGAGGAGGAGGAGCCCCGGGCAGCCCCGGGACACCGCACAGCGCTCGGGGGGAGCGGTGTTAGTGGTGACTCCTTCTAGTACCTGCAGTACCTGCCAGGAAAGTTGGGGCAAGACTATTTGCAGGAGTTCGTAGTGACGGAACACGGAGGAGTGGGTTCAGATTGAAAGTGGGTTTAGATGAGACATTACGAAGAAACGCTTTACTGTGCGGGTGGTGAGGCATTGGCACAGGCTGCCCAGAGAAGCTGTGCGTGCCCCGTCTCCGGAGGTGTTCAGGGCAAGGCTGGATGAGGCTCCGAGCACGCTGGGATAGAGGGAGGTGTTCCTGCCACGGCAGGGGATTGGAACTAGCCGATTTTCAAGCTCCATTCCAACCCAAACTATTCTATGATTCTGTAAATAAGAGGGTACGAAGGTGAGGAAGGCTGACAGCAGGAGCTGTGGTATACCAGCCCCCCTTTCTGCCTTTGCAGAATTTCTGGAGGTTTATGAATTATCCAGTTTACTTGTAAACAAATTAAAAAATGTTTGTAGACAAGCAGCATAAAGTCTTGTGTGAACAAAGGGCCACAGCTATGCACACCTCTGATCCCAGGTGTGAATTTCACTGAGGAAATCCCAGTACCCTTGCCCCATATCTGTTACCAAACCTCTCCATGTTACCTGATGCCTCTCTTCTGGTACACTTAGCAAAACCTCTGCTTACATTCCTCACAAATCCTCTATCACCATTACTATAGTTTTTGTATACTATGCAACCTTTGAAAATCTCTCATCTTTTCCAGGTTGCAAGGTTAAAAAGAATCACAGCTGCATGCTTCCAAGTTGTATGAGCTGCTAAAACACGGGCCTGTTGTTTATGGAGTGCTTCTGCATATACTGTTACATTTCAAATATTTACAAAGTGCATTAATGACCCAACATGCCCATATTTTCAGTGTCCAGAGCAATGCAGGCATTGCAAGTATTATTTAGCAGCCTCCCATGAAGCGGTACTTTAGAGTTGACTGGAATCTGATGGGGTGTTTAAATACAGTATCCTTGCACTGTGGTCTTGTTGTATGTTAGATCAGGTCTCTAAGCACCGGCTGAACAGGAGTTTTTCCTTTGCCTCCATGTTTACCTTCCTCAATGTGCTGCAATGTTGAGACACTTGCTTTTTACAAACCCTTTCTGGCTGGCAAAGCACACTCAGTGTGCTGTGAAGGTAGTTTAGTGTTAGCGATGAACAAGCAATGAATTTTGTAACTGGTCAGAACAAATGCTTACACAAAACAACCCTTTAAGATGTTTGAAAGTTTATTCATAGTAGAAATTTCAATTTCTTTTGAAGACTACAAAACCTGCCATTAGACAGGAAAACAAGCAATGATACTTTCCAAAACTGTTCATAGTTACATCTGGAACAGTTTTAATTACACATTAATAGCATGATTGGAACATCTCTTAGATCAGACTCTGAATAAAACAATCATTTAAAGTATTCAGTACAATTAATTATTTTTTTTAAACTAGCATTTCAGTTCTATGACAGCAGTGCCAAGCATCTAACAGATGCTATTGTAATGGTCTAGAACAAGGTACAATACCACTGATTTCCTGGAACAGTACCTTAGACTCACTTACATGCCATGCTGAGAAAACTAGTATAAAGTATGATTGTATAGAATAGTAGAAAAATATTTTATCTGTGATTTTGCAATTTTTTAAAAATTGTTTAAGTATACTTCCCCCCCCAACTAGGTTGCAAAATAATTACATCCCTCATAAGTACACCTTCCCTTTGATTAGGTCAAGAGTATCAAGATAAAGCTAATCATTTACATCATTTTCATAAGTGAAAATTCATCTATTAACCATTGCTGCTTATTAAGGGCCAGCACACTTTGAATCCTGTCCTTCCAGTAATAGAAAAGCACAGCTTTAGTTGGTAACACCACATTTACAAAAGCAAAACACACACACAAAAAACTCCAGACATATAAATCTATTTTCTTATGGCCTTGTCTCTTCAGAAGAAAGTTTTAACTATTTTCTTGAAAAACTCCTTTTAAATTTTACTCAATGTTATAGTGATTATGAACACAGAACTTTGCCATTACTGGACACAGATGGCATTTAATGAGTATTGCAACTTCACTCTTCCCTCTGTTCCCTCATGCTCTCAAGCACAGTAAATGGTAATTTCACACTAAAAAAATTAAAAACAAACCATAGTCAACACATAGAAAAATTCACCTGTATCTGCATTCTCTTTTTTTATCCTCTATGACTCTCTGAGTCACTTGCTAATGCTTTGCAGACCAAGCAGCAGTCCAGCAATGCATTTACACAGTGTGTCATAAACTCACATTCTAACAGAAAAGTGCTGAGACTCAGAGAAGCATTATGTGGATTTCTTTACAGGTTATAACAACTGCAGCTATAAAAACATAAAAAAAAAGTGGAAGTCATGAACATGGATCCAAACCAGGAAGTAAGGTACATAAACCATGCCTGGCTGTAAAATACACCTCCCTGATTAGGCAGGTCCTTTATACCTTGGTTTAGAAAGTAACTTAAAAATATAGTGGATCTAGACTTCAATCCATTCACCTTAGGTGTGCTGAATTTTCCTGTTTTGCTACAATTTAAAATGTTCATCCTTTGCTGATATATATACATGACTTAATAGCAACATTTGTAAAGCCTAGACTAAATTAACAGCTCACTTGAGAGTGTAGATATATAAGATGCAGGAGTTAACTTTGCTTCACTATTTGGCTAATGAGTTTGAGGACCACAAAATAAGGCTACAATAAAACTACTGAAAGTATTTTTATATTATTTTAATGTGGATATTGCCAATAGTGAGGCAGCTTAACACTTCCTCTTTTTGGTCTGTTCTTTGCCAGGTACCTCTATACACACACTGAACACAGTAGGAACTCCTTCCTGAAGTGAAATGTTATTACTGACACACTGGCAAGTACTGCCATTCTTTTATTTCAACAGCATTTAAATAATTTGGTTGACTAGATATGGCAATCTTCTAATTAACACCTTAAAAGCCACCAGAAAGTACAGTTTCCAGATTTTGAGAAGCCTGATTTAAAATTGCTCACAGAGCTGAAAAACACTTTTTTTTTTTTTGAGAGGTGAGGTTTTACTAAATGCCTCTGGAACTGCTGACACTGTAAAAAAAATAAGATTGCCTTTTTCTGCCTCTACTTAAAAATGTTTCTTGAAGGAAGGGTAGATGCATCTGTACAGTTAAAGGGAACTTCTATGCTTGAGCACCAAGTAAGGGAAAGATACTGTTTGCTTGGGAAAAGCTATGTTTTCAAATTTCTCAGAGCTAGGCTAATTTAAGAATCCTTGTTTATAAAACCTATTTCTTCACAATTCTATAATGGATTAAATATTTAGCAAAATTTTAAGGGCAACAAAAGTGGGATCCTTTGCAGATCTAGCAAAGGAAGCTTCCCCAAGGAACTCAGAAATTCTGGCGGAAGATATGCTCCCATCCAGAACAAATCTGTGGTGTCATAAAGATGATTGTTCCTATCAACAAACCACTGATGGTTTCAGGGAAATAAGCCAATTAAGCACCATAAAAGAAAGTTAATACCACTAAGCCAAGAAAATACCTTCTTATGCAAAACACAAAATTGCATTGTTCACCAACAGCCATTCACCCACATCCATATTTTATTAACGCTAGAATTCCCAATAGTAATTTCATATCTGAAAGGACTTTACATAGCCTATAATTTTGGTGGAATGGAACACTCACTGTATTCAAACACATTCCAGTGTTAATTAAAATTATCAGAAAGTAACTGACAGAATATTAGATCCATCAGTTTTGCAACTGCAATGAATGCAGTTTACACCTACTCTTTGCAGGCTGCTGCTTATTAGCGACCAATATGTTTTGCTTTATCTTCAAATGCTGCCTTTCTTCTGTAATGCCAACATTCATTCACTGAACAATTCCTTTGCAGCTTAAACAAAAGTCATAGAATACAGATAAAATATTAACAATGGATTATAAGAATAAACCATATAGAAATGTCCTCTATCAGAAAGTATTTAGCAATAATTCCTGAGTCCAGAGATTAGATGGGAGAGACTAAAAGGGAGGGGAGGGGTAACAAAGACAGTGAGATATGGAGCAAGTTATCTTTTCTCTGGGTTACATTACCTATAAGATATATAGTATAGTGAGAGATTCACTGCTTAAATTTCCTAACATGACATGTGGCATCAAAAACACAGAAATGTAGAAAAGACATAGGCAAGGAAAACTACTTATCCATAGTATTACATTCAATAGCTGTTTAACAGTCAGGCTTCTTTTAGAGCTGTCAAACAATACTGATTAATCCAGGTGAACTGTTTAATCAGACTTACTTGTCATAATGATTAATAATATCTAAGTAAAACAAGGCATGTATACATTAAAGAAAACAGCACAGAAATGTACTGCTTGTGAACTGTTTACAAAAACATACAAAATGTTGGATGGCACAATGTATAGTGCTAATATAAACAGATTGTTTAAGCTAAGTGCTTAACATAAAACTGTCCATCTCGACCTGTAACAAAGAATATTTTAGGGGACAAAAAAAATATTCCTTATAAAAATAATGCTATGTGGTGCAGAGTGCTTTATTCAGTGTATTTTTGACAGAGGTGGCATTTGTAATTCTTCTGGTTTACTCAGTGGCGAACATGGTAATTTTCATTGTTTCCACTTGTCACTCCATTTGCAGCTCCAGTAAGATCAGTAACTTGCCATCAACAGTTTAAAGCGAGAGTAGATGAAAGCAGTAGCAGCAGCAGGAGCAGCAGCATTATAGGTACCAGCTGGGACAGAGTGTGCTTGCAGGTATCTGTCAGATATGTGCTACCTGTCGCCATGATTTGTGCTATCATCTTATGCTGTGGTACCAAGTGTCTGGTTGAGGTCATTTCACAGGGCTGTTGAGGTAATTTTTTTAATACCTCTCCTCTGAGCAAGAGTAGAACGGCCAACTGGCTCCAAAACTGGTGACTGGTTACGATTCAAAGCAGAGTAAGTTGCTGCCATTGCACCCTGTGGGGTAGAAGGGAAAAGAACAGTAAGAGGAGGTTGTGACTGATGCACACACTACAGCAGTGCTAAATGCCAGAAACTCTGAACAAGTTGCACCTTTCAGCCTATTTTCATCTACAAAACAGAAACATACTACTGCATTACTCAAGTTCTAGCAGTGTTACAAGTGAGTGTTTTTAGGGTAATAAATAGTTTTACATTGCTTAGTCAAACCCAGAAGGTATAAGCTAGGTTGCCAAATTAAGTTCTATCACTATGTTGTGTGAAAGAGCTGGGGAATGAAATCCCATTGGTAGACTGTCTCTGCTTATCACTTACATAACCATTTTAGTTTTGAACAAAATATTTAAAAATCACACACATTTTTCAGCACATAAAATACATTTAAAAAACTTAGAAACTTGTGAGCTGTGGGATCAGAACTCCCCCACTTCCCAGTTGTGTTTTGGATGCTAGAACTTTCTAATAACTGATTCAGAGTGTTAATTATATTTTTCAGATCCCTTTTATGTTGCACAAGAGATTCTTGAAAGTAGGACTGAAAACAAGATTGAATACAAAGAAGTAGAATTCAATTATTTTTGATTTTCCTCTGCTTGTTCAAAGTGAAAGAGTTCCAGGTTGTTTCAGACAGAGTTGCAGAAGTGTGATACCATAGTAATTAACACTGCCCTTCTGACTTCTCTTCAGCTTTTACCGTGATCACAAAGTATGCTGTTTTCCTTCAGTTACTGCCTAGTACCCTCCTCTGAAACTGTAAAGTTAGCAAATGATTTTACAACTCCCCTATAGTCACCTGACATTTTTCACTTGGAGAAGAATGATTTACATTGGTTTCTAAAAGCACTTAAACCTTCCAGTGTAAGTAAACCCAATAGATTTCAAACACAAGAAAGTTTTTTTTTTTCAAATGTATTAGATTTATCACCTGTAAGTGGTTTCACATTAAATCCTATTACATTACAAATTCATTTTATGGCTTTGTGCAACAACCAGCTGTAACAACTTTTTCACAGTATTTTGAAGATACACCTGCTACCCCCAACCTTAAAAACGAAACCCCTTTTGTTTACACTAATTTTGGCCAAACAGCAAGCTGAAAAAAAAATCTACTTACCTTCACTAAATGGGGAGCATCCTGCCTGTTCAGCTGGTATTGAGGCAACTGGTCACAGTGAACTATCCAGGGGTGACTGAGAACTTGGGCTGCAGTCAGTCTTTGATGAGGGTCAACATGAAGCATTTTTGAAACAAGGTCCTGTCAATGAAGGTCAATGGAAAAAACACCAGAAATTCAACTTTAAAACATATTAATAGTTCAAAACTATAAAGGATTGTAGAGGTATAAAAATATGTTCATAATGTCAGTTTAAGACAAATGAAAAACCACCCAGCAATGCTAACAGTTTATCTTTTAATTATGTGACTTAATAGACATTTGGTAACACAGAAGTGTGGTATCCAATTTAATGTGGAAAATTTTAGCATTTTAAGCATCCATATAGAAGGGCCATAAGGGATCTTGCACACTGAGGTTCATAGTGTATTTGCTGTCAAAAACAGAATTCTCAAAAATGTAATTCTTCATTGGTTTTCATTATCATGATTTAGACTACCTGTATGATTTCTGAATGTCATGCTTCCACATGAAGCTTTATCAAAGCACTTCTCACCACGGATAACTGTATGTGTGAATACTGATAAAACACACTATATTTCTAAGGACAGCTGTTAACTGCTACAGTGTAAGTCACACCTGTTCTTTCCTCCTACATGCAAGTGACTGCTGAAACATGAACTGATCAAAAACAGGAAACAAAATTCTAGGCACATAAGGGATTAGATCACTATTTTAATATAACAATGGGTGGAACTTAGCCAATCATCTATGATATAACATATACATTATAATCAACAACGTTACATTGCAATCCATCCCTGAGACAAAGCAACGTTACATTGCAATCCATCCCAAGAGACAAAGCAAATATACTTGCCTTAGCTGTGTCTGAAACAGTGTTCCAATAACCACCGCTGAGGGAGAACTTTCCACTTCCTATTCGGGCTAAAATCTCCTCTGGGGTATCATCAGGACCATTTGCAAAAGGAGTGTAGCTATTTAACCAAACAAATTCAATGTTAGCAACTTCCATAACCTGGGTCTCAGTAAGTATTGTAAATAGGTAACAAATAGTCAAACAGATGTAAAAAGAATTTATTCTTAACACATGAAAATACATGGCACTGACTATAGATCTGTTCTTATTGCATCTATTTCCTCTGTATCTGGTCTGAAAAGCAGATTTTTCCTGTAGCAGTTCAAATACTGGTGATTCCTGAATTACATAAAGTATTCCTTAAGCTTTCATATTCTAGTGAGGTACTAAACCAATCCATTCTGTTGTAAATCTAAATGTCTGAGAAAGAATAAATGCTGGTTTAATGCCAGAGGAAGAAAGGTGCACCAGTTTTCCTTGCTTGACTGTATACTCTTGCTGCTATTAGAATGCCCCCAACTAAAAAAGAGATACACTTAAAACCAACTATGTTTGTTGCTTATTTATTTTAAAATACAAAAATCTTTGATGATGTTAACTCTTGACCAAAGTGGCAACCTGAATAACCTAGCATAAAAAGATAGTTGCTATTGCATCTGCTAAATAGATTTTGAACTTCTAGTACTAAATTCCTTATCATCTTTTACACAATTCATTTCTGTTACATACACAAATGCCTTTCTGTTGCATTTTTATTATTTAATTGAATCACTTCAAACATTCAGTGGCTGGATTTTGCACAGAAACATGCTTTAATGCATTGCAATTATATTTGCAAGATATATTTTCTTCAATATATATGCTGCTTTATCTATCTTTTAATTTTCACATGAAACAATAAATTCTTAGTGCAAAGTCACCTTTAAGCAGAAATTAAAGCCCTAAAATAGAGGAGACATTAGAAGCAAAGAATTTTTCACACCAGCCCCTGAAAACTTGGATTTTACTAAAAGCAAAGCATATTCTCAACCCTGAAGTTGAGATTAATCAGTGCTTTGACAGAAACATCTGCAACAGTGGGCCTACATTTATTACTGGATTTGTTTGCAATGGTTTGGTATTCTACAGCAAAGCAAATGATAATCCCTTACCCAGTGAGCATGGTATAAAGTAGAACACCAAGGCTCCATATGTCACATGCAGCATCATAACCTTGCCTCTTTAAAACCTGAGGGAGATAAATGAAAAAAAATGCTTGGAAATGCTTTGATTATGCTGTAAAAATGGTAAAATTTCATATTTTTACTGTTTACAGAGTGATTCTACTAGTTGCACAAGAACAAAAAAAAATCTATCTAGCAAAAAAATCACAGTAAAATATATCAAGGCATATAAACTATCCTGGGTTTTACCTCTGGTGCAACAAAATTTGCTGTGTAGCATGGAGTCATCAGAAGACCATTTTCTGCTCGCAGTTGTTTTGCAAAGCCGAAGTCACAAATTCTAATTGATTCTGGATTACCAGATTCATCAACATAAAGAATATTGCTAGGCTTCAGGTCTCTGTGAACAACCTAAAAAAAAAAAAAAAAAGAAACCATTAAATACAATAAGCTAAACATATGAAAAGCTTTTTATTTTAATTGGCAATTCCGCTACTTAATTTTAAGTCTCCCATCTGCATGCCCAGTTTCCAGAATTCCAGCTTCCACCATCAGCTGCAGTGTTTTGATGCTCTGTGGTGTCTGGAGCATGACAATTCTAACTTGGAAACTCTTAACTATAAAATCTCCTCCAGACATCCCCGCCACCCTAATTTATTTGTACAGACAGTTCCAGATGTCTCTTCTAATGGTTGAATCATTATTTCCTTTTAACATGCATAACTAACAGGCTCTTTAAATCAGAACCTTTGGTTTCTAGTATCTTTTGGAGTCAGGAGTGCCCATATCTACTGATGTACCACCTTGCTATGTAACCACAGACTATTTACTGCTGGAGTAACTGTATTCCATTCTCATCATTCAATCTGAATTAATTTCAGAAAAACACTTAAAGCCTGATTAAGAAGGAATTTTAATAATAATAAGATGAAAACCCCCAAAGTATCAAAGAGGTATTCTCCAAGTACCAAAAAAAGCCTGTACTGGTTCCCAAGTGTCTGCTTTTGCAGGGGCTTGACATGTAAAATGTTTGACAATACTGGAGAAGCTGCCAATGTTCTGGCAGAATTTGAAGCTATGTTATAACAAGCCTTAACAAAACCTGGAATGCACAATGACAGTCTTTGAAATCAGATGACCTGATGTATTTTCTTCACAAGACTAGTTAGCCTACAGCCTCCAGAGACTTGGCTCTCTGTGAAGAAGAGGGTATATACCACTGTAAAACAGCAGAGTGGATCTAAGTGTCCTTTAAATATTGAAGCAGAACATGAGGGCCTTTATCTTCCTGGTTGTGCTGTGTGTTTTGTTAAACACAGTTTTTTGTGGTTAAATTTAAATGGAAGAGATTGCAAAATATTTCTATTTTGTGTAGAAATAACATTTTATTTTAGAGCAACAGAAAAGAAAAAAATAATGGGCAGGAACTTTCAGTTCTTTATTTCTTAGCATTGTGCTTTTGACCAGCAGTCTCAATTACCTATCAGCATTCACAAGTCTGCTGCTCCAAGAGGACATGACACTTCTTGTTTATTTGTTTTATGATGTCTCTTGTGCCAATCCTTAATCACGGTATGTTGGCCCTCATACTTTTAGAATGCTTTGGATGAGCGTTGGAAGCACTACTTATCCTGAGGATTTCATTCCTTGCTTAGCTAGTTTCTCAGTTCAGAAATATCTTACGGATGTCCATGAGGAAACTCTTCCTGGGAAGGGTTGTGGAGACTGCACACAGATGCAGAGACTGTCAAACCAGGTATTACCTAATACTATATTCAAATAACCTCCTCCAGTGTCCAAAGGAGTTTCAACAGGAAAATCCACTGAAGATATGAGGGACTCCTCCAAAAAAGAATAAGGCTACTTAAGTGCCCACTATTTACATATATGGCCAGCTTTCCTGTGGAGGTGTACTTAATGTAAGACTTGAAAATTTACAAAAGCAAACATTCCAAAGTGCATGTGGTCTAATACAAGTTAAAATGCCAATATTTAAGGAAATCAACAGTAAAGAAATTCAAACCCCTAAAATCCCTTGATGCAAGGACTCTGGGCCTCTTTTATCCACATGTGGCAAGAATAAACCATGTTATGATTTGTTACTCTATTATCTGTATTTTCATACAAAAGGTATCAAGGTTTGATCATAATTCCCATGGGTGCTGCTGGTCAAGGACTATAATCTGTGCACACAGGCTCAGAAAACCACACACATGAGAAAGTGACTGGAGTGATGAATCACAGAATGAGATACCAGATAACTTTGATCATAAGTTTTCGAAATAATAGCTTCCAGCCACAACAGTGTGTATTGAATTGTTATTTGTTATTTAAAATAATTTGGGTACTATATGTTCCAAAAAGCATCTTTTCTTGGGTAACAACATCATGTATTAGCAGCTTGACTTTTTCCTTGCACCCTTATCTTCTGCCTTTTCTCCATGCCCTTTTTCTTGTTTACTTAAAAATGCAACACAACTTGTCTTTCTTGTCATGCAACTATCACTCTGTCCTTCTCTATATTTGAATTACTTCCTGTCTCCAAATGCATTTCCCAAAGTGTTAATTTTCTGTCTCCTACAAGTTCCTGACCCTATAGCACAGGAGTTACAAGTCATAAACCGTGTTCTTCAAAACCAAGAAATCAAAGGAATTACAAGTATGACAGGTGGAAAATAAATTTTCAGGGTATATCACAGGACAAGATTGAAATGACATTAGGTCCCATGGCTATGCAACAACATTGGTCCGAGCACTTCTTCCTGGACTTTCTTCCCCTCATATCCTCTCTGTTAGTAATTAGCTGCATATTCCACAGAACTGCTGACAGACTGCACAAAGAACAACAGGAACAGTTGCATCATCTCAGTTATCTGAACACATACAGAGCTGATAAGGAAAGTTTTGATTTCAACACAAATTCCTGATGCAATGTAATTGTTTACCAAAAACTACTTACCACACAGAACAATGTATCAAGATACAAGTTTATGCTTCTGAAAGAGAAGAATATCAATAGCTAAAAACATTTTGTGTGAGATGGAAACTTACCCCCTGTGTGTGGAGATATTCAACCGTTTTTGTTATTGTAAACAGAACAGCACTAGCTTCTCGTTCCGAGAAAAATTTTTGTCTAAGAATTTTATCCAGCAGTTCTCCTCCTTTCATAAGTTCTGTTACTACATACACATATTTTCCATCATCATACACCTGCAAAAAGTACATAAAAATTTAAACTTCAAAATATTTATTCTCTGCTATCTTCCTGTGAAACACATAGCGCAGGTGTGTCCACAAGCTGTTTTCTTCAATTGTTTTCCCCGTATTTCATAACCCATACACTATCCAAACGTTGTTCATCTTCAGAATCGAACATAAAACCTTTACAAAAAGGCAATGCCAAACCAAAATAACATAGAAATACTGGCATGAAGGTGTTTAAAGATAAAAGGATAAATAACAGGTAGTTTCCCTAACACAGGTTCACTAAAACAAAGGAAATCAGACATGAGAAATGAAGTAGTAAAAATGGAAACTACTCGAATTAAGGCAAAACCAGAGCTAATTCAAGCAGCAATTACTGCACCAAATTAAAAATATAAACAGAGATAATTCCAACAATCAGACAAAAAAAAGGAAAAAATTAATCTAAGTTTATCTCAAATGGCCTCTATGAACAGTGCATACAAAGTTGCTATGATAAAAACCTAAAACTTATACATTACTCTGCACATAAAGCCTATGCCAAAGTCTAAAAGCATTAAAATATGCATATTTTATCCCTTACTTCTAGTCATGGAAAATAGCTTAATTTTTGCATGGATTTTATTGTCCAGGGAAGCATTTGAGAATTCTTTACATTTTCACCAGAGGGCACTACAGACTGAGTGATACCAAAGCACATTTTTAAGATACTTACACTTCAGCATTTCATTTCAGTTGCATTTCCAGAGAATCCTAGAATGGCTTAGGTTGAAAAAAGCCCTTAAAGATCATCTAGTCCCATCCCTCCTCCATAGGCAGGGACATTTTTTACCAGATCAGGTTGCTCAAAGCCCCATCCAACCTGACTTGGGAGTTCCAACTTAATCCAGAAACAATTCTTGCTTTAGTGAAATCTTGTACAAACTGTTCCCTTTAATAATTTCAACCTACTTTTATGGTGATGTCACAATTGTTATTTTCAGTAAAATGTGTGAAATAAAAAATAACTTGTGTTTAAGTAGAAACAATTACCAAAATTATAGAAAAATAAATTTAGGAATAGACCAGCTAAGTAACAGAATATAATAAAAAAAAAAAGGTTTTCATACCAATTCCCTGGTCTTAAGCTGCCTAGGAAAAAGTTGCCAATGAAGTTGTAAGCATCAAAATTTCTGTTCTCCTAACAATACTTAAAGGATTTATTTTCT
The DNA here is from genome assembly GCF_031753505.1 of Anomalospiza imberbis. Lineage (NCBI taxonomy): Eukaryota > Metazoa > Chordata > Aves > Passeriformes > Viduidae > Anomalospiza > Anomalospiza imberbis. The sequence continues at coordinate 15,360,682 of NC_089682.1, read as the reverse complement.
CACCAAATTAAAAAAAAAAGAATGTTAAATAATTCTGTGGGCCTTACAAGCTCTTGATCTTAAGGACATGAAGACATGATGGGTTTCTGTATTCTCATTTAACAGAAATTTTTCCCCCAATGAAATATAAATGACTGAGCACCTGAATGTGTTTGTATTAAGATTTTAAATATTACACAGTATGCAAAAGCAGAATTATCTAATTCTAGATTCTAAACAGGATTTTTTTTAAATAGGCATGCTTCCTCTAATCCTGGTATAACATGAGATCAGCTTATTTCATTTGACATGACAGAGAATACACATCTCAGGATTGCAGAATTCAAGCAAAATTTGCATTTGGTTCCTATTTTACCTGCTGGTCCTGTCTGCCAGCCAAAAAACCCCAGAGATAACTCATCCCAAACGAACCATTCCCCTTGCACCAATTCCTCTAACGGCATTACCAACTCAAGTTGTTTTTGAATAAAAACTGATGAAGTTTCTTCGCAGATGCACAGTATCATGCTAAGATCACAAACGTGACACTATTTTTTAAAATTAACTGAGCACAAGCCACAGGTCAGTCAGTATGTTTTCTCTACAAGGTGAAGTGGAAGAAACTATAGTGAGAAACAGATGTAGGCATATGAACATAATGCATAATACATAATGCAATGGAGAAAGAAATCAAGGGTTTTGCCAAGGGAAGTAAGATTTTACAGACATATTATGAGGTTATTTTGAAATCATAAACAAGCACTTGGAAAGGGAGACTGGGTATCTTGTATTCAGGGTTCTAAAATGTTTCTGAAAAGATTCTTCAGGCAATGCTTTAAATAACTCAAAGCAGGACAAAAGTTCTGTTACAGAACAGTATTACATAAAAAGGGTAAAATACTTATAATGGTCTGGCACAGGAAGTTTCTAGGTAATGTTTTGTTGGAAGCTGTGTGCTTCCTCCCTTCTTACACTGTTTCCTAGGCATCCACTAAGGGCCTCTGTCAGAGGCAGGATATTGGATAAGAAGGCTATCTGAATTAGCACAATATAGCTGCTTTTGTTTATATACTGAGTAACTGAAAAAGACCACTGATAACAATCTGAAGGAAAACCCCCAGAGGACTGTGCACAGCAGAAAAAATTTGGTCTCTTGAATATCCATTGTTTCAATCCAAACACCTTCAGAATTAAATTACATAAAAAGGCTGAGCAAGAATGAAAACTTCCATCTTAAGCAAAATTCAAATATTACTGCATTTCTTCTTGAAATAGAAGAAAGATAGACATTATTTCTTGCAGAATAGTAATTTTTAAAACAAGTACTTAAATGCTGAAATATTTTATTTCGGCACTTCAGATTAGAAACATTGAAGTTTTGATGTGGAACTAAATGAGAAATTGAGCAAATCAACAATGAATTTTATTTTTACAATAGTACTCTAGAGTTTGGTGCACAGTGGTGTTCTAGAGTTTGAGACACGAAAGCAAATTACTCCTTATCTTCTCTGAAAGCTGTAATAGCACACCACTGTAATGTGAGATATGCAAGCAATCTGCCCCACGGGTCTGTATTAGGACAAGAAAAACCTAATGTCAAATTCTCACAGATTTATACAAGATTCTATTACATATGAATTCTATATCTCTTCTTATACTGGACATCCTTCCATAATTTCTACTTTGGGAACTGATCTGAAGCAGGAGTGAGTGAGAACTACAGCCTTTCTCCCTTTGTGGGCTTAAGGGTTTTTTTTTGGTAGTCTTCTATTTGTCTACTGCTGTTGTTGTGCATGAAAGATGGTTCCTGCTGGAAGATGATGGGTGATGATAAAAGATTAATTACAATGTGAAATAATTCAGCATATATTGCAGCTGTTTAAGACTGCCTGGATTTCTGTTCTCAATGTAAAATATTCATCATGCTTAAGTTCAGGTTAGGTGCTCACATTCTCATGTTTGTCTTCCTGATTAAACAACATAAACTGTGTTATGAATTAAAGTAACACATGAGCCCAGCATGCAGCACTAAAAGCACCATGAATGCTGATGCAGGTTCTGTTCAGCACAGCTCCTTTCAAGTAGTTTTACTGTCCAACCATATGAAACAGAACAGAAAGTGGGACTGGAATTGTGGTATCTTGCTTACAGTAAGATAAGCTCCCTAGTGGGCTCCCCTAAAGATCTACCTTATTTTCTCTGTCCAAAAAAGGGCCAAACAGTATGATATCAATCAAGTGAAGACAGATTACAGTAGATCAACTTAATGCAGTTATCTAGTGCTCATCTCCACGTATTTATGAGCTGTTGTTTTAATGACTTCAACATGTCTGACAATCTCCTTTCAGCTGAGCTCAGCTTCCTGGAAATGGTTTGCTGTTTTGCCTGAGGTTTGGTTTGGGGGACCAGAATATTTCCCTGCAGTCTAAGAAAGTCATTAAGAATACACCTTTTTAATTTTTAATCCTCTCTAATGAATAACCAAGGAGACAGAGACAATTTTCTTTTTCAGTTAGGTCATCAGAATATTCTGTTCACTATGAAAACCCTCTACCTCCCAGCTTATGTTATTCCTCACTTTTTATGGACAAAGAGTTTCCGTGGTCAGAGCAAATAATACAAAGAAAAAATACCTAGATAGTGTTCATACAGAGGCCAGATAAAGATACTGGGTAAAAAAGAGTGAAAACTATGGACATGGAAAGATTTTTTTCTACTACTGAGTAATACTTGCTACTGTCCATGAAAATTATTTTGGGTACTATGATAACAGTGAGTCCTTTGTTATATAATAATGTACATAAAAGTTGCTTTTGATTAATGTAGGGAAAATCAGATTTAAAGTTAACTAAACAATCAAAAAACATCCCTGGTCCTTTAAAAACACAGCCAATATTAAATAAATTATTCTTCTGCTAGGATTTCTGAAGGATGAATTATTTGACTCATTACAATAACACTGTACCACAATATATGCATCTTAAAAAGAAAACTCAAGACATGCCAGTAAAAAACTAGACTCTATTGAATAAACTGCATTGTTTTATTTTTAAATACTGGAAAGCATGAACATAAATCTAAAACATGTAGCTTCTCGTCTTTCAAATTAGAAATGATTCATAATTGTAATACACTAAAGGATGTCTTTAAAAGACTACTTACATCTTTCAGGGTAATAATATTTGGATGCTGTCCATAGCGCAGCAGGATTTCAATCTCTTCTGTTGGATCTCTTTTACTCTTGTCAATAATCTGTAAGAGCATAGGCGCAGTTCTTTTTGTGGATGTAGTGTAAGGCTTTGGTATGCTTATTAGCATCCACAGTTAAGCAGTATTCATTGTTGCAAAAGGCATTGATTATAACCAAAACCAAGACTGTTAAATTGGAATATTATACCAAGGCAAAGCAAAAAATATTGGGAAAAATGAAAAAAATCTCTTTTGAAAATTATTTTGGAAGATAAGTGACCTAACCTCTTTGTGATAAATAATGCAAGGTTGTTCAGTAGGTAAGACTTCAGTGATCCATTATTTAATAAAATAGAAGTTCCTAATTTACTACAAGATATTGTTCAGATGATGCTAATGAATTGATTTTCACAATGCTAATCTCAAATAAATATTTGGTGCAGCAAAAGAAAGCAGGAGAGAAAGAGAATAAAAAAAATAGAAAAAGTAAACATTTCTCAGGGTTAATTCAAACACACATTCATTACAAAAGTCCTTTTGACTCTCTGGCTGTAAAGTTCACCTTGTTCAAGCAAGCAAAATAACAGTTTGCCCTACTTAAATGTATTCTTGTTCTTCTCACTTTTTTCCTCTCCTGAACTGCAGAATTTATAATGTCTCTTCCATTGTTGTGTTACCCCTTCATCCTTATGCCCATACTGCTACCCATCCCCTGCTAACACATCAGACACTTATCTTATTGTTTTTTTCAAGATTCCTTGAGGAAAAAAATGCCCTAAGAGAGGCAACAGAAAAGCAAGTGACTCTTTATAACAAATGTCATAGCTAGATAGGGAATTACCAGCTATGCCAGGACTTTCTTGCAGTTTCAAGAAATTACTTCAATTTGAAAGCACAGGAGTCAAATCTCTTCCTGGCCAGAATCAGAATAAAAACAATTTAACTACCAGATTGAAACTGGAAGGTTTTGAGGAGGCAATCTACATAATGAATTCGCCTTTGTATTTTACATAGTTAAGTAGTAAGCTGTTCAACAATTCAAAAAGAGAACTGCCTCATAGAATACAATTTAAAGACTGCTTTTTTTTCCCCCCCGCTTATAAAGTCTGCTAATCCATTCTCTTGCTCTTATAGTAACCATTTGGACCCAGGTTATTACACAGAAAGACAAAAAACCTTATCATTGCAGTTCTGGGAAATCTACTGATTTCAACTGAGAACTTAATGCCTTCATAGAAGTGCTAAAAAGCCCTATAGAATAACAAAAACTACATTAAAAACCTTGCTGAACACGAGGAAGCCAAAACAGAGTTGAAGTTTATTCTGGAAGTTATACCAGACTGAAGACTGTTATGAACTCCTTACCCATTTGAGAATTTATGAATTTACTTTTGCAGCTGCATATAAAATATTTTTATATTAAAAAAATTAATCTTAATCTCTGTTTCTCTACAGCAAATAAAAGATGCCCAATGCTAAAATGTGGAAAGTGTTGCTTATAACAAAGTAATTACCTTTACAGCATATTCCATGTTTGAAGCTTTATGAACACATCTCTTGCAGACAGAATAAGAGCCAACTCCAATATCTTCCTTTACTTCATATCCATCAGTAAACTGAATGCTGTTCCTGTGCAACTGCTACCAAAATAACATTATCAATTAATGAATATTCTTAATGTGCAACTGATTTTTATATTAAAATAACTTTTTAAAAATTCAAATTGATTTGCTTAAAATTTTAACTGATGACTCTACTAGGTCAAAGTGGTCTAAATCCCCAGTACCTTCTGTTCAAAATTAGTATAAGATATAATATATATTACACATGCTGTAAATAACACACATATTAGAAACTGACAACTTTATTTTTCTGATTGCTGCTTTACTAATTTAAAGATAAAAACTCAAAACCAAAGAAAATCAGAAGACTTCAAGATAAAATAGTGATACAACAATGGTAAAGAAGTATCACTGTCTTTATTATCTGAATAGACAGAATGCCAGCTGGAAAATTCAGACATACTGAATAGAATCAGATTGGCTGGAATTGCATGGAATGGCAGTCAAAAATCCTTTCACAGAAATAAAAAGCTGAAAGGAGGACAAGTGCTCACTCTTGTAAGGGAAGGAAATGGTGTTCTAGTGCATGGAGTTTGTGCAAAGGATGCAAAGCATTTGCAGGAAACCATCTGGGTATCCTGCAGCACAGAAAAGAGGAAATAGGAGTGAGGAAGTTGTTGAGGGGCACAGAGGAAAGGCAGCAGAGAAACAGACCTTTACAAGAGAAGGAAACCATATACAAAGAGCAATAATGCCATCTACAAAACTATGTGGGAATAAAGCAGCACAAAGCAGCTTTCAGAAACTTGTAGCAAGATGCCAGGATCACAAATAATTCTGATGCATATATCAAATCAGAAAACGTTTTGAGAATAAAAAAGGATCTAAAGTTATATTTTAAAAATTTATTACACATGAAACAGTGACGTGTAGAAAAGCACGTTGCGACAATTCTAGACACAAGAGTGTCAAAGAAATACAAGGGCTATTATTCACATTCTGTATAAATTGTGGGGTTTTAAAAATTCTTAGACATTTACAAAATATCAGTGCATTGAAAAAATACAAATAAACCCAATCACACAAATAAATCCAATCATAAATCCAATCATTTATTCCTACCCATACATTAAGAAGTTTTCAACACAATTTAGATCATAAGTTGATTTTCATGACTCAGTAATTATTAAAAGCAGAGAGAGGAGGTAGAAACACCATTTTTACAGAGGTCTCCTCTTCCAGATGACAACCTCACAATTATTAATACAGGAGACTCTACTAGAGTCAATAAAATACATCAAGGAAGCCAAAGCTTTAGTGTGCACTGTAACATGGACTTGGTACGATGCACTGATATCAAGTCACAAAAAGCACAGATTAGCTAACTAATTTCAAGTGGCTTAGGAGGGACAGAATATGTGCTGAGCCAGCAGTCCAGAACATCCAGACATAATTCACAATCATACTCCAGTGCCTCCTACTACTGCATTGCAGGAGCCAACTGACATTTTCATGTATGGGGGAAAAAAACAATAAATCAATATATCTGTTATTCCACTCCACCTTATAGTTATGGCTTGACATTAAAGAGTTAATACAGTACAGATGGTAGAAGGTTTTCATTTAAGTTTGAAGCCTTAGCTGCTCAGTAATTTTACAGGTCCTGTACCTTCAGAGATTTTGTTTGGATGAAATAATCTGGTCTTTACTTTTCTTGTATAAAAGATGACAATGATTTTGTCATGATATCTCATTCTGTGACAGGGAAACAATCCATCCACCAAGAGACAACACTGATTTTTAAATTTTTTATTAGATGTACTCACCTGGACAATTGAATGCACTCCAACTGTCTGCATTGCTTGGCTTTCATCATCTGATGCAATAGCTACAAAACTAAATCCCCGAAAAAGCTGATGTGCATTAGCACTGGGTGGAATACCAGGTGAATCTGAAAAATACATCATATACTTATAAGCAGAGTCTTTAACATGTAGATATGAGTTGAAGTACTGAAATTTTGGTAGCACCTTAAATTTGTAAAGACAACAATTTCTATCAAATTTTGAATGAAGAAATTTGAAATTCAAATTCTGTCTTCTGAATATGTAAATTCTTTCATTCATATCTCTTTACCTTTTGGAGTTTTTGCTGTAAACTCAGGGTCAAAATAAAATGTATCTTCAGGTCTGCCAGTTGCAGGTTTAAAAGGTGGATGAATTTCTCTCCGGTACAATTTCTGAAGAGAAGGGACAAATGGTAAATGGAAAAGTTTTATGATACCATAAAAGATTTAACCAAGAAATGTATCGGATTGATTTTTAATTAGATACTCACATTCCAATCTATTTTGGAAAAGAATGCATGCCTCTTAATTTCTTCTACTCCATCTGGACCAGCTCCTTTTATAAGGAAGAAAAACGTCTATGAATTATTTTCTTCTTGGTAAAAGGAATGGCTAGCAAAATTATATTTCTTATTCCTTCTGCATTAATGTTAGATGTATGACTAGCAGAGATGATAATACTTTGGTGATCAACTGAAGGGCAAACTACATTCTTCCTTTAAAGCCCATTTTACATAGGAAAAAAAATTTTAGTCAGTTTAATGATCACTGATTTCATGAATATTATGATAAAATTTAAAATATTCTGCTAAAAACTTTACCTAATCTGTTTGCTGGGTTTCTCTTGAAGAGCATTCGCAGGAGACTCTGTGCTTCAAGACTCAAGAACTGGGGCATTCCAAGTTTGGCTCTAGAGAATAAAAATAATTAATAGTATACAAACATTTCTAGGTAAGAATTAACTCTGCATTCCCCCTGTCCTTTGCCATTCAACAAGTCCATAATAAATGAAGTAGCATCACTGAGAAATTGCCTTCAGACATCAGACACAGAGCAAAAGTGCTGTCAGTCATGTAAACATGTTTGGGTTTTTAAAATTTTTTTAAGTAGTATAGTATTTTCAGTAATGACTCAGGAAGTAGAGGAAAAGGTGGAAAAACATGTAGAGAAAAATAGATAGAGAATAGCAGTTTATAAACTTGTAAATTTTCATAATATGCTTTGATCCACTTATAGGTCCAGTTACTAGCAAATGACACCAAACAAAGCATTCTGATAGTTATATAATAGAAGGACTAAGAAAAGTACCACACTATGACACACACCAAGGTGACCCAAGAAACAAACTAGAATACATAAATTCAATTAAGGTAGGACAGATCTTGCAGGATTAGCTAGTTAAAAAAAAAAAAAAAAAAAAAAAAAAACAAAAACAAAAAAACACAAAAAAACCAAAAAAAACCCCACTCCTCTTTTCCTTTTTGCTCCCCTCCCCATTTTATTTCAAATAATACTTTTACATTTTGCCAGCCTTGAATTTTTAGATTTGAGTTTTTGTACGTCTTTAATTTCATTTTGTTCTGTAATCCTTGCAATCTTTTTTTCCTCTCCCTTTAATGTTGAGCCTTCATTCTTTCTGGGCTTACTGGGTTAATAGGGCTTACTTTTTCTTGTAACTATAATAATGGTAAGGAGGGATATAATTCCCTCCTTTCCATCACTAATTCAACCTGTAGCTTGTATTCTTCTGTAACAGTCCATGACACAAGCCCTGTGTTTCAATCAGAACCTGATCTGTCTTGTATTCCAGGTATTTGTAGATATTCACCTCTGCATCGCTTGTGTAAATGCATACGTGTTGCCACTGATTTATTATTCATTACTTTAAAACTAGAACTTAGTAAATTTTCCTTTCCTTTCAGCATTAAGAAAGCTAGGGCAGGGAGGAGGAAAATCTGAAAAACATTAGCTTCTTTAGACTCTTCAGTAACATACTACAGACAGACCAAGGCCACCAGTGGAGGGGAGGAATGGGCAGTGGGCCATCAAACTCTTCCTGACTGGCATGCACCACCTTTCACAAAATCCTGTATCAGGCACGTGACAGAGGAGAAGGAAAGGCAATTGTCAGAGTTCCTATGTTATGCAACTACATGAGTGACAGCATTTTTTTCTGACATTCCTGATGGACAATGGCAAAATTTTATATGAAGGCATACCTCTTAAGTAAAGGAGAAAAATGTTTAAAATTTCAGCAACCTATGATTACTTCAAACTGCAGGGCTTTCCAGTTTTAGGTGAAACACACAAGAATAAACAAAAATTTGTCTTGATAATGTTGTAAGAACTAAAGAAACCTCGAAAAAATTTGTTATAGAAGAATGCATTTTCTGTGGATTTTTAGGAACAGAAGGTAAGAAAAGCAATATATTATAAATATACACTATGGAAACTAGAATTCATATGCACACCTGTCCATTTTAAAGTTTTATGAAAAATTTAAGGAAAAATATACTAGGTATGTGGAAAATAAAAAGAAAACATAGACCAGAAAAAAAGTGTGGACTTAATCGGAAAACACTTCCAAATATCTTCTGGTTTTCAGCTGCTTTTAACACTTCTACACAAGATAATATTCATAAGAATACGAAACATTAGAAGAGAGTAAAATGTCTTTACATCATAGCACACTTTCTGTGCAGCTATTTGAAAAGACTAGAAGGTGAAAAAAGTTGGAAAGAAGTTGGAAAGTTGGATCCTATTAAGAGATACATTCTCAAATGAAATCTGAAAGTAATTACAGAATCACAGAAACCTAAAATTGCTTAGGTTGGAAAAGACCTTTAAGATTATCAAGTCCAACCATTAAGCCAGCACCATCCAGTCCACCACTAAACCATATCCCTGTGTGCCACATCTTTTTTAAAAACCTCCAGGGATGGTGAATCAGCCACTTCCTTGGGCAGCCTGTTCCAATGCTTTACAACCCTTTCAATGAAGAAATTTTTCCCAATATCCAATCTAAACGTCCCATAGTGCAACTTGAGGTCATTTCCTCTCATCCTGTTGCTTCTTACTATGGAGAAGAGACTGACCCCCACCTGGCTACAGCCTCCTTTCAGGTAGCTGTAGAGTGATAAGGTCTCCCCTGTGCATGCTCCAGAGTAAACAAACCCAGATCCCTCAGCTGTTCCCCATAGGATCTGTGCTCCAGACCCTTCACTGGCTCCATTGCTCTTCTCTGGACTTGCTCCAGCACCTCAATGTCCTCATAGTGAGAAGCCCACAACTGGACACAGGATTTGATGTGCAGCTTCACCAGTGCTGAGTACAGGGCGACAATCACTGCCCTGGGCTGCTGGCCACACTGTTGCTGACACACAGGCCAGGATGCCACTGGCTTCTTGGCCATGTGGGCACATGCTGGCTTATGTTCAGCAGTTGTTGACCAAGACTCCCTGGAGCTTTTCTGCTAGGTAACTTTGCAGCCACTCTTCTCTAAGCCTGGCATGTTCCCTTAGTGTAAGACCTGGCACTTGGCCCCACTGAACCTCACCCTATTGGCCTCATCCCATTGATTCAGCCTGTCCAGATCCCTGAGTAGAGCCTTCCTACCCTCCAGCAGATCCATATTCCCTCTTATCCAGGTTGGGGGCACCTGCAAACTGACACTCAATCCCCTTGTCCAGGTTGTTGATACAGAAGTTGAACAGGACTGGCCCCTTGAGAACACCACTTGTGACCAGACATCAGCTGGATTTCACTCCATTCAGCACCACTCTCTGGGCTATGAATGACTATGAACATCAATTACCTGGAGAAATACAAGGATATTCTACATGGCAGCTGAATACAGAAGATATTTATAGCAACAGTGAAAAGACTGTTGAGGAACAGAGCGGAGTCACATGCAGGCAAAGAGAAGAAGAGAAAGAAATGACTTATGAGACACACAGAAAAAAATGGCTCCTGAACCAAGTGAGAGTGCAGCAGAACTCAGAACTCAGACTAGCTTCTTGTAAATAGGAGGTGGTCAGAAGAAGTTTATGCTTGCTGTGAATAGACAGAACTTTTTAGTTAAAAGACATTGAATAATAACACCATGAAGATTTGATCTGGCATAGTGCTGAGGCAGCAGAAGAAACTAGCATCACTAAATATATTTGCAAATAAGATGAAGAAAAAAAACAAGGGCAAAGAATAAGATAACACGTATGCATTATGAAAGCAAAAGCCAGGAAAATAATGAGTGTGTTTTCTAGTGGTTTTCACATTCTAATTAATTAGAGAAAATATGAAAGAGTTCCATATTATTTATTTTTCAAAACAGGCTTTCAGTGCAAAAGAAATTCCACCTTTGATATATGGGTAGACAAGTGGATAAAAGGACTGAGAACAATGAAGCAGAAAACAAATGAGAAAACTAAGATAATCTTATGAACTTCCATAGAAAAAAACTGTATTAGTTAAAAATAGATGGAAACAGAGAAGTGAACCTATGATATGAGGAAACAGACTGTTTGGCTACAGTCCCAAAAATGGGGCATTTATGCCATAGGTTGTACTAGTTTAGAGAACATGTGGGGAATTGGCAAGGAAAAAAGCAGACCTTCATTAGCAAAAACAATAACATTAACTGCATGAAGGAAAGCAATTCCCACAACAGAGCTAATGCAAAATCTATGCTGAAAATAGCAAAGGGAAAAATTGGAGCTTAGGCGAGTCATAGAAGAGTACAGAAGGGAGGAGTATTGGGGAGGCAAGTTGTTGGCAGCACCATTAATATACAGAGGTAGGGTGAGGAGCTGGTAAGATAAAGAAGGATGAGGAGTGAAAATACTTTCTCAAAAAAACTCCAAAAACCTAAAACAAAGAAAAAAAAAACAACAAGGAAAAAATGCACATGTTATCAAAAAGGATAAGAAAGTTAAAAAAATATTATGGAAATAAGATGTGAGAAATCATGTGGTTGGAGAAGTTGTTATTACAGATTAAAGAGCTGCTATGAAATCCTTTGTACCTGGTATGGTGGAGGAATAGTGAAGCAAATTAGATAGGCAGCAAAGGGAATTAATAATATGGAATAGGGAGTGAGGATTTACCAGTACCTTTGAAAATGAGGGAGGAGTAGAAATTAGATATTGCAGCCCGGAGGGCATCCCTGTAGAATACCTGATGAGATATATAAATAAGAGTGTACTCACTTGAGAATCATAGTCATGGTTTCTTTTCTGTCTTTCCCTTGGAAAGGTAGAGTACCAGTGAGCATTTCAAACTGTATAGAGTAAAACTTTCATCAATTACATTACCTGGACAAAAACTAATTTTTGACAAAACTACTTAGCATCTTAACCTTCCCAAAATTCATGCATGTTAACAATCAAGTCTGCGCAAAACAATTTCATTGTACAGTTTCAATTGCTAACAACATTGAGCAGCCTTTGCCATTTTTCAAGCTGCAAAATATTTGTCTATATTGGTAACTTGCTTTACATCCAACAACTTAGACTATAATGTTCTGTGTTTAATTTCTACCTAAAAATTTTGTTCTAGGAAGACTTGATCTGTACAACTGTATTTTTAGTTTTAAACAAAGGGGAGGGAGCAGGGAAAAATGTTTTCCTTTCAAAAGTTAGTGATGATTTCTCCTCATGCAGAAGTTTTTAAAAAGGTCAAAATTTTAAAAATTGGCATGTACACAGCCTTCATTGGGAAGGGGAAAAGGTTAGCTGATTGACAAAGACATGCATGATGAAAAGTGGTTACTGTATGCATACAGTGGAAATAAAGCCTGAAGGAACACGGAAGAGCTACACAGTATGTGCATGCACATTCTACAGTGCCTGGCAGTAAGCAACAGACACTGCTAAAATACTGATTTGTTCTGAAAGTGACCGAGTAAAAATAGATAAATATAAAGGCACTCCTGTTGGACTGCAGTATGCTGCAGGGATATCGGATCTAAGTGAGGCAGTGAAAGCAGTCTGGCAGCAGTCATGGCAGCCAGCACTTAGGCAGAAATCGGATTTTTTTGGTTTAAAGACTGCAAAATAATTTAGTTCAATGCAATTTCATGGCATACAGTTAACAACATCAAAATTAAAATAATTATAAAGGAACCCTCTGGACAGCTTATGCAAACTTAACACTGGTATCCTGAACACAAGGTATCCTCTATTCCCCTCTTTTCAGGTATGACCCAAACATTCAGCCTCCTAAACCAAAGATGGAGTGGATAACTTGAATAAATAATGTGAGACTACATTATTTGTAGATCTACAATAAGAGCATGAAGTTGCACTAACAGTATTCTTTAAAACACCATTCTATTGAAATAAAATTTGAATTTCTTACTGCCGTCTCTTCACTATTGGTAGATACTTTATAGTCTAGATAATAATTTCTTACTGATATATTAAAAACATTAAATTTAATAATAATGCCAACACAAAAAAAAAGACTACTTTTAACTTTAACATTTAAGACAATTGCCAGGAAGATGTGAGAGGGATAAGCCAGAACTATAAGTAGAAAAAAAAATTTTCTTTGTGGTTTAGAAAGATCTTCACAAGGTGCACTTAAAAAAATAAAACCTTTTTAGAAAGGTAACTTCAGAGTGCTCCACTTACACTTGCAGGAAATACCGTTTCTTTAACAAGCTCCTAATTTGTCACAAGCACACACACTTGTATTAACAGCTCAACATGTGTACTGTTTGTCACCCCTCCCAAATACTATATTCCAACATTAATAGGCCAATAATAATAGGCTTACAGAATAAGCCAACATTGGCCTTTCCTACTTATGTTTTATTTCAGGAGGAGAGTACCTCAGTACTTCTGAAAACTTTAAATGAATGTTTTTACTTGTATGACATCCCTTAAAACTGTTGCTGTTTTAAAGGACAAACTGGAATATAATTCTTAACAATGGCTTAAGCAAACTTCGTGCCGAGCAGCACAAGAAAAGAAGCCAAATGATTTGTTGTAATATCTATAAAGTCTCCATTTCTATGCTATAACTTTTGTTTACTCTAGTTACTGTGTACTTATACCACACCAACCATAACTTGAATTTTTGATCAGCTCAGAAATTAAGAATGAGTTAAAAGGGGATACTTACAGATTGATTACGAAAATTACAAACTATAAATGCAAGCAACAAGAATATGTCCTAGAGAAAGCTGCACTATATTTCATATACTACTTTACAGAATTTGGTTTTTAAGGTCATATTTCTGTATTCAAAGTAGAAGCCAAAATATTTAACATGCAGTGCACTTAAGACTATGAAAGCCACCCTAGTCACAGCTAACATCTTACAGCAATTTTCAATTATACCATATCCACTTGATAAACACCAAATTATGTTTCCTAGCGTTATAAATTAAAGCTGAAGTTTAATTATGTTTGTGTTATCAACAACAAATATTCTGCAACTACATTGCAATTATCTTTTAATTAACTGTTCTTAATGATAAAATGTGCAGTTGTGAGGAGTGTGTGTGTGCTTTTCTGGAGAGAATTCAGTTATCAGGTGCTACTTTTACATAGTCAGTTTTCAGATCACAACAGCATTCTAATCATCATAAAGCAAAAGGATGACCTATTTTCAGACAAGAGTCCTTGTACTATAAAGCACACACATTAGTTGTACTGTTACAGTTATGTAGCAGAAGCAGTAAGAAATGAATACATTTATACAATTATTTAATTTCTATGTCAAAAATGCACACAAACATTTTAAGTCTTTCAGCATTCCTTAAATACTAAACATGATTATTCTTTTCCATTTCATATTCCATAAACATATTTCCCCTGACCCTGCAACTTTACAGTAATTACCCCTTGCAGAAACACCACAAGCAACTGAGAAACTATATCTCATATCTGGCCAGTGTCATTTAGTTAAATTTGATGTGTGAGAACAACAGTTGAACAGCTGTCATTATTCCACTAACTTGTAATTACACCGTAGACTCCAATTAGAAAGTTACCATCTCCTTTTTCCTCTTAAATGTAAATTCAAATTTAAAATTTGAATATGAATTTGTCCCCTACTTTGGAATAGACAGCATTTTTCTGTATACTTCTGTATTTCTCTTGGTCCCCATAAAAGTCAAACTACCATAGATATATAGTATTTGAATTAAAAGATAATAAAAATATGGCATATTATTGGTGTTGATGGTGTTGGATTCTAGTCCATGTTCTTTTTCAAACTCTGTGGTGTTATTGATTTCACACAATTTAGATTTCCTTTGCAGTTAAAATTCATGTAAAGCTCACCTTAGGGGTTAGGGTTTGATTTGTTTCACCAGCCCTTGCAAATCACAATTTTGCTATTATTTACATTTACCAGAAACCTACCATTAAAACACCAAAAGACCACCAGTCTGCACTCTGTGTATGGCCTCGTCTGTTAACAACTTCTGGTGCCATATATTCCACTGTTCCACAGAAAGAGTAGGCTTTTTTTTCATGATCAATTGACTCCTTACTTAAGCCAAAATCTGAAAGGAAAAAAAATTCCAAATGTAATTAAAAAAAAAAAAGTTCATGCTTAATACTTTTACCATAATATGAAGTGTTATGCTTTTATCATTCGTACAGACAACTGAACACTAATACGGGAATTACAGGATTCTCCTTCCCTCCCCACATGATCATAGGTCCATAATTCATATATACTTGTAAAGCAGGTATCTTATTGAAATGTTTACAGATTTCATTTATTTCAACCTAATTACACTACTTGCTTCCACAGCTAAATTACCCATCAGTTAACATTACTTATTTTATCATACTGGTTTACCAAAAGGAAAATGCAAAGATTTTACTATGAACAGAAATGATCCTAGTATTGCAATTCCTTTATTCACCTGTCAGTTTGATATGTCCTTCCTCATCAAGCAGGATGCTAAAAAACAATAAAAAAATATGAAAAACTAATTAAAATATCTTAAGTATTGTTTCAGACAACATCCTGACAACATTTAGGAATAAACAGAGGATACACAAATACAGGGAGAATTAAACCTGCATGAAAATGAATTATTAGAAGATACATTCAAACGACATTTTATTTTCCTTCTACTCCTTCTTTTTAAAGATTAAGAAACAAATTTACTGGAGTTTTATTCAACGATTTGATTAAATTCAGTATGTAGTAACATATAGTAACAGCTTTGGCCATCTGCAGCACTATTGTAATTGTTAAAAACAGAGGCATAGCTCTATTCTCTTATACCAGGTATGTTTTCATATGTATACGTAACAGGTATTAACAGTATCCAGCCTCTGCCTGGATGTAATTCCATTCACCACCACTCTCTGGGCCTGGTCATCCAATCAGTCTTTTACCCAGTGAAGAGTGCACCCATCCACACCATGGGAAGCCAGTTTCTCCAAAAGAATGCTGTGGGAAATGGTATCAAAGGCATAGAATCACAGAAGATAAGGGGCTAACGTTATGTCTCGAACGCTGAAAGTCATTTGGCTCTGAGGCCAACCACAGATTGTTGGTAACAACAGATAAGGATTGCTAGTAATAAGCAAGGATTGCTGGTAATCATACACTGAGAAAGAACAAGATGTGCCCAGAGAAGAGGCCATGCAGAGACAGGGCAGCACTTTTCCAGGACAAACATCCTTTTCTAATTCCTGCAGATAAGCACAACCAAGTACAGCACAAGTGCAGGAATGGGGTTGAGAAGCAGGCATGGACTGTAGGGGAAGAAAAGACCACCCAATATTCCCAAAGACCCTCAAACCATTTCCAGAAAGGTCTGAAAGAACAGACTGTGCCTAACAACTAATTTGTATGGAAAACAAGAAACTTACCTTCATGGCAGGGAAGCCTATCTATAAAAACATACCCCCACCAAGCCCAACTGATGACCCCCCGGAACCTGGATATCCCATCAATTGGACTGGCACTGTAGCCAAGACTGGCGATCTCTTTTTCTCTCTTTCTCTCTCTTTAATTCACCTTTTCTTTTCTCTCTTCATCTTACCCCTTTATCTAAACCCCACTACATGTGCTTTTATAGTAGGTCAGGGACTAAAATACCAATTTCCATGCCAGGTATATAATTTACTAACAAAACCTTGTGATTTTTTTCAGATCCTCTGACATATGTTGTTCCTTTCAACCTGGAGCATTTACAAATCTTGAGTGGTCCTTTCCCCTTAAGGGCTGGATGTCACAAAAGGCTTTAGTAAAGTCTAGGTAGACAATATCCAGAGCCTTTCCCTCATCCACTAAACAGGTCACTTCATCATAGAAAATTATCAGGTTGGTCAAGCAAGACCTGCCTTGCATAAACCCAGGCTGGCCTGGCTTGAACCCCTGGTTGTCCTGCACACGTTACATGATGGCATCCAAGATGATGACTCCATGACCTTTCCTGCCAATGAGGTCAGGCTGACATGCCTGTAGTTTCCTGGTTTCTCCTTCCAACCCTTCTTATAGTTGGGTGGCACATTCACCAGCTTCCAGTGTCCTGGGACCTCCATGGTTGACCTGGACTTCTGATGAATGATTGAAAGTCGCTTGATGAGTTCTTTGACCAGCTCTCTCAGAACTCTTGGGTGAGTCCTATCCGGTCCCATGGGCTTTTAGGGGTCTAAGTTGCATAGCAGTCTGCTGTCCATTTCCTCCTAGATTATGGAGGTTTCCTTCTTCTCCCAGTCTGTCTTCTAGCTCAGGGGGCTAGACACCTTGACAACAACTAGTCTTTAACAACTCGTCTGTTAAAGACTGAGGCAAGAAAGGCATGAAGTACCTCAGCCTTTTCTTCATCCTTTGTCACTATGTTTCCCCTCACATCCAACAAAAGATGGAGATTCTCCTTGGTCCTCCTTTTGTTGCTGATTTGTACAAATATTTTTTTGTTGTCTTCTGCTTCTGGGATTTCTAACATACTGATATTTCTCTCATCCTGGCTGCTGAAAGGACCTCCATGGCAGACCAAAGGACCTTGGTAGAACACTGTTCCTTAAAGAGTAGCGTGCCATCTGCAGGCTTACCTCTGGCTTTGTCCCCATTCCCCTTCAAACAGAGTTTAAAGTTCCCTCAACAAGCCCCTGTAAGTCCTAAGCTAATATCCCTTTTCCTCTTTGAGCCAGGTGAAAACCAACCTTTTAAATGAAAATAGCTTATAAACCTCCCCCATCTCCCTCTGTTCAATTTATATAGTAAATTACCAAAGTTTAACAGTTGGGAAAAAGTACATAGGAAGAAGTGCTACAGAAATGAAATTAATATACTGCATTTCTCACAGAGGAACCTTACTTTTCTGGTTTTAGGTCCCGGTATATTATTCCAAGACTATGTAGATGGTCTAAAGCAAGTGCTAATTCTGCCAGATAAAATTTAACGTCGTCTTCTGTGAACATCACCTGAAAAATTAACACAGTGTATTTCACATGTGAAATCTGTAAAGGTTACACCAGCACAAACTAAATAACAATAGTGGTGTTTCAGAAGGGCTTCTTACAATACTTGAATTCATTGCAACACAAAACACTAGAAAATTCAAATTTCTTAGTTACACAAAGACTAGGATTTTATAACCCACACTATTTCATACTTGAAATACTTGGACATAATTGAAAAAACTTTTAAAGGCAATATATTCTTCTTTCTGCAAATTGGGATATTATCTGATTTCTGATTGTTCAAGAAAACAGACACATTGTAGTGAAACTGAAATACTTTGGAAGCACTTAAAGAATGTGAGTACCTCTTTGTTGGATGGGACTATTTCATTTACAGACAGCAAATGGACCAAAGAAGTCCAAATACCTGAATTTCATCCATGAAGAAAGAGAGAAGAAAATATATGCATCTTGATTTTGGAAGGACTGCCCATAGGTACTTTGAGAAAGAAGTTACAGCAATGGTAAAAGCCCTAAGGTGCAGCCTGAGATGTATCTGCAGAAAGGCAGATCAAGGAGTAAACTAACAGGAGTTAACAAGGAGTAAAGTGAACAGCCTGCGTAAGAGCACAGGAGGATTCCAGGTAGCAATCCCACTTTTTGGATTAGGAAGATGAACTACTCTCTGTTTATGTTCATTGAAATGAACATATCGTCCCAATATATAAACTGTTGTGATCCCTGACAGAATACATTATAATTCAACTCTTCTAAGACTGTAGAAAAAGATAAAAATAAAAACAGATCCTGCATGATTTGATTCTATTTCAGTTACTACTCAGTTATTTTACTTGCTTTGTTTTTAGAATCTAGGACTAATACCTTAAGATAAAGCATACAGACCCAGAAAAAAGAATGGCAATTCTTTTTTATGCAAAAGCAAAAAAATTTATTTCAGCAAAGCTGAAGATTTTAAACAAGAGTTAAGAATGGAGAATATGTTTTCCCCTCAGTAGTTTCATGAGAGAAAGCAATACTAAAGCTTGTACAAGAGGTTGTTGCTGATGTTACTTCTACAAGAGACAATATTTAGTGCAGACATATTCAAGAAAGGAAATCTCTGTAAGAAACATTTAAAAGCTCAAATAATAAAAGATCCCATGAGGAGGATAATACACCCACACTATGTTATTTAAAATTGTTGCACTCATCTTTCCTAACCTTAAACATCTGCAATGTAGACATCTAGCTCTGAATTAATCACCTTTCCCTTTGTAGTCAACAGGAAAAAAGCAACAACTTTTAGTTCATCTGATCTATTTCAAAATCACATGGTGTGGTATGAGGATGCCATTAATAGCATCCAGCATGCCCATTTCACTCTCCAGTTATGAACTCTGCTTAGATTCAGGTACCTATAATGAATATTTCTCATCTAACCACATTAAATTTTATAGAATGTGAGTGGCTCGGGATGAAAAAAGTCATCAGCAGGAAGCCAATATACTTCTTTTCTGGGAATCAAAAATGAACTATGAACCTTAAGAGTATCTCAGTTTTAGAGCACTAATAACCTATTAGTTACCTGTGGCAAAACAAGTGACAAAGGGCAATTTGAAACAGATGGCATCATCAAAACAAATGTAATAATTTATGTGGTCAGCACAGACGTAAGGGTACATCTATATACAAAGTAAATTCCATTCTACTCTCCTCTTAATAAAAATACAGCTTTGTAGTGGTAACCCAGCTGTCCCAGATACTGCTGAGGCAAAGGAAAACGGAAAGCAGCTACAACTGCAAATCCAGGCTACCAGATACACATTGGATACAATCTCTAGCCTAACAGATATTTGGTGTGAGTTCTTGAACAGGAGTAATGGATAACAAAAACTTAAAAAATATGGTGATATATTAGATGTTAACATTTATTTTAGGAATTATAATCAAATTGAATTGAGGTAATGAAACTCTTTGAAGTTGTTATTTCCTATATCTATACAGACATATTTCCATCATGACAGAGGTAAAACATTCACTTTTTGATAATTACTAAAAGAAGTGGGATATAATTCTCACTTTTTAAATATTCATACATTATGCAACTTTGCATTCATGGATTAAAAAAAGGGAATATCTTATCTGCCCCTGAATTCTGGATATTAAAACCAGCCATAAATTTACTTGATATAAATCCAGGTTTTGAGTCTTATATTTAAACATGGTAGCAACAAGGGAAGATTTTGCCAGGTATAAAAAGCAGCACAGAAGGACTGCTCGTCTAAGACATTTTTCAGAAATAATGTAAACTGGCATCAGACCTTCCATGAAGTGACTGTGCAAATAAACTCAACCAAACGAAAAATGTACCTGGTTAAAAAAAGATCAAAATTTTATTCAATGAAAACTGAATCTAAAATGTAAATTCTCCTAATACAGACAATTTATAGTCAAATTCTATCAACAGACAATTTTTCAAATTTAAAAAGTGTACCTCTTTGGATAAACGTGTAAACAAGTCTCCTCCCCTGAGAAAATCCAAAATAAGATACAGCTTCCCTTCTGTTTGAAAAGCTGAAAAGATCAATTAAAAAAATTAAATATCACCTAACTTTATCCATGATCAGGAAAATAACATACCAAGTAATTCACCCTTATTTTCATTATTAAAATTAATTTCTTTCTCCTTCGTGAGAAAATGTATTGAAATGAATTAGGTAACTGATCCTCTATGATGGACCCAGTAATTCCCATGCTAAATGAAAGTAAAGCAAATCATCAATGAAGTTCCTTAAAAAATAAACTTTACTTAGGTTAGCCAGCATTTTATTTCAGATTTTAAAGTAAGAAGCTAGATTTAAAATGGCAAACTAGTAACTAATGAACCTTTTAAAATCTCTAGGTTAAACTCAGTTTAACAGGGACATTTAGTCTAGTCTGCAAAAGAATGGCAAATAAAATAGTGAAAGGTACATAATTTAAGCCCCTTTAGAAAATGAGAGAGAGATAAGAGGTTTAACGATAGGGAAAAAAAACCCGAAAAGAAAAATATGAGCTGAAAAAACCCCCAACAAACCAGAAAATGCCCTTTTCCCCCGACATGTTAAAAGTACTGATATCCCCCCTCTTACACATAAGTATTGTGCTACAGCTGCTCATACTATTAAAACTAAAAGGCTAATTTCCACCAACCATTGCATACATTTTCTATAGAATAAACAAAGCAACTGAAAGAAATAACTTAAAAAATTTATGTCATACAAAAGATTAGAGGTTCTGGAAAAGAATGGCTAGTTATTTATAGATAACTTCTTTTAATAACACAAAGGGCTACAGAGTCTTAGTACTATAAAGATTTAGCACCACATGAAGTCAGTCATGTGCTTCTTTTGCTTGAGAATTATTACAGAGCAAGTCTGCACAATTGGGACTTAACACCCTAAAGTTCTGCGATTTTCTGAACCACAAAGCAAATATTAAAAGCTATCTTGACAAACACGCTATGCTATAAAAATGAAATTTTCTGCAACTCACCATAATGTAACTTGACAATAAAAGGATGGTTAACTTCTACTAGGATATCACGTTCCATTTTTGTCCGAACCCGATCTCGAACTACAATAGAACATCAGCAAGCAAGATTTAAAAAAAAATTACATTACAACTGAGTATTTCTCATGTTTCCTGATGTACTTCTGATTGGGTAATACTGTAACTTTCTGCAGGTCATTATACTGTACACAGCTGAGTGCTGAGAGAATTTATTCCACATTTCTTCTGATAAATATCTTTATGCATTTTGATTTGCTTCAGTTTGTGCTATTGACAAAACCTAACACTAGGCAAATAAATTTAACAAAAGCACATGAGAAAACACAGCCACCCTTAGTCTGCTCTATACTTAGTAAACATTTCAAACATCACAGCAAAATTGCCACAGCTATGTATAGAAAACATTCTGCTAGTGAAGAGCATAGACTGAAAGTCATAGCAAAACAAACAGCATAATTATAATCATACTATCATAAAGATGTTTATATTGGTTTAACCCATTAAATAACTGATAATAATAAAATATTAAGTCCTTTACAATTTGAAAGGGATTTTTTTTTTCATTTCCTTTCTTATGAACTTAAAATAAAAATGCCATTGATTCAATGTAGTCTATATTTCAGATTATATTTTTGATATTAAGGACATTTACTGAGAGTAAATGTGCATGGAGAGATATATCAGACATTAGAAGCAGTTGGTGCTCAAGCTGACTGTTCTGTCCATCCATGGTGTCCTCTGAACAGGACATATAAGTGCTCCTATGCCACCAGAGATTAAACACAAATGAGCATCACATGCCAGCAACGCAGGAATACAGGCAGGGCAGTCAGCTGAGCACAGCACCTGCTTCAGCTGTTCTCCACGACTCTCCTGCCAGCTCCAGTCAGGGCTTGGTTCCCATCTGAAGCTCTGAATCAGCCAGAACACAGACAGAATTCAGTACTTTACACAGGGGAGAACAATCAAAGTTTGCTTTCAGTGGTCTAAGATGTTGCGTCTTTCTCTTTCCCTCTATTCTACGTTTTGTTACTGCTCCTTTCACCAATGTATCTTCCTGGAGGAAGCACCCCAGAGCAATGAAGTCCCATCCAAAGTTTAAGCTGACAGCATTCCTTGTACAATTAACAAGCCAGAGTTCTCAGATATTAAAATGTAACAAGGAAGAAAAGAAAAAAGAACAAGAAGCAAAATGGTGTTAAGGCATTTATCTATCTTTTCCCAGAAACAGGCACATACAATAATACAGACACTTATGAAGAAGTTATATAGATACATTTTCATGACTGAATACAACTATGAAGTTTCCATCTGTCTGCAGAACACATTCCTAAAAATGGAAGCTTATGAAATACGTGCTCAAATACAGAGCAAACATCACATTTGAATGTTGACCTTTGCATCTAAAGCCATTAAAATGTCACCAGATAGTTGTGCAGTTTAACTGTTTCAGCAGTTCATCCGAATTACAAGATT